>NC_073642.1:50880000-51505000 GCF_029407905.1 Bubalus kerabau | reverse complement strand
GTAGCCTTAGAAGAGTAAAACAGTTACCTTGGCACTAAAGGACAACAAGCCTGGAGTCAAAGATGGAAATAACATGGCACCATGTCACTCAAGCATTTTTTAATCAGATGGCCTCCAAATAGCTGCAACAGTTTCGGTGAAAAGGGAAAACTAGGATGTAGGGAGTGAATGGAGCACAATCTGTTAAAAAAAAAAAAAAAGTCATTTAGACTCAAACACTATCTGATCACAAGCTAGGCAAGATCACTACCTTTCCTTATTTACATACAGTTCGAAAATTAAGTTTTTAGAGAATTACTTTGATAATCAATCTTGGCTTGCAAAGGATGGTAATCATTCAACTCTAACAATAATAGCTTTCCCTTCCACCTCCCACAACACATACACACACTTACCAGCTATATCACTAGGACTCTGGCTATGAAATTACACAATCCTCCAAAAGGACATTTTGACAATGTTCACTTAAGATATGACGAAAGAAGAAAACAGTCAAGAAGAACTTCCCAGAGAGCTATATATTGCCAATTGAACTAGCCAAAGAACTTGTACTTTATGATTTACATACAGCAAGATCACTATGTATTTCTTATTCTTCTTTTCCTTAAATGAGAATTTCATGCATATATGTTGGGAGAAGAAAACTATGACCTACAGGCCAAATCCAGTTTGCCTGTTTGTGTAAATAAAATTTTTACTGTAACACAGCCACGCCTATCTAGCTTTATATCTGGTTGTTTTCACCCCTCAGTGGCAGTTGAATAGTTGTAACCAAGACAGTATGGTCTACAGAGCTGAAAATACATACCATCTGGCCCTTTACAAAAAAAGTTTGCTGACCCATGGTCTATGTCATCATTTTATATTGATCATGCATGCTAACAGCAAATGCTTTGTTTCTAGACTAACGATAACTCTATCAGACTTGGGAGGAAAGATCATACATCTACGAGAGATCCTGGGCTTTAAGCTAGATAGCGTAACTGAATGGAACTTGGCCTTTCAGAAGGAATGACATAGAAAGAAGTGCAAGGAAAGCTGGGTATTCAGGACAGACTGTGTCAGAGAAAATATCCACTAGTTCTTTATTCTTTAGAAAGTAGAAACTTATATGAATATCAAAACTGCACATTTTTGGCCTCCTGAAGTACAGTTTTCTTTATCTGTCCTTTTAAATAATAGCACCCATTTATATTGAAGGTTTTGCAAGAAACAATCATGAAATTTCTAATTTGGGACTATTATAAAGATATTGCTGAGGCTGTTTATTCATTATGTCATCACCATACTATGTACTCATCTCTCACAAGAGAAATGATCATGGTACTTATGAAGTTGATATAATTTTTTTAAGAATCCTGGTTCCATTTTGCTGCAACCATGTTTTCCCCAATTCTTTTCACTCTGTTTTTAGCTAGACACTTTATGTAGCACTGCAAGCCACATAACTTTTTTCCTAGAATAAGCAGATAGAAAAATATATAATTCATCAATCAAAAATGAAGCATTACTTCATTTAATCCTAAATATAACTTTTAATTCATTATTTACATATATTTTAGGGAAAAGGCAAATTCAGTTCAGTTCAGTCACTCAGGTCCAACTCTTTGTGACCCCATGGATGGCACAGGCTTCACTGTCCATCACCAACTCCTGGAGCTTACTCAAATTCATGTCCATTGAGGCGGTGATGTCATTCAAACATCTCATCCTCTGTTGTCCCCTTCTCATCCAGCCTTCAATCTTTCCCAACATCATGGTCTTTTCAACTGAGTCAGTTCTTCACATGAGGTGGCCAAATTATTGGAGTTTCAGCTTAAGCATCAGTCCTTCCATAGAATATTCAGGACTGATTTCCTTTAGGATGGACTGGTTGGATCTCCTTGCAGTCCAAGGTAGTCTTCAAGAGTCTTCTCCAACACCACAGTTCAAAAGCATCAATTCTTTGGTGCTCAGCTTTCTTTATAGTACAACTCTCACATCCATACATGACTACTGGAAAAATCATAAGTTTGACTAGGCAGACCTTTGTTGGCAAAGTAATGTCTCTGCTTTTTAATATGCTGTCTAGGTGGGTCATAACTTATCTTCCAAGGAGCTAGTGTCTTTTAATTTCATGGCTGCAATCACCATCTGCAGTGATTTTGGAGCCCCCAAAAATAAAGTCTCTCACTCTTTCCATTGTTTCCCCATCTATTTCCCATGAAGTGATGGGACCAGATGCCATGATCTTAGTTTTCTGAATGTTGAGTGTTCAAGCCAACTTTTTCACCTTTCTCTTTCCCTTTCATCAAGAGGCTCTTTAGTTCTTTGCTTTTTGTCATAAGTGTGGTGTCATCTGCATATCTGAGGTTTCATGTCCTGGAGTCTGTTGTTCCATGTCCAGTTCTAACTGGTGCTTCTTGACCTGCATACATATTTCTCAGGAGGTAGGTAAAGGCAAATTAAGTAACATGTAAAGGCAATCAAAAAATAATGAAAGAATATATAATTTAAGTACATACCTAACCCTAGAAACCATATCTTTCTTCTGCTTTATCATGTTGTTTTCTTTAAGAATAAAGGTGGTTATAGAGTGACATTTTTCTAAAATATGGACCAAATTAAAAGTTGAAACAGGCCTGAGGTTGTGTTCTAAAGCCTTGAATTTAAAGAGTCTCATTTTTTCTGTTTTATGGCTGACAATGGTGAAGAGATTAGTATGTGTATAGGGGGCTCTAAAAACCTTTAAGAAAAGTTGAACTATTGGAAAAAAAAAAAAAAAAAGAAAGAAAAATCTCAAAAAAAAAAAAATTTAGCAGAAAATACACAACATTGTAAATCAACTATAGTCCACTTTAAAAATTAATTAAAAATTGCATTGGTGGATTGGTAGAAAAATGCAAACCACTCCAGAAGTCCATGACATGTAATGATTTTTAATACTGCTGAAACTGCTGAAACATAAATAATTAGGCTAATATGGGGTAGACGCCCATACCTGAAGAGGAAATCTGGCCTAGCATCCAGCATTTAACTTTCAATCTTGTTCCCTTGTTATTTTCTTATGTTTATGTATGCAATAACTCATGAAAATAAAAATGAAGTCCTATTTTCATAGGCTAAAAAAGTAAACAATAATGTTTTGAATGTAAGGTTAAGAAGTCTAAAGTGTTTCTCATCCAGAAAAAAATTGTTTTGAATAGCAAATTCCCAAAGGTTCCAGATCTCTGATATTCAAAACCGTTATATATATATTCATGCAGTAAACATAGGATATGGAGTTTTACCCCTACTGCAAAAGTTGCACAATAATAGTAATAGAACTTAAGTGAAATTTTAAAAAGCAAGTACTCTGTCTTTTCAAGTTACATAGTCCCAGGAAATATGGGGCTATTTCAAAGAGTTCTTTGCATCTGTGACAGTACAAGGAAAAGAGACAGCATTAGCATTTCTTCCGGAAGGGCCTGCAGTCTGAGTGGGAAGTAGGTGGGTCTCAGAAAGGAAGAGATATAAGCGGGAACAAGAGTTCAACACTGATGAAATTCCTGACAAAATGTCTAGGAAAAAGGAGTATCATGCCTAAATGCAGCAAAGCACATACTGATTCCTATATTGGTGGCCATGTGGAATGTTACAGTTATGTCTGTTCTATAATTATGTTAATTCAAAACAAAAAAAGAAAATGAAAAAATTCATTCTTCCACTCAGATAGTCTATTAAAACTTTCAAACACTCCTGTCATGGCACAATTTATCATTTAACACGATTTCACAACTATATTTGTGCTTATGTGGTAATTCACAAATGTGAGATCTTGAAAAATAGGATAAGTGATTTTTCCCATGAATGTCAGGATTCTCCTCAGGTTTCTTTTGGCAAACCCACTTAAATTAAAATGATCCCTAGCTAACTGACATCTTCTCCATAACCAGTCTTCCAACTGTTGCATTTCAGCAACCTAGCTGAAATCCAGCTGGCTCAGACACAATTATGATAAAAATCCAAAGTGTTGCTAAGTGACTAGGGAACAGAACTTGAAAACCTGACAAGAAATATTTCCTCGCCGTGATTGAGGGAAGCAGTGCACAGATGGTCAAGGTGACGCAGATTCTTGAACCCTTCAAAGATTAATTTCTTCTCAATTCCTACACAGAAAGAGCGATTAATTTTTTAAAAAGTGTCATTTTTAATCTCTGCTTTAAAGTGTCTGTTGTTAACTCCCATTATAATTTCAGTCTTCCAGGGCTGTGTTCACCACTGCCTGCCGTTTAGACTACTGCGTGCGCTTCCAATCCTATACAAGCAGAAGTTTCTGTGGCACTTACAGTCCGTTCAGAGGACAAGAACACTGAGGTCACATCACATCAGTACTTCCTGCCCTGTGCTGATACTGATCAAATTCTGAAAAATAATTTCAGGTTGTGGTCCTTAGCCTTAGGGCACAAAACTCTACAGGCTCCAGCAATCTGAGAAATTTTATCATGTTCGACACCACATTCCTTATAGCAGCTATTTGCAACAAGCAGTCTGTAGTACTGATCCTAAAACTTGAAATGGACGATATTCTAGGTCAGAATACTTTAAAATCAATGAAATTGTGGAAATGAGCTTGAAAACTCCTATCAGGATATTAGAACACTTTTAAAGGCCTCGGCAACAATTTAGCAGGTCCATTCTTTCATTTACGTATCAAAATGTCAATCTTCAAGTCGTAGCTTTATTCACTTCCCTCTCCCATTTTCAACAAGTTAATTCATAGTTTCTAGAAAACCCCTCCTCCACGTGTGCAGCCCTAATTCTCCACAACCTACATGTCACATCATACTTAACCATGAAATTATGAATGCTTTCTCCCTAAGATTGAGAATAAGGCAATATGTCCACTTCTACCACTTTAATTCTGTATTGCACTGGAGATTCTATCCAGGCAATCAGACAAAGAAAACACATAAAAGTAATATAGATTATCAAATAAGGATTAAACATGTTTTTATTCACAGCTGCCATGATTATGCAGAAAATTCAAAGGGATATGCATGCACACACAGATGTACACTATACACACACACACACACACATACCCATAAACATAGGAACTAATAAACAGGCATAGCAAGTTTGCATAATACAAGACAATATATAGAAGTGAAAATTCGTAAACTTAAAACTAAAACATTGCTGAAAGAGGGAATAAAAAGAAGCTAAAGGAAAAGAGAATCAATTCCACGTTCACAGATAGGAATGCTCAATATTATTAAGATGATAATTCTCCCCAAAATGATTCGGTGCAGTTTCTATTAAAATTATTGAAGATATATTTTATCAAAATTGAAAATTGACAGTCTGATACTAAACTGTATAGGGAAATATCAGATCACATTAGATCAGTCGCTCAGTCGTGTCCGACTTTTTGAGAACCCATGAATCGCAGCATGCCAGGCCTCCCTGTCCATCACCAACTCCTGGAGTTCACTGAGACTCACATCCATCGAGTCAATGATGCCATCCAGCCATCTCATCCTCTGTCGTCCCCTTCTCCTCCTGCCCCCAATCCCTCCCAGCATCAGGGTCTTTTCCAATGAATCAACTCTTTACATGAGGTGGGCAAAGTACTGGAGTTTCAGCTTTAGCATCATTCCTTCCAAAGAAATCCCAGGGCTGATCTCCTTCAGAATGGACTGGTTGGATCTCCATGCAGTCCAAGGGACTCTCAAGAGTCTTCTCCAACACCACAGTTCAAAAGCATCAATTCTTTGGCGCTCAGCCTTCTTCACAGTCCAACTCTCACATCCATACATGACCACAGGAAAAACCACAGCCTCGACTAGATGAACATTTGTTGGCAAAGAAATGTCTCTGCTTTTGAATATGCTGTCTAGGTTGGTCATAACTTTCCTTCCAAGGAGTAAGCGTCTTTTAATTTCATGGCTGCAGTCACCATCTGCAGTGATTTTGGAGCCCAGAAAAACAAAGTCTGACACTGTTTCCACTGTTTCCCCATCTATTTCCCATGAAGTGGTGGGACTGGATGCCATGATCTTCGTTTTCTGAACGTTGAGCTTTAAGCCAAGTTTTTCACTCTCCACTTTCACTTTCATCAAGAGCCTTTTTCGTTCCCCTTCACTTTCTGCCATAAGGGTGGTGTCATCTGCATATCTGAGGTGATTGATATTTCTCCCAGTAATCTTGATTCCAGCTTGTGTTTCTTCCAGTCCAGCATTTCTCATGATGGACTCTGCATATAAGTTAAATAAACAAGGTGACAATATACATCCTTGACGAACTCCTTTTCCTATTTGGAACCAGTCTGTTGTTCCATGTCCAGTTCTAACTGTTGCTTCCTGACCTGCATACAGATTTCTCAAGAGGCAGATCAGGTGGTCTGGTATTCCCATCTCTTTCAGAATTTTCCACAGTTTATTGTGATCCACACAGTCAAAGGCTTTGGCATAGTCAATAAAGCAGAAATAGATGTTTTTCTGGAACTCTCTTGCTTTTTCCATGATCCAGCGGATGTTGGCAATTTGATCTCTGGTTCCTCTGCCTTTTCAAAAACCAGCTTGAACATCAGGAAGTTCACCGTTCATATATTGCTGAAGCCTGGCTTGGAGAATTTTGACCATTACTTTACTAGCGTGTGAGATGAGTGCAATTGTGCAGTAGTTTGAGCATTTTTTGGCATTGCCTTTCTTTGGGATTGGAATGAAAACTGACCTTTTCCAGTCCTGTGGCCACTGCTGAGTTTTCCAAATTTGCTGGCATATTGAGTGCAGCACTTTCACAGCATCATCTTTCAGGATTTGGAATAGCTCAACTGGAAGTCCATCACCTCCACTAGCTTTGTTTGTAGTGATGCTTTCTAAGGCCCACTTGACTTCACATTCCAGGATGTCTGGCTCTAGGTCAGTGATCACACCATTGTAGTGGACCAAAAAAAGTCAACGTAATCTAAAAAAAAAGTTGATGGATTTGCACTTCTTGAGTTTACGCTTACTACAAAGCTACAGAAATCAAAACTATGTGGTACTGGCCTAAGGGAAAATATATACATCCATGGAATAGAATTGATACTCCTGAAATAAACCATTAAATATATGGTTAATTGATTTTTCACAAAGATTCCAATATGTCATTGATGAAAAGATGGTATTTTCAACAAATGGTACATTTCCATTTCCCTACTGATTTGGAAGTTGTCAGTTCTAGTTTTACTTACTGATAGCTCTGAATGTTTTACTGAATCTGTCAGAAACAGAAACTGCTAGATTTCTAAGCAATGATCATTTTTTAAAAATTTTCTTTCTCTAAGAGAACCTTCACCTAGTTGGAGGCTGTTTGAAAACTACCCTCCAATTTCCTGTGAAATTTCAGCAAATGTGACTAAGAATATAGCTAACATAACATAGGTTGAAATTTGGGGTTAAGATTTCCAGCACAGCTTTCTTCAAAGAGTGGTCTGAGTTAAACGGGAAATCATTTGCCTTTGACAAGCTCTTACTACCTGATGTCTTTGTCCTGGTGACTGCCAACTGGGCACAGTGCAAGAAATTACAGTCCCTGACTTCCAACCAAATGCAAAAGATAGCAGTGCAGAGTCTGGATTTCTAAAAAATGTGGAGCAGCCCACATCTCCCTTAGACTGCATACCTTTTGTCTTATTTTATATGATAGAAAATAAGTGCCTAAGCTATTTAAGGCAGTCATTTTTGTATTTCTATTACAGGAAGTTAAACACAATTTGTAATAATGTTAAACAAATTTCATATTTAATTACTAACCTAACACCTCTCTAAAACATCAACTTAAAACACATTCAATCTAATTATCCCTACCTTCTAATGTAGGCTACTGTTATGGTTGACTATAATTTTAGGTATTTTTCCTTATAAGCCCATAAATTAGATATCTTAGTATTGCTTTATAACAATATTTATTTGGATCCATTTGCATAGTTAGCAGAATGCTTTGTTTATCATTCTTTTTCAACCTCAGACCTAACTGATGGCTAATTTCCTTTATTTCTGAAATGTATTTTTATGCTGTGCATCTGTTAATGGTCCTCTCAGTTTTTGTTTATCTGAAAATGTTGATCTTTTTATGAAAGATCTGCTTGGGACTTGATTTAAGGTTTAGCTTTATATCTGTACTTTTGTAATATTATGCTACTTGTCTAGCGTCCATTGTTTCATTTGAGAAGTCCACTGCCAGTATCACTGTGTTTCTTTTGGAGATGATCTGTTAATTCTACCTTAATGAATTCATATCTTTCATTAATTTTGGAAAATTCTCAACCATCTTTTTCTATTTCCTATTCCTAACAAATGACTCAGTCTAGCTACCAAATCTATTAAACTGATATATTTTACATTTTGTTGTCTCTATGTCTCTTGTTGTCTCCTGCCTTCTCAGGAGTTCCTTCAGATAGTACTTTCTTCTACCTTATAAATTCTGTTTCATCTATATGTAACTTATCAATTAACCCACTCACTGTGCCATCATCAATTTCAGTTTCTATGTTTTTTAGATTTAGAAGTTTTTTTTTTTTTTCAAATCTTCCTAGTAATTTGGATAAACATACGTCTATTGCTTACTGTTTTTAGGTTTACCTATCAATTTTCTGAACATTTCATATCAAATTCTATTTTTTATATTTTATTGAGATATAATTGATATATAACTTTATATTAGTTTAACTGGTACAACATAATAATTTGATATATGCATTTTTGCAAAATAATTAGCACAAAAGTTTAGTAAACATCCATCACCTCACCCAGTTATATAATTTTCCTGTGATGAGAACTTTTAAGATCTGTTTCCTAGCATCTTTCAAATATACAGTAGCATTTTGGTAACTATAGTCACTATACTGTACATTACATCTGTACTATTATTTATTCTTATAATTGGAAGTTTGCTCTTTTTGACTACCTTCATCCATTTCCTCTTTGGAGAAGGCAATGGCACCCCACTCCAGTACTCTTGCCTGGAAACTCCCATGGACAGAGGAGCCTGGTAGGCTGCGGACCATGGGGTCACGAAGAGTCGGACACGACTAAGCAACCTCACTTTCACTTTTCACTTTCATACACTGGAGAAGGAAATGGCAACCCACTCCAGCGTTCTTGCCCGGAGAATCCCAAGGACGGAGGAGCCTGGTAGGCTGCCGTCTATGGGGTCACACAGAGTTGGACACAACTGAAGCAACCTAGCAGCAGCAGCAGCATCCATTTCCTCTTACCCCAGAACCTCAGGGCAACACCAATCCATTCTCTGTGTCTATGATCAGTATTTTTAGGTTCCACATATTAGTAAGATTATACAGCATTTCTCTCTCTCTCTGACATTTCACTTAGCATGATGCCCTCAAGGTTCATCCATGTTGTCAAACATAGCAAGAGTCCCTTCTTTTAATGGCTGCATAATATTTCAATGTTTCTGTATGTGGTGTGTGTATCATATATTCTTTATTCAGTTATCCTTTAATGAACACTTGAGCTGTTTTTAGTCTTGACTACTCTAAATAATGCTATAATAAACATGGAAGTGAATATATCTTTTTGAGACAATGATTTCATTTCCTTTGGGTATATGCCCAGAATTAGAATTACTGGATCATATAGTAGCTTTATTCTTAATTTTTAGAGATCCCTCATATTTTTTCTATAATGGCTGTACCAATTTACATTCCCACCAATAGTGCACAAAGGTCTCCTTCTTTCTATATCCTTACTAACACTTGGACCCTTTGTCTTTTTGATGATGTCATTCTAACATGTGTGCAGTGATATCTCATTGTGGTTTTGATTTGCATTTTTCTGATAATTAGTGATGTCAAGCATCTTTTTATGTATCTGTGACCATTTGTAAGTCGTCTTTGGAAAAAGAGTCTATTCAGTTCCTCTGCCCAATTTTTCTTTTGATCAGGTTATTTTCATTTTTTTTTTAGTTATATGAGTTTTTTAGGGATGTTTCCTATGACTGTGACAAAGAATTGCCTTGCAATGCAGGAGACGTGCAGGACGTGGGTTTGATCCCTGCGTTGGGAAGATCCCCTGGAGGAGGAAATGACAACCCACTCCAGTACTCTTGCCTGGAAAATCTCATGGACAGAAAAGTATGGTGGGCTACAGTCCATAGGGTTGCAGTGTCAGAGGCAATTTAGCAACTGAGCACACAGCTTCGAGTTCTTTATATATTTTGGATGTCATCACATTGTCAAGTATATAATTGCAAATATTTTCTACCATTCTATAGGTTGCCTGTCTATTTTATTTATAGTTTCCTTTGCTGTGCAAAGCTTTTAGTTTGATGCTGATCTACTTCTTTATTTTTGCTCTTGCTTGGTTTTTCCTTTTGGTACCAAATCTAAAAAATTATTGCCAAGCCCCAGGTCAAAGAATTTTACTCTGTGTTTCCTTCTAGGTGTTATGTGGTTTTATGATTGTAGGTCTTACTTTATGTCTTTCATCCATTTTGAGTTGACTTTCATGTATGGTGCATGAAAACCAACTCATGTAGGGAAACCCAATGTGCTGCACTCCATGGGGTCACAGAGTCTGCAATGACTAAGCAACTGAATAATAACAACATAAGACAGTGCCCACGTTTCATTCTTTTGCAAGTGGCTACCAGGTTTTCTCGGGCTTCCCAGGCAATGCTAGTGGTAAAGAAACTGCTAGCCAATGCTAGAGACAAAAGAGACACAGGTTTGATTCCTGAGTCAGGAAATCCCCTAGAGGAGGGCATGGCAGCCCTGTCCAGTGTTATTGCTTGGAGAATTCCATAGACAGAGGAGCCTGGCAGGCCACAGTCCAAGGATTTGTGAAGATCAGCAGTGGCCACAGGACTGGAAAATGTCAGTTTTCATTCCAATCCCAAAGAAAGGCAATGACAAAGAATGCTCAAATTACCACACAATTGCACTCATCTCACACACTGGTAAAGTAATGCTCAAAATTCTCCAAGACAGGCTTCAGCAATAGGCGAACCGTGAACTTCCAGATGTTGAAGATGGTTTTAGAAAAGGCAGAGGAACCAGAGATCAAATTGCCAACATCCACTGGATCATCGAAAAAGCAAGAGAGTTCCAAAAAAACATCTATTTCTGCTTTATTGACTATGCCAAAGCCTTTGACTGTGTGGATCACAATAAACTGTAGAAAACTCTGAAAGAGATGGGAATAAGAGACCACCTGACCTGCCTCTTGAGAAACCTATATGCTGGTCAGGAAGCAACAGTTAGAACTGGACATGGAACAACACACTGGTTCCATGGAACAACAGACTGGTTCCAAATAGGAAAAGGAGTCCGTCAAGGCTGTATATTGTCACCCTGCTTATTTAACTTATATGCAGAGTCCATCATGAGAAACGCTGGACTGGAAGAAGCACACCCTGGAATCGAGATTGCCAGGAGAAATATCAATAACCTCAGATATGCAGATGACACCACCCTTATGGCAGAAAGTGAAGAGGAACTCAAAAGCCTCTTAATGAAAGTGAAAGTGGAGAGTGAAAAACTTGGCTTAAAGCTCAACGTTCAGAAAACGAAGATCATGGCATCTGGTCCCATCACTTCATGGGAAATAGATGGGGAAACAGTGGAAACATTGTCAAACTTTATTTTTCTGGGCTCCAAAATCACTACAGATGGTGACTGCAGCCATGAAATTAAAAGACGCTTACTTCTTGGAAGAAAAGTTATGACCCACCTAGACAGCATATTCAAAAGCAGAGACATTACTTTGCCAAAAAAGGTCCGTCTAGTCAAGGCTATGGTTTTTCCTGTGGTCATGTATGGATATGAGAGTTGGACTGTGAAGAAAGCTGAGCGCTGAAGAATTGATGCTTTTGAACTGTGGTGTTGGAGAAGACTCTTGAGAGTCCCTTGGACTGCAAGGAGATCTAACCAGTCCATTCTGAAGGAGATCAGCCCTGGGATTTCTTTGGAGGGAATGATGCTAAAGCTGAAACTCCAGTACTTTGGCCACCTCATGCGAAGAGTTGACTTATTGGAAAAGACTCTGATGCTGGGAGGGATTGGGGGCAAGAGGAGAAGGGGACGACAGAGGATGAGATGGCTGGATGGCATCACTGACTCGATGGACGTGAGTCTGAGTGAACTCCGAGAGTTGGTGATGAACAGGGAGGCCAGGCGTGCTGTGATTCATGGGGTCACAGAGAGTCGGACACGACTGAGCGACTGAACTGAGGACACTATTGGAACGACTTTTAACACACACCCCTACACACCTCATTTTCTAAGCACTGTTAATGGAAGAAACTATCCTTTTTCCTATTATATATTCTTGTCTTCTTTATTGTGAATAATTGACTATATATGCATGGGTTTACATCTGGCCTCTCTAATCTATTCCATTTATCTATATCTCTGTTTTTATGGCTTTCTATATACAGTTTTTGTCATCTGTAAATACAGACAGTTTTACTTCTTTTCTAATTTGAATGCCTTTTATTTTATTTCATTTTATTTCATTTTCGTGGTTACTGTTGTTCACTCACTCAGTCATGTCCGACTGTTTGCGACCCCATGGACTGTGGCATGCCAGGCTTCCCTGTCCTTTACCACCTCCCAGAGTTCACTGAAACTCATGTCCATTGTATTGGTGGTGCCATCCCACCATTTCATCTTCTGTCATCCCCTTCTTCTCCTGCCTTCATTCTTTCCCAGCATCAGGGTCTTTTCCAATGAGGTGGCAATTTGCATCTGGTGGCCAGAGTATTGGAGCTTAAGCTTCAGCATCAGTACTTCCAATAAATAATCAGGGTTGACTTCCTTTAGGATTGATTGGTTGGATCTCCTTGCAGTCTAAGGGACTCTCAAGAGTCTTCTCCAAAACTGCAGTTCAAAAGCAACAATTCATCAGTTCTCAGCCTTCTTAAATTGTCCAACTCCAACATCCATACATGACTACTGGAAAAACCATAGCTTTGACTAGACGGACCTTTGTCAACAAAGTGATGTCTCTGCTTTTTAATACACCGTTTATGTTTGTCATAGCTTTTCTTCCAAGAAGCAAACATCTTTTAGTTTCATGGCTGAAATCACTGTCTACAGTGATTTGGAGCCCAAGAAAATAAAGTCTGCCAGTGTTTCCATTGTTTCTCCATCTATTTGCCATGATGTGATGGGAGTGGATGCCATGATCTTCGTTTTTTGAATGCTGACTTTTAAGCCAGGTTTCTCACTCTCCTCTTTCACCCTCATCAAGAGGCTCTTTAGTTCTTCTTTGCTTTCTGCCATTAGGGTGGTGCTAACTGCATATCTGAGGTTATTGATATCTCTCCTGGAAATCTTGATTATTGCTTGAGCATCATCCATACTGGCATTTTGTATGATGTACCCTGCATATAAGTTAAATAAGCAGGGTGACAATATACAGCCTTGACGTACTTCTTTCCAAATTTGGAACCAGTCCTTTGTTCCATGTCTGGTTCTAACTGTTGCTTTTTGACTTTCATACAGGTTTCTCAGGAGTCAGGTAAGATGGTCTGGTATTCCCATCTCTTTAACAATTTCCATAGTTTGTTGTGATCTACACGGTCAAAGGCTTTAGCATAGTCAATGAAGAAGAAGTAGATATTTTTCTGGAATTCCCTCGCCATTTCTATGATCCAATGGATGTTGGCAATTTGATCTCTGGTTCCTCTGTCTTTTCTAAATACATTTTAGAAATACAGCTTCCACAGGCCTAATTGCTCTGGCTAAGACTTCTAATGCTACATTGAACAAAATGATTAGGGTAGTCACCTTGTCTCATTACTATTCTTAAAGGAAAATGTGGGTTTTTAAAAATATTTTTTTAATGATAATATCAAATATTGAAATAAAAATAAATATATAGACAAGAGAGACAACAGAAAAATATCAGAGAAACTAAGAGCTAGTTTTTTGAAGATAAAATACTAACAAATATTAACCAGTTGTAAGAACCTGATATTTTCCAGCCATAGCCATGTTTATCTCTCTTAAAAACTTTATGAAACCAATTATCTTTGGCCCTGTTTTACACATGATGAGGTAAAGCACTGGAAATGTATCTATAGTTATGAATTATCCCCATTCTGTCTTATATATGATCTCTCCTTTCTCATGCTAACAGCTCTTGAAGCAAATATCTAGGTAATATAAGACTTATGTTCTATGTGTGATTAAATAGTTAATCATACTTCCTGAGGTAGATACTTGGACTTTTTAAATAATACTACAACAGATGCTTCATGTGTCCTGCCTCTCTTTTTTCTCAGCATTCAATGTTGCTATAAACATATGGATCTTTGCCCATTAGCTTTCCTTGGCTAGAATTGCCAAGAATTAACATTCTCAAGAAGAACCCTCAACCAATGAAGAACAGAAATTGGTAAATACATACTACAGTTCTGTCCTTATTAACAGACCAAATAGCTTCCAAGGCTCCAATGGGGAATTAGCCCCCATTAGACACTGGGTGAGCCTCTACTCATTAATACGCTTTGAATGACTTCTATACCCTTCTAATCTCACTTGTTCAAGGAATCACTCCAAATAATCTACCAACACTAAAACTCTTGAATTAGGGTCTGTTTATGGTGGAACTCAGCCTAAGTCAAATACTATATGAGTTTATCTCTTTATTGGGAAGCTAGGAAAGTTGAAGATAACTCTCCATAGGTAGATTTTATTCTTTATAATGAACTATTAAGCTCTTTTTCCCCATCCACCTGATATTTCCAAATGACCATGATTTTAGGAGCTCCAAAGCTATGTCTTATAAGTTGTCTATAGAAGAAAAGCTACCCACCTTCAATTCAACTATTTAGACTGAATAACAAGTATCTCAGCATTGACCATAAATAGAATAAAAGGCATAGGCAGCCCTTATTGAGATCGTCTCATCTACAAAGGGCTTCAGAGACCTCTGAATGAAATGTGTGTTCGATAGAAGGTTCTTGAATTGATAAATAACTTTTTCTCCTTCACTGGATTTTGCTAGTTTTACTGTAGATATAGATACAGATAAATAGTAATGGGATATTTGGAAAAGCAGTAGGGAAGTTAAGACAATAGTCATATTTAATTTGGTTTATTTTAGAATAATTATGTAATATAACATTTGCTGCATTCATATATACTTCAAAATTTCAAATAATTTATGAACATTAATATTGACATATTTAGTATTTTCATGTTTGTTGTAATCAAGAAACATGTATTTCAGAAATGAACATGGATAAGATGGGAAGATCCCTTGCAGTAGAAAACGGCAATCCACTTCAGTATTCTTGACTGAAATATTTTATGGACAGAGTGGGCTGGTGGGCTACAGTCCATGGGGTCACAGAGTCAGGCACAACTGAGTGACTGAGCACACATATGATGACTCTAAGAATTAAGTATTTTTCCATATCCTAAGAAGAGTAATGTGCCTAGAGTCATGCATCAGAAAATCTGAAATAAATTTAATGAACAAAATTTTGAGTGAAATAAATTTTTTTCTATCCATTCTAAATTAATTGTACAAAATCACTAGAATAACTTCTAAAAAACATATATCCCAAGATTAATATCTATACTCTCCTCTTAAGATAAAAGAAAAACTCTCTAACAGCCTGCAAGACTTTTCATAATCTCGCTGTTGTCATAGGTGAAAGTCATTCAGTTGTATCCGACTCTTTGTGACGCCATGGACTATGCTGCTGCTGCTGCTGCGAAGTCGCTTCAGTCGTGTCCAACTCTGTGCGACCCCATGGACGGCAGCCCACCAGGCTCCCCCGTCCATGGGATTCTCCAGGCAAGAACACTGGAGTGGGTTGCCATTGCCTTCTCCAATGCAGGAAAGTGAAAAGTGAAAGTGAAGTCGCTCAGTCGTGTCCGACTCCTAGCGACCCCATGGACTGCAGCCCACCAGGCCCCTCCGTCTATGGGATTTTCCAGGCAAGAGTACTGGAGTGGGTTGCCATTGCCTTCTCCGATGGACTATACAGTCCATGGAATTCTCCAGGCCAGAATACTGTAGTGGGTAGCCTTTCCCTTCTCCAGGGGATCTTCCCAACCCAGGGATCGAACCCAGGTCTCCTGAACTGCAGGCAGATTCTTTACCAGCTGAGCCACAATGGAAACCCAAGAATATTGGAGTGCATAGCCTTTCCCTTCTCCAGCAGATATTCCTGACCCAGGAATCAAACCAGGGTTTCCTGCATTGCAGGCAGAGCTATTAGGGAAGCCCATAACCTCATGATTACTTCAAACCTTTCTCCACATCCTAACCCCACTCTACCTCTTGGCCTTCTACCTGTACCTTTAGTAGTCAAAACTTTACCTACCTCAGGTTAGTTCTGCATGTAGTATTTTCTTAGAGCATGGTCCTATTATTAAATTTGCAAAAATTCAAAGTTTTCTAACTAAAAGTAAGGGGAATTGGTGCTAAATCACTCACTAGCATTTATTTTCTGCTGATAAATGTGTATCTCAGGAAAGAAGCTTTAGCTTTGTTAAGAGCTGCAATACCTTCTAAAAGATCTAAAGATATGAATGTAAAATGACACTTGTGCCTTATAGGAGAAATGTCTGTAATTTTTCTTTGCAAATCTTGTCATTTATTTTTACTTCTCTGAAGGAAAAACGGGTTCAGGTTTATGCAATTTACATAACAGATTTATTTTAAATAATTTATTTCCCACATTTCAATTGTCTTTCAATTTCATGGATAATCAGGCTAATAGATTAAAGTGAAAGTGAAAGTGAAGTTGCTCAGTCGTGTCTGACTCTTTGCAATTCCATGGACTGTAGCCCACCAGGCTCCTCAGTCCTTGGAATTCTCCAGGCAAGAGTACTGAAGTGGGTTGCCATTTCCTTTTCCAGGGCATCTTCCCGACCCAGGGATCAAACCTGGGTCTCCCTCATTGCAGGCAGACGCTTTGTCATCTGAGCCACAGGGAAGCCAAGTGCCTACTAATTCTCTAAATTTTAACAATCCATCCTTAACTGAGCAGAACTAGAATGACTGTTTATAGCATCATCATAATCACTACAAAATCACTTGTGGTGGTAGGATGTATTACCACCTCAGCAAAATATGCTAACAATACTTCACTTCATATCAATATCAATTTCTATTATGCATGACTTCTATCTATAAAACTGACACTGAGATATGTCTTACTAGTATGTCTTGCTGTTATAAATTATATTTTTTACAAGCCATGATTTTTCAGATCCTATGCTAGAAATGATAGTGGTAGCATTAAGGTAAATTTGAGATTGTTTATGTGAATTTGGGGGCTGATCCCTATTAATGCACTTCATCCATTGGTCTCAAATATTTACATGGTGATAAGTTGCCTCTTGTAAAAAGAGTTCAAATGAACAGTGATTGATGTTGAGAGTATGTCTGAAAAGAAACTGAATCGGTGTTGAATGGCAAGAAGCATGGCAAGATTGAAATCCAGCAGTTCCACTGGGCAAGGAGAACTTCAAAAATTGGGGACATGTGTATATGTATGTAAGTATATGTATATATCAAGAAATATTTATATAATGTATATTATATATGATATAATATAATATATAATAATATATAATATATATGGTTTCCCTGATGGCTCAGATGGTTAAGAATCTGTCTGCAATGCTGGAGACCTGGGTTTGATCCCTGGGTTGGGAAGATCCCCTGGAGAAGGAAATGGCAACCCATTCCAGTATTCTTGTCTGGAGAATTCCATGGAGAGAGGAGCCTAGCAGGCTACAGTCCATGGGGTAGCAAAGAGTTGGATATGACTGAGTGACTAACACTTTCATTATATATATATATATATATAGAGAGAGAGAGAGAGACAGACAGACAGACAGACAGATGGAAAGAGAGAATGAAACATCTGGAAATTTATACACCTAGAGAGGGTGTATATCCATACCCATATATATCCATGGGGAATTTAAGTAGTGAACTGAATAGGAAGGTATTTTCCCTTGTTAATGAACTTGACTTTAAAGTGGGTTTGGAGAGAGTCTTAGCTGGGTAAAGGAAAATAAAGAAAGTAGACTTGTGTCAGTAAGTAGAACAAAGTGGTACTGGGTTGAGCAGCATTAGTTCAAAGGAAGCAGTTGGAGATACTGTCTTAAGTGTCCTCTTTCTGGGAAGCAGTCAAACAAGAAAGGAATTGAATTCAGAATATTATAGTCAGATGGCATGCTAATGCAATGACCAAAAAACAAAATGAGTCGGAATTCATAAGCATTTCTTAAAGTAATGGTTTTCAAAGTGTGAGCCCTGAATCAGTAACATGAGAGTCAACTTGGGACATTAGAAATGCTTAGAAATGCACAGGCTTGAGCTGACCTGGACTTAACAAACTGAAACTATGGAATGGGATTCACTCTATGGGTGATGTTACATGCATGCTAAATTTGAGAAACACTACCCCAGAGATTTCCCAAATGTTTTCCAAAAAAAGATTATGTTAGGTTTCCCTGGTGGTTCAGACAGTAAAGAATCTGCCTGCAATGCAGGAGACCTGGTTACAGTCCCTGGGTCAACAAGATCCCCTGGAGAAGGGAATGGCTACCTACTCCATTATTCTTGCCTGGAGAATTCCATGGACTGAGGAGCCTGGGGGCTAGTCTATGGGATCACAAAGAGTTGGACATAATTGAGCAACTAACACTTTCACTTTCATCTGGAAAAAAGATTGGCTTTATTGGATTTTAAACAGTTAAATAGATTGGTAGCTTAAAGTAAGAGTCAGTAAAACTCTGAAGTACAGATTGATAAGGTTTGGACATAAATATTATATACATTAATATGACTACATTTAAATCCATGTCTGAATAGTCACAATAATATTTTGGCTACATAAAGTTACTGAATTTTTTCAATTAGAGAAATTACATCCTAAAATTCCTTTTTAAAATACAAAGCACTTTTTTTAAGGAATGTACATTTTTATTATGATAAAAGTTCAAAACTAGTCAAATACAGACAGACCACTGATGCCTAATTTGACATTTCTACAAATGAATTCAGCATTTCCCCAAATTTATTTAAAGTCTATTTCTGTGATAAATGTAGGAACCCTAAAATCATGGCAGCTTGATCATTAACCAGTTACTCAATTTTATTGCTATTCAGAAAAAGCTAAACACCTACCAATAAACGGATGTTTTTAAAAAGCTTCACAAATTAGCACTGCATTCATTGCTCACATGAGGCACCTTAAAAACAGACTATATAAATAAGTAGCTAAATTTGAATCTTTTAAATTTATCAGTTCAGTTCAGTCACTCAGTCCTGTCTGACTCTTTGTGACCCCATGGACTGCAGCATGCCAGGCTTCCCTGTCCATCATCATCAATACCTGGAGCTTAATTACACTCATGTCCATCGAGTCAGTGATGCCATCCAACCATCTCATCCTCTGTCTTCCCCTTCTCCTCCTGACTTCTATCTTTCCCAGCATAAAGATCTTTCCCAATGAGTTAGTTCTTTGCATCATGTGGCCAAAGTATTGGAACTTCAGCTTCAGTATCAGTACTTCCAATGTATATTCCGGACTGATTTCCTTTAGGATGGACTGGTTGGATCTTCTTGCAGTCCAAGGGTCTCTCAAGAGTCTTCTCCAACACCACAGTTCAAAAGATTCAAAGCCTTCCTCAGTGATCAATGCAAAGAAATAGAGGAAAACAACAGAATGGGAAAGACTAGAGATCTCTTCAAGAAAATTAGAGATACCAAGGGGACATTTCATGCAAAGATGGGCTCGATAAAGGATAGAAATGGTATGGACCTAACAGAAGCAGAAGATATTAAGAAGAAGTGGCAAGGATACACAGAAGAACTGTACAAAAAAGAGCTTCACGACCCAGATAATCATGATGGTGTGATCAATCACCTAGAGCCGGACATCCTGGAATGTGAAGTCAAGTGGGCCTTAGAAAGCATCACTACGAACAAAGCTATTGGAGGTGATGGAATTCCAGTTGAGCTATTTCAAATCCTGAAAGATGATGCTGTGCAAGTGCTGCACTCAGTATGCCAGCAAATTTGGAAAACTCTGCAGTGGCCACAGGACTGGAAAAAGTCAGTTTTCATTCCAATCCCAAAGAAAGGCAATGCCCGAAATGCCCAAACTAGCGCACAATTGCACTCATCTCACATGCTAGTAAAGTAATGCTCAAAATTCTCCAAGCCAGGATTCAGCAATACATGAACCCTGAACTTCCAGATATTCAAGCTGGTTTTAGAAAAGGCTGAGGAAGCAGAGTCAAATTGCCAACATCCGCTGGATCATGGAAAAAGCAAGAGAGTTCCAGAAAAGCATCTACTTCTGCTTTATTGACTATGCCAAAGCCTTTGACTGTGTGGACCACAATAAACTGTGGAAAATTCTGAAAGAGAGGGGAATACCAGACCACCTGACCTGCCTCTTGAGAAATCTGTATGCAAGTTAGGAAGCAACAGTTAAAACTGGACATGGAACAACAGACTGGTTCCAAATAGGAAAAGGAGTATGTTAAGGCTGTATATTGTCACCTGCTTATTTAACTTATATGCAGAGTACATCATGAGAAACGCTGGGGTGGAGGAAGCACAAGCTGGAATCAAGATTGCCAGGAGAAATATCAATAACCTCAGATATGCAGATGAAACCTCCCTTATGGAAGAAAGTGAAGAGGAACTAAAAAGCCTCTTGATGAAAGTGAAAGTGGAGAGTGAAAATGTTGGCTTAAAGCTCAACATTCAGAAAATGAAGATCATGGCATCTGGTCCCATCACTTCATGGGAAATAGATGGGGAAACAGTGGAAACAGTGGCAGACTTTTTTTTCCTGGTTCCAAAATCACTGTAGATGGCGATTGCAGCCATGAAATTAAAAGATGCTTACTCCTTGGAAGGAATGTTATGACCAACTTAGACAGCATATAAAAAAGCAGAGACATTACTTTGTCAACAAAGGTCCGTCTAGTCAAGGCTATGATTTTTCCAGTAGTCATGTATGGATATGAGAGTTGGACTGTGAAGAAAGCTGAGCACCGAAGAATTGATGCTTTGGTACTGTGATGCTGGAGAAGACTCATGAGAGCCCCTTGGACTGCAAGGAATCCAACCAGTCTATCCTAAAGGAGATCAGTCCTGGGTGTTCATTGGAAGGACTGATATTGAAGCTGAAACTCCAATACTTTGGCTACCACATGTGAAGAGTTGACTCATTGGAAAAGACTCTGATGCTGGGAGGGATTGGGGGCAGGAGGAGAAGGGGACGACAGAGGATGAGATGGCTGGATGGCATCACCGACTCGATGGACACGAGTTTGAGTGAACTTACCTTTTTAGACCCTTCATGGGGTTATCAAGGCAAGAATACTGAAGTGGTTTGCTATTCCCTTCTCCAGTGGACCACATTTTGTTCAGAACTCTCCATCAAGACCCTTCTGTCTTGAGTGGCCCCACATGGCATGGCTCATAGCTTTTTGAGTTAGACAAGGCTGTGGTCCATGTGATAATATTAGTCAGTTTTCTGTGATTGTGGTTTTCAGTCAGTTTTCCCTCTGATGGATAAAGATAAGAGGCTTATGGAAGTTTGCTGATGGGAGAGACTGACTGAGAGGGAAATTGAGTATTTTTCTGATGGGCAGGGCCATGCTGAGTTCAGTTCAGTTCAGTCGCTCAGTAGTGTCTGACTCTTTGCGACCCCATGAATCCCAGCACGCCAGGCCTCCCTGTCCCTCACCAACACCCGGAGTTCATTCAGACTCACGTCCATCCAGTCAGTGATGACATCCAGCCATCTCATCCTCTGGCATCCCCTTCTCTTCCTGCCCCAATCCCTCCCAGCATCAGTCTTTTCCAATGAGTCAACTCTTCGCATGAGGTGGCCAAAGTACTGGAGTTTCAGCTTCAGCATCATCTCCTCCAAAGAAATGCCAGGGCTGATCTACTTTAGAATGGACTGTTTGGATCTCCTTGAAGTCCAAGGGACTCTCAAGAGTCTTCTCCAACACCACAGTTCAAAAGCATCAATTCTTCGGTGCTCATCCTTCTTCACAGTCCAACTCTCATATCCATACATGACCACAGGAAAAACCATAGCCTTGACTAGACGGACCTTTGTTGGCAAAGTAATGTCTCTGCTTTTGAATATGCTATCTAGGTTGGTCATAGCTTTCCTTCCAAGGAGTAAGCGTCTTTTAATTTCATGGCTGCAGTCACCATCTGCAGTGATTTTGGAGCCCCCAAAAATAAAGTCTGGCACTGTTTCCACTGTTTCCCCGTCTATTTCCCATGAAGTGTTAGGACTGGATGCCATGATCTTCGTTTTCTGAATGTTGAGCTTTAAGCCAACTTTTTCACTCTCCTCTTTCACTTTCATCAAGAGGCTTTTTAGTTCCTCTTCACTTTCTGCCATAAGGGTGGTGTCATCTGCATATCTGAGGTGATTGATATTTCTCCTGGCAATCTTGATTCCAGCTTGTGTTTCTTCCAGTCCAGCGTTTCTCATGATGGACTCTGCATATAAGTTAAATAAGCAGGTGATAATATATAGCCTTGACGTACTCCTTTTCCTATTTGGAACCAGTCTGTTGTTCCATGTCCAGTTTTAACTGTTGCTTCCTAACTTGCATACAGATTTCTCAAGAGGCAGGTCAGGTGGTCTGGTATTCCCCTCTCTTTCAGAATTTTCCACAGTTTATTGTGGTCCACACAGTCAAAGGCTTTGGCATAGTCAATAAAGCAGAAGTAGATGCTTTTCTGGAACTCTCTTGCTTTTTCCATGATCCAGCGGATGTTGGCAATTTGATCTCTGGTTCCTCTGCCTTTTCTAAAACCAGCTTGAACATCACAAAGTTCAGGGTTCATGTATTGCTGAATCCTGGCTTGGAGAATTTTGAGCATTACTTTACTAGTGTGTGAGATGAGTGCAATGTGTGGTAGTTTGAGCATTCTTTGGCATTGCCTTTCTTTGGGATTGGAATGAAAACTGACCTTTTCCAGTCCCGTGGCCACTGCTGAGTTTTCCAAATTTGCTGGTATGTTGAGTGTATTACTTTCACAGCATCATCTTTCAGGACTTGAAGTAGCTCCACTGGAATTCCATCACATCCACTAGCTTTGTTCGTAGTGATGCTTTCTAAGGCCCACTTGACTTCACATTCCAGGATGTCTGGCTCTAGGTCAGTGATCACACCATCGTGATTATCTGGGTCGTGAAGCTCTTTTTTGTACAGTTCTTCTGTGTATCCTTGCCACTTCTTCTTAATATCTTCTGCTTCTGTTAGGTACGTACCATTTCTGTCCTTTATCGAGCCCATCTTTGCATGAAATGTCCCCTTGGTATCTCTAATTTTCTTGAAGAGAGCTCTAGTCTTTCCCATTCTGTTGTTTTCCTCTATTTCTTTGCCTTGATCACTGAGGAAGGCTTTCTTATCTCTTCTTGCTATTCTTTGGAACTCTCTATTCAAATGCTTATATCTTTCCTTTTCTCCTTTGGTAAACCTTTAATCCACTTTGCTGTTGATGGGTGGGGCTGTGTTCCCTCCCTGTTATTTACCTGGGGTGGAGGTAATGAAGATAATGGTGACCTCCTTCAAAAGCTCCCATGTATGCATGGCTACACTCAATGCCCCTAACCCTGCAGCAGGCCATTGCCAACACCTCCACCGGAGTCTCCTGGACACTCATGGGCAAGTCTGGCTTAGTCTCTTGTGGGGTCACTGCTCCTTTCTTATGGGTCCCTGTGCACACAGTGTTCTGTTTGTGCCCATCAAGAGTCTGTTTACCCAGTCCCGTGTAAGTTCTGCTTCTCTCTGTTCAGTTCAGTCGCTCAGTCGTGTCCGACTTTTTGCAGGCCCATGGATTGCAGCACGCCAGGCCTCACTGTCCATCACCAACTCCCAGAATTTTCTCAAACTCATATTCAATGAGTCGGTGATGACATCCAACCATCACATCCTCTGTTGTCCCCTTCTCTTCCTGCCTGGCAGCTCTAGGATGGGGTTAATTGCAACCTCCTCCAAGAGGGCCTTGCCATACACATAAATCCCATTTCGTCTGCTGCACCCAGAGTCCCTGCCCCTGCAGCAGTCCCCTGCTGTCTTGTACCTCCACAGGATACAATATTAACTCATCATAAATGAAATAAGGATAATATCAGGGAAGGCGAGGATCAGAAAATTCCTTGTTTTTTCATTAAATTAACGGTCCACTTGTGAGTTGGTTTTATTTGAAATGCGATTGCAATTCTTTTGTTATTCTCTGATTTGTTGTGAAATGCAGGAAATATACCTGGTACAATTGTGCATTCAACACAGAGCCAGGTAATGCCACTTAACTTTTCTGGAACACATATAATCTGATAGGTTGCAACTGTATTTTCAGGTATTCTTGGAACCTCTGCTATTTCTAAAGAATGAACAAACATTCAAAAATCATACTGCAAAAGATTTTTTTCATTCTGTCTTCTTCCTGACACAAGGGAATGCTATGCAGAAACTTAACATGGCATGTAAGGGAAGTTAAAATAATGTCCTGATTGCTGAATTCATATTATCTTCTCACTAGGGAGCCATTGGCCTCAAAGATTAAATAAAAATAAATAACAGAAAGAATCCATTCTTGTGGTTGCCAACTGAAAATAAATTAAAAGCTGCTTCCTTTTTAACTATGTTCAATTGTCCTTGTCAGCAGGGACCATGCTTTGGAAATATAAAAGAATATATTTAGTTCTTGATGAAAGAATAATAATTTGGTAATTTCTCCTAGAAAAAAAAAAGCATTAAAGCTATAGTTATACAAAACCATTTTGCTGTCTATAAAAATTTTCAGATTTAAGAATAAATGTTTTGGAAAAACTTATCTCAACATCCCAGTTGCACATTTTAAATACCTCATTTAGAAAGAGGAATTAGAAAAAAACTGAAGCATACATATGCTAACAGGGTATTTTGATCTCCCAGAAATCAGTTGTAGAAAAGAAACCATAAATCTTGTGATCTAGACGATCTTCCCAGTATAATCCTGCTTTAATCAGAAATGATTTGAGGAAGGAGTAAGAAAGCAAATTTATACTGTACAAAGTATGAAATAAACTTTACAATAAAATAATAATAATATTGATCAATGCTCTAGTTACACAGTATGAACTATTCTGGATATTTTTTACTATCATAATGTGTTTATTTTCTTCTTTGTTTGTTCTAAAATAAAAAAAATAGGCAAGTATGGCATTGTTGACTCCAAAAGGAGTTTTAGGTAATAAAAACAAAAGAAAGGGAACATAGGAGCAATTTTTATTTTGTTAAATGTACTGAAGTAAATACCATTATATATACAATTATATATTATATGCAAGTCCAGCTATATAAATTATGTAATCAAAATTAATGTTAAAAATTAACACTGTAACATTATTACAAAACTATTTTAAAAAGATGTAAGTAGTCATCAAAATATAATCTTTCTCTTAAAACAAGGTAAACCGCTGTTCTTAAACTGTGCTTCTAGATCTTGAATAGATCTATTTGAATAGATCTGAATCTACTTTTCATTTGTGCTCTAAAGGATATGTATTATGTCTTCACATTTAATTGTAAAGATCACATATTCATATGCATCTACATTCCAGAGTGTGTATGCACAGATTTGTTCTAACACCCATAGAGTTCATGGGTGTTACCACCTTAACATTCAATTTGAACATGGTGTTGGCTTAACATTGCTTACATTCCCAAATAAAATTACTGGACCTGTTATTCAGCATTTATACACACTGTAAAGTTATTCACATACCTCTTGAGGTATGTAAACCAACTCCAGCCTCTCTTTTTTCCAAATATCTTGATGAATTTTCATGCAGTTTGTTAAAAAGGATTTGTTCCTCTTATTCCCTTACACTAGAAAACTGCTCAAAATTTTGAGAGCAAGAAAGTAATATACTTGTCATATATAATATAATATGTTATTAATTGAAATTTGCTGCTCAATCTACATATTCTATCTCAAAGCATGGCAATGACCCTGCACTGTTGGGATTATTAATTTCATTAAAGCAATATTAAGAAAGAAAAATGGAGCTGGAGGAATGAAACTCCCTGATTTCAAATGATTCTACAAAGCTACAGTAACCAAAACACTTATGGTACTGGCACAAAAACACATATAGATCACAGGAACAGGCTATAAATCCCAGAAAAAAAAAAACCCATGCACACATCGCCTTTCAGTCTACAACAAGGAGGAAAGAATATTCAATGGAGAAAAGACAGTCTCCTCAATAAATGATGCTGGGAAAACTGGACAGCTACATATAAAAGTGAAATTAGAGCACTGCCTAACACCACACACACAAATAAACTCACAAAGGATTAGAGGTCTAAAGATAAGGCCAGACACCATAAAACTCTTAGAGAAAAACATAGGTAGAACACTTTTTGATATAAACCACAGCAAGATCTTTTTTAACCCACCTCCTGGAGTAACGAAAATAAAAGCAAAAATAAATAAATGGGATCTAATTAAACTTGAAAGCTTTTGCACAGCCAAAGAAACCATAAACAAAATGAAAAAGAACCCTCAGAATAGGGGAAAATATTTTCAAATGATGCACCTGGCAAGGGATTAATATGCATAATATACAAACAGCACATACAGCTCAATACCAGAAAACAAACAACATAATCAAAAATGGGTAGAAGACTTACATAGACATTTCTCAAAAGAAGATATACAGATGGCCAATAGGCACATGAAAAGATGCTCAACATAGCTAATTATTAGAGAAATGCAAATCAAAACTAAAATGAGGTATCCCATCACTCCAGTCAAAATGTCCATCATCAAAATGTCTACACATAATAAATGCTGGAGGGAGTGTCGAGAAAAAGAAACCATCCTACACTGTTCGTGAGAATGTAAACTGATACTATCACTATGGAGAACAGTTATGATCCAGCATCCCCACTCCCGGGAATATATTTGGAGAAAACCACAATTCAAAAAAATACACCCCAATGTTCAATAGTGCACTATTTACATCACAGCACTATTTAAAGTCAGGACATGAAAACAACCTAAATGTCCACTGACAGAGGAATGGATAAAGAAGATGTGGTGCATATATACAATGGAATATTACTCAACCATAAAAATGAAGTAATGTCATTTATAGCTACATGGATAAACCTAGAGACTGTCATAGTAAGCAAAGTTATGAAGAGAAAGACAAATACATAATTTCACTTACATGTGGAATCTAAAATAAAGATACAAATGATCTTATTTATAAAATAGAAATAGACCCACAGACATAGAAAAGAAATGGTTACCAAAGGGGAAGGTGGAGGGGGCATAAATTAGGAAGTTTGGGAATAACATATATACACTACTGCGTATACAATAGATAACCAACAAGGACCTACTATATAGAAAAGGGAACTATACTCAATATTTTATAATAACCTATAGGGGAAAAGAATCTGAAAAAGAATACACACACGCACACACGCACACATAACCGAATCACTGTGCTGAACACTTGAAACTAACATGACACTGTAAATCAACTATCAGATCAGATCAGGTCAGATCAGTTGCTCAGTCGTGTCCGACTCTTTGCGACCCCATGCATCGCAGCATGCCAGGCCTCCCTGTCCATCACCAACTCCCGGAATTCACTGAGACTCATGCCCATCCAGTCAGTGATGCCATCCAGCCATCTCATCCTCTGTCATCCCCTTCTCCTACTGTCCCCAATCCCTCCCAGCATCAGAGTCTTTTCCAATGAGTCAACTCTTCGCATGAGGTGGCCAAAGTACTGGAGTTTCAGCTTTAGCCTCGTTCCTTCCAAAGTAATCCCAGGGCTGATCTCCTTCAGAATGGACTGGTTGGATCTCCATGCAGTCCAAGGGACTCTCAAGAGTCTTCTCCAACACTACAGTTCAAAAAAATCAATTCTTCGGTGCTCAGCCTTCTTCACAGTCCAACTCTCACATCCATACATGACCACAGGAAAAACCATAGCCTTGACTAGACAAACCTTTGTTGATAAAGGAATGTCTCTGCTTTTGAATATGCTATCTAGGTTGGTCATAACTTTCCTTCCAAGGAGTAAGCGTCTTTTAATTTCATGGCTGCAGTCACCATCTGCAGTGATTTTGGAGCCCCAAAAAAATAAAGTCTGACACTGTTTCCACTGTTTCCCCATCTATTTCCCATGAAGTGGTGGGACCGGATGCCATGATCTTTGTTTTCTGAATGTTGAGCTTTAAGAACTTTTTTACTCTCCACTTTCACTTTCATCAAGAGGCTTTTTAGTTCCTCTTCACTTTCTGCCATAAGGGTGGTGCCATCTGCATATCTGAGGTTATTGAGATTTCTCCCAGCAATCTTGATTCCAGTTTGTTTCTTCCAGTCCAGAGTTTCTTATGATGTACTCTGCATATAAGTTAAATAAGCAGGTGACAATATACAGCCTTGATGAACTCCTTTTCCTATTTGGAACCAGTCTGTTGTTCCATGTCCAGTTCTAACTGTTGCTTCCTGACCTGCAAACAAATTTCTCAAGAGGCAGATCAGGTGGTCTGGTATTCCCCTCTCTTTCAGAATTTTCCACAGTTGATTGTGATCCACACAGTCAAAGGCTATGGCATAGTCAATAAAGCAGAATCAATGCAAAGAAATAGAGGAAAACAACAGAATGGGAAAGACTAGGGGTCTCTTCAAGAAAATCAGAGATACCAAAGGAACATTTTATGCAAAGATGAGCTCGATAAAGGACAGAAATGGTATGGACCTAACAGAAGCAGAAGAGATTAAGAAGAGATGGCAAGAATACACAGAAGAACTGTACAAAAAAATCTTCACGACCTAGATAATCACGATGGTGTGATCACTGACCTAGAGCCAGACATCCTGGAATGTGAAGTCAAGCGGGCCTTAGAAAGCATCACTATGAACAAAGCTAGTGGATGTGATGGAATTCCAGTTGAGCTATTTCAAATCCTGAAAGATAATGCTGTGAAAGTGCTGCACTCAATATGCCAGCAAATTTGGAAAACTCAGCAGTGGCCACAGGACTGGAAAAGCTCAGTTTTCATTCCAATCCCAAATAAAGGCAATGCCAAAGAATGCTCAAACTACCACACAATTGCACTCATCTCACACACTAATAAAGTAATGCTCAAAATTCTCCAAGCCAGGCTTCAGCAATATGTGAACCGTGAACTTCCTGATGTTCAAGCTTGTTTTAGAAAAGGCAGAGGAACCAGAGATCAAATTGCCAACATCTGCTGGATCATAGAAAAAGCAAATCATGTATACTTCAATGCTTAAAAATTACAAAACATAATATCTGTGGATCTAGCTATATATCATATACAACAGTAAAAACCTGTTTTAGTTTAGTAAACAATTATTGTGCCCATGTCATTGTCCTAATAATCATCTCATCACTAGTATTTCTCATAAATCAAGAAAAAAGTTAAAATCTGTAGGGAGTTTGAAGATATCAACTATTCATGTGATATATCAACAAAATAAGTTGAGAATTTTACAACTGTTTATTAGGATAATAAGCTAATGGTACTGAAAAAAAAAAGTATTGCAAAAATAGTTGCATCGGTGTTTCCTATTCTTCACAATCAGGTTCTAGGTAATTATACTTATCACAAAAGCTACATTTTGAGTGAAAAATCTTAAAATATATTGGAGAAGATCAAAGGGTTTATTGACCCTGGACTCAGATATGAGAGTAAAATAAGAAAGTCCTCTTAGTAGGCAAATATTTGGACATTACTTAACAGATATATCATCATGCCTACTAGCTTAAAATCTGTGGATTTATTTTTCCAAATGAAAACAGAGCACTCAGCTACTATATTCAGAACCATAGTATCACAAAAGTTTTTGAGATTGTTGATAGTTTTCAACAGAGGAAGTTAGTGTAAAATGAATGTTGTTGCTGTTGTTTAGACACTCAGTCATGTCCAACTCTTTGTGTCCCCATGGACTGTAGCCTGCCAGGTTCCATGGGATTTGTGTCCATGGAGTCCTGTGTGTGGGATTTCCCAGGCATGAATACTAAGTGGATAGCCATTTCCTTCTCCAGGGGATCTTTTCCACCCAGGGATCAAACAAGCATCTCCTGTACTGGCAGGTGGATTCTTTACCACTGAGCCACCAGGGAGGCCCCTAGAATGAATATTACACTACATTATATTTTATTGCAAACAGAGATAAAGTAAACTAATACTTCACTGTAGGCAGGAATTATGTGCCTTTAATGATAGATAAAAACATATTTTATATGTCTATAAGTTGTAAAATATTTTATGATATATAAATACAGATGGAGAAACAAAGAATTTTCCATTACACTATCACAATGCTATCCTCAGAATGGTGAGCTGCATTTAATAGTTGTTACAAAATATTTAAGCATCACTGTTTTTGTTTTTCTTCTCTACCAGAAATTGAATATAGCTGAATAATTTTGTTGCTCTTTCTTAGTTGATTACATTAGCAAAAATGGACAAGATGACTATTAAAATTTATGTTTCTCAGGAGTGCCACTGCTGTTATTGAATTGCTTTTCAGAGAATTTTGCTCCTAGCATATTTTGTTCTCTTACTGTTTCATGATAATAGGGTTTTTTTTGTGGCTATAGGTGGGGCTTAAAAAATGTGTATGCATGCATACACACACTCACACACACACACACAAACACCCCATGAGGACATAAAAAATAAAATATTCTACCTGTGCAGTTATTATGCAGATATTATAAACATCTAGAATGGCCCAATAAATAAGTAAGCTCCAGGACATCTTATTTATTAAAGTTTTTACACCCTGCAGGTGATAACTAATTTAATCTGACACTCCACCCAGGATATGTGAAGAGGGTAGCAAAAAAACAAGAATAAATAAATTAACAGGCATACATGAGAAGGAATTTGTCATACATTAAATTGCATACAATTATAATTAGATCCATTAGTATTTTATATCTATTATGATTTTTAAATTCATATTCCAACCTTTTCCACTAAACACCAAGAAGGATTTTAGTCAACTTAAAATGAAACAGAAATAAAATTAAACTGTATGACTTGAGTTCACTGCATGTTCATCTTTGATTTCTCATGTTGCATCATAATTTTAGAGCTGAAAAGGATTTAAAAAATCCTTTCAAAGGATTTTAAAATCATCTACTTTGAGACCATTCGTGTGTATACACAGAAGCTAGATGTCTTGCCACAAAGTCTACAGTTACTAGAAGTAACTGACATCTACTACAGGACTAGAAGTCAGTTTCAAACTTCTAATTTTGGGTTCTCTAATTTTAATTCAATTTTATTTAAGTGATGAAATACCTATGAATATATCTGATGTTTTAAAATAAATTCTTCCAAATAGTTCAACAGAAACATTTCCCCATCCTAATTTGGGCATCAATATTATCAAACATTTTGATTTTCAGTCCTAGGAGAAAAATTTAAGTTATGGAGTTTATTTTCTTTGTATGTCAACTGCTTAGCCTACCATAGAATCAAAAAGGCATGTTCTTGTATGCTCATTTAAAAAGCACTTATATCAGCTTCTTACATTTTAAAGTATTATAAATATTATTTTTCATAACTACAAAAATATTATATACAAACTCTTTGAACATAAATACAATAAATTTGGAAGATGCCAATTGAGCACTAGTGTAGCTGATGAATAATAAAGATTTTTTTGAAAAGTCCTTGACTTCAAGTAACAACATATAATAGGATAAATAAAAACATCTTTCAAATGGAAATATAAAGAGTTATCAGTTTATTATAGTTCATCTTTTATTTAATAGAGACATATTGGATGCTTACATAATATTCATGTGCAACCATATCTTTGCCAGGCATTCAAGCATGCAATAATAGTAAACGGGAAAAATTATTTTTCCTAGGAAAGCTTACGTTACAATGGAAGAAGAGCCAGATATATGAGCAAATACATTGCAATGTGACAAATGCTTACAGGATATTTGTGCATTCATAATAAAGGGAACTGAGCAAATGATACAAAGTGCATTAATCCAGCCTGCACCATGAAAATGATATAGCATTTCCTGGTAAAAGAGATGTCTAAAGATGGCTTAAAATTGCCAGATGAAAGCAATGAAGAATGAGGAGAGCACCAGGCATAAAGAGTAACATAAGAAATGCCTCAAATTGAGAAAGAGCAGAAAAACTTTTGGAGAACAAGTGTAGGCTAGCACAGCCTATTATGAAGAAAGTTATCAAATATTTTAATAACTTTTTTTTAATATTTGAAAAAGAATCAAGGTGCCTTGGTTAAATTCTATAGGTACTTACTAGAGAAACTACTTGGAGATTTAGGAAGTCTTTATCTGGAAATTGAAATTTAAGGTGAACCTTGTAATAAGGACATTATTTTGATAGACAGGAATGGGAGCAGAAAGAAGTTAGGCTGCTTGAAAAAGGACTGAACAGCATTCACATTAAAAGTTATCTTAGAAGTACAGACAATATTAGTGTCTTTCGATAGAAATATGAGACAAGGAAGAAAAGTGGAAAATAATGCTTAAAACACACACTTAGGCATTTCTAAAAGTCTTATATAGACAGACTGATGAATAATATAAGAAGAGCTCAAATTATTTCCTGATCAAAAAATATTTCACTGACATATTGACTTAAATTCCAACATCAAAAATATTCTTAAAATTTTTATACATACACACGTATCAGAAGGGAGAAAACAGGATTCAAATACACCTTTAACAATCTCTAAAGGTCATGTTCTCTCCACTACATCATGATTCTTTTCAGGTTGAATATATACTGAAAGTACAAAAGTACTAAAAGCATTCTTTATTTTATTTCAACCAGACTGTCTTGGTGACTCAGTGGTAAAGAACTGGCTTGCCAATGCAGGAGATGCATGATTAATTCCTGGGTCTTGATGATCTCTTGGAGGAGGAAATAGCACCCCACTCCAGCATTATTGCCTGAAAAAAAATCCCATGGGCAGAGGAGACTGGCAGACTATAGTCCATGGGGTTGCAAAGAGTCAGACATGGCTGAAGCAACTGAGCACCTAGCACTATTTTATTTCAAGCACAGATACAGGTTTTCCTATAAGATAAATCCATGAAAAGAACATGAACAGAAATGAGAGGCATATAAAACATACATCACTAATGATTAATTATAAAAAATACTACATGCTACAAAGGTAAAGAGCAATTTTATTACATATGTCCTCTATAAGTCTGAGACATCTCATATTTGGGAAATACTAATATATGAGGTATAAATTCTATACCTTTAAGTATATTTAAAATATAATTCTCTACTGAAACAATAAAACTGTTGTCAGCAAGAAATGCAAAAAGCATTTTTTTGTATTTTGAATGGATATTTTGAGAGTGTAGTCGGGGGTCTTCAATGTGATACCATTTGTTATAATGGGTTTCTGTTAAAAAAAAAAAAACTGGGACAAAACATTGCTGTTTATGAACATTTGTCCTTTTAGCAGAAGTATATTTCTAAGAATGAAAGAATCATATGTCTGTACAAAAAAAGCCTTTAGATAATAAAAGTACATAGAATTTCTATGGAATGCTTAAATTGAATGCTATTTCAAGTGAGCTGTTTCAACATGTGCTCTTTTGTTTGTAATTCTTACAGTGCCTGCTAGTCACGAAGATGCTTGTCTTCCTTTTTAAGACAGCGGATTCTTATGTGTGCTATCTTTTCTATATCCCAACTAGAAATAGGAAAACACGTAGTAGAGCTTTAGAATGTCGTAGTCAAGTACAATGCAAGACATTCAGAGAAACTGAGGCAAGGGAACTGTAGTTTCTTTGTGGAAACAACAAAAAAAGAAATCTTAAAACCCTGAAGCAGGACAATGGGTTTAATACTCCTTGAAGAGTATTCTGAGTCACACAAAAAAGTAACACAAAGTATTCTATAAAACCATAAATAAGTTTAGGAAAAAGCGGATTGTTTATTAAAAAAATACTCAATATTTCATGTCAAATATCAGGGGTACTCAGCAGTTCTTCATTCAGAAGTACAGTCAGTCACAGGTATACATGACGACCATCTGCTGCAAATATGGTTTCCTGATGTTTGTATCAAAGAAGTAACAGAAATCCCTCAGACTCATAAAAACTATGACATTAACTCTGTTGATTTACTTGGCAACAAATGCCCAGAGACAGAATAGCTCTAATATCCCTTTCAAGTGACAAGAATCTCACATATAGTAGACTGAAATTTGGACTACATGTTCATTTTTCCTTGCAGTTCAGTTATCATGAGTGGGAAATAAATAGCAGGTTATGTGGTGATTTAAAATAACCAAACTTGATTTTCTAGGCAAGGGATTCTAGTAAAAAAAATAGAGTGTGCTCATAAAAACTAGAGGAAAAGATTCAAATGTTCAGATAAAGATAAAATTGCATTCTACATAGAAAAACAGGCTTGGCATAGAAGGAACAAGGGTAGAGGAGATATTCAATGATTCTCAGTATAATCAGTAAGAGTGTAAAGAAGTCCTTAGACAAAAAGTTAGAACTCACTGCTTAAAAAGTCTACTTATTTTAGTTACTTAATTCTTGTGTGCTGTGTCTGACTCTTTACAATCCCATGGACTCTTGCTCACTAGGCTCCTCTGACCATGGGATTTCCCAGGTAAGAATACTGGAATGGGTAGCCATTTCCTTCTCCGGGGGATCTTCCCAATCCAGGGACTGAACTCAGTCTCCTGCATTGCAGGCAGATTCTCTACTGTCTGAGCCACTAAGGAAAACCGATTTTTATGCAGTGAGCCTTTTCCCCATATTTCCTTATTGCTGAAACTCATATGGCAGATGAAGCTTAAATGTAAAACAAACCCTAACAGGCATATTCTGATCACAAGTAATACTTAGTATACTTCTATCATTTGTCATATATACAAGAAATGTATTAGTTATCAAAATCTATGAAAAACAGTCTTATAAATACAATCTTGAATCCGCTCAAGTTTACTCAAGTAGACATGACTGAATCTTCTGCCATGTTAACATCAACATTGTCCGAACACTCCAAGTGTTTGCCATCTCAGAGCCTTTGAATATGCTGTTTCTTTTAACTGTAACCATTTTCTCCTCCTTCATCTTTTAGGTATCAGCTAAAATACTGCCTCCTCAGATAGATCTGCATTTACTATCTATGTAAATCTGATACAGCCTAATATTTCTTATTACAAGATGTCTGTCGTTTCCTCTAGTGAACTTGTCCCAGTTTGCAATATGTGTAATTAATATTTTGGGTTGTCATTGTCACATTCATCTATTAAATTTTGAATTCCATGAGTGTAAGGATTACGCCTGTTTCTATAATCACTTTATCTATACCATAGACCAGATAACTGCACTTGACACATAATTTATCATTTTTAACCTCATGCACTATTAGGTTATTACTAACTTCATATCTTCAAGGGTTTATCCTTATTTGTTAAATAAAATTTTGGTTACTTAAAAATAATATATTATCCCTTGAATCTACTTGTCAAATTTTTACTGGAAAAATATTTTCTGATTCACTTGCTTCTACTTTCATTAATTTATCTCTCCTGATTCCTTCTATGTAGCTTCTCTCTCTCTTAACTTATTTAGCTGTTTTACATCTTCTTTATATTTGTTTTTTTTCCTTTGTTCATTCTTACCTGTCCTTTTTAATAATAAAAATATTACCTTTCATAATAAACAGGTTGTCTTGTTTCTGTCAGCTTGCTTTATCTGTTTTTGTATATTACTGTTAACTTCATTTCCTCTGCTTGGACATTTAGCTACTTAATGCTTGTGAAATGCTCAATGTTTTGGAAGGATATACTAGGATATACTAGTTTATAGTTATTCTTTCCAAAACATTCTTTAACATACATTCTTATAAATACCATTATGCAGAATGAAATAATTCAATATCCTTTTAGCTCCTACATTTCACTCCATGGTACCCTTTTCACTGAGCAGATGCTTCAAAAATAATTTTGGAATTTGAGATACTGAATTCATAAGACTATTTACTAGTGAAAATACAATTCTGATATATGTAGCATTGTTTCTATTTCCCAAATCTGCTCATTGGAAGCCTCACAACTTCTCTTTAAAGTCTTGGTCCTATGATTTTAAGACACTTATTAGAATCGATGGAAATTAAATCTGCTGCAAACAGGAGGATGAGAGAGCAATTGGACCCCATTGTTGTTATGCTGGTGATCTTCCCTCTTACTCATACTTATTCCTTATGCTGCTGCTGCTGCTGCTAAGTCGCGTCAGTCGTGTCCGACTCTGTGCGACCCCATGGACTGTAGCCTACCAGGCTCCTCCATCCGTGGTATTCTCCAGGCAAGAGTACTGGAGTGGGTGCCATTGCCTTCTCCGATATTCCTTATAGTCAAGCCCAAATCTACAGACACGTGCATTGACAGCAGCTCACTGAGGACCTTCCCTCCTCAGGTTGTAACAGTGCCTTATGTTGGTTGCCAACTTAAAAATGTATTTATTTCACACATACATGTTATTCCAGAGTCCCACTATGGCCACTTGGCTTGGCATGGAGAAACTTCCTGCATCATCTGCATTATGCTGAAGCGAGCCCTCTGATACATACTTTTTGGTCTTTGTTTTAAGTCAAGATCAAAGCCCAGGCTCACCATTTCATCAGAGGTTTTATTGCCTTTACTTAACACTAGACTTTGATCAAACTATCATTATTCTTTCCAACAGGTCCCCCTATGCAACCTATGATGATGTAAGAACCTGTGACCCCATTTCCTTCAGAGAAAGTTCTCCTGGAAAAGAAAATCCTGGACCTCTTTAAAATAATATGGGTTAACAGACCCAGAATATATTGAACAATACTATAAAGATGCCAGTCTTAGAATTTTATGGGTATGCTCTCATTTACTCTTTATTTTTTTATTTTTTTTATTTTTAAACTTTACATAACTGTATTAGTTATTTACTCTTTATTATTATTTTTATTATTTATTATTTATAATTATTTATTATTATTATTTTTCAGATGAAGAAACTGAGACATGAAGAAATTGAGAAACTCACTCAATTTCACACAGTTAGTAAGAGATGGAACCAAGAATTCAACAAAGCTTAATTAGTAAGCAAAACACCACCCAGATACAAATCGGTCTATCCTGTTTTTCAGATCTCTGTAGAACAAGAGAAACCTCAGCTCTGAGTGAGCACCATGGAGCGCAGGGTTTATTTACCTAGGGCAATAGATGCTTACTGTTTTTTTACACTTTTTACTAAAAGGGTTATAGGAATTATCTTTTCAAGATAATAAAGATTTACTCAAGGTCAACCTTCCTTATTTGCCAACAGAAAAATTTAGTAGCACGTTTTAATTTAATTTATAAACAAATTTAGTTGGAGTCAGTACACTTATATCCTGCCATTTCTATTCTTAATCCATTTTTGCCTTGTCTTTCAAGTAATTATAAATTTATATATGCACATGTGTTTCAACTGTATTAATGAAGAACTCAGAATAATCTTTATGACACATATATTTAAATTTTCTTATTAATTTTTTTTCTCAACAAGTAGAGGAGGTGGCATTTAAAAGAGGTTTACGTTCTAGTGATGACAGAAGATGGTGATGATAAATAGAAGATAGATAGATAGATAAATAGATAGATAGATCTCAAGTGGATCCAAAGTTTTATTTAAGCCCAAATCAATGCAAGTTTTTATTACATTCCTCTATTTTATGACATCCCCTTATGTCACACATAGCAAGCTACCCAACAGTAATTTCTGTCCTTATAGGATGATAAGGATGCAGGCTAGGAGTCTGGGTCCCTGAATTGTCATGTGGAGAAAAGCCACATAGAGACAAGTACACCTACAATGGACCATTTTCTGGGATGAGATCAGATTCTATTGTTTTAAACTAGTGATATACATGGATATAGTATTATTCAGCTAGTGTACCCTAAGTAATCATTCTCAAATAAAATATTTTGCTAAATATCTTAATAAAAAAACTTGTAAGTTATATTTTATATGGGACACTATATCTGTTCAATAAGCTATAAAATATGCTTATGAGAAACTAAATTTAATCCACTAACGTGTGAATAAAAAAGACAAAAAGATGTATGTCTTTAAACATTAAGAATGTTTTACAAACTTCTACTACTATAGAAAAATCAAAATCATTTGTGGCAGACCAGTTCCTAACACTAAACTATTTTATTTCTCCCACAATTCACAAGGCATCTTGAAGTATTCTCCTTAAGGAATATTTTTCATGTGTGTTTTACATTTTTTTCAAAGTCCATAATTTGTCCATTAATTTTGTTCATGGTGTTAAACTTTTCACTTACAGGTATATTGTATCTCTTCTGATCTGGCAATAAATAAATTGATACATATTGATCTATCTATATCTATCTATCTATAGAGTACATGTTTGTTTATCCAGTTGATTTCACCTCCTTCTCGATCGATCTTATGGAGCATATACGGTGCTTAACAAATGTCACCCCTCATTAGGGAAGGATTTGATGAATTAACCAGAGGATTAAAAATCCTAGCAAAAAGAGTTTTAAAGACTTACAACAATGCCAGAAACCAAAATACATATTACAGAGTTCTGAGACTAGTACTTGTCCTGTACTAATTAATCAATCACTGTTAGGTATAATTATCAAATCTAATTACTGTTTCTTTATGGAATTTCTTAAAGTTAAACTGAATAGAATCCGAACTTCTCTTTTTACTGACTAGAACACAAATGTGGCAGTAACCAATCTCCAAACATTCAAAGACAACAACTGAGAAAAGAAGCTGAAAACTCAAAGTAGAAGAAATTTGGTCTCTAAATTATTTGGGGAAAAGAATCTGTTCTGTAATGCTAGATGTTATACCTCAATGACAGTACTTTCAGCTCACTATTACGATACCTGATAAAAAACTTGGAGTTGGTCCAGAAGAGAGTGATTAGAATAATAAAGCAAAATATGAGAAACTTTTTAATTGATCAAAGAGGAGAAGATGGTCAGAGGGACATTATAAACATCTTCAAATATTTTAAAATATATTGATATGCTAAGTCGTTTCAGTCATGTCCGACTCTGTGCAACCCCATAGATGGCAGCCCACCAGGCTCCCCCTTCCCTGGGATTCTCCAGGCAAGAACACTGGAGTGGGTTGCCATTTTCTTTTCCAAAAATATATTGATATAGAAAAACTATTTTGCTTTTATTTTATCTAATTATATATCTAGGAATATTTATGTTTTGTGTGCCATTGCATATTTATTTTACAGTGTGTGTGTATATATATATATATTATACTCTATTAAATATTTGTTCAGTTTTCAGATTTAGGTAGCTTTGGTTTTGAAACACTGAAGACAAAGAAAAAAATACTATACAATATAATTGTATGACTTTTTAAAAGTATCAAAAAATAAAAATCTATATATTCAAAATACAGGTTAAGAAATAGAATATGGTTACAACCCCCCAGAACATGTGTATTTAAAATTATAAAGGTTTTTATTATGTTTTACCATTATGCTGAAATTTACAAATTCTATCTTATTTTTGTCATACCTCTCCAATAGATTATATGCATTCCTAAATACACCACTAAATTTTGTCTTTTTTTTGAATCGTAATCTATGAATTATTTCATGTCTAATGGTTTTTACATTTATATTTGTGAAATTCATCTATGTGTTTATATAGTTTGTGTCCTGTAATTGTTACTTAATATTGTACTGGAATAATGATATGACAGTTATCTCTTAATAAACTTCTGCAGTTTCTACAGTTTTTAGTTATTACAAATGACACTACTATAAACATCCTTGTATGTGTCTCCTAGTGCAAATGTGCACACAATTTTGCCAGTATAAATCCAGATATAGTGTTATTTGGAGTGTAATTTGGTGGAGTTATCTAGTAAAGTTGAGACTATACACCAATCTCCATGCAACTCATTGTACTAATTCTCAATATCAGTCATTTAAATTTCTACTACCTGGTATTTCTAATGATTTTCTTTTCATCTCTGCCATGTCACTTTGTATGGATTCCAGTTACCTGCTGAAATTTTGGAGTTTGCCTTTTCTACTTGAACCCAGTAGATATAGTCACTTTACAGTTAATTTTCATAATTCCAATATCTGGAGACCTAATGAATGTTTTTGATATCTGTTATTTCTCCTTTCCCATTCTGTTGTTTTCCTCTATTTCTTTGCACTGATCCCTGAGGAAGGCTTTCTTATCTTTCCTTGCTATTCTTTGGAACTATTATTTGGCATTCAAATAGGTAAAGTGAAGTGAAGTGAAGTCGTTCAGTCATGTCCATGTCCGACTCTTTGCGACCCCGTGGACTGTAGCCTACCAAGCTTCTCCATCCATGGGATTCTCCAGGCAAGGATACTGGAGTGGATTACCATTTCCTTCTCCAGGGGATCTTCCCGACCCAGGGATCTAAACCAGGTCTCCCGCACTGGAGGCAGATGCTTTAACCTCTGAGCCATCAGGTATATCTTTCATTTTCTCCTCTGCCTTTCACATCTCTTCTTTTCACAGCTATTTGTAAGGCCTCCTCAGACAACCATTTGGCTTTTTTGCATTTCTTTTCCTTGGGGATGGTCTTGATCCCTGCCTCCTGTACAATGTCACGAACCTCCGTCCATAGTTCTTCAGGCCCTCTTTCTAACAGATCTAATCCCTTGAATCTATTTGTCACTTCCACTGTTAAGGGATTTAATTTAGATCATACCTGAATAGTCTAGTGGTTTTCCCTACTTTCTTCAATTTAAGTCTGAATTTCACAATAAGGAGTTGATGATCTGTGCCACAGTCAGCTCCTGTTCTTGTTTTTGCTGACTGTATAGAACTTCTCCATCTTTAGCTGCAAAGAATATAATCAATCTGATTTCTGTATTGACCATCTGGTGATGTCCATGTCTAGAGCCTTCTCTTGTGTTGTTGGAAGAGGGTGTTTGCTATCACCAGTGTGTTCTCTGTTCAAGCTGGATTTGGAAAATGCAGAGGAAGCAGAGATCAAATTGCCAGCATTTGTTGGATCATCAAGAAAGCAAGAGAGTTCCAGAAAACCACCTACTTTTGCTTTATTGACTATGCTAAAGCCTTTGACTGTATAGACCAAAACAAACTCTGGAAAATTCTTAAAGAGATGGGAATACCTGCCCACATGACCTGACTCTTGAGAAATCTGTATGCAGGTCAGGAAGCAACAGGTAGAACTGGGCACAGAACAACAGATTGATTCCAAACAGGGAAAGGAGCATGTCAAGGCTGTATATTGTCACCCTTTATTTAACCTCTATGCAGTGTACATCATGAAAAACGCTGGGATGGATGAAGCACAAACTGGAATCAAGATTGCCTGGAGAAATATCAATAATTTCAGATATGCAGATGACACCACCCTTATGGTAGAAAGCAAAGAAGAACTAAAGAGCCTCTTGATGAAAGTGAAAGAGGAGAGTGAAAAAGTTGGCTTAAACTCAACATTCAGAAAAAAAAATCATGGCATCCGGTCCCATCACTTCATGGCAAATAGATTTGGAAACAGTGGAAATAGTGACAGACTTTACTTTTGGGGCTCCAAAATCACTGCATTTGGTGGGTTCAGCCATAAAATTAAAAGACATTTACTTCTTGGAAGAAAAGTTATGACCAACCTAGATATCATATTAAAAAGCAGAGATATTACTTTGTCAACAAAGGTCCATCTAGTCAAAGCTATGGTTTCTCCAGTAGTCATTTATGAATGTGACAGTTGGACTATAAAGAAAGCTGAGCACCAAATAATTGATGCCTTTGAACTGTGGTGTTGGAGAAGACTCTTGAGAGTCCCTTGGACTGCAAGGAGATCCAACCAGTCTGTGCTGCCAGACTGTGCTGCAGTGAGTGATTATTCTATAGGTCCTATTCAATTCCAGTTTATCATCCTCTCAGGCCAAACATGGAGTAACTAGGCATAGCCAATACTCCTGGTGGCATTCAGACTCCATCATTTGTTCCCCTAGCTTATTAAGGCTTTCAAAACTGTGTGAAGATCTCAAGATACCTTTCATAGGTCAGCAAACTCTCCCAAGGTAAAAGTGGTCTCAAATCTCATGTTCACCTTTCTGGATTTTCTCTTTCTCATGAGCTTTTGCCAAATACTACTTCTGTCTTATTAGCTCTTCGATGTTTTCATAAAATCATTATTTCTTTCATGTATTATGGCTTTGTTTACTGAAAGATGCATTAATTTAAAATCTTGTTATTATTGAAAGTGCAATCCAGTTTCAGTTCTAGGGAAAATTTTGTACTAGATACTATTAAAGCAAGTATTTTGTCTAATTTTAAAAATGCTGTATCCTATTACCAAATATAAGACAGCTTAGTAGTTGTTTGTGAAATGAAAGAATAAAAGGTGTAAATCTAGTATTTAAACATTTTATAGTTCAGCAAGAACTTAATTTGAATTTTTAGTAAATCAAATTGACAGAGAAACCACTTTATTCTCAGTGTTGGCATAAACACTTAATAAATTAAAAACATTTTTAAACTAGAATGGGCTCTCTTGTGAAGTAGGTAGCTTACTCACTGTTACTAAAAAATATTATGCTTTGATAACTGCACTCTTAGGAACTGAGATGGTATTTCATTAGTAATTTGAAATATTTGTTTTTGAAATTCTATCAACTTCTGTACAATGAATACAAATTATATGGGTCTTTGAATCTCAGTTCAGTTCAGTCACTCAGTCGTGTCCAATTCTCTGCGACCCCATGGACTGCAGCATGCCAGGCTTCCCTGTCCATCACCAACTCCCGGAGTTTATGGGGTTTATTAAACATGAGTTTATTATTAAACTCATGTCCATTGAGTCGGTGATGCCATCCAACCATCTCATCCTCTGTCATCACCTTTTCCTCCTGCCTTCAATCTTTCCCAGCCTCAGGGTCTTTTCCAATGAGTCAGTTTTTCTCATCAGGTGGCCAAAGTATTGGAGTTTCAGCTTCAATGTCAGTCATTCCCATGAACTCCCAGGACTGATCTGCTATAGGATGGACTGGTTGGATCTCCTTGCAGTCCAAGGGACTCTCAAGAGTCTTCTCCAACACCACAGTTTAAAGGCATCAATTCTTCAACGCTCAGCTTTCTTCACAGTCCAACTCTCACATCCATACATGACCATTGGTAAAACCATAGCCTTGTCTAGATGGACCTTTGTTGGCAAAGTAATGTCTCTGCTTTTGAATATGCTATCTAGGTGGGTCATAACTTTTCTTCCAAGAAGTAAGCATCTTTTTATTTCATGGCTTCAGTCACCATATGCAGTGATTTTGGAGCCCCAAAAGTAAAGTATATCACTATTTCCCCATCTATTTGCCATGAAGTCATGGGACCAGATGCCATGATCTTTGTTTTCTGAATGTTGGGTTTTAAGCCAACTTTTTCACTCTCCTTTTTCACTTTCATCAAGAGGCTCTTTAGTTTTTCTTTGTTTTCTGCCATAAGAGTGGTATCATCTGCATATCTTAAATTATTTCTCCAGGCAATCTTGATTCCAGTTTGTGCTTCATCCATCCCAGCATTTCTCATGATGTACTCTTCATATAAGTTAAATAAGCACAGTGACAATATACAGCCTTGATGTATTCCTTTTCCTATTTGGAACCAGTCTGTTGTCCCATGTCCAGTTCTAACTGTTGCTTTCTGACCTGCATACAGATTTCCCAAGAGGCAGGTCAGGTGGTCTGGTATTCCCATCTCTTTTAGAATTTTCCACAGTTAATTGTGATCCACGTTGTCAAAGGCTTTGGCATAGTCAATAAAGCAGAAATAGATGTTTTTCTGGAACTCTATTGCTTTTTATTTGAATCTAGAGACATTTTATTTATCAAATTATGAGATTTTGAATCATTTCCTAAAGATCAAACTGGAATATCAGGTACACACACATCCATATAAAGAAAGGGAGACAGAGTGAGAAAGTGAAGTAGACTAAGAAGTGTGAAATATCAGTGCCATTTTCAAGATCATTCAGGGAAATGTAGGTAGTTTACTCTTTTCCTTATATGGTCCATAGATGTTTTCATTTCACTGTAGATCTCAGAAAGATAAAGATGTAGGGTATGAACAAGAACAGCAGAACTTTTCTCATAACCAATGTTCTTCTGGATAGACCACAACTGGGCACATTATTGTCAAAGTCTTAACCATTTCTTATTCCTCATCATCAATCTTCAGTAACTACAATTAGGAACTACATATACATATTCTCTTACTCAATAAGACTTGCTTTTATTTATTCTCTCCATAAATACTTGTGGAGTCTCTCCCACATTTTAGGCATAGTTCCAAGCACTGAAGATACAGAGGTGAACAGGGAGGACAACATTCCTGCTCTCAGGAAGTTTGCATTCAATTGTCTACAAGCAGACTGTGAGAAAACACGTGAGCTATTTATGACCAATAGTAAGTGATAGGAAGAAAATAAATCATGATGAAGTGATAGAGAAAATGAGGGGACAGCTTTATATAGTCAAGAAAAGTCTGTCCTAGGAATTACATTCAAAGAGAAATGTGAACGCAGAGAGAGTAAGCCTCCTTGAAAAGGTCAAGTGCAGGAGCATTTCAGGCAGAGGAAATAGGTAAGATGATCCTAAGGCTCCAACAGAGAATAGGCTCTGGAGACCAGCAAAGGCCCCTCAGACTGAAGCATAAAGGGCAACAGGGCAATCTGTACATGATGAAATCGGAGACAGAGGCAGGGATCACACTCTGCTCTGCAAGTCATACTTAACATTTTAGATTTTGTTCTAATTGGAATGAGAAGCAACTGGAGGGGTTCCTGTGCAGGAGGGTTATTATGTGCTTGAAGTGTATACAAATTTTCTTTAGCTGCTGTATGAAAAATCAACAGGGACATTTGTTGGCAAGATTTTGGAAGCAGAGAGAGCAAGATTTTGCAGTTGTTTGGAACTTTCCTGATCAACTGAAACAATCCCTACTAATGAAAAGCTAGCAGTTACTATTTGAGACCACTTATAACATTTAGGTGTGAATTCATTTAGTCCATCACGCCAAATTGTGATTTTTTTTCTAAAAAGATTTTGGTTTTCTTTTAGCTTGCTTTTAACTTTTATATTTGAATACAGTTGATTAACAGTGATTTAGGTGTACAGCAAAGTGATTCAGTTATACGTGTCCATTATTTTTCAAATTCTCCCATTTAGCTTATTACAAAATATTGAAATTGTGTTTCTTATTAAAAGATTCCACTCTTCTTCGACTTCTACATATCTCTTACATGAAGTGACTTAGCATAGTGGCGGGGGGCGGGGGGGGGAAGCTAAGGCTATTCTACTATCAGCCTAAACCAAAATGTATATATTTTACATTGCAAAATGCATATTTATACATATAAATGTGTATATATTATCTCTAATGTTGCCTAACTTCCTTATTTTGTCTTTGGCTTTAGAGATCACTAACTTAGGGAACATTTTTCTTAACATTTTAGGTGATCATAAGTTCTTTCTTCAGAAAAATGCACATGTGCATAAAAATCTGTAGATAGATTCAAAGACTTCACAAAACGCTTAAATTACATTCATAGTAAGTCAATCTATTTCATTACAGCAAATAAGAAACCTTTTTATAAACATACATCATGATCCTCTCTTAAACTTATCTTTTACTTGTTAAAAAAGTAAAATTCAATGTAGTACATTTTAAGAATCTGAATTAACTTTAGCAATTCATGAATCAAGTAATATCCAATTTAGCAAACAGAAAGGACTGAAGATCCATACAAGGGAAAAATTTTTATAGACCAAAGGAAGTAAGAACAAGGAAGTTGGACTGGACACAAAGAGGGTTGGTTATTGCAAGGTTAGTTTCCTTATAGGAGTCTGAAGGAGGTTATCATGTGGATTACCAAATAAAACTGGTCAAGCGAATCCTGATTGACTGGTTTAATTTTTCATTTCTGGATGAGCCAAAACTGTAATTGGTTTGGTGACATGAAGTCTACCATAAGCAACTTCATTTGGGGCCTATCTTCTTTTCTTTAACATATTAAAAAAATAGTTCTTCTCTACTGTGAGGAGATTACAATTTTAAAAATATAGATACCTCTGTTGGGTAGTTAGAATAGGAAAAAGGAGTCCAGAATGGCGGTGGCTAAAATACAAGGACGGGAAAGCCTGTGAAAATAGAACAAAGGAAGGTCTGAGGAATGGAGAGAGGACCTCAGGTAGAACAAACAGCACTCCTGGCTAGCCCAGTTTACATGGGGCAGGCCCAGGGGGAGGAGAAAAGACATATAAAAAGAGAAGCCAAAGGGCTGGGGGTCTTTCTCTCTCTTTTCACATCTTTTAGGTCAGCATGCCCTCATGCCTTGAGGATGTATTTCCTTTCCTTTCTAAATAAAACGGAGCTGTAACACTGGTCCATCTGAGGGCTGTAACACTGGTCTGTCGCTTCAAATTTTTGTTGTGATGAGACAGAACCAAGGAAATTACACACTCCCCTGACACCTCCAAATATAACATGATAAAAACCCAGTAATACAAATGATAAAGTATGGTAAAAAATCACAATGGTCTAGACAGGAATTAGTAACTCTGTTGATTATCATCTACATCATATACTTATCTTCATATCAAAGTATTTTAAAAGAAAATAGAACATAAAGAATGAACTTCAGTTGTATATATAATATAAACATCAATTTCTCCTCTTATATTGAAGTAATGCTGGGCCAGTTTCTGTGGTAACATATTTTCCTGAAATGATTTTGAGAGGTGAGGAATAATATAAGGTGACCACACTTTCTAAACTTAATGAAGACCTTAAAAATAAAACACAGGGACTAATGAACAACTCTGGAGTTGGGATCATTCACATAAGTATCAGATATTAATATTTCCTCTACATTTAATAAATAGCATAATGTAACCATATTGTCAAGCTTCTGGCTAACAAATAATGAAACTCAATGCCTTTGAAAGGCAAGCCAGAAAAAATTGAATACTTGGAAGAAAAAGAGGACTGTATTTGTCTTTATTAGAAAGTGAGCTTTTATTTCTTTTACAAGCGTGACAATAACATATTTTAAATCTTCAAGTAGATCTCTTGATATATAGTTATGTTTAATAATCATCTAGCAAAGAAGCATCTTTTAAAAACAAAAAACTATATATATGTGTGTGTGTGCATATATATATTTAGCAAAGAGAAGTGATTCAGTTCAGTACACACTATTGTACAGACGTCAATCTCTCAGAGAAAAATTGAAAAGCAAAAGTGCGTGAACCATACCTATTAGGCTTTCATGAACCCTGTAAGTGCCATTATTGGGCTATTTTGGTGTTTTTTTGGGTTTTTTTTGGTAATATTTCAAATATTGTAATTCAAAAAGTAAAGAATATAACCCTACCAATTTCCCTCAATGTAATAATCTGATATTTTTCTTTGCCATAATCAAATCATTAAAGGAGTGAATGTCAGTGAACAGCAAAAGGTCGGGGAATAGTGAAACACATATTCACATAAATGGATGCAAAAATCTGCTAAAACAAAATATTAACAAAACTAAAATATTTAGTACACAAAATGTGCTTTTTATAAAATGAGGTTTTTAAAATAAAGTATATAATTTTAATGCATTAAAGGAGACAGATTTGTTAAATAATACCACTCTGAAAAACTTGTAGAAAATGATCATCTTTTCATAAGCAAATGTACTGAACCTTCCTAGTCCATCTATAGTTTACATGCATTTTAAGTGAAGGATGTTTTCAAAGAAAATCACTAATAAAAATACTAATATTTGCAAAACAGAAAAAGCATGAATATTTACTCTTATAAAAAGTTTTCATATGATCCCTTAAATCAAGAATTACTTGTTAGCAAATATGTTATTTACAAACTACATTTTTAGGAGTGTTAAATTAATTAAACAAGGGAGCTGTTAGACTGAGGTTGTTTTAAGGACCTGGGATGCCTCTTAAGCAAAGCAAAATCTAATCCTATAAGCAGTTCAAGGTTATGAAATTAAAACCTAAGGATAAACTATCACAAACAGCAAAGCAGGATTTGAGCTACACTCAGTCAATCATTTCCTTATTTTGCTTCCATATGTTCTCTATGAAAGTCTCACCTCAGCTCCTGTGAGTGGAGCACTCCTAACCACTTCCTGATTGGTGCTACCCAATTTTGGAAAAGACCCTGATGCTGGGAAAGATTGAAGGCAGGAGAAGGGGACGACAGAGGATGAGATGGTTGAATGGCATCACTGACTCAAAGGACATGAGTTTGAGTAAGCTCTGGGAGTTGATGATGGACAGGGAGGTCTGGCATGCTGCAGTGCATGGGGTTGCAAAAAGTCAGACATGACTGAGCAACTGAACAACAACAATTCAAGTGGATTTTTGCTCAAATAAACCTAAAAATTGCAATATGCCTCAGTTTATCTTTTAACAGAATGTGTATAGTTTGTGACAAAGAATATTTGTGTGTAGTTTTACAAAAGTGAAACTAGTTGTTTATTTCACAAAATTTAGTAAGTGCTTTGTGTGGCCATAATATCTAGGTGAATGAAATGCAACACTCTATTATCAGAAAGTATTATCACTAAAAAAATGTACTAAATGTATTTTAAAAGTATACTTAATGTATAGAAGTTGTTCCATGTCTGTTCCTTAATTTCTCTATCAAGTCAACCTAAAATGGCTATCTTTCAGGTCCCTTTCTCAATCTCTCCATGAAATTTCTAGATCATTTTACATATCCCCACTGAACACAATGTATTGTAACTCTCATAAAATAGGATCAGTTTCGGTCTGTCAGTAGAAAGAGTGTTTGTCTTTCTCACTCTTCCAGGTAAAATGTCTCCAAGACAAATAAATCTTTTGCTTGCTGATATAGACCACATATGAATTTGATGCATGCTTTAACAGAGTATATGTTTCTTTTCTCTGTTTGCTCAAAGCTGGTGTGCCTAGAATGGGGAAGGAATAAAGGACACATACAAAAATTGAAAGAATTGATCCTGCCACTTAATTGTGGTCATTGTATACATTGTGATAACTTTGAAGTGGGAAGAAGGAGAAGGACCAAAGATAATTAAAATGCAGTTTGGCCCCAAGAAGACCATAGACGGATCAGTAAGCAAACAATTAAAATCCAATTTCACAAATGGTTATATGAGAGTCAGTGACATGCACAGTCACTGCTACTGTGAAAGACTCATGAGAAATTGTTGAAGAAGAAAACAGATATAAATTGAGTGTTCTTGAGTCAATTGTAAAGAATCCATGATTTAAGACAGAGAAAAGCAAAATCACAACACTTTTATAATGTATATAGACCATACATAAGACTAGTAGGAGAAGTTTTAATACGTTCTGAAGTTAAATAGCAGATACAGAAAGCAATAAATGTGAAAGAAATATCTGTTTCTCCTCCATGTATTTTCCAGAGGAACACAGGTCCTTACCAAACAAAAGATCTATTGCCAGCCCTAACACACGAGAGCTGCTCAGTACATGGAACACACCTAGTGATTCCCATCCTCATCACTACTTCCTTTTCTATGTCCCTTTAAAAATAAAACTTCATACAAAACAGCCATGAGTGATATGATAATTAAGATGCCATGTCATTTAAACTATTAATGCAGAAAATGACTCATATTTCCATTCTCAATGTAAGGGAACAGGCATTCAGTTTACTCAACTTTACAAAACGTCTGTAAATCATTAAGGTTTAAAATCTAAGAGAAAATGATTTAAAATGCTATTCCTAAAGTGACACAGTTGACATTGCTATTTGATCTGTCAAAACGTTGTATTTATACCTCACTTTCCAGAAGGACTCTCTTAGAAGTAACAGGGGTTCCTTGATAACATTTTAGCTCATGTCTACTTTCTGCCCACAAAGTCAATACAAGCTATAAAAATATTAAGCTATTTTTAGCACATTTTTGTACAGTGTAGAGTGTACAACAGCCAGCTGTGTAATAATCAAACCTAAAATTGTCTGCCAGTCTATTATACTAATAGTGTGAGAAATCCATGGACAATTTGATAAGGAGAAAAATGGACAACGAGTTCAGAAATAATGCTTAATGAACTAATGTAAATATGTTTTTTTTGAGGCAATGTGTAAGTTTCTCTAATAGAATGATGTATATTAAACTGTAGATCAATATTTGGCTCATCCAAGCAAAATAACACAGTAGGAGATCCCATTCAAAGGAGACATATTAAATATATAAAGTAAACAGCATAGACAATGGTATGTGCCATGGATTTTTTAAAATATTATCTACCATATAATTAATACTTGTAATCTCACAACTGATCATTCAAAAAGTGAAGTTTTAGGCATAGCAGCAATTTATTAATGTATCCTAAAATATTTGATTCAGGGATAACTGACAAATCTTTTTTTAGTAGGAAAGTTTCTACAAACTTGCTTTTATATACAGTAGGTGGAGGTGAAATGAACAATTTTGATAGATAGAAATAGTTGTAATTTTATGTCTGTCTGGAAGGAAACAATTGTTACTTAAAAGAAGAAAAAAGATACCTAAAATAAATGAGATGTCCAATACTATGCTATGTCCAATGCATTAGATTTTAAAGTAATTTCTAAATGCAACATTTGTCATTTTATCAATTCCCCCAAAATGTTTACTGTCTGGTGGTATATGCCATGAACTCTGCTGGACACTGACGATATAAAAGTAAGGGTTTAAATATCCTAACTTCTTGGAGCATATAGTTTAGAAATAGATAAAAGTAAAAATTTTTTAAGTGCTGATTTTATGAGTATGACAAAGGAAAAACAGGTGACACTGTTAATGTGTCTAAAAATAAAATCTAATACACAGAGGTATGAGAGAGAGTTAGTCACTCAGTTGCGTCTGACTCTGCCCATCCCATGGCCTGTAGCCCACCATGCTCCTCTGTCCATGCCCTCTTCCAGGGGCTCCTCCCGACCCAGGGATCAAACCTTGGTCTCCTGCATCTCCTGCACTGGCAAGCAGATTCTTTACCACTGCACCACTACCTGGGAAGCCCAGTTGTACTCTTTTCTTAGAATTTGTCAATGTTACTATCTTAGCACAGGTGGCTATAACAAAATACCATAGACTGGATGGCTTAAACACCACATTTATCTCACAGTGCTGGAGACTCGGTAGTCCAAGATCAAGGTGCTTGCAGGTTTATTAATCCCATCATGAGGGATTCCCTTAATCTAAACTAATTATCACCTAAAGGCCCCAAATTCAGGTACTATCAAATTGAGGTTTAGGGCTTCCACATATGAGCTTTGAGAGGATAGAAACATGATTCAACCCGTAATAGTTACAGTGATCAAAATGTTGTCCCATCAAATGACTGAGATGGAGAGAAAGAGAGAACAAAAACATTTGATAATAGGTGGTAAAACAACCACTCTCCGAAGCATGATACTAACACCTCATACATCAGTACAGATTTGGGTGAATCATGTCCCATATGGTAATTATACCCCTCAGCTCCATCTAGAGAAGGATTAAAATTTTCACCACTAAAGCCCATTAACAATTCCTGGGAAATTAAACAAACAAACAAAAAAAATAGAATCTGGTTAATTAAAATAAAGTGTAACCTTTTTTTTTTTTTTTTTGTGCATGCTTCCTCTGGTTTTACTTGCTCACAGGGTACAGCATGCAGAGGCTTTTTGCTGGGGTTTTCAGACCGGAGTTCCTAGTGCAAAATGGCTGCACCCAAAGCTTTGGTTCTGCACACCATGTGCAGAAGCATTGCACCAGGGTGCACGGATCTGCTGCCCTGAGCAGTACACCTGTGCCACCCCGGGAGCTCCGCCCTGCCTCTCCCCACTGACAAGATCTCCATAAAGCATCCCTGCCCACAGCCCGTCCTGCAGAGCAGGAGCTCTAGAGCCTGACCTGGCATCCTCATTCTTGGATCAGAGTCAAATTTTCCTTTGTTTCTGAACTGATCTCAGTCTCTTTTGGGTTCTTTTGGCTCAACATGACACTGGAAGGGAACACCCTTGTTAAGGACAAACATTGAGACAATTTGTATCAATGTAACCAGACTGGAGGGTCTGAAAACAGACTACCTGTATCGATGCAACTGGTGGGATGGAAAACTTAGACAAACTGTATCAAATAATTTGCACCACGAAATTCTTATGCAGAAGATGAGACTTCAAACTATAAATAACTTTACTGTTTACACTAGATTAGTGGAAATCAATATATCTGGCAAAGAGTTTGCTCATTTCAGGGAACAGCTCTCTTTTCATTAAAACAATAAGACTCACCTGAAGACATTTTCCTTCCTATGTCCTCCAGGATCAGATCAGATCAGATCAGTCGCTCAGTCGTGTCCGACTCTCTGCGACCCCATGAATCACAGCACGCCAGGCCTCCCTGTCCATCACCAACTCCCGGAGTTCACTCAGACTCACGTCCATCGAGTCAGTGATGCCATCCAGCCATCTCATCCTCTGTCGTCCCCTTCTCCTCCTGCCCCCAATCCCTCCCAGCATCAGAGTCTTTTCCAATGAGTCAACTCTTCGCATGAAGTGGCCAAAGTACTGGAGTTTCAGCCTTAGCATCATTCCTTCCAAAGAAATCCCAGGGCTGATCTCCTTCAGAATGGACTGGTTGGATCTCCTTGCAGTCCAAGGGACTCTCAAGAGTCTTCTCCAAACCTGAACTATTTTACATGAATTTGACCCAGTCCTAATCAATCCTCTTGGAGAAGGCAACCCACTCCAGTACTCTTACCTGGAAAATCCCATGGACGGAGGAGCCTGGTAGGCTGCAGTCCATGGGGTCGCTAAGAGTCGGGCACAACTGAGCGACTTCACTTTCATTTTTCACTTTCATGCACTGGAGAAGGAAATGGCAACCCACTCCAGTATTCTTGCCTGGAGAATCCCAGGGACAGAGGAGCCTAGTGGGCTGCCGTCTATGGGGTCGCACAGAGTTGGACACGACTGAAGAGACTTAGCAGCAGCAGCAATCAATTCTCTAGTTTACTTTTTTAAAAAAAAAACTTTTCATTTTATATTGGCGTGCTGTGATTCATGGGGTTGCAAAGAGTCGGACACGACTGAGCGACTGATCTGATCTGATCTGATAGTTGATTAACAGTGTTGTGTTAGTTTCAAGCATACAGCAAAGCAATTCAGTTATATATCCACATGTGGTGGTGGTGGTGGTTTAGTCCCTAAGTTATGTCTGAGTCTGTGACCCCATGGACTGTAGCCTGCCAGGCTCCTCTGTCCGTGGGATTTTCCAGGCAAGAATACTGGGGTGGGTTGCCATTTCCTTCTACAGGGGATCTTCCTGACCCAAGGATCTAACCCAAGTCTCCTGCATTGCTGGCGGATTATGTACCAACTGAGCCATCGGGGAAACACCAATATATATACATGTATCTCTTCTTTTTCAAATTGTTTTCCCATTTAGGTTGTTACCTAATATTGAACAGAGTTCCCTGTGCTATAATCCCCTACTTTGAAAGACCCACCTTAACTTCTTGAGGCTAAGCAAGAAACTTCTGAAAATACATTGATCTAACTTGTATCTGTTGAGTTAACTTATTATCGAAGTGGTATTTTTTCCTGCAGCAGTAAATTTAAGTGAAGTAAGCTTTTCTTGACCAATATATTTTTCTGAAGGCAGAATACAATAGCATCTATTACGGTGGTTCTTGAATGGGACATTTGGCAGTTTATGGAGTCATTTTTGATTGTCACAACTTGGGGAGGGGGGATTGACAGGCTTGTATGGCCTCTAGTGAGTAGAGACTATGGATACCATTAAACATCTTATTGAACCAGATGGCCTTGGTTTCCCAACCCAACAGAGATGTATCTGGTCCAAAATGTCAAAAGTGCTGAAATTGAGAAACTCAGACCTGTTTCATGTGTGGTAAAGATTAAATGAGTAATACTTTTAAAGTTATGGCATATACTCAACATTAAATATGTTAGTCATTATTGTTATTATCTTATTGGTATATTTATCAGAAAATTTAAGAAGATTCTTTACAGATATTTATAATCTATAAAAATGAAGAAGAAAAAAATCTTTTATATTCAGCAGTATATATGTTCTCATCACTAAAAATGCAATGAGCCACAATGGAAAAATATACCATTTCCATGACTCTAATGGTATAAATGCCTGCTGTATAGCACTTCCCAATTTTAAATGGGAAATGTCAAAACACATACAGCTTTGTCTGTAAAAATTTTAGGAATCAAATAGTTTCCCCCCCATAATTGTCTAAACCTTTTAAATATGATTGTATTAAGTATCCTTATATTGGAGAATGTTATTAATATTATTCAAAAGAGGCTCTCAAAAGCACTTATACTTTTCTTATATATTTACCCATAATTGGCAAAAATCAGTTCAGAATTTAAATGCTTGTTCGTCCATAACTGAAGCGCATTTCACTCCCTTACCATGTAAGAGAGTTCTCTTTTCTAGATTTAGTAGTATTTTTGGTTGGATTAGGTCTAAAAATAAATCTTTATTGAAGATTTATTTATCCAAAAATAAATATTCAAAAATCAGTAGCAGTAGTGTAATAAGACCAATCGCCCACTGATCAGACCTTCCATTTTCTTTCAGGATCAATTAATTCAGAATTACCACCCTTCACAACTCCACAGTGTTCTGGTAGAGCTGCCATTCACTGTGTCTCCAAACCAGTCAATCAAATTCTCTCCTTCTCTAGAAGTTGAATCTCAAGCATCTTTGCAAAAAGGATAAGAGGCTATTTGACATCTGTCTTTCTAACATCAATGAAGAAAAGACCAGTCATCTGTGCTTAACTTTCAGTATGGATTATCCTCATTGCTACACAGGTTTTTCAGACTTAAAAATTCTTTTTGATTCCTAGTGTCCTGATAATAAATTTATTTTCATTTAGACTGAGTCACATTCTGTTACTTACAACTGGAGGCTTTTCACTGATACATTATTAGCATGTGTGCCACAACATATGCTCATTCCAAAATCCTTCTATGTTCTGAATTAATTTCTGAAAAAGAAATGGAAAACAGCTCAAGCTGCATCAGGTTTAGTGAATTGTATCAGCAGCTGCAGGCCAAAAGATGCTCTTTAACATTCTAAGAGCATAGAAAAAGCTGCTACAAAAAGCTCTGGGTTTTCAACCACACCCAAAACCTGAAATGGTAATACGTCACAGTATCATCCTCAAATATGAAAGACAGGATGTATTTCATTATTAATGTCTTTGTCACATCCTACTTTTAAAGAAAGTCTATGAATAGAAACTCCTGGCAGAGTAAACCCTAATCTGATCTACTCTTCACCCTCTAAAGCTGTACCCTGCAATAAAATGAAGATTGAAAATTGAATCTCATCAGAGTGCTCATACCATCAGAGCTATAAATATTAATTCTAGAGATGACTACAGGGAAATGAAGGAAGGGAAAAAAGCAATGACTAGCAATGGAGAGCGAAAGCCAACTCCAGCAAACTGGCTGAACTACTAAAATTGTCTATTTACCTAAAAAAAAAAAACAAACAAAAACAAACCAAGGACATAAAGATGAAGAAGGCTTAACTGTTTGGATAAGATTATATGTCCTTTTTTAATCCTCTCAGTTGACAACCTTTTCTAACTTCCTCTATGCAGAATGATGACCAGACTATGAGTCAGTACAATTGAAGGCATGAGTATAGATTAGTGTTGTGACTTGACTTTATGCTTCTTCTTTCTGCATGGCCTGGGGATTTTAAGTCTGGCCTAACTTTTTTTTTTCTTCAAACTTTGGGCCTTAGGGCCTGTGTTAATTTACATAAGGATCTGCAGAAGAAACACTTCATAAAATTTCCATGTATAAATTGAAAAATTTCTATGAAATGTACTAGTTAAGTTTGATGATAAATTTCTTTTACCAGCCATCTGGTTTAACTCTGCAAAATGCAATGTAGTCTCCATGATGAAAAGAAGTGGAAATAACCAGAGGAAATTTTTTTTTTTAACTTGGAAAATATAAAAAGTTAACAGATTTTGCAGAGTTCCTTATAAAAGATCCCTTGGTATTTTTCACTAACAGCTTTGCTTACATTAAAGTACATAAGACTGAATATATAAATAAGCAGCAAAATACTGATTGATGTTAGAGCCAATCTGGCTTTCCTGAATGATTATTTCTTTAATCAGAGTAGGAAAGATTAATTAAATTCTTAATATCTTCCCACTCAAAAGAAATTACTGGTATATCATATGAAAAAAAATTTGAGAACAAAGATGTCTACCTTGCACTGCTTCAAGAGAAACTATAGCTCATTTTTTGCTTTCAGCATTTGAAAGGTAATGAAAGTGAAAGTTAATTGCTCAGTTGTGTCCGACTCCTAGCAACCCCATGGACTGCAGTCCACCAGGCTCTTCTACCAATGGAATTCCCCAGATAAGAATACTGGAGTGAGTTGTAAGTTATCATTAATTTGTATATTATCTCAAGTTTAACAGAAACAGAACAATAGTAAAAAATATTAAGTTCTGTTGCTACTTTGCTTTTGAGGCCCTCTTCTTCACTGAATCTAAATAGTAGGAAATGCATAGTCAATGTGAAATTATTTAAATTGTTGATTTGCAGACTCCATACTACCAAATAATATAATTGAGAGAAATAACATTCTAAGAAAGCAAAACAAAGAGAGTTCTTTTTTGTTGACTGGAGTTTTGCACTTCTTTCTTTTATGACTAGCTCTCTCTTAGTTTATTTCCATTTTATTGTTTACAGTAGTCAATAATAAGCAAACAAAAAAAAAGAGAGAGAGAAAGTTATAGCTATAGCCCACCAGGCTCCTCTGTCCAGGGGATTCTCCAGATAAGAATACTAGAGTGGTTAGACATACCCTTCTCTGGGGGAGTAAATCACAGGCATAAAAAGAGAAAGTTATAGCTTTGACTAAATGTTCCCCTGGACAATTAATGTGGAAATAACTTATGTAGCTAGTATGAAAGAGGAAATTTCTTATGATTAACAATGTGTTATTGTATGATTTTCTATATAGTTCTGTTTAACCTAGTAAGTGATAAAATAATTACACTGGATGTTATATTATTTTGTTTTCTTTCATTGTTTCTTCAATAGTATGAACCCCTTCCAGCATAATGCTATCGTTTTCAATACAGTAAGGTGGTGATTTACATTGTTCAATCATAAAATATGAGCATAAAACTGTCTGGATTCCATTAGCAAATATTTTTAATCAGATTTGAGTCAATCCAACTAGTTAATCTCACCATAATTGTTGATGAAACTTCTTCCTCAACCAAACTTTAGTTAGGCTCCCCTGATCCCCCTTCTCATTCAGGCTTCTACCTTAGACGGCTTCAGCAAAGGACACTGCTTAGATGGTTTAGCAAGAATCCGCCAGTCCTAGATACCTGCTCAAGTTTCTCATGTTCTACTCTTGATATTTGGTCACTTTGGCCTGACTTCAGCAAGAATCCTGTTATCAGTTTAGCAAAAATCCCTTGAAGTCTGTTTATTTTCCTTTCACTGACCCCCATTACTCTGCTCCTTGGCTATAAATCTCCAGTTGTCTTCACTGTATTTGGAATTGAGCAAAATATATCCATGGCTGATTCATGTCAATGTATGGCAAAACCACCACAATATTATAAAGCAATTAACCTCCAATTAAAATAAATTAATTACTTTTTAAAAAATCCTTCTTTCTTATTGCTGTAGAGTTAGCCCCTATTGCAATAGACTTGAACAAAGTCTTTCTTACTATTTTAACAAGTTTCAGAATAATATTTTCTTTAACATCATGAATGCCTGATTTCTGTTATAATGAATAATTGGGTTATATATCTTTTTGTAAGAGACATTACTTTTATAAGAGTAAATGCTTTATAAATACTTTTTACTTCATTTGTAAGAGTGTTTTCCTCTCTGTCCCAGAAAGAGAAAGATGACTAAATTTCTAGATAGATGGAGAAGGGCAAGATTTAGATTTCTATAACAATCTGACTCTTGTTTACTGTGCATTTCCTGACAGTCTCCCATAACTGGCTTCCCTGAATGCCAACCTCTTTTACCTTTAGCTGAAGATAGTATTTAATGTGGCAGCTTGAAACACTAACGTTTGTGACTCAGTTTTTCCTGGGTACCTCCTATACAGAAAGTATACATGTTTTTAAACTTCTGTTTTTCTCCTGTTAATCTGTCTTCTACTACAGAGGAGTCTTGACCAAAAATCTAGAAGGGTAGAAGGAAATTATTCTTCCTCACCATATACTTCTCATCCTCTGCCCACCCCCAGTACATCTTCTTTTTTTTTTTTTTGCAATTTATTTATTTATTTATTTTTATTATTTTTTAAATTAATTAATTAATTTATTTTACTTTACAATATTGTATTGGTTTTGTCATACATTGACTTGAACCTGCCATGAGTGTACATGTGTTCCCCATCCTGAACCCCCCACCCACCTCCCTCCCCATCCCATCCCTCTGGGTCATCTCAGAGTACCAGCCCCGAGCATCCTGTATCATGCCTCAAACCTGGACTGGTGATTCATTTCACATATGATATTTTACATGTTTCAGTGCCATTCTCCCATATCATCCCACACTCTCCCTCTCCCAGAGTCCAAAAGACTGTTCAATACATCTGTGTCTCTTTTGCTGTCTCGCATATGGGGTTATTATTACCTTCTTTCCAAATTCCACATATATATGTTGGTATACTGTATTGGTGTTTTTCTTTCTGGCTTACTTCATTTTGTATAATAGACTCCAGTTTCATCCACCTCATTAGAACTGATTCAAATGTATTCTTTTTAATGGCTGAGTAATACTCCATTGTGTATATGTACCACCGCTTTCTTAGCCATTCATCTGCTGATGGACATCTAGGTTGCTTCCATGTCCTGGCTATTATAAACAGTGCTGCAATGAACACTGGGGTACACGTATCTCTTTCAATTCTGGTTTCCTCAGTGTGGATGCCCAGCAGTGGGATTGCTGCCCTCTTACACTGTTGGTGGGAAAACCCAGTACATCTTCTAATCATTTTTTCCTCCTCTACAAACAAGATTCATAAAATCTTTTACTCTTCACTGTCTATTTGCTTCTGATTGAAAACTATTAGAACCTGTATTCTGCTACTACTAGATCATTGAAACTATTCTTACCAAGTTCATTTATTCTTCCTTACTTTTAAATGTATTAAATACCTTTGGCTTCTTATGTTACTTGATCTTATATCACTTTGTAATGTTGACAAGTCATGGTTTAGAAATGTTCCTTGGCATCTATTGACACTGTTTCTTATTCTACACTGGCCATGTCTTTTTAATCTCCTTTCCAAGTACTTCTTCCTGAGACTGTCACTTAAACAGCCCATGAGTGTTCCCCCAAAGAAACTCATCAGTCCTCTTCTCTTCTCACTGTGTACATTTTCTATGAAGATCCTCCATCAATCAGCAACACTTGAGCTGCCATCATTAAACTGATAATATTCTGATAATAAACTGATACATATACATATATATATACACACAGCATATTTGAGATTCAAAGTCATGTATTTAACTACCTGTTTGAGATAGTCACATTTAAATTCAACATATCCCAGTGGAAATTATTATATAAAGGGACTAGTTACCTTGGTTACTCAGTGAGATCGCAGTAGCTATAGGAGCCATGATCTCCAACAGAGAAGCAGCCACTGCTTATCGGCAGAAGGAGAAGAAGGTGGATGTAGGGGAATAAATATCTAACCTTCACTCTCCTGCAACCCTCTGATTTTCCACTGGTGCTTACCACTGGTTACACTTAATTGGGATGCCTAGGTCAAGGTAGGATTTTTGATAAAATCGCTTAAGTTGAGCACAAATCAAGACAAAGTGTGGGTCTGGAGAGACCAAAAGTATCTAGCAGAGTCCAGTACTTCTTTTCTGTCAGTACCTAATCTTGTTACCTTTCTGAATGAAAATACCAACCTCCACAGTGAAAAATATATATATATGATCCAGTTATCTACTGCCTCATTAGCTTTCTATCATATTATGAATTGGAATTGGAACACAATGTCTGGCATCACCAGACTTCCTTTGCTAGTACTTTGAACAGTAAGCCACAATGACATTCTGTGTTTCTGAGGATTAGTAGTAGTTCAGAATCAGTATCTAATATCCTCCAGAAAGTCTCAGCATTTCCTTTTCTCCAGTGGAGTCACTACAAATTGTAAAGACTTGAGAAAAAGTCACAGTGTATTATATTGGCTGTGTCTCAGGGTCCTTACTCAAAGTACTCTGACCTCCGCCATTTGAAGGGCTTCAAGTCTGTGAACAAACATGTATGTGTACAAAGCTCAGCAAAAATCTATGAATCTTCACTCTGGTGACTCAAGTTCGGTATCATCTAGAAAATAAAGGTACAAGTACTCCCATGGAGAGGTGAAACATAATTCTCTTCTGTTTAGGTGTGGGCTGTATTTAATGGCTTAACTTCTATTGAAAATAAAAAGTGGCAGAAATGATACTGTATGATTTCTGTAATGAGATCACAAAAAGGATTTGGGTTTCATCTTTGCTTACATCCTGCCTAGGGAACTCAGCTGCTATGTAATAAAAGAAACACAAGCAGCCCTATGGAGAGGTTTCTGTAGCAAGAAACTTAGACCTTCTGCCAACTGTTAGCAAGGAACTGAGACCTGCCAATAGCCATGTAAGTGGATTCTCCTGTCTCAGTCAAGCCTTCAGATGAATGAGGCTCTGGCTGACATATTTACTGCAACCTCATGAGCAACCCTGAATCCAGAACCACCAGGCTAAGTTGTTCTCAAATTCCTGATTTTTAGAAACTGTGAGTTAATAAATGCCTATTGTTTTAAGCTGCTAAATATCGGGGTAATTTATGCAGCCAAAATGATTAACATAGCACTTATATATGTCAAGTGTCATCTATTCTTTTTTGAAATACATTTGGGATTCAATGTGCCATTGCCCAAAATGTCAACAGGTCAGAAGTGTATTTATTATTCTGTCCCTGTGACTTATTTTTATAATTGTGTTTCCATTTAATTCTATCCCCATGGGGCTCATTATTTCCATTAAGGTTAGGAAATCTACCACAGCTAATTCTGGCTTCCCATGATGGCCCCCAAAATTCATCAAGGCCCCATTCATTACTTCTTGGCAAAGAGCATATCCTGTGGGCCCTAGTGAAGGGGATACTGAGGGAGTAGTTGAGCAATTAGTTCATAATCCATTCAAAACTATCATCTTCCCAAGCATTCATACTCTTTTTCAGCATGCCAGTGAAAGTCTAGAAATTCACCCTTATTAACAACAAGGCCACCAATGAGTCCAGGCATCAATTCACCAGTGAAGTGAAAAACCAATCCTAAATGCTCAAGCTACTATGTTAAATCCTGAATCCTAGGTGAGGGCATCCATGAATTTAATTCTAACTAATATGATATTTCAACTTCACTCATTTAAGAGCTACTGGATACACATGGTGTATCAGCCCCTTTCTATAGCTGCTTTAACAAAGTACCAAAAATTGGGTGGCTTAAAATAACAGAATTTACTGTGTCACAGAACTGGAGGCTAAAAGTCCAAAATCAAAGTGTTGGCTGTACCAAACTCTCTGATAGTTCTAGAGCATGGTCCTTCCTTGTCTCTTCTAGCTTCTGATATTTGCCTGCAAATTTTGGTGTTCATTGACTTTTAGCTGCATCATACCAGCAACATAGCCACCTTTCCCTGACTGTCATCAAATCATCCTTTCTACATGCATGTCAACTTCTGTGTCCAAATTTCCCCACTTTTATAAGGATACCAGTCAGATTAGGATCTATGCTAAAGATCTTAATTTGAATTGATTGCTTCTGCAAAGACTATTTCCAAATAAAAACACGTTCTGAGGTACTGTGGGTTAGGACTTCAACATATTTTTTTGGGAGAATTTAATTCAACTCAGACACTCCCCAGCCTCCTATTAATACTAACTGTGAAGTCCCACACTTTCCTCAGTACATAGGCTCTATTTTCCCCTACAATTCTGGTACCTTGCCTTTGTCTATGCTGGGATTCAACTTGTCGACCTGGAGAAGATGGAGAGTGGTTTCTAGGAAAATTAGCATCCTCTTGTGAGACAACGCACAACAGTGGTAGCTATAAGTGTGTGTGTGTGTGTGTGTGTGTGTGTGTGTATGACTTGCCTGAGTGGCTCAGTGGTACACACAATGCAGGAGATGCAGGAGAGGCAGGTTCGATCCCTGGGTTAGGAAGATTCCCTGGAGGAGGAAATGGCAACCCACTCCAGTATTCTTGCCTGGGAAATCTCACAGACAGAGCACCTGGAGGGCTACAGTCCATAGGATTGTAAACAGTTAGACATGACTACACAACTGAACATACACACATACAACTGAATCACTTTGTTGTACACCCAAAAGTAGCAACACTGTAAGTAGACTATATTTCAACTAAAAAATATAATTTCATAAAAAAATTTGACCCTAGCAAAATTTTCAGACTTTATTATTATTAATCATTATTATTAATTATTAATTACTAACTTACACAATAGCCATCATGAATGTTTGACTTTTCTACACATTCCAGGCAGTTTTACAACTTCTTGCCTTTGTTAAATACTCTCTGCCCAGAATGCTTTGTTCCATTCTCCCAGCCTGACAAAAAGGTACTTTGCAAATTCTCTCCCAGTTGTTGTCTCCTTTATGGAATTTTCCTTAATACACTTAGTCTCAGAGAATTAATAGTCAATTATTATTAACAAAGAGAATTAATTTTTCTCCCTTTCATGTTGCATATCTAATATACATATGTGTGTATAACATGCTATTGTACAAATATGTTTGAAGATATAAAAATAATAAAATGAATACTTCATACTTTACCATTCGGCTTACAGACAAGATGACTTTTAAACCATTGAAACCACCAATTGCTCTTTTCTTTTTTCAGACCACCTCTGGCCCTGAAGAAATAATCACCCATAAATTGTGTTCATAGTTTTCTTATTTTCAGTTTTTTATAAGTTTCTGGATTTATCCCATATATTTATTTTAAATTATTTCATTTAATATTGTTTTAGTGTGTTTGCATACTATTGCATGTAGCTGTCATTGATTTGCTTTCTCTTTTGTTTACTTTTTCGTGGTGGTCATAGAGTAAAATTAATTTAGCCTCTTCTCAATGAAGAAAGTGCTCGTACCCTCTGGGTTTTTAATCTTACAAACAGTTGCCACAATGTGTTTAGGTATCTCTAGGATTGGAGAAGGAAATGACAACCCACTTCAGTATTCTTTCCTGGAAAATCCCATGGATGGAGGAACCTGGTAGGCTATAGTCTATGGGTCGCGAAGAGTTGGACATGACTGAGCGACTTCACTTCACTTCAGGAACAGGATGTTCTGTGTGCAGGATATTGTCATAGGCAGAATTTTCTTTAGAGTATATGGCAATAAATAAATTTGTTGAGTCTTAGTGTGTGTCCATGTTTAACTTCAGATAATGTCTAATGGTTTTAGAATGTTATTGACCTAATTCAACTCACACATCAGATGAGTTCTCATTACTTTATATCATTATAACACTTGTTATTTCCAGACTTCTAAGTTTTTGCCAGTTTGGACCATAGACTAGGAATCTCTTATACTCATTTACATTGATCTGTTTACTAGCAAGACAAAATACTTTTCATACTTTCAATAAGTTGTTATTTCCTCTTCTATGAAAATGCCTCTTCATGTCTTTGCTGATTTTTCTAAAGGTTTGTATAAATTTTATTTTCTATTGATTTGTGAGTTATTTATGTATTCTGGTATCAAACATTTATCAATTTTATGCATTGCAGATATTTTCTCTTGTTTTGTGGTTTATATGTTCAATGTCTTTGTAGTGCCCTACAGAGAAGAGCAATTTAAATTTTTAATGTATGCTACTGTAACCATTGTTTCCTATACTTGGCATCTATTGTAATTAAGAAATTCTTACCCAACCTGAGGACATGAACCTATTCTTTATTATTTTCTTCTATTTGCTTTAATTTCCATCTATCCTTAAATGCATAATAAATCCAGATTTCTATGCATTTACATTTTTAATTAAGAAACACTTTTTTTTTTTCTGTCTAGTTTGACTGTTTTCTCAGCACCATTTAATGAATAGACCTTTTTTTCCTCAGTCACCTTATTACAGAACTGAACTTGTGTTCCCTTGCCTGTGTGCAGTAAAGCCCATCTACTAAATCAGAGCTTTGGTGAAGAAAAGTGCAGCATCTATTGTAGGTGTCAAACAAGAAATCAAGGTAGGTCATGCTCAAAATTACCCCAGATTCCTTGATGAGTTTCAGGGAAGAGTTTTTAAGAGCAAATGAGAGAGGGGAATTGCAGGGTATGTGATCAGCTTCTGCACACTTCTCAGACTGGTTGATAGTGAGGTCACAGGGTGGTGTCACAGCGGTTAACATTATCCTCATGCTTCAGCCAATCCTGGGATGATCTGCTCACGGTTATCTTGTAGTTAACTTTGTCCAGTTGGTGGGGACTTTAGATTCTGTAAACAACCCAGAAATGTGCACCAGATACTGTTGTCTATGTATTTCAAAGAGGAGCTAAATATTCTGTAGCTGCTGTATGACTGATTTACTGTTTAAATTGTTACAAGTTTACCTGGCCCAACTGCTATTTCTGTTACTCTGTATTCATAACACTTTCAGTTATTAATGCTTGAGCCAGCCTTTTGTGACTCAGGATAGAGTGGGACACTAAAGTTTTTCTGCAGACATGAGGCAGCCAGAGGGCATGGGAATTTGTCCCACGAATGCCCCAAAGGGTCCCGCTTGGTTCCAAGCTGTCATATATCATGTTTCTATGCATGCATAGATATCTCTTGGGTCTCTGCTTCATCCTATTTATGTTACTGTTTAGTGGGTTTTATTTTAGGTTTTGTTAGGTCTTAATATCTGATGACAAAATATGGCATATCTTCTTCTTCAGGAGTGTCTTCGTTTATCTTAGGTTTTTGTTTTTCCATTAGTATTAAAAATCAACTAATAGTTCTTTTAAAATCTGGTGCAATATTGATTTGAAATTATGGCAGACACTGTATGTTTGCCAAATAATCCCTATACCTTCATTTTGAGGCGTTTTATTTACACAATGGACTAGGAGAGAAAATAATGCTTGAAACTTCTGAAATGAAACATTGGGGAATGGGTGTGATTTCTCCCTGGAGGAAGGCCCAGCAACCCATTCCAGTATTCTTGCCTGGAGAATCCCATGGACAGAGGAAGCTGGCTGGCTACAGTCCATAGGGTCACAAAGAGTCAGACATGACTGAAGTGACTCACACATGCATACATGTGATTTCTCCACAAATTTCTCCTCCCTTCACTTGGTGACAAGACCACATGTGAAATATAGAAGAAAGTCTGAATCCTCAAGGAAGGGACGAGAACAACAGCTTTACTGTCTTAGGAGTAAATTTCTTCATTGTTTTCTCGTTTATGCACATTTTACCAGCAAAGGCACTGACTGTCTCTGTTTGGACTTTCTTTCTTTCAAAAGGGTTTGTGTAGCCAACAACATTGGAGCACTGAAATAGTCTTGCATTGTTGCAAAGAGCAGACACACTTACTCTCTGTATAAAACATTCAGGTTCTCAGGCTCAGCGTTCTTCTGTAACACATCTCCTGACTATGAGATGTAACTTGGCCCTCTTTGAGTTGTCCTATGGGAACTGGGCCATAGGAACAAAGCAAACATGATCTACAGGCTGCCTGCTGCCATGGGTAATAAAATCAGTTACCTCTGATGGATTGTACTGATTTATCGCTTGCAAGTAGGGTAAAATATCAGATCCTTCACAACTCTTGTTGTACTGAATTCAGTATTATATTATCGAGAAGTAAAAAGTTTTCATGTTAACCCCCTGGTGTTTTTCTATTACTTTAAAAAGCTTAGTCCAACCTGACACAGAATAGTCTTAAATCTTGTTTGTTTTCTTCCCTATTACTGTGGAATATAATTCTTTCTTATTTTCCTGTATCGGTTAGGTTCCCAGGGTAGTGACAAAAAAGGGTGGTACAGGGCTTCCCTGATGGCTCAATGGTAAAGAATCTGCCTACCAATGCAGGGGACACCGGTTCAATCCCTGATCTTGGAAGATCCCACATGTCTCAGAGCAACTAAGTGCATGTGCCACAACTATTGAGCCTTTGCGCTTGAGCTGGGGAGCCACAGCTGTTGAACCATGGCTACTTGAAAGCTCTATGCCCTAGAGCCCATGCTCTGGAACAAGGGAAACCACTGAAATGAGAATCCCACTGCGACTAGAGAATAGCCGCCACTCACCGCAACTATAGAAAAGCCCCTGCAGCAATGAAGAACCAGCATGGCCAAAAACAATAAATAAATTATATTAAAAAAAAGGTGGGATAATGGGCATTCTTTTTTTTTTCTTAATTCTAAAGGGAATATTTCTAAAGTTTTCCCAAACAATACCTACTGTAGGTTTCGGTAGCTATTTCTCAGCAAGTGAAAGGACTTTCCTTCTCTTTTTACTCAATTAAGGTTTATAATCATGAAAAGGCATTGGATTTTATCAGATTTTTTTTTAAGTTCCCACTGAGATGATTATATATGTTTCCCCTTTAATCCATTACATATTTTCTAATGTTAACTGACCTTTGAATTCCTAGGACAAAACCAACTAGGTTATGATGTGCTAACATTTGTACATCAATGGATTTGTTTTGCTAATACTTTGTTTGGATTATTTCATAAATATTCATGAACAAAATTTGCTTGCATATAATTGTTTATTTATCAATCTCTTGCATAATAATTATGGCTTCTGAAGCAAGGACCATATCTTATTCATTTTTATATCTTCAGTACTTAGTAAAATGCCTGGCACACAAGCTATGCTAATAAACATTTTGAATAAGTGCACAATTGATTAATCATACTCGAAGAAAGAAATGAACTTATGGGTAAGTTTTAAATATTCTCAACTTTAAATGAGATAACACATATTCATCAAACTGAGGCTTATCCTCAAGTCTTAGATATGAAAGAGAGCTTTGACACCTTACGCTCACCCACATCCTACAATTTTACCTCCAAAAGGTTATTCTCATATCTGCATTTTGTCCATTTCCATCCCCACTAACATAGAACCACTCACTATCACCTACTGTTTGAGCTGTTGTAAATATCTGCAGATTGGCTTCCCTAAATACAATCCTCCACTCCACCCCTCCATTTATCAAATAGAAAACAAAGTGATATTTTTTTAAAAATAAATAAAACTGTTATCTGTCTCATGCTTAAAACCTTTCAACTGCTTCCCAATAGACTTGGGATAACCTCTTAAATACCTACAGTAGCCTATATGCCACTATGCTATGCTAAGTCGCTTCAGTCGTGTCCGAATCTGTGTGACCCCATAGACGGCAGTCTACCAGGCTCCCCCGTCCCTGGGATTCCCCAGGCAAGAACACTGGAGTGGGTTGCCATTTCCTTCTCCAATCATATGTCACTACACACCTGCATTTCATCTTGCCCACCTCTTCTTACGCTTCTATTGTGTGGTTCAGTACCATAGAACCATAGTGACCCTCATTCTGTTAAAATGAGCAATTCTTCCTTGGTTCTTGGCTTTGAAGATAGATGATTCAAATCTTAGAATAGGGAACTTCCTGGAATTCCAGGTCTAAATTATCACTCTCCCTATTTTTTTTTCTTTGTAACTCTACTACACCATTTAATTATTTGCATTTGCATATCTAATAGTTCAGTGATTTTTCTGGGCTTGCATCTTTGGTACCATAAATGTATCAAGTATGTCTATTTTGTCTACCATATATGTAGCCAGTCTATAGTTGAATGCTTTGAATTTCAATATTGCTCAATAAACTTTTTGAATGAACAAAAAAGGAAGAATATATAGGTTATAAACTTCATATTTGACTTTGGAGATAATAAAACCAAGTAAGCAACTAAAGAATGTGTTTTGAAACTTATAATGCTGAAATTTGTAAATAACACTCAAAAGCTAAATGGAGAAATGTGTATGTGATTGGTGACATCTGAAATAGCTACTAAATATTGTGGTCATGTAAATTATGTCAACAGATGCTATTTGTTCATACAATACAAATATAGAAGATGCCTCTTCCATGGTCTGAGTTTTATTTGCAGTTCAATTCAGGTATTTTTGGGAATCACTTGTGTAGGTCCAACAGAAGACTATTTTAAGAAATTGCTTTCCTGGAAAGATAAAATAGTCTAAACAAAGAAAAATACTGCAAATGAGTTTGAACTAATATAAAAAATTTAGGCTTAAGGAGGACTGGATGATTTTGAGGGAAACATCATGCTTATTTTTCAGATTTGTCTCCTGGTCTCAGGTGCTTGAGCTGATGATATATCAGCTGCACATGGCTATATTTGAAATTTTAAAGATACTTTTAATTAAAAAACCCAGTATTTTTATTTAAACACTCATGTGGTTATCTTATTGTAGAATATGTTAACAAATGGACTATCAGCCTGGAATAGAAACAGATGAATGGAGAAAACTATGAGATAGGGAAGGAACTAGATACACAGGGCAGCAGAGTGAGCACAAAGCATCCAGCAGGAGAACCCACTCTGTCATGTCCATGGTTCAAGGCTTGTTTGTAGATCAGCTCCCCAGAGACTGGACAGATACACTGTTTCGGCAGAATTAACCTGGCCTCCCTTTTTAAGCTTTAGTCTAACGCATCAAAGCCCTGCTTCCTACCAACAAAGTTTATGAAATACCACTGCTGCTGCTGCTGCTGCTGCTAAGTTGCTTCAGTCGTGTCCGACTCTGTGCAATCCCGCACATGGCAGCCCATCAGGCTCCCCCATCCCTGGGATTCTCCAGGCAAGAACACTGGAGTGGGTTGCCATTTCCTTCTCCAATGCATGAAAGTGAAAAGTGAAAGTGAAGTTGTTCAGTCGTGTCTGACTCTTCGTGACCCCATGGACTGCAGCCTACCAGGCTCCTCCATCCGTGGGATTTTCCAGGCAAGAGTTACTGGAGTGGGGTGCCATCGCCTTCTCCGATGAAATACCACTACTAAAGTACAAAACATCTCTTCTGACCATGGTTCCCATTTCCAAGTCTTTGACTTGACCACTGTATTTCTAGGTTTCCCCAAATCAGCAGCCAGCCACATCTCACCCATTCATGGTTGGTCTTTTCCTCCTCTGACTTGGTAATGTTGCAGACTGTTTATCACTATGAACCTCTTCCAACTGGGAGGCCACATTTATACATATAAACTACACTAGAGACACTCAAAATCTTAAATGCCCATTTGTTGCAGAAACAGAAAAGGAGAAAGAGGCACACCCTCCAACCTGATTTGTCTCTGGTGTCTCTGGAATGAAGTCAGGAGACCACAGAGCCAGTCTAAAAAGTTGAGTGCTGGATGGGAAACACAGTGGATCCAAAAAATCCACCAGGGAGCAAGCAAAAGCTGTAGCACAGAGCAAGAGGGTCACTGGTGGCCAGAGCACCTGTCTGTGCCCATTCAAAGGAGGTTGAGGAAAAGGATAAAAATAGAACCAGAGTCGCCACATTATTACTGCAAATACTCTGTGAGCATATGTGAAACTGCCTTCTGGGAGTCCTGAAAATGTTAAAGACTGAATAAAGGAGAAAATATATATATGTATATATACAAAACAAAATACAAGATATATACACACATATATTGGAGAAGGAAATGGCAACAGACTCCAGTATTCTTGCCTGGAAAATCTCATAGACAAAGGAGCCTGATGTCCATGGAGTCACAAGAGTCAGACATGACTTGGTGACTAAACCACCACCACCCACATATATATGAATAAACCTGAGTTGTAAAATAATGAAGTAATATAATTAACTTTAGTTTCATATAGTTTTTTAATGAAGCTATATATTAATACTATTATTTTCAAGCTTAATCTGGTTTTAATTTAATTTTATGTGGTAAGATTTGTTGTATTATTTGAAAAGGGTATACACATGTTAATAGAAAATGTTGTAAATCCCCTGATGCACAACTTTGAATGAATATTTCTCCACTTTGGAGATAAAAGGGAAAGCTTGTCACTGCTGCTGGAAAAAGGAGTTAATCAGGTAGAAAACATCTAGGCAGCAGAGTCTGTGGACGGCCTTTTTCTGAGGTGAAAGCAATGTTATCGAGAATGAGTAACACTCTGGTGACATTCAGTCTGAAAGAATATTAGGAGGCTGACAGTTGGTACTAGAGACAAAATATCTATGAGCTGGATAGGCTGGATTCAATCAGAAAGCATATCTCTAAACTGGTTACATTAAATAGAATCTTTATCTAAAATAAGGAGCTTGAGAGTTTGTTATAGAGGAAAGGAACAAAAAGACAGTTGAACATGTGCTGTGAACAGAGTGACTGAATAGAATTCTATAAAAGCATTATATATTGTCAATAACTCTATCAAGTAAATCAGATTTTCTGGACAAATACTTAATAGTTAGAAATCACTTGTTAACATGTAATAATGCTCTTCCTGCAAATTTAGCAAACTAGGTACTAGCTTATAAATTATTTTTATTATACACAAATGAAATATAATATGCTCCTTCCATCTTGTTATGCATAATTACTTAACCAGACCACTTAATTCATGTGGATTATACTCTGCCCTAATCATTGTCACAGTAGTGAGCTGGAATCAGAGCGACAGTCTAAAAAATGGTGAAGACACTCGAAAGTGTTTGGGAACACAGTACCAGTTCCCAAGAGATTTTTTGTCACAGAATTAATTTGCTCTAATAGAGTTCTATTAGTAATTGAGATAAATGAGCATTGAGCTTGGAGCTTTGCCCTGCAAAGTAATAGATGATAACAGGAAGTCTGAGATAGGGCATCTTCCTTTTACCTTATCTATAAGTAAAACCTCTGTTTATACCGTATCAGGTATGACCTTTCTGAAAGTATAAATAGAGATGTGTTTGGTTGTTATATTTTTGAGAAAAGCAAAATGTTTCCTTAAGATCTCATGGTAATAAATGGCAAGCTGAATATTAAAACAGAAATGCAGATAAAGAACAAAGTCTTGATGAGATTTTAAAGAATTTTTAGGTAGAAATAGAATATAGGTCTGAGGAGGACACGGCAACCCACTCTGGTATTCTTGCCTGGAGAATCCTATGGACAAAGGAGCCCAGCGGGCTACCGTCCATAAGGTCACAAAGAGTAGAACACAGCTGAAGTGACTGAGCACACACACACACAAAACACAGGTCTATTTGAAACGCAAGGTAGAATGTATTTCTATGCCAGATGTGTAAAACACATGGAAGAGTAATAAGTGTCCCAACCTGAAATTTAGGAATCCCCAAATTCTAATTACTTCAAAAATAAAATATTTTAACCACACTCAGAGAAAACAAGATCCAAGGATGCAGTGCATATGTAAAAAGGCTTCTCTTTAGTGCCTACCAGGAGTACTAGTATTCCTGAGAGATAACAAGACAGGTTCTTCTCAGATACTGAGACAGTGCTCCTCACTGTAGAGGAGCAGTATTCTTTGAAATTCATTCAAAAATGATCCCAAACCACAGGGATACTAGTGAGACATTTACCTTATACCTGACTAGAGCTATTAGGTACAAGCTCCACCCATCCCAATGGTCTAAACTGGAACCATTTATCAAGACACTGTGTGGTGTGTGGGCTCAGTCTTGTCCAACTCTTTGCGATCCTAAGGACTGTAGCCTGCCAGGCTCTTCTGTCCATAGGATTTTCTCAACGATAATACTGGAGTGGATTGCCAGCTTCTCCTCCAGGGAATCTTCCTGACTCAATGTTCAAACCTGTATCTCCTCCATTTCAGGCTTATTCTTTACCACTGAGCCACTGGGGAAGCTTAGCAAGACATTGCTTAAACCAAAATCATTCCTAAGATGTTTCACAACCTGTTTTGTATGGACACAGATATGGAAACTCAACAAAGAAACTGTAACAGTGGGAATATTTCAACAACTCTAAGGAATCCACCTAAGAAACCCTCTTCTGAGACATAAGATACTTAATACTTTGCACACAACCTGCTAAATTTCCCCCTATAATTTAAGATCATTCATTAAAAAATGTCTAGGTGTTATCCATTGAATTCATTTAACACATGATATTTCGTTTGTTTTTTTTTTAAATGCCAGTCACTTTGTAAAGCAGATTTGGTAAAGAAAGACTGACTGCTGCTGCCACTGCTAAGTCGCTTCAGTCGTGTCCGACTCTGTGAGACCCCATAGATGGCAGCCCAGGCAAGACTGACTAGCCACAATGAAAATGAGAAACACAAGACAGGATAATTTGGAATTATCTGACACATTACAGTAAGTACTTCATGATCTCAATTTGCTTTTCTCAAACACTTCTGCTCTTCAAGTTTCTGACTGTATAAATTCCTATCCTTAAGCTGTGAAGATCCATAATTTTTTTTTTTTTTGGCTTATTGTGTGTGTCCTTTATACAGTCAAAGAACCCAGAAAAAAAACAGAATTAAAAATGTTAAGAATAAAAAATAATTATGTTAAAATTTCATCAATTAAGATTTAAATTAGAATGACTACTTCAAAATAAGAACTATTTAGGGATAGTAAACAAAAGTCAAAGAGAAAAAATACTCAAGAAGACCACAAACGAATGAAAACTCGACAGGATCCAAAGAGCTAGGAGTCAGCATCTACTTAGTTGCTCAGTCGTGTCTGACTCTATGAGACCCTATGGGCTGTAGCCTGTCAGGCTCCTCAGTCCTTGGGATTTCTCAATCAAGAATAACTGGAGTGGGCTGCCATTTCCTCCTCCAGGGGAGATTCCCCATCCAGGGACTGAACCCGTGTCTCCTGAATTGCATGCTAATTCTTCACCATTGAGCTACCAGGGAAGCCCAGGAGCCAGTAGATAACATACAAAGGAAGTAAACAAGGAGAAGATGAGGGAATTTGGGGCATGTGGCAAGAGTTGGCTATGGTGAATCTGAGTTTATCTCATTAAAAGAAGGAATATTGGCTCCACTGAATGCAGAAATGATTACTGTTAAAATCCTTCTTATTTTCAATTTTTCAAAAGAATCTAGCCAGTGTATTTTTATACAAAATGTTCAGATTTTAATCATTGGCTTAAAAAAATGTGAGGATTCTGAAGCCTGTATCTAATATATTTCTGAGCCAGTTTCTGTCCTTGGGTCAGAAGGTTGTTACCTCTGGATGAAAATGGAGACAGAAAAAAACATTTAGAGTAAGAATTGCAATGAGACAATGAGTAAAAACACCACGAGACAAATCAAATAGAAATACTGGATGCACACAATCATGAATTTGCAATTAATTTGGGATTGAATAACACAGAATATAAACTACAGCTATCAGCAGTGAATATACTTGGTTAGCACTCCCATTCCTCATTATATTTAGCTCAAGTATTTCTTTGATACTAAAAATAAGTTTCTTATACACATAACCATTTTATCTACCATCAGCAAGTCACAAGGATACATTATGGAATCTGCTTATACTTTTTTAGTCATTTGTCAGGAACAACTGCAAGCTATTATCTCCAGAGTCTGATTAAAGTATCATATTTGAAAAGAAGGTTTTGAATCGCCTTTCTAACATGATACATACATGCTTAAAATATCATTTTAATAATGACTATAAACATCTTCTAGGATGGAAATATAGTCATCTCCCCCATAACCACCGAAGACTTGAAACAATATCTTAAGTTTACAATTCCTAGAGATATACTTTATGATATTAATGGTTTATAATTGTGGTAATCTTTCATAGTAATTTTGAACTTCCTTTACATAAATTATTTTATTTGATCTTCACAGCTATTATAATATATAGATATAATTATACACAAATTGAGTATTATATAAATGAGTTATCCAGAGTCACAAGCTAGGACTTGAATTCAAGTCTCTGAGCTGTACATCAATACTATACAGCCACTTGGAAAACTGATTTTACAAATAGGACTATGCAGCAACATAAGAGAAAATGAATTTGTTCACAAAACATTTAGAATGTATTGTCTAGCATAGTATTTAAACCACAATAGAATCCTTTTGAAACTTAAAGTGTAAATAACAATAATTAATTAATAAACAAGATCCTATACAAGAAAAGGAAAGGCACATTTCATGTGCAAAGATCCCATGAACCCAAAAAATCATATAGGGTTTATCATACAAAAGGGCTTTTGATGAGAAAAAACCATTGATGGAATGCAACTGCTATCTTGGCCTTATAATCATTTATTCCCCATCACCTTGGTACCAAAAAGAAAGTTCCTGAAGAAATAGTAAATAATATAATAATCTAGGTAGTTTTATATAGTAAGTCAAATATCTTTATTATGATAAAGATTGCAAATTTTATTTTAAGGTAATTTGGCTTCCAAATACAAAAACAAAGAAGAATTCGGCTAAATTTACCCTCTAAGCCAGCAGTATCATCTCAGACTAGAATTAGCTTCTGTTCACAGGCCCTGCTTCTGAATGCTTTCAAACCCAAAGGAAAACATACTTTCCAAAGGTAGTTCGCTCCAAGATTGATTCAGTCTTTCGTCCCTTAGGGGGAATAGGGGTGAGGTGGATGAGAGAGGCCAAGAGTGATAGGTTAATAGCCTCCCACTGGAGGAAGTAAAGGCTAAATTTGGGGGAAAATTCTGTAAGACCATTGTGAGGCCTGAAGTATAAATTCTGACAAAGCCAAGGAAAGTAGGGAAGGATGGAACAGAGCATAGGGTTTATACACAGTGTAGGGAGGGAACGCTGAGATGTCTCCTATCATTTCTGATAAGAATTTTCTCAAAGCATTTGACTGTAAGATCAGTAAGGCCACTGGTCAAATGAAGGTATTCAATTGGCTTTAATTGAACAGAGTTTCTCCCAAGCAAAGATCTGAATGAAGAAAAGAGGTGCCATTTACATAGAGTCAGTCGTTGTTTAAAAGAGATTTTTGAAGAATGGTAGAAGGAAATGCTGACAGATCTCATTCAGGAACAGCCAGTGAGTCTTCCCTGGTGACTCAGAGGGTAAAGAATCTGCCTGAAATGTAGGAGACCTGGGTTTGATTCCTGGTTTAGGAAGATCCCCTGGAGAAGGGAATGGCTACCCATTCCAGTGGTGAATTCTATGGACAGTGGAGCCATGGGGTCTCAAAGGGTTGACATGACTGAGAAACTAAAGCACACTGAAAGTGAGTGGGGAGTAGGGCTTTGGCTCACAGATTTAAATCTGAAACAGGTATAACCACAACTGCAAAATTGAAAGTGTCAGGTTTTTATTACTTGCTGCAACTAAATATTCTAATCTTCCACCTAATTTTCCTTATGCTAAAATGTGTAATCAACAAGTTGCCCTTCAATTATTATTAAAGTTCACCTTTGGAAATACTATTAATAGGAGAACACAATGATCACCCTAACATAAGCATACAGATCCTTTTCTAAATGTTTTATTTCACATTGCAAATTAAGGAATTGATTTTCTTTTCCATTTACTGCTCACTGCCTTATGATGTTAGCCAGCCCCTCCAAAGGTTCTTGGGGGACCCTTACTTCCTGGAATTTACTGTCCTTGTAGAGACCCTCTCATCTTGACACAGTGCTAGACTGAGCAACTGATAGAACACAGTGCAGATAACAGTATATGACTTTCAGTGCTAGGTCATACAAGGCATTGCAGCTTCCAGCTTGGTGGAAAGCTAGCCACCTGCTGTTGGAACACTCAAGCAGTACCACTGAGAGGCCAGTGTAGAAATAAAAAGAGGACCCCAGCCAACAGCCAGCACCAATATCCCAACTATATGTACAAACCAAGATGGAAATGGATCTTCCAACTCCATCCCAACCTTCAGATGACTATGGCATCAGTTGACATTTAACTGAAAACTCACAAGAGATCTGAGATGGAATCTCAGCTGAGCCATTCTCAAGTTCCATAGGAACCATGAGAAATAATAAGTTATTATTAGTTTGTATTAAGTCATTGAATTATAGAATGATTTCAAATGCAGCATTAGGTGACTAACATGTACGATACACTGTCTTCTGATATGAATCCTTTTCAGTTAAGCTGTCACTTAGCTAGCTGTTTTTCAAATGTATTAGTTTTGAGTTATTAGAGATATAAATACAAACATACAAAATGTTTATATATTTAAACATAGATAAATTCAAATTTATCTATTAATTATTATCTGTATAATTTATATATATATGTCTATATCTATTTATATTAGAGATACTTAGATATAAAATTCATGTAATCCTCAAAACAAACCTATTATCCTCATTTTATAAATATAGAATCTGTAATACAGAGTAATTTGGAAAAGGTTCAACAACTAGAAAATATTAGATTGGGATTTAAGCACAGAGAAGCCTGGATTGAGAAAAACAACTCAACTATAGTATCTGTCTGTATACAAAAGTGAAGATATAAAAGTTTCTGAGCTTCCATGCAATGGAGAGCATATTATTCTGCAAGTTTCCTTCCTACTCTCTTTATGTCTGGCTATCTGAACTTGCCAGCAACATCCAGACCATCCTGGATTCTGTTCATCAGAATGCCAGAACTGACGTAGATGGTACATAGTGGAGGTAGAGTGCTGCTGCTGCTGCTAAGTTGCTTCAGTCGTGTCCGACTCTGTGCGACCCCATAGATGGCAACCCACCAGGCTCCCCTGTCCCTGGGATTCTCCAGGCAAGAACACTGGAGTGGGTTGCCATTTCCTTCTCCAGTGCATGAAAGTGAAAAGTGAAAGTGAAGTTGCTCAGTCGTGTCCGACTCTTAGTGACCCCATGGACTGCAGCCTACCAGGCTCCTCCGTCCATGGGATTTTTCAGGCAAGAGTCCTGGAGTGGGGTGCCATTGTACTAAGTATTCCTAATTATACCAGACACCTCCAGAGATATGGACAAGAAGAACAGGAATGGTGATGATTAACACTTTCTTGTCATTGTTGCAATGTGTTCTTGACACATGAAAGAGAAGGTTATCCTATTGCCTTTGATTATCTCCAATTTCTAATCTCATGAGTCTTACACACTTGGTCACTCAGTGCTTGAGCAAGAGATTGGCTTCTTGAAATGGGTGGTTAATTCTTTCAAGCTTTATATTTTGCATCCCATTTATAGACCTGACGCACATTTTTTCAAAAGCCATAACCCAGGAAACAAACAGAAAACCTTGATTCAATTATTTGGTAATATTCTCAGGCACAGTTGACTATTTTGACAAAAATAGAACCTTTGTTAAATTAGTAAACTGTGAAAAGAACTGTCATATTAACCACTTATTGTTTTCTAAACATCTTCTTCAATGTCATGTGAAATACACAAATACAATTTCTGCCAAGACAGAAGAAGCAGAGTAAGTGATTCATTACAGAAATCCAATATTGGAATTTATAATTAAAAATGGGCCTGTCCCCTATGATAATTGAAATTCAACATCTGTCCATTTAATCATAAGGACAAATAATACACATATTTTATAATGCTATTTTAATCTATAAAATAAGCTATCTTTGAAAGGCCAATGATTGTGAGGTCTGTTGAAGGTGAAGGTGTTACTCATTCAGTCATATCTAACTCTTTGTGACCTCATGGACTATAGCCTGCCAGGTTCCTCTGTCCATGGGATTTCCCAGAGGAAAAATATTGGAGTGGGTTGCCATTCTCTTCTCCAACAGATCTTCCCAACCCAGGGGTTGAACCCAGGTCTTCTTCATTGCAGGCAGACTCTTAATTGTCTGAACAACCAGGGAAGCCAGTAGGTCTAGATTAAAAGTCCCATTTTATCACTCACTGAGTTGTGTTAAATGCTATGTATAGATATTGTTGTTCACAGCTTTTTACTTCCTGATTGTAAAAGGATTACATTCCAAGGAATTGCAGTGCCTATAGCAGCAGCATTGTGGGAGAAGGATAAACCCCTGCTGTTGATGTTGGGCTTGGTCATGTGACTTTCTTTGACCAATAGAATGTGAATAGATACTCCATTGGCAGAAGATTTAAGAGTCACTATATTTCAGAAGCTAACTTACTCTTTCTCTTCTGAAATGAGAACTTTGTGTTCCAAATAGAGGCTGTTCCTTCACACTGAGTCTCTGAATAAGTCATTGACTCATACTTATGAGCATATTATGTGAGAAAGAAAATATTTATTATTATAAATCAATGAGATTTGGAATTGAAAAAAAATTTTAAATATGCACAAACAAGCTAAAATTATAGTTTTATTTTCTTATTTGACAATAATGAAGCATAATTTTAACGTTATAGCATCACTTTGAGCAATATTTAGGAAATGATAGACTATGAACCTAATTTTTTTATATAGTCTCCAAAAGAAACCTAATAACTCAAGTAAAGAGTCATAATTTTATTTAGTATGATAATGTTATGCTTTTAAAAGATAGCTTGAGCTTAGAGAAGTAAATTCTAATTTTGGTCCAGAAGGAGATGCAGGAGATGCAGTTTCAATCCCTGGGTTGGGAAGATCCCCTGAAGTAGGAAATGGCAACACACTCCTGTATTCTTGCTTATAAAATTCCATGGAGAGAAGATCCTGGCAGGCTACAGTAGTCCCTGGGATCACAAAGAGTTGGAAACGACTGAGCAACTGAACACACACACTCACTTCTCACTTACACATGGCATATGGACCTGTGTGCTGCCATGTCAGTCATGTTATGTCATTTATACAAGCTGAGAGAAAGTTCTTACATACTCCACTCTATATCATCAGAACACGAAAAGCCCATGAGTGAATGGGGGATCATAGCCCTTGGAAGTAAAAAGTTACTCTCCAATTAGTTTTTGCTCCTTATTACTTAGGGTAATATAGTAAGAGTGTTCATATGAAAGTCAATCATAATTTATATGGATTGTTTTGAAAATGCTATTTTAGAATAATACATAATTCAGTAATGGACACACAAAAAAACAAGAAAGATTTACTTACACATGTATATTTAATTTAAAGAAGAAAACATGAACCTTGTTATTAAATACTATAAGGAAGAGCTTAGAAAAAGATAAATGAGAAAAATATAAAGGGAAATGATACTAAGTTTTATGCCTGATATGTGTGTGTGTGTGTATGTGTGTGTATATATATATATATATATATATATTTTTTTTTTTTTTTTAGATCTAAAATCATGGCATCTAGTCCCAACACTTCATGGCAAATAGATGGAGAAACAATGGAAAAAGTGAGAGTATATTGGGGGTCTCCAAAATCGCTACAGAACAGTGACTGCAGCATGAAATTAAAAGATGCTTGCTGCTTGGAAGCAAGGTTATGACCAAGCTAGAGAGCATATTAAAAAACAGAAACATTATTTTGCCGATAAAGGTCCATCTAGTCAAAGTTATGGTTTTACCGGTAGTCACGTATGGATGTGAGATTTGGACTATAAAGAAAGCTGAGCGCCAAAGAATTGATGCTTTGAACTGTGGTGTTGGAGAAGACTCTTGAGAGTCCCTTGGACTGCAAGGAGATCCAACCACTCCATCCTAGGGGAAATCAGTCCTGAATTTTCATTGGAAGGACTGATGCTAAAGCTGAAACTCTAGTACTTTGGCCACCTGATGCGAAGAACTGACTCATTTGAAAAGACCCTGATGCTGGGAAAGATTGAAGGCGGGAGGAGAAAGGGACGACTGAGGATGAAATGGTTGGATGGCATCACTGACTTGATGGACATGAGTTTGAGTAAGCTCTGGGAGTTGGTGATGGACAGGGAAGCCTGGCGTGCTGCAATCCATGGGGTCACAAAGAGTTGGACACAACTGAGTGACTTAACTGATGTTCTTTTAGGATAGTTACGAAACAAATTAGTAGTTTTTCCAATAAATTGAATATATGTGTACAAATCCTTCAATATATAGGGACATTTGATTAAAAGTGATTATATTCCCCTTTGCAAACTTAGTTACAGCAAAAGGAGGGAGAAGAAGGAAGAAGCCATGGTTTTCCAAAGAATCCCTATGTTTTCGTTTTTGTTTGAGGTATTGCTGTTTCAGTTTACAAAGAATTCTCTACTGAAAGTCTGAAGACGACAATAAAAGTATAACTGCTTCCTCAAACTATCAAAGTGCTTTGCAACATCCTTAACATTATTATTATGTCAAAACAATATATTGAAATGTTTATACTATTTTTAAGAGAATATTTGAAATCACTGAAATATTTTTACTTATCAAGACACATTTTTTTCTTTTTTAAAATTAAGTTCAAAAAATGATATAACATGAATCTCCATAGTCAATGGTAATTGAAAGTTGGTAACATATTATCAGATGCGCCTCTTTTAAAATATAACAAAGGAAATAAAAATTTCAGATAAAGTTTAATTAGGCATTATTTATCCCCAATAATTTTAAAATCTGAGAAAAAAGTAACTTGAAGGACTAGAGGTAGTACATATTCCCTATCCGGCAATTTAATTGATATGGAACTAATATTGCTAACATTCTACTACTGTCTTGAAAATGCTTCATATTTCAAGCTTTATATTCTAGGAAATTGTACATATATTAAGTATGGAAAGGGTACCAAAATACATATCTGCTTAACATTTAAGGCTTCTGTTGTCTTTATTTATTCATCTACCTCTAACTCCTCTCATCAATCCTGAAAATCAAACTAGACCTGGATTCAGGTGCTTTGTATTATTTTCCCCCATTACAGAGCTCTAATTCTTTAGTGGATTTCAATAAGAGATTTCTTGGCATAGAAACGAAGCACCTGCTGATTTGAGCAATTCCATCAGCACTCAGCGAAGCAAAAATATTCTGTTAGTGATTATGGTCCTAGTATCAGAATACAACCAATAATTTTATCATCTTATTCCTAATTTGTAATTGGCAACTTTATCCATTGTTTAGCTATAGGGAGAGAAGATTGGTATTCATAATGATCTCCAAATGCTGTTTGAAATGTCATGGAATTTTGAGTGTAATTTCTACTCACATTTAGTTTGGATTATGTAAAGTTGCAACAATGTGCTTGACTATTTTGGACCATGTACCAATCTTCAACACAACTAATTAAAAAGTAAAAATTCCACTAATCAAAAGCTGTGTTTATCACCAGCAATTATTAAGAAAAAACTAATTTATTGACTACCCTTTAAATTTACCTTTTAGTTGCCATGTTACCACAAACTTCAGCTATAGAAAAGCATGTACTTGCATTCATGCTCAGTCCCCCAGTCATGTCCAACTCTTGGTGATCTCATGGACTATAGGCTAGCCAGGCTCCTCTGTCCACAGGATCCTCCTGGCAAGAATAATAGGGTGAGTTGCCATCCCTCCTCCAGGGGATCTTCCTGAACCAGGGATTGAATATGTCTCTTGTGTCTCCTGAAAAATGAGAATGTCCGAAGATTCTTTACCACTGCACCATATGGGGAAGCCCCATATGTACTTGGCCTAAGTTTAAAACTGCAGTATTCTGTTCTCTTTTAACTAATTCTCCACCCCAACTCTCATGGACACACATACATACATATTACATACACTTGAAACATCTGTGGGCCTCTAAAAATCGTAGTTTAGTTAAATGATCGGAGAAGGCAATGACACCCCACTCCAGTACTCTTGCCTGGAAAATCCCATGGACAGAGGTGCATGGTGGGCTGCAGTCCATGGGGTCGCTAAGAGTCGGACACAACTGAGGGACTTCACTTTCACTTTTCACTTTCATGCATTGGAGAAGGAAATGGCAACCCACTCCAGTGTTCTTGCCTGGAGAATCCCAGGGACGGGGGAGCCTGGTGGGCTGCCATCTATGGGGTTGCACAGAGTCGGACACGACTGAAGCGACTTAGTAGCAGTAGCAGCAGCAGCAGTTAAATGATAATCACTCCTATTTTCCAAGAAATATACCTTTATTTGACCAAAGATAATGTGCTATTCCTTTATCCTGATCTTTTATTCAAAAACAAAACAAACAAAGAAAAAAAAAAAAAACAGTGGATAAAGATAAGCTGCAGTATATACCTGCCATGTCATGCACACCTGGTAGCCAATTAAAAATTTCTTTTTCATTTAGTTCTATATCCATGCACATATTCAGTAAGTATATATTAAGTATCTGAGAGGAAAAGGTGCCACATACTAAAGTGTTTAATGACACATACATGCCACTTATAGTCTTGGCATATCCAGTAAGTATTATCAAAGCTTTTATTTTTAAAATGTTGGGGGGTGGGAACAGCAAGTTGACAACATATTGTTCTTTATTTTAAATGGTTTACAATCTAGTGTTAATGTAATTGTGTGGAAATAAAGACCAGGGCACAGGAGTAAGTTGAGTCAATAACAATCCTAATAGGAGAAATGTATGTAATGTGAAAGAAAATGTTAACAAATATGTACAATAGCACAGAAAGAGGCAAGAGTATTTTTTTTTTTTATGATTTGATGATCCCTATTTTACTTTTAAAAGATGATGGAGAAAGCAGTGTGAAAGTAAAATTAGAAGTGGGGAATGATTGGCAGAGAAAGAAACGTAGGTAAGATGTATGAATATGAATCACAGAGTATGAATCACAGCACTGAGAGTAGGCATGGATGAAATTCTGCATTTATGAGCAATGTTGTGAGTCTGTATGGGCACATGGGCTTGCGTGTCCTCTGCTCCTCAGCAGCATGGCTCAGCAGAATGACTACTGGCTTTAACAGATGTAGGTTCATATCTCAGCTCCTTCACTCATTGGCTATATGATCATGGCAAGTGATTTGCCACCCTTTTCGCGCTTATTCTTCTTGTGTGTATGTGCTCGGTGGTATCCAATTCTTTGTGACCTCATGGACTGTAGCCCACCAGACTCCTTTGCCCATGGAATTTTCCAGGCAAAAGTACTGGAGTAGGTTGCCATTTGCTACTCCAGGGGATCTTCCCAACCTAAGGATCAAACCCGCATCTCTTGCATCTCTTGTATTGGTAGGCAGATTCTTAACCAACTGCTCCACCTGCAAAAACCTCTTACACAGTTTCTAACTCAGTGGAATGTTATAATGAAATTACACAGGAAATAAAAGCATTGGGTTCAGTCTGTCAGGTAGTCAGTATTCAAAAAGCCTTTTAAAAATAATGTTTCAAAATCAAGAAAAAAAAGAATACAAACTTTAGAGGAATAGTTATTAATATGATTATTGTATCATTCTAGTACATCTTACTGTGTTTGCTGAATAGATAGAATAGAAAAGATTTTGAACCCTTATCATTATCAAAATAAGAAAAAAAACTTCTAAAATAAGACTTTGCATGAATCTAATTAGATATAATATTCTCTTTCTGTAGAAAAAATCTTGCTTAAAATTGCTATCCACCACAAATTTAGACTCCCTGGGAGTTATATGGGCAAGATCTCCAATGACAACCTAATGACTAAAATCCTGTGCTCAGTCATTCTCTTGCTCTCTCTCTGTGGCATTTGGCACAATCCAGATTTCTCTTTGAAACTTTGTTCACCATTAATTCTCAGGAGACTCTATTAGTTTATTTCCTTCCTCCTTGATAATTCTTTTTCTGTCTCCTTTAATTAGATTTCTTCCTCCTCACTTGCTTTCAGGTAGAACCTTCTTCAATTTTTATCTTATATTTTCTTTCCCTCTTTCCCGTTCTCCTTCCCACTTCCCTTTCTCTCTCTCTCAATTAGACCTTGGCAAGTAGTTTGTCATTCTTCTGCCTCTTATTTCTCTTAGCAATCTCTGACTCAGAGGAACTTGAAAGAATACACACACACACACACACACACACACGATATGGATTAGGAAACTAGATTATATATTATCTATATTACATATAATCTTAGAAAACTTATTTCTTCCCATAAATTAAATAATCTTACCTGTGAGAATGACTTACAAATCTTATCCCCACATCTTACTTTTTCCCAATACCTGTGTCTCATTTTTTAATGTCTATTAGATTTTACCATCTGAAGGTCCTTTACTGGCACTTCAAATTTAACATACCTAAAAGATAATGTATTGCCCTCCTCTGAAACCAAGTTTTTCTTGAATTCTCCTTTGATTTATTGTTCTACCTTTTCATATGCTAAAAATTCCAAAATTATATTCACCATATTTTTAACGTTTTCACATTGTATCACATAGATGCTGCTGCTGCTGCTAAGTCACTTCAGTCGTGTCCAACTCTGTGCGACCCCATAGACGGCAGCCCACCAGGCTCCCCTGTCCTTGGGATTCTCCAGGCAAGAACACTGGAGTGGGTTGCCATTTCCTTCTCCGATGCATGAAAGTGAAAAGTGAAAGTGAAGTCACTGAGTCTTGTCCGACTCTTAGCGACCCCATGGACTGCAGCCTACCAGGCTCCTCCATTCACGGGATTTTCCAGGAAAGAGTACTGGAGTGGGGTGCCATTGCCTTCTCCAATCACATAGATACTTCATTCTTATTGCTTCCACCATAATTCAAAAGCTGTCTTATTGCACCTGAATATTGTCTGAGCTTAATGAGTGTTCTGTCTCTAGATTTCTTATAAAATCTTATTTGGCCAGGAATTCTTTTTCATACCTACCTCAATGCCAATGCTCTCTTTGAGGCTTTTGATAAATTATCCTGGTCATTCACACAAGGCAAAATTGGAAATACACTAAATACAGTATGCTGCATTGCCTTTTTTTAAAAAAGGAAAATGTTCTCCAAGGGTGTGGCTGGTTGTGAAAGAAACCTTGCTGCTAGGGAGTGTTTACTTGATCTGATGCAGAAGATATAAAATATAGCAGTTTCAGTGGCTGATCTCAGTGGGAAGCAAATGGGGAAGACCAAACAGTTAAAGAAAAATCCTAGGAATGAGACAGCTGCAGAGAGGGTTTCATATTCTCTCCATAGTCCCTGGGCCTAGTGTGAGACTATATGTATCCAAAAGGATACCAAAGAGGGTCCAGTATGTCCATGCATTCCTGATTGACCAGGAAACTGCAAGAGTGTAGAGGAAACACTGGAAGGGATAAGCCAAGGCAGATTCAAAGAGTACCTGAACTTTGAAATGTGCTTGCAACCCACACCAAGGTCTATTGGGTAAAGAAAAAAGCCTTCCATTTTTAAGGTTTGAAGACAACGTGATTGTGTGATCACTTAGGTGATCACTAAGCTGTGCGGAGATGGAGACAATCGGTAGAAATGAAGCAAAATAGATTAAGATGATACAAAAATATTGAGCAAAAATGTCAATAAATACTAGCTAAAAGAAATGATCAAGGAGTACCTGTCACAATTTAGCAGTTACCATGGCCGCTTTCACCATGGTTCTAGACAATTTCAGTAGAGGTCTGCTTGTCCCTTTAGCCCTGTGCTTTCTTGCAGAGTGACCTTTATTATGTTGATTTAACTTACTTTTTAAAATAAAAATTGTGTGCATTTAAGATGTACAACATGATAAATTAACATACTTTGGCCACCTGATGCAAAGAGCTGACTCATTAGATAAGACCCTGATGCCGGGAAATATTGAAGGCAGAAGGGGACAAGAGAGTATGAGATGGTTGGATGGCATCACTGACTCAATGGATATGAGTCTGAGCAAATCCTGGGAGATGGGAAGGATAGGAAAGCCTGGTGTGATGCAGTCCATGGGGTCACAAAGAGTCAGACACGACTTAGTGACTAAAAAGCAACAAATAGTGAAATGATTACTACAAGCAAGTTGACGTTTCTTCTATTCACATAGTTACCATTTGTGTGTTTGCATGATGAGAGCACCTAAAATCTTCTCACTTAGCAAATTGTCAGAATTCAATACAGTATTATTAACTATGGTCAGCATGCTGTATATCAGGATGACTTCAAATCATCTAGAGAGAAATTGTCTTTTTCAGTCTAGAAGAAAGTAAGATTTGCATGTTCATAAAACTTGAAAACAAGATTGCTTCCAGTACACTATGTGTTCAGAACGAAATATTTTGGTGTTAGTTCCAACGAAATAAGCTAATACTGACTTGGCATATTATGGCCACATACTAGATTGGTTGGAGACATTAACAAGTACTTCCACCTTAGACGGTTAAGGATGAGTCTTCCGAATTCAGATATTCATACCCCATCTGTTTTCATTTCTGTCTCCCAAAAAGTCCTGTTTTAGTGCTTATAAGCCAGGAAACACATTCCAAGCTTTTCATATCCTAAATTGTACTTTAATATCTAAGATGAACTCCTAATTTATCTATTGTCAAATATTTTGCCTCATAATGAATGCAGAGAACCTATTACCAAGTTCTAAAATCCACTTTGGCCTAATGGTGCTTGTAAATAATGCATTTGCATAATGAGCGATATTTATAAAAGCCAATTACTGCTAATATGGATGACCTTTTGGCACCATATAAGCTAATAACCTTTGAAATGGGGACTAGATTACATAGTGCTAAAACAAAACTTAGGTATAATAGAAACTAGGCCCCCATGCATACATAAGGATGAAAGTTATTTTCTATTTTGGCTGCACTCTTAAAGATCTATTAATTTGATATGAGATTTGAATTCAGAATCAATGCCAGCTCATTTTCAAATAGGGAACATTAGAAAAGAATGAAAGCGCCTTCTTTTTACAAATAATTTCTAATGGAGCAGCATTAACCTTAACATTAAATACCATGATTCTGACATTTTCAAAATATTTCTTTGCTAAAGGTCATATATATTTTATATCTATAGCCAGCTATAAGATTTTAGGGGACTTATTGATCCATATATAATAAATATTAATAATAGTGATAAATCAGGTTGAAATTCACTTATTTTTTTAAGTAGGCCAAAATATAATGTCTCCATATACTTGATTCACATTTTTTTCATGTGCTATAAAAACTAATCTATTTTACCTAATGCTAGTAGAGCAATAGTTCATTTTATTAAGGTACTTTCATTTCTGAATGTTGCACTTTAAATTGTTTATTTTCTGTTATATATGATTTGATAGCCATGATGTAATAGTGTAATAGAACCACAGAACCTCTGTGTAGTATAGCAGTGAAGTAAGTACTAATACAATGTATACTGGAATCAGATTTTGGCTTCACTGGCTGTATCCTATTCTACTTGAATCAGTTGGCAATCAAAATTCAGTTATCCAATAACATCCAATTATATATCTAATAATTTTCAGCATTCATAACATTAGCATAGGTTTGTTTTCTCCTATCAGATATAACCATAGTGAAATTTCCTAAATTATTTTTAGCTATTTTGAGTAAGCCACTCACTAAGGTTTTTTTCTTTATCTTCACCTCATCACAACCCTGTACTCAGGTGACCAGAACTTTCATAATGATTCAGTGATCTCCAAGGCCACCCTGCCCCCAGCATGGCAGTGCTGCTGCTATTTCGTCCCCTATTCATTATCCTGTTTTGTAACTTTATAAAATTTTCTCCTTAGAAAAATCACATATATAAAATTTTCTTAACACTTTATTTGATAACAATCATCTCATATGGTAAATTAATTGATTGAAGGCAGGAGGAAAAGGGGATGACAGAGGATAATATGGTCGGATGGCACCACCAACTCAATGGACATGAATTTGAGCAAGATCCGAGAGTTGGTGATGGACAGGGAAACCTGGTGCAGTCCATGGGGTCGCAAAGAGTTGGACACAACTGAGTGACTGAACTAAACTGAATTCAATGTTTAAATATAGAACTGAGAAATATCTGGACTATTTGGAATTTTAGTTTCTCCAGAAGCCAAAGAGGTCTGGTGGCAGAGGCACAAATACACAAGGCAATGTAAGTGTACTCAGTATCAAAGTTGATGCTGGTGATGATGATTGATGTTACGCTTTCCTTATTGATTCCTTACTTAGAAACAATCACAGCTCAAAGATTTTTACAAGGGAACAGGTAGAAAAATAAATTTTAACTGAGTCATCTGGAAAGTTATCATGAATAAATTGTCATTTGCTCTGTATTCTGAAGAAAGACTAAGATTTTCACAATTAGAAATGAAATGTGAAAAATGTCCGAATAAGTTAGGATAAGTCCAAGAAGGTACTTGAAAAGCACAATAAAATGACAAACTTCTGATAAGATTATAAAATATCTACATTGGAAAATAAGAAGTCCCAGAAAAAAAGATCAATATAGTTCCATACATTGACACATGAGAATGTTTACGCAGGGAGAGCTTGTTGAGTCCATGCAGAGAAAAAGAAATATCACAAAACAATTACTACTGTAAGATGTAATATTAATGAAAATGTTCTTTCATAAACTAACATGATAATCATGACAAAGTCAAGAGGAAGACAAATTATAACAGTTAATGTCATACATTTGAATATAGTCATGTGTGTGTTTAATGATCTAAGTCTTCGTTTTTAAAGCCAGAGCTTACATATTGTCATGGGCATACTCCCTTACCATGAGTAATAGGAATCTTTTTTAATTTATTTTTTAATTGGAGGAAAATTTCTCTACAGTGTTGTATTAATTTCTGCCATACAACAAGGTGAATCAGTCACAAATTTTATCTCTCTCTCTCCTCCCTCCTTCCACTGCTGCATCCACAAGTTCATTCTCTACATCTGCATGGATGAACTTAGAGCCTGTTATGCAGAGCGAAGTCAGAAAGAGAAAAGCAAATATATATTAACACATATGTATGGAATCTAGAAAAATGGTACTGATGAACTATTTGCAGGGCAGGAATTGAGACACAGATGTAGAGTACCATGAGTAATAGGAAATTTTGGAAGATAATTATAAAAATGACAAATTGGGGGCAATACAGGTATCAGGCTATAATTGTTAAAGTGAATAGGCTTTTCAGTGGTTTTAAAATAGTGGTTTCAAATAATTATTTTCCATGTAACAATGTATGCATAACATCAAATCTATTCCTTTTGTAGATTGTTCTCCACAGACCTTTTTAACAAGGCTTTGTTTTTATTGTTAAATAAAGTCTGTAGAATATGCTGAAAATATATACATGATCTAAATTGAATATAATAGGTGATGATATTAATGGTTTTACTTTTATTCCAAACTTTCTTTTCTGCTCATTTTTCAATTTTGTAACTTTTCAGGTTGCTTTTCTAACTATCGAGGTCAGTAGCTGAAATGCTGCAGAGATAGCTAACATAAAGCCTGAAGACTATATCATACTCTCTCAGAGGGATCAAACTCTTCAAAAATCCTGCTGAAAGGAAAAGGGGGGAAAATGGGTCAAAACTTAGTGTTTGTGTTATTTTCAGCAAAAACAGCTCTATTATCTAAGACCTCTGAATAACAGTTAGCTATCAACTCAGCAAGAGTCACAAAAGCAAAACATCAGTGTCATCTGACAGCAAAAGAAGCTTTATGCATCGGTGTTATTGAACACACATAGCTAGTATGACTTTGGGCTCTAAACGCCATACTCTCTGCTGCAAATCCCTCCTGAATCTCCTTGAGTCTATCCTTATTCTTTACAGCTTCCTCCTACACGCATCTACACACAGAATCTTTTCTCTGTAACTTTAATTTTTTTTTATAATGTAATATAGAAAACTTATAAGTAAACAGAATTGTAACTTATAGGTACATTACTCCATCTGTTTACCAAAACAAAACACTCCCTTGTTAACATTTGAATAAAGAACAAGATAGTCCAATATTCCAGAAAAGGAAAGAATAGGAACATGTTTAAAACATTCTCCAATCTTGTTTCTATGAGCAATAAAAGTAATATTTTAAGATTTATTAGCTACTTTTGTTTGTTTTCTTCCAATTAGTTCGAAAATTGGGCTAGAAAGATGCTATATTTTAGCCCCTTCAGATTTTAATCTGCCTGTAGAAAGTTCCACAGATGCCTCTGATTTCCAGCCTATTTTGGAATGGAAGAATATGCATAACTGATAAAATCTGAATGAACTCTGTGGATTGTATTGTAGGGGAACAAAACTTGCCACCCCCAAATGGCTCTTTGGGATGCAGATTTATTTCATGCTGAAAATAATGAAGCCTTAGATGAATCAGAGAAACACTTCGACCTCCCCACAAATTGCCTAAAGAATTGAGAGTCTGTTCCCAGAAGAAAACTATTATCAGATATCTGCAGTGAATATGGGCTAGATGTGGTTGGGGGAATCTCTTAGAGATCAGAGACCACTTTGTGTCCCATTGTCTCTACGTGGTCCAGCAAACTTTTTTTTTTTTTAACCTGTTTGCTTTTCTATCTATGCCAATTGCCTCTCTACCCTTTAAAGTCCCAAACCATTGTCCTCAATATCCTCTTTTTTCTCTAGCTGAATATGGTATTGAAGTGAGGATTTCAGCCATTTGGGTGAGTTAGTTTTCCTGTGTCTCTCCCATGTGTATGTGTTATTAAACTTGTGCATGCTTTTCTCCTGTTAATCTATCATCATGTGAGTTTAATTCTTAGGACAGCCCAACGAACTTAGAAGGGCAGAGTAAAATTTCTTCCTCCCCAATATTACCAGTGTCAATTTCCTGGTGTTGATATTATACTATGGGGAAACTGGGCAAAGTGTGCATGAGACTTCCTATTATATTATTTTGCAATTTCCCATGAGTCTACAATTGTTTCAGAATAAAAAGCCAAAATAATAATTCCAAATTTATAAATATCATTTTCATTAAACTATTCTAAATTGGTTATTGCTTGAACATAACGATAATAATATTTACATCACCAATAACAGATAATAGCTAATATATTTACTATGTACTAAATATTATGCTGAGCCTCCACAGATGATTTTATTTAATACTCACAAAACACTTTGAGTTATGTCAGAACTGGGGTGAAGAGAAGTTGTGTAGTATTCCCAAGATCACCAACTAGAAAATTGTAGAGTCTGGATTTAAACTCATGTAGACAAAGCACCATTATATCTTACATTACATTTCCCAATCATAGATTTTTGGGGGTTGTATATTTGTTTGCTTTTTGCTTGTTTTGATTTAGATCAAAGAAACCATTCTGTAGATAGGCAAAGATATCCAAAAAATATGGTTTATTTTTCTGTTTCCAAGAATATGGCCTATATACCTTTAAAATTGAAGTACAGTTAATTTGTAATGCTTCAGGTGTACAGCAAAGTGATATATATATATATATATATATATATATATATGCATTTTTTGGATTCATTACATATAAGTTATTACAAGATATTGAATATAGTTCCCTGTGCTATATAGTAGGTCCTTGTTTTTAAAATCTGTTTTATTTATAATAATGCTGTTATGTTAATCCTAAATTCTTAATTTATCCCTCCCCTCTTTTCCTCTTTGGTAACCAGGAGTTTGTTTCCAGGGTCAGTTAGTCTGTTTCCGTTTTGCAAATAAGTTCATTTGCATCTTTTTTTTTTTTTTTTTAGATCCCACATACATATGATGTCACATGATATTTGTCTTTGTATGACTTAACATCACTTAGTATGATAATCTCTAAATCCATCCATGGTGCCAGAAATGACAGTATTTCATTTTTTATGATTGAGTGATAGTCCATTATGTGTATCAGTTCAGTTCAGTTTCTCAGTTGTGTCCGACTATTTGCGACCCCATGGACTGAAGCATGCCAAACCTCCCTGTCCATCACCAACTCCTGGAGCCTTACTCAAACTCATGTCCATCGCATCAGTGATGCCATCCAACCATCTTATCCTCTGTCGTCCCCTTCTCCTCCCACCTTCAATCTTTCCCAGCATCACGGTCTTTTCCAATGAGTCAGTTCTTTGCATCAGGGGGCCAAAGTATTGGAGCTTCAGCTTCAGCATCAGTTCTTCCAGTGAACATTCAGAACTGATTTCCTTGAGGATTGACTGGTTGGATCTCCTTGCAGTCCAAGGGACTCTTAAGAGTCTTCTCCAACACCACAGTTCAAAAGTATCAAATCTTTGGTGCTCAGCTTTCGTCACAGTCCAACTTTCACATCTATATATGACTACTGGAAAAACCATAGCTTTGACTAGATGGACTATTGTTGGTAAAGTAATGTCTCTGCTTTTTAATATGCTGCCTAGGTTGGTCACATATTCATCTATTGATAGACATTTAGGTTGTTTGCATGTTTTGACTATTGTAAATATTGCTGCTATGAACATTTCAAACTACAGTTTTCAGAATTTTCATCTTCCCTGTATATATGCCCAGGTGTGGGATCGCTGGATTACATAGTAACTCTATTTTTAGGTTGGTAAAGAATCTCCATATTTTAAACAATATGGTTTCATGATGATGGTTTCCATATTTCTTCATATGATTACACCTATTTCTTCATAGGACTGATCATAACCTAAATTTTAATTAAATTTTGATTTTTAGCTTGGCATGTCATCATATCTATTATGATTATTACTTTAATCATGAGTCTGTCAAAACTTACAGTATTTTATCACCCACTCTCTCTGATAACAGATAAAAATTAAAAAAAAAATTAATTTAAAATATATAGGGTAGGGGGTTTCCCTGGTGGCTCAATGGTAAAGAATCTCTGCCTGCCAATGCAATAGATATGGATTCGATCCCTGATCCAGGAAAATCCCACATGCCATGGAGCAGCTAAGCCCATGTGCCACAACTACTGAGCCTGTGCTTTAGAGCCTGAGAGCCTCAACTACTGAGGCCATGAGCTATAACTACTGAATCCTGCATGCCCTAGAGCCCATGCTCTGCAAGAAAAGAAGCCACTGTAATGAGAAGCCTGTGCATCACAACTAGAGAGTACCCCCTGCCTGCTACGACCAGAGTAAAAGCCCGTGCAGCAACAAAAATGCAACACAACCAAAAATAATAAATAAAATTATATATATATAAATAGTATAGGGTGGGCTTAGAAGGAATTAGAACTTGAAGCCAAGAATTTCTGAAATATATGAAGGCAGTGAATTTAACATTGATTTATGCTTTAGTGTTACTTAAAATGTAAGTAATAAATAACATTCCTAAAATACAAGGTTTCCTATAAAATACAGCTGTTCTATATTGCTCAGAGTATTCCTTTTTTCAATTTGAGTTGTATAGACATTAATTTCAGTCATTGTTCCTCAAAGTTTATGAGTAACACAAGTAACTACTTTTGATCCATATTTGTTTGCCAAGAAAATGTTAAAAAATACTTTGGGTGCTTACATATTCAAATATATACTTTTTTTTTTTTTAACTACAGGAAAAACCCAAAATTACAGTGTTCTCACTTAATCCTATATTTTACAGAATTGAAAATAATTATCAACAGGGTATGTATGGGTTTATGTTTATGCATATGTTTGCATGTGTGAGTATATAACTTAGAAACATTATAATTTTGAAAAAAATTATTTCTTAGAAATTCCCTGGTGGTCCACTGGTTAGAAATCTGAGCTTTCACTGCCAAAGGCAAGGGTTTGATCCCTAGTCAGGGAACTAATATCTCACAAGCCACACAACATGGCAAAAATTTTTTAAGGTAAAATAAAAATTTAAAAACATTTAAAAAAAAGAACTTTGAACATAGCACAAGTAATGTTTAAGTAGTAGAAGTTCAAAAAAGATTTTAGTAAGTATATGAGTTATAAGCTACAGTATATGGGGCTACCAATGGGGATAAGCAACTACTATAATTTTATACCCAATGAATGGAACAATATTATAAAATAAGCTTTGCTTTCCATGACTGAAGAAAATCAGTAATTACAGACTTTAGGATAAAAACAATCTGTTAATTCCATGCTAAACTACACATCAGCATATTTTTCCAAAGCTCCAAAATCACTTTGATTAAATTGCAAGAATCTTCCAGGAATATATAATCCCATTTATAACATCAGTATTAGCAGCTTCCTTTGGTTTACATAGAACTCCTTGCTGACTTATAAAATCCAGTATTTAGATAGATATTTCTTCCTTAAAGCAAGATAACCAATCTCTGTATCCTATTAAGACAACACTTTAGAAAAGGGAATATTGGGGAATTAAAAGAGGTGATGGACAGGGAGGCCTGGCATGCTGCCGTTCATGGGGTCCTAAAGAATCGGACACGACTGAGCGACTGAACTGAACTGAACTGAAAATCAATGACCTCATAATTATTTAAAAATATTATTCCATGAAGTGTGAATTTATACACTTAGCCATAAATAAAATGTCAATTGTTATGTCATGGTACACATTGCACATGTGAAGAAACTGAGATTATCTAAAAGAAGTCAATTTTACGCTTGATATTTAGAGAAAAATCTTCATTATCAGGCAAGAAAATGAAAATGAAAGTGGCCCAGTTGTGTCTGACTCTTTGAGACCCCACGGACTGTAGCCCACCAGTCTCCTCTGTCCATGGAATTCTCCAGGCCAGAATACTGGAGTGGGTAACCTTTCCTTTCTCCAGGGGATCTTCCCAACCCAGGAATCAAACCCAGGTCTCCTGCATTGTGGGAAGATTCTTAATCATCTGAGCCATCAGGAAAGTCCAAGAATACTGGAGTGGGTAGATTATCCCTTCTCCAGGGGATCTTCCCAACCCAGGAATCAAACTAGGGTCTCTTGCACTGAAGGCAGAAACTCTACCAGCTGAGCTATTCAGATTGAGCAGTGATCCAATATGCTTTTAATTTTTACTAAGATGTGCTATTGTTATTACCAGTGAAGCTACTTTCTACTAATTTAAAACCTACTATTATATGCCAGCAAATTTGGAAAACTCAGCAGTGGCCACAGGACTGGAAAAGGTCAGTTTTCATTCCAATCCCAAAGAAAGGCAATGCCAAAAAATGCTCAAACTACTGCACAATTGCATTCATCTCACACGCTAGTGAAGTAATGCTCAAAATTCTCCAAGCCAGGCTTCAGCAATATGTGAACCATGAACTTCCTGATGTTCAAGCTGGTTTTAGAAAAGGCAGAGGAACCAGAGATCAAATTGCCAACATCCACTGGATCATGGAAAAAGCAAGAGAGTTCCAGAAAAGCATCTATTTCTGCTTTATTGACTATGCCAAAGCCTTTGACTGTGTGGATCACAAGAAACTGTGGAAAATTCTGAAAGAGATGGGAATACCAGACCATCTGATCTGCCTCTTGAGAAATTTGTATGCAGGTCAGGAAGCAACAGTTAGAACTGGACATGGAACAACAGACTGGTTCCAAATAGGAAAAGGAGTACGTCAAAGCTGTATATTGTCACCCTGTTATATTTAACTTATATGCAGAGTACATCATGAGAAATGTTGGACTGGAAGAAACACAAGCTGGAATCAAGATTGCCGGGAGAAATATCAATAACCTCAGATATGCAGATGACACCACCCTTATGGCAGAAAGTGAAGAGGAACTCAAAAGCCTCTTGATGAAAGTGAAAGTGGAGAGTAAAAAAGTTGGCTTAAAGCTCAACATTCAGAAAACAAAGATCATGGCATCCGGTCCCACCACTTCATTGGAAATAGATGGGGAAACAGTAGAAACAGTGTCAGACTTTATTTTTCTGGGCTCCAAAATCACTACAGATGGTGACTGCCCCCATGAAATTAAAAGACGCTTACTCCTTGGAAGGAAAGTTATGACCAACCTAGATAGCATATTCAAAAGCAGAGACATTACTTTGCCAACAAAGGTTCGTCTAGTCAAGGCTATGGTTTTTCCTGTGGTCATGTATGCATGTGAGAGTTGGACTGTGAAGAAGGCTGAGCGCCAAAGAATTGATGCTTTTGAACTGTGGTGTTGGAGAAGACTCTTGAGAGTCCCTTGGACTGCAAGGAGATCCAACCAGTCCATTCTGAAGGAGATCAGCCCTGGGATTTCTTTGGAAGGATGATGCTAAAGCTGAAACTCCAGTACTTTGGCCACCTCATGGGAAGAGTTGACTCATTGGAAAAGACTCTGATGCTGGGAAGGATTGGGGGCAGGAGGAGAAGGGGACGACAGAGGATGAGATGGCTGGATGGCATCACTGACTCGATGGACGTGAGTCTGAGTGAACTCCAGGAGTTGGTGATGGACAGGGAGGCCTGGCGTGCTGCGATTCATGGGGTCGCAAAGAGTTGGACAGGACTGAGCGACTGATCTGATCTGATCTGATTATATTTCATGCCCACCCTATGCATAAATGATTTTTAATACCTCCCATATTTTATTTCCTTCAAATAAATCCCATCAGTATTTTTCCATATTATTTTCATTACACTGATTTGGCTTAAAACATTCACTTTAACCAGGATACCTTCCTCTTTCCTTTACCCAGCAAAATATCCCAATGCCTAAATGCTTAAAAAGTCCGACTCAATAATAACAGTTTATTGTTGTTCAGTCATAGTTGTGTCCAACTCTCTGTGATCCGATGGACTACAGCACACAGGCTTCCCTGTCCTTCACTATCTCCTGGAGTTTGCTCAGACTCATGTCCATCGAGTCTATGATGCCATCCAACCATCTCATTCTCTGTCACCCCCTTCTCCTCCTACCTGCAGTCTTTTCCAGCATCAGAGTCTTTTCCAATGAGTCAGCTTTTCACATCAGGTGGCCAAAGTATTGGAGCTTCAGCTTCAGCATCAGTTGTTCCAATGAATATTCAGGGTTAATTTCTTTTAGGATTGACTGGTTTGATTTCCTTGCTATCCAAGGGACTCTCAAGAGTTCTCCAGCATAACAGTTTGAAAGCATCAAGTCTTCAGCACTCAGCCTTCTTTACCAGCTCTCACACCCGCACATGACTACTTAAAAAAAACCATAGCTTTGACTATATCAACTTTTGTTGGCAAAGTGATGTCTCTGCTTTTTAATACACTGTCTAGATTTGTTATAGCTTTTCTTCCAAGCAGCAAGTGTCTTTTAATTTCATGGCTGCAGTCACTGTCCACAGTGATTTTGGAGCTTAAGAAAATAAAATCTGCCACTATATCCATTTTTTTATCTTTTCTTTTTTCCACTTTTCCATCTCTTTTCCTTGAAGTGATGGGTATGGATGCCATGAACTTAGTTTTTTGTATGCTGAGTTTTAAGCCAGTTTTTCACTTGCCTTGCATATAAGTCATCAATGGTTCATAGGTATGATTATTTATGTACAAGGCCTTGTGCCAAACATTTATGAAATTACCATTTACAATATTATAATGTGGTGGGTACATTAAGCAACTTTAGAAATAAGATTTGGGGTTTGGGAAGGTTAAATAATTGGCTCAAAACCTCACCAGTAGGAAGTTGTGGGGCTGGACTGCACATGAGCAGAGAGCCTTTAGGGGCCTTAAGATAACATGGAAATGGAAAAGGGTCCAGTTATCTTCACAAAGGCATCAGATATGTGAGTAAAACCAATTTAGTTTTTCAAGACCAGAGCAGCTGCTCACCAAATCAGGAAGGAACCACAATTAAATGTCACATGGAGATGAGTAATTTTTCTAGATTTTTCTAGCTAAGCCTTTCATGAGTCAGTCAAATTCCTGACTCATAAAATTATGAATGTGAAGAAAATATAAACTTCAAAGGAGTTCAACATCAGGCCAGTTGTCTAAACTAGTGTGTTTGACTATAGTCACATTCCAGGCCCACATTATTAACTTTTTACTTAGTTCATTCAGTAGTTACAGCAAATGCCAACACTGTTCTGGAAACGGGGATCCAATATGAGCAGACAAAATGTTCTATCTTTGTAGATTCTTCATGGGAGCAGTAGAGTTAGGATTACCCAATTAACAATAACCTAAAGACTCTGATGCTGGGTGGGATTGGGGGCAGGAGGAGAAGGGGACGACAGAGGATGAGATGGCTGGATGGCATCACTGACTTGATGGACGTTTGTCTGAGTGAACTCTGGGAGTTGGTGATGGACAGGGAGGCCTGGCGTGCTTCGATTCATGGGGTCGCAAAGAGTTGGACACGACTGAGAGACTGAACTGAACTGAACTGAACTGACAATCTTACATTTCAGCAAAATATTTCAGTATATTGAATTCTGTGTATTTCTGTAATCCTATTTTTGTTATATTCTAGTGTGTACAATTCTATATTTAGCAGTTTAATTCATCATAGTTAGAAAGTTTCGTAACCAAGAGAGTAAATATTCTTCTTCAGCATTTTAAATACCCTGAATTCTTTCATGCTTTGAGTCCCAACACCATATTGACTTCCCCGATAGATTATCTTATAAATGGTGCTATTCAGACTACTAAAGTCATGCATTTTGATGACCCCCAGATACAAACTCCCACAACAAAAATCAAATTTAGAAGTTAAATGTCAAAGGCATTAATATCACAAACTTGCACCTGGTTTAATTTTCCTTTCTCATTTTCTGCTTACATTCATTTTCATATTCCAAAACTTATCTAATTTTCTAATTAGTGTATATAACCATCTTATAAAAACTAGATAAATTTGCTTACTATGAAAAGGACAATGAAATACCAAATAACATGTTACTATGTACAAAGTACACAGATAGTTTTAGTAATAAAAGGAGTACCTGGTGCCTATGTATAGATAACAGTCAGGTGCCAAATTACCTTTATTTCTGTCTACCACAGAGCCTGAAATAATACTTTATGGAGTTGGATTTTTATTTTCTGAAGGTCAGTTAAGCACCAAGAATTTTCCATGTAAAATTAAATAATCTTTTTTTTTTCCTGGTGATAAGATATTTAATTTCTCTAAACCATTTGATGGTATGAAGAGGAAAATTTATGAGTTGAAGACAGTAATAAGTAGAAGTTGAGAGATAGAAGTGTGAGGTTATTTGCTGCTGGTAGAGCTTCCTTAATCACCAGGAATATTGGGCCATATCTCACATTTTAGATAACTGAGAAAATATCCACACACATATCAAGATGTACTTATTCTAAATTTCAAAATTAGACTAAGCTGTCTTAACCATTATTAACGACAAGGCTGATTAGCAGCTAAGATCATGGACTTTGAAATCAGAATGACTTGTGTTGGAATCCTGGTTTTGCTACTTACTATCTACAATTCTGAGCCTCAGTTTCAGTTCAGTTCAGTCCCTCAGTTGTGTCCAACTCTTTGTGACCCCATGAATCGCAGCATGCCAGGCCTCCCTGTCCATCACCAACTCCTGGAGTTCACCCAAACTCATGTCCATCGAGTTGGTGATGCCATTCAGCCATCTCATCCTCTGTCATCCCCTTCTCCTCCTGCCCCCAATTCCTCCCAGCATCAGGGTCTTTTCCAATGAGTCAACTCTTCACATGAGGTGGCCAAAGTATTGGATTTTCAGCCTCAGCATCAGTCCTTCCAATTAACACCCAGGTTTCCTTTAGGACTGGTTGGATCTCCTTGCAGTCCAAGGGACTCTCAAGAATCTTCTATCACCAGTCACATCCACAACTGGGTTTTGTGTTTGCTTTGGCTCCATCCCTTCATTCTTTCTGGAGTCATTTCTCCACTGATCTCCTGTAGCATATTGGGTACCTATTGATCAGGGAAGTTCCTCTTTCAGTATCCTATCATTTTGCCTTTTCATACTGTTCATGAGCCTCAGTTTACTTAGCTATAAAATGACAATATCATAATTGGACCCACTATTAATGTATTAATTTATTTCCCAAAAACCTACTTACTGAACAAGCACTAGACATTATTCCATGTGTGAAAGAGAGTAGAAAACACAGCAGACAAAATGCATGAAACTTGCATTTTTTTAGGGGAAACAGATGATACAAAGAAGACAAGTCTTATGGGGGGAAATAAACAGAGACAAAATTTAAAGGCTTCTGGGAGTATAGAGAAATTTTAGGAGAGTATTTAGGGAAACCCATATTGAGGATAGGCCTTAGGAAGCATCACTGTGAACAAAGCAAGTGGAGGTAATGGGATTCCAGCTGAGCTAATTCAAATCCTAAAAGATGATGCTGTGAAAATGCTGCAGTCAATATGTCAGAAAATTTGGAAAACACAGCAGTGGCCACAGGACTAGAAAAGGACTGAAAAGGTATTTTCATTCCAATCCTAAAGAAAGGCAATGCCAAAGAATGTTCAAACTACTACACAATTGCACTCATATCACACACTAGCAAAGTAATGCTCAAAATTCTCCAAATAAGGCTTCAACAGTATGTGAACTGAGAACTTCCAGATGTTCAAGCTGAATTCAGAAAAGGCAGAGGAACCAGAGATCAAATTGCCAACGTCTGTTGGATCATAGAAAAAAACAGGAGTTCCAGAAAAATATCTACTTCTGCTTTATTGACTACACCAAAGCCTTTGACTATGTGAATCACAACAAACAGTAGCAAATTCTTCAAGAGATGGGAATCCCAGACCACCTTACCTGCCTCCTGAGAAATCTGTATGCAGGTCAAGAAGCAACAGTTAGAACCAGACATGGAACAATGGACTGGTTCCAAATTGGGAAAGGAGTACATCAAAGCTGCATATTGTCACCCTGAATTAATGTTGCTCTGGTAGTTTAGCTGGTAAAGGATCCACCTTCAATGCAGGAGACCCGGTTCAATACCTGGATGGTAAAGATCCCCTGGAGAAGGGATAGGCTACCCATTCCATTACTCCTGGGCTTCCCTGGTGGTTCAGTTGGTAAAGAATCCACCTGCAATGCGGGAGACCTGAATTCGATCCCTGGGTTGAGAAGATCCCCTGGAGAAGGGAACAGCTAGCCACTCCAGTATTCTGGCCTGGAGAAGTCCATGGACTATATAGTCTATGGGGACACAAAGAGTTGGACATGACCCGGTGATTTTCACTTTCTTGAGATTGCAAGATTGGAATGTTTATGGAGAAGTAATGGAGAAGATAAGCTTAGTAAGTTTTCCTTTTCCTAGAATGAAGCAGAAAAGGGAAAAGCTAAAAAACTGATGAGTGCGAAGGTGATAAATGCGCCTCCAACAAAATGGAGGCCTCATCATAGTATTGAGGAGAAAATGCAGAACAGGAACAAAAGCAGTCATGAAATATAAAATAAATATTCTCGATCTGAAAGTGACACAAATTATAGAACAAAATAATTTGCAATTTTCCAGCCCAGACAACAAAATTTTTGAGACAGACAACTAGAAGCAAGTGAAGAGAGTAAAGCAAGATTATTCATAAGTAAGCACAAACCAGGACAAACTCTGGCTTTCTTCTGCCTCAGTAAACACTTAAAAAGAAAGCAACAGTGAACGCAAAGATATAAGGAAGAAACTATGTTCTCTTAAGAATTTTATACTCAGCCAAATTATATTTTCATTGTGAGGGCCACAACCTCCCCCGCCCCGCCCCCTTCCAATTAGGTGATGTGTGCAGGGACACTCTCTTGTCACAGGGAAAGTTAATCCTAACCTTAGTTGAAGAGGTATGCATAAAGACTTTGTCACTATATTAATCTTTAACTTGCCTCCACTTCAGAAATTTCAAAAACTTGAGTGTGAGCAACAGCATTTATGAGAATTTTCTGTAGGCTATTACTGACATCCAATTTTATAGACAGGTATTACTCAAACTATGTTCATGAAAACATAAATATTCCAAGAATTATTAGTAGGAAAACAAACCAAGAAATTTCTGTGATGAATGCACAAGGAACACGATGAGCTAAACCAAGTTAAACAGAATTCTCTTCTACAGTATTCCGCAGAGTCTGTAAGAAACTATCATATACTTTATAAATCTCCAAAAGTAGTATAAAGTATACAGTATTCAGAAGTATCCATTTCCCACTGCATGCCCCAAACACACAGAAAACCTTGTCCATTAATTCACATAATATTAATACTCCATAGACCATCCTTTGCAATATGGACTGGAGATACTTATGAAAATTATCCTTGTAAATGCTCTGTTTGTTTTGATCTGTTCAGCCTGCACTGGGAGATATTATAAGAGATTTACCTGTATAATCAGTTGATACTGCATTGCATAGTAGTGTTGTCTTTTTGTGAGCCTACTGGGGGATATTCCACTGGTCTTAATACCAAGAGCAGTTGCAATTCTCCTCAGAAACAATTAATATCAAACTGCCTTTCACATTGCTCCCAAACTGGTTTGAAAAAAGTGAAAGTGAAGTCACTCAGTCATGTCCGACTCTTTGCAACCCCATGGACACCAGGCTCCTCCGTCCATAGGATTTTCTAGACAAGAGTACTGGAGTGGGTTGCCATTTCCTTCTCCAGGGAATCTTCCCGACCCAGGGATCAAACTCAGGTCTCCCACATTGTAGACAGACGCTTTACCATCTGAGCCACCAGGGAAGTCCTGTGTAGGAATCCAGCTCATGCTTAAAACTCAAATAAGAGACATGTTTAGTCTACAAATCCATTTGAAATGCTGAAAATCTTAGCCTTTTGTCTGCGCCCTTTAATCCTTTATGGGAGAAAACATATGGGTTTTGCTTGTCTGCATACAAGAGCTGTAGTGGTGTAGTGGGTTGTGTTGGTCTGTTTTAATTGGGCCTCTAATGCACAGCAGCAGACTCACTGCAGAGTTGCTCATTCTTTCCATGGTATGTTCACTGGCAGTACTGAGCTGTGTCTTGAAATTGCTGCCTAGGGAAAGTGGGTAGGTTGTGATGATCCTTGGCACATCAATACCTCAGTTCTTCTCATAGAGCAGAATCACAAAATGGTGTTTGTGTGTGTCTATGTGTGGTGTTGTGTGGTCCTGAAGGTGATGTTCTGAGCTAGAAATGCCTGACCTGTATTTCTCATAGGGAGCCACCATAGACATTTTCCCCACTGGGGCCTATGTTGTGTCTGGACTGGCCCTTTTGGTTCTTATGATGGCAGAATGCACTTTAGCAAAAACTCTCAGGAAACTTTGACAAAATGCATCACTTTTGTGATATCTCCAAGTCCAGGAGGGTATACAGTATGCTCAAGGGCCGCACAGTAAGATCTCAAGTAAAATGAGAGAGCAGACCTGGGGCTTTACTTTTGTTGGTGTACAAGGGTGGGATGCCTAGAGTTTCCTTTTTTATTGTTGTTCAGTCACTGAGTCGTACCCCACTCTTTGAGACCCCATGGACTATAGGACTCCAGGCTCCCCTGTCCTCCATTATCTCCCGGAGTTTGCTCAAATTCACATCCATTGATTTGGTGATGCTATCTACCGGTCTCATTCTCTGGTCATCCCCTTTTCCTTTTGCCTTCAATCTTTGTCAGCCTCAGGGTCTTTTCCAATGAGGTTCACACTTTATTGGCTAGTTTAAAGTTTAAGAGAAGGAAGTCGGGTATGGAAAGGAAGACGTAGGATCACTCAAGCACCCAAGGCTTTCTGGAAGAGAAACCTTCATGCCTGCTGCTGCTAAGTCACTTCAGTCGTGTCGGACTCTGTGCGACCCCACAGACGGCAGTCCACTAGGCTCCCCTGTCCCTGGGATTCTCCAGGCAAGAACACTGGAGTGGGTTGCCATTTCCTTCTCCAATGCATGAAAGTGAAGCGAAAGTGAAGTCGCTCAGTCGTGTCTGACTCTTAGCGACCCCATGGACTGCAGCCTACCAGGCTCGTCCGTCCATGGGATCTTCCAGGCAAGAGTACTGGAGTGGGGTGCCATTGCCTTCTCTGGACCTTCATGTCTAGGTGCACCTAATTCCTGAACTGATTGTTTTGCTCATAGCTGTGTCATATAGCTGGCAATGTTGATTCAAGATGGATATCTTTGGAAATAGACACCTCAGCAGTCAAAAGCTTGACATCAAGCATTTATAGTACAATCAAAAAGCTTAATGTTAGGCACTTACACTAAAGTCTGATTTATCACAGCCAATCTGTGTGACTCAATAGAGAATTTCGTAGTCCCTGTAACTGCACTGGTTTTTCGGTACTTTTCCCCCAGGCATGACAAGTAGGATCAACATGCTCTTTATTATAGTCAATTATATTTTGTTACATTGTATTTATATATTGGTATATTTTATTGGTTCATTATAGATATAACTTATATACTAGATGGATATTCTTCATAACTGTGTTAATTGCTCAGTCGTGTCCAACTCTTTGAGACCCATGCATAGACTGTAGCCCACCGGGCTTCTCTGTGCATGGGATTCTCCAGGCAAGAATACTGGAATGGGTTGCCATTCCCTTCTGCCAGGGAGCTTCCCAACTCAGGGGTCAAACCCAGGTCTCTCACACTGAAGATATTTTACCATCAGATTTTTTACCATCTGAGCCACAATAAGATATATTTATTCACAACAAGTTTTCACCTGTTGCACTAATTCAGTATTTCTAAATGTGAAAGCATTTTACACTTTATTTTAAAAATATTATATAAGTATCTCTGCAATTATGTTTTAAGTTATTCTGAACAACTTCTTTTGCACATGGAATACTATATGTATTGGTAATCTTTCTTGTGTAACAAACCACCTAAATTTAGTAGGTTGGAAAAAACCATCATTCATCAGTTCACAAAACATAGATTAGCAATTTGGACTAAATTCAGCTGAATAGTTCTGCTGATCTTGCCTGGTTGACACGTGTGGCAGCCGCCAGCTTATGGCTCTGCTAGAGCTAAATGGTCTAAGATATCATTATTCTCATAACTGGCAGTAGGAAGGCTACTGGCCAGGATGCCATGGTGCTCTTCAAGGGACTTTTCTTACAAGCTAACTTGGACATGTTGTCATGTCTCTTCTAGTAGATTTAGAAAAAGTTTCCTTTATTGCCATATATTCTTCTATTCACATTCTGTTGTTCAGCAAGGGTCAACTATGTGCCCAACAATATGTGGAAAAGATTTTGAAATGCATGAAGTATTTTGCTTTATACAGATTCCAGTATACTATTTGGGAAAATTAATCAATGTAGAAAAACATTAATCTTCTGTTGGAAGGTATAATAAACCAGTGGGAAAAATAAAACTATCTACTTGCTATCAAATATATACTTACAGATAAACCTGGTGGCTCAGACAGTAAAGAATCTGCCTGCAATGCAGGAGACCTGGGTTTGATTCCACGGTCAGAAAGATCCCCTGGAGAAGGCAGTGGAAACCCACTCCAGTATTCTTGCCTGGAGACATCCATGGACAGAGGAGCCTGGTGGGCTACAGTCCATAGGGTCGCAAAGAGTCGGACATGACAGAGTAACTAACACTTTCGCTTTAAAGCACTACAAAATCCCTTAGAGATCCCTATTTGCTATCAAAATAAGTAAGCCAATTTATATATATATATATATATTTTTTTTTTTTTTTTTTTTTCAAAAGCATAGTGCTATTATGTGACACAGGAAAACTTGAAAGCATTTTCCTGGAAAATTGTTTAAACTTAACTGAACAGAAAAGTGAACAGAAGGTATAAAGAACATTTTAAAAATTAAGCTAGAAAAAGCATTTTTCTCAGATGGAATTTTATTTTAATAGTAGATATGTGTTTATAGTATACTGAGCAGACACAAACTTCTGACTATAATGAAAGCAAAATCTTTTTTCATCCCTATCAAGTTGATGGAATGATTTGCCTACCTAGTCTAGATAATTCTGTGGAAAGTCACAAAGGGAATAACCAGAAGAGAAAGTATAAAGAAAATAACAAAAATCTGAATGTAAACCATGGATGCTTTATTGTAATTTCCTCCAAATTATTAACTTTCATGTATTAATTCCCTTTAATTACCATCTGATTAATCTTAGTAGACAATTGAATATATAACCAATAAAATGTACATAGGAACAAATTCACCTAAAATGTCTGCAAAGTTTTATATTATTGAGATCATAACTCCAGGTTATTACTTTTTTTTTTTTTTTTCACAAAAAAAGTCAGCTTTCAATAAAACCTAGCAGAGAAAATATGTTTGCCTGAGGGGGAGAATATTTTTCACCTTTATAGGCACTGAAATTGAATCTGTTTTACTCACAAGCTATTGTTCATAGCTACTGTCGTAAATTTTAAAGGTTCAAGAATTTACTTTTCAAATGAAACAATGACCATTCTTCTACTGAGATCCCTCAATATATCACCAAAGAAAACATAGCACTCTACGTTCTCTACCATCATTTTACGTACATGATTTTCTTGATACGGGAAAAAGACAGAGAACTTACACACTACCAAAAATAAATACTGCTTCATTTTTCAAAGATTCAATAGAGTTTGGCTTTACAGGGAACTACAGTATAAGAGACACACCTTCAGCCCAAAAATCTACAAGGAAAATAAAATAGTGGTGCAGTGCTTTCAAGGAGTGCCTTGGACTGCAAGAAGATCAAACCAGTTAATCATAAAGGAAATCAATCCTGAATATACATTGGAAGGACTGATGCTGAAGCTGAAGCTCCAATATTACAGCCACCTGCTGTGACGAACTGACTCATAATGCCTTGAAAGACTGAAGGCAGGAGGAGAAGGGAATGACAGAGGATGAGATGGTTGGATGGCATCATCAACTTGATGGACATGAATTTGCACAAGCTCTGGGAGTTGGGTGATGGACAGGGAAGCCTGGCATGCTGCAGTCCATGGGGTTGCAAAGAGTCAGACATGACTGAGCAACTGAACAACAACAAAAGTGCTTGCAAATGCAAAAGATGTGGAACACAGACTTGGAGCACTATGGGGTTGCAAAGAGTTGGACAGGACTGAGTGACTTTCACTTTCACTTTCACATTTGGTCCAGAGATGAACAAAGAATGCATTCAAGAAATGAGAAACACTAAACCAAGTTTCACAGGAAGGGAATGAACCAGAGAGACTATTGCCCTCTAAAAACATTTTGGCCAAAGTCAGAAACACCAATAACATCAAATGTTGATAAGGATGTGGAGCACAAAGAACACTCATTCATTGTCACTGGAATGCAAAATTGCACAGGCATTTTGGAAGACACTTTGTCAGTCTCTTACAAAATTAAATATGCTCTTACTGTGCAATCCAGCACTCTCCTTGGCGTGTATTCATATTAAATGAAAATTCATGTCCATGCAAAAACCTTCATATGGGTGTTTATGGAATCTTTATTTATAATTGCCAAAGCTTTGAAGCAACCAATTTGTTCTGCAGGTGAATAGATAAAAAAACTATGGGACATCTACAAAATGAAATGCTACTCAGTGCTGAAAAGAAATGAACTCTCGAGCCACGAAAAAACATGGACACTGCAAACCACATTACTAAGTGAAAAAAAGCCAAATCTAAAAAGCCCACATGTTATGAATCCAATGCTATGACATACTGCTGCTGCTGCTGCTAAGTCGCTTCAGTCGTGTCTGACTCTGTGCGACACCATAGACGGCAGCCCACCAGGCTCCCCCATCCCTGGGATTCTCCAGGCAAGAACACTGGAGTGGGTTGATATGACATATTAGAAAATGCACAACTATGGTGATAGTAAGAAGTTCAGAGGTTTCAAGGGCTTCAGGGAAGGAAGGAATAAATAGGTGGAGCATAGAGGTTGTTTAGGGGGGTTAAACTCTTCTGTATGCTACAGTAATGGTGGGTCATTTTTTGTAGAAACCCAGAGAAGGCGCAATGCCAGTCTGATGCATAGACACACTGACAATGAAGTGTGAGTGTAGATTTATCCACTGTACCAGGGGTATATGGGAAGTCTCCCTACCTTCCACAGAATTTTGCCGTGAAGCTAAAACCACTCTAAACAAATAAAGTCTACTTATATGCCATTTTTTTAAAAGACACAAAAGAAAAGAGAAGAATACATTTTCTTTCAAAGGCAAGACAACACTTTTTAAATTTCTTAAAATTGACAACATTAGTATTTTCTAACTGTAATTCTCACAATACATTTGAAGTTGTATGATAAATTATCACAGGTATAATAGTTTGGGAACTATATCTCTAGAAACATACTTGAATGGCTTGTAATTGTCCTTTTCATTTGTAGTAGGAATAGCCAAATTTTGGCTTGCATAAGTTTAAAGAGAATGATTTTTTTTTTTACATGAGTGAGGGAATGTAGAAATTAAAAAATCTATAAAGAGTCTGGAGAATAAAAATCTACAATAATCACACCTTGACTATTATTCTAAACCACTAAGCAGAGTTTTTAGGATAGGTGGATAGCTTTCATTTCCTAATTACCCAAGTAATATAAAGCAAAATTCTACACAAGTGAGATAAAGGCCTAATTTGGATTAGCCCAGAAAACATTGAAATTTGGTTGTCATTGTCTCCCAGAGTTCTTGTCTATTTTTGTTTTTGCTTCCATCTCTGCTCTGATACTGACTATTTTCTGCTTTCTGCCTAGCATTCTACTTTTGAACTACTCCTCAAAGATAGAAACCAGTTATGCAAGAGGGACTGTACGAGCTGCTTTCAACTTTCAGATGGATAGTTTCCCTAAAAGTTCCCACAATTGCTTTCCCCGAAGAACCAGCTCTCATTGTTTTATGAAAGGTCTTCATTCTGCTATTCCTTGCATGCATGGACTAATGCTTGCAACACATTATTCTTTCATGCTGTACCTGGATGCCTACTGTAAAGCTTCTGAATGATTGACAGGTGCCAGCTTGACAAGTGTCTATGTGGTAAACCCTAAAGCACATTTAGAAAGCAGTAAAAAGAACACTGCTAAAAATGTTTTGCCTCTTTTAAGAGTGATCAAGCAGTTTAACTGATAAATCCTCCCTTGACATAAAAGAACAAAAACTGTAAATCTACTATATATAATTTTATTGTGAAGCAATAGTGCTATTTATTTTTTGACAACACATTTTATTTCCTTGCAAAATAGGAGAAAAATCTAAATCAAAATGCTTATTTTACAGAAACAATGCCACTCAGCTGACTAATATCCTGCCATTTACTAAGGGTAAAATGTTGAAGAGTGATGCATCCAACTTCTTAAACATCTGAACAATAACTAAACTGAAGAATGTGAGATGACAAAGTGTATTTCTCATAATTTCTGTATATTCAGTTTCATAAAGAAGCACACATATATTCTCTGACAATTGTATCTTTTAGTAATAGAAAGTATAAAACTATTTTTGAAGAGGAGTAGCAAAGAATTTATGTTTATCTTTATATTATCACATGAATAAATACCTACTAAATTCCTAGCAATACACAGACTGTGAGAAATTTGAACTTTAGACATTGGTAGCTGGACAAACTGACAATGTACTCTTTTTAACCCTGCATGCATGCTAAGTCATTTCAGTGTGTCTAACGCTTTGCAATCCCATGGATTGTAGCCCACCAGGTCTCTCTGTCCATGGTATTCTCTGGGAAGAATACTGGAGAGGGTTGCTACGCACTCCTTCAGGGATCTTCCTGACCCAGGGATTGAACCTGTGCCTATTACGTCTCCTGCACCGGCAAGCAAATGCTTTACCATTAGTTCCACCACTAGTTCCTCCTCAAGATTAAGGTCATAGAGAAAGAAATGTATTTAGCGTAGTTAACTTATTCTGCAACAAAAATATATGGATACAACTTGGAAATTTTGAATGTATAAATAAATTTTAATTATTATTTATGCAAAGTTTCCTTCTAATGACATAGCATAATTTTTATGCTACAAATCAAAATGTCTACAAGTCAGATCTTTATAATGTTTCTACTGTGCTATAATTCTTCAATGCATAATTTCTGAGAAAATAAGGGCTTTGGAATAGTATTGAAATAACATTTCTTGTGATTTCAGGTTGCAGTAATGTGTAATAGGGTAAATAAACATATGTGTGAGTTTAAATGCTGTGGTATATTATTTATTTTGTTGACTTTTTTCTAAAGAATATGAGAAGCTTGGTATAGACATATATGCACATTAAGCATATATATATTCAACATAGACACTGACATCAGAAAACATTAGACAATGAGATCAGAAAAGAATCAAGTCCCAAAAGAGAGAGGAGAAAATAATGTATGTGTATGTGTGTATGTATGTACAAAGGTACTCTCATAAATAAAATGTTCCATTCTATCATGAAATTTTTTTTCTAGATGAAAATACTAAAAATAATATCTCAGATTTCTTATTTAAAGAATACCAACCTATGTACTGGGCAAGTCTTTCAACAAGATATTTATAAAATTATATTCCATATTATCCATATAGATGTTTTTAAGTTACCTTCCAGAAAACCAAAGGTATAACGTTAAATCACAGCCCTAAGGAACTTTCTATGGAAGACTAAAGAAACTGAAATAAGACTGAAGGTTGCTGGTAATTGGACTTGCCACAGATGAAGAATTTAAGGAAACTAAAGCAATGATTCTCAAGGTGTTGTCTCCAGATCAAAAGAGTTAGCATCATAGATCTTGTTAGGGTGTGTGGCTACTAAGGTCCTATTTCAATTCTACTGAATCAGAAAATCCCAGGGCAGGGCAGGAAAACTTTATTTGATCAAAGCTCTTCCAATTATTCTGAATCACTTTAAAGCTTGAGAACTACTAATCCCAGTGTGACATTTCTCAGAATGTGTTTCATGGATCATTAGCCCCAGAAAATATCAAATAGTATTCCAGGGAAGAAAAAAAAAATTCTAGTGAAAACATAAAACTTTGGGTGAAGTAACCTTCACCCAAAAATAGGTTTCTTTACCATAAGCTTTAATGTGATCAGGGTTGCATTAATGTGATCAGGGTTTAATGTGATACTTTTGCCTTAATACCCCAAAGTTGGTTCTCCAGTCAAGAGCATTAGTATCATGGGGACAGATAGAAATGTACATATCAAAACCTATCCTAAAACTACTGAAATTGAATCTGCAATTTTATGTACAGTCCCAAAGAAAGGCAATGCCAAAGAATGCTCAAACTACCGCACAATTGCACTCATCTCACACGCTAGTAAAGTAATGCTTAAAATTCTGCAAGCCAGGCTTCAGCAATATGTGAACCATGAACTTCCTGATGTTCAAGCTGGTTTTAGAAAAGGAAGAGGAACCAGAGATCAAATTGCCAACATCCGCTGGATCATGGAAAAAGCAAGAGAGTTCCAGAAAAACATTTATTTCTGCTTTATTGACTATGCCAAAGCCTTTGACTGTGTGGATCACAAGAAACTGTGGAAAATTCTGAAAGAGATGGGAATACCAGAACACCTGATCTGCCTCTTGAGAAATTTGTATGCAGGTCAGGAAGCAACAGTTAGAACTGGACATGGAACAACAGACTGGTTCCAGATAGGAAAAGGAGTCCGTCAAGGCTGTATATTGTCACCCTGTTTATTTAACTTCTATGCAGAGTACATCATGAGAAACGCTGGACTGGAAGAAACACAAGCTGGAATCAAGATTGCCGGGAGAAATATCAATCACCTCAGATATGCAGATGACACCACCCTTATGGCAGAAAGTGAAGAGGAACTAAAAAGCCTCTTGATGAAAATGAAAGTGGAGAGTGAAAAAGTTGGCTTAAAGCCTCTTGATGAAAATGAAAGTGGAGAGTGAAAAAGTTGGCTTAAAGCTCAACATTCAGAAAACAAAGATCATGGCATCCAGTCCCATCAGTTCATGGGAAATAGATGGGGAAACAGTGGAAACAGTGTCAGACTTTATTTTTCTGGGCTCCAAAATCACTGCAGATGGTGACTGTAGCCATGAAATTAAAGGACACTTACTCCTTGGAAGGAAAGTTATAACCAACCTAGATAGCATATTCAAAAGCAGAGACATTACTTTGCCAACAAAGTTTCATCCAGTCAAGGCTATGGTTTTTCCTGTGGTCATGTATGGATGTAAGAGTTGGACTGTGAAGAAGGCTGAGCACCAAAGAATTGATGCTTTTGAACTGTGATGTTGGAGAAGACTCTTGAGAGTCCCTTGGACTGCAAGGAGATCCAACCAGTCCATTCTGAAGGAGATCAGCCCTGGATTTCTTTGGAAGGACTGATGCTAAAGCTGAAATTCCAGTACTTTGGCCACCTCATGCAAAGAGTTGACTCATTGGAAAAGACTCTGATGCTGGGAGGGATTGGGGGCAAGAGGAGAAGGAGACAACAGAGGATGAGATGGTTGGATGGCATCACTGACTCGATGGACATGAGTCTGAGTGAACTCCGGGAGTTGGTGATGGACAGGGAGGCCTGGCGTGCTGCGATTCATGGGGTCGCAAAGAGTCGGACACGACTGAGCGAATGATCTGATCTGATCTCAAGTCTGCAGAGCATTGTGCTGAAATGTGAATTAAGGGATATTGCAGAGTACAGATATGTGCAATCTGCTAAAAATGCATTGGAGACAATAGTGAGAAAAGCTGAGCCAGAGATGAGTGTCCAGCATGTGGTTAGAAATCCTTTGTGTCTGGGATGATCTGGGTTACCAAAGGCAGAAGAAAAGCATCTCCTTCTATGGAATTCTTTTTCATTGTAATTGAGTGAAGAGCTGGGATTAGAGGAAGAGGATATCCTAAACATAACTAGAACACCTGTTTTCAAAGGTTTTTATTTTGTCTTTAGGCACTGTCAATCAATCAGGAAGTAATCATCTTAGTCTATGAAAATAGGAAAAGGAGATATGGACGAAAATAGCTGATTTAATAGAGAATATTTAAACTCTCTTTTTATTAAACCTATTGACTTTAAATTTCAAAATCTTATAGCAGTTCACATTGAAAGAATGGTTCCAAGAAAGAATTTCAATCGCTTTGGAATTAACGCAAAATGAAAACAGCCTTTCAATAATAATGTGCTCACATTCAGTGGTTTCTTCCTTAAAGCCACAGAATATTTTCCTCAGATTTTCAAGAGGCATCAGTTGGAAGGTCTAAAAATTTACCACAAAATCAGAGATAAGATATAACTGTCTTATGTTTTTATGATTACATATTTCTAGCATATAATTTGTGATAACATTAGAAAATGTAAAAGAAAATATTCATTTAATTTTTATAAAATGTCTTTATGAGATTAAAGGTAATTTGTATTTTGGAAGTTTTGCCTACTTGGATAAAAATACCAGCTATTATAGTAAAAGTGACTCACAACTGTGAACCCAATAAGATGCAATTTCATTGAGCTATTAATTTAAAAATATAATAATTTTCTGAAAAACAGAAATGTCTAGAAAGTAATAATTCTTCATACTATTATTAGAACATAATGATGATGCTATCTCACATAGCAGTGATGCAGATATATATATTTTCAAGTAGAATTACATTATAATAAAAACATATAATCTGTTAATGGAAAATAGTGTTTTTCTTTTTCCTGGAGTGTGAAAATTAAAGCACTTAATTATCACACATTAACTGTGTGTTTAATTAAAGCTAGATAGCTAGTGAGACAAAGAAATAACTAGTACTAGAGTTTATAATACATAGATCCAGATAATAAAACAGAAATCTTGTTTCAGAATGCAGTGGAAATTCTAATCATGGTTAAATTCATCATACAAAGAAGAACCATTTAAAAGTTACCCTTTTATCATGATAAGACAACATTTATTAAACACTTACCTTATAAAAGACTTACTGAAGGAAAAGACTGTGATTTGGGAACCTGGTGCCTGTTAAGAAAAAACAGATGTTTTCATGCGTTCATGCCCTCTGCTCTCCCCTTTTGGCTTGAAATCTTTCTTATATTTCCAAAGAAAAAAGTTTCTTTCAGGCCCAATTCTAAAAATACCACTTATGTGAAACCCCTGCTGCGTGAAGAAAAAAAAAAAAAAAAATCATTAACTGTGGAAGAGGTGTTTTTTCCTGCTGACTGCAAATGCAGCTTCCTATGTTGCTTTCTTAATGACCTTGGAAACTTCAGGAATCATAAAACCATAAATACATATATACATTTTTTTTGTTTTGGCTCCATGTGTAAAGTTTGGCAAGAACAGCTTCTTTTTATCTTCAGATCCCCAGAACCTACCATACTCCTCCTCAAGAAAACAGTCATATTTCTTAAATGTATGACTAGCCAGATCTGTAAATATCAGAGAATCAAAGCAGGAGGACCCCTCTGCTTTATACAATTCAGACATTTTAGAATGGTAAAGAACTAGAGTTGGGATTCATTAGTCTAGATACAATCAATTATTTATTTAGTAGAATTATTGAACTTGAGGTCATTTAGTAATGCAGTTTTCTGTTTGGGATTTGTGGACTCAATTTAGCTACTATAGTATTGGAAGTATCCACATTAGCTTTAATATTTCAAAAGGCCTAAACATTTGCACAGAGTAAGCAAAATTCTAATATTCTTTGTTTTAGCTGAGTTTATACGAATTATGGTGAGTTTGTGGAGGCAAGTATATCCCTGCTCATACTATGTGAGTATAGCATTCAACTCTTTGTGATCCCACAGAATGTAACCCACTGCACTCCTCTGTCCATGGGATTCTCCAGGCAAGAATACTGGAGTGGGTTGCCATTGCCTCCTCCAGGGGTCTTCCCCACCCAGGGATTTGAACCAGTGTCTCTTGTGTCTCCTGCATTGGAAAGTGGATTCTTTATGAGACTTTGAATCATTTAATATATGTAATTTAAATGTGCATACATGCGTGTATGTATAGGATTTATATAGAGAAAAATTAAAAGATAAATTTAAAAATTGGAAATTATTTATCTTGTGTTAAATGATGTGCCTGTTAAATATCTAGTGGTTAAAAGGTGAAGACAAACACCTGACATTATTTCGTAATCCAGTATTCATTTTCTGGAATAATAGGGATTTTTTTTTTTTACTTCAAGGTAGCAACTACATCAAGGGAGAAATTGTAATAGCATTGCCTTTCAAATTTAATAAAGTAACAAAGGTAAAAAGTTTTAATTTATATTCTCTAAATAGTAACTAGGCTGTAGAAATATATAAGGCAATTATCTTTAATTGCCTTGGAGAAAAAGTAGGATGCTAGAATAGGTTACAGGCCCAAGGCAAACATTCATTCCTATTTAAACAACTGTTATTATTAGTTTTTATTTGGGGATAATTTTAGATTTACAGAAAAACTGTGAATACAGAAGTTTTCATGTACTACACATCCAGTTTCCCCTATTATTAACAACTTATCTCAGTGTGGTACGTTTGCTATGCTTAACTAATTTTAATAGATTATTACTTAAAATTCCATGATTTGGATTTCCTTGGGTTTTGTATAATGTCCTTTCTCTATTCTAGGATCCCATCCAGTTACCATAGTATATTTATCATATGTTTTTAAGCTTCTCTTGGCTCCAATAATTTCTCAGACTTATTGCTAATAATTTTTACAGTTTTGAGAAGTACTGGTCAAGAATTTTGTAGAATTTACCTCAATTAGGGTTTTATTATGATTTTGTTGTTTTTATCATGATTCAGCTGGTCCGATGTGTTTTGGAGAGGACTACAGACGTAAAATGCCATTTTCATCACATCATATCAAAGGTATATCATATCAAAGGTGTGACAGCGTATGTGACTTACTGTAAAGGTTAACCTTTATCACCGGCCAAGATGGTGTTTATCAGGTTTGTTCACTTGTAAGATATTTCCCCCTTTCCATGCTGTACTATTTAAAATAAAGTTATCACAAATGACTCACACTTAAGAAATGAGGTATGCTTGTCCTCTTTGAGGGAGGAGTATGTCTATAACCATTTATATGTATATTAAGATAAAGAAGAATTCAAATTCTTTCTAATAATCCCCCTTGGATCCTTCTGGCCTCCTCCCCTCACTCAGAATGTGATCTTATTTGGAAATAGGGTTGTTGCAGATGTAGTTAAGATGCTGTCCTACTGAAGCACAGTAGATCCGCTAACCTGCTATGACCGGGACTCTGATAAAGAGGGGAAATTTAGAAACAGATAAGCACAAAAGGACAACACAGTTGATTCAAAAACCTCAGGAATTCCCAGTAAATCTGAAACTGGTCCACATACATACGAGGCAAGGACAGACCAAGAAAAAGAGGGAAATCTAGCCATATTGATAAGTGGCAAGTTTAAAAAGCAAGGGAACTTAATTTGCAAGGTTTGTCTTGGGTGGCGATAAGTTGAGTAGATCTCCATACCCATCTGCCAGAATCTTAAGGGTTTACATAGAAGGGATCACTTGGGTTGAGTCACATATACCATCCAGATGGTCTCAATAACATATCACTCTCTCAGGGCTTCATGCTTGAAAATGACTCCCACTGTGGGACCAGTAGAGAGAATGTAAATTCCAACATATGTGAGGGATGAAGAACCTCAGATGGGTTTGGTCCAGATCCTGGGTCTGTGGGTGGTTGTATCTTCTAGACGACTTCCTCTAACACACACTATGTTAAGATTAAACATCTTCCTGCTACAAGCCAAGAAACTGACAGAATCTTGAGAGAAACCTGGAGCAGGACCTTCCCTACTGACTTTGGAGGGAGCCTGGCCCCAAGTACACCTTGATCTCAGATATCTGGTCTTTAGAAGGGGGAGATAATACGTTTCTGAGGTTAAGCTACCCAGTTTGTGGTACATGTTAGGGTAGTCCCTAGAAACTAATATGAGCAGTACCATAATTATTAACCTGTACCCCATGGGGAACAGGTTGATCAATTAGAGTACAGGGTTACTGTGCAGTTTTACTTGCAGAGTCCTTTCATAATGTTAAAGAACTTGCACTGAGTCCCTTTATATGTTAAACTCCTTCCCAATGTCATTAAATCAGCAGCCTATTCCTCACCTCCCTTCACTGACGCTCTTTCCTATGAAGGGTTGACATACTAAGTTGTTTCATTACATTATGCATTCTATCCTTGCATCATTCAGTTTTCTAAATGATTGTTTTATCTGCATAAAGTGAAGTTCTCATTTTGTGCTATAAAAGTCTAGGTAAAGTGTTAGTCACTCAGTCATGCCCAACTCTTTGCGACCCCATGGACTACAACCCATCAGGTCTTCTCTGTTCATGGGATTTTCCAGGCTAGGATACTGGAGTGGGTTGCATTTCTTTCTCCAGGGGATGTTTCCTGACCCAGAAATTGAACCCTGGTCTCCTGCACTGCAGGCAGATTCTTTACCAACTGAGCACCGAGGGAAGCCCATATAAAATCTCAAAGGGTTTGACAAATGCAGTATCATACAGAATATTTTTACCATCTGAAATATTCACCTGTGGTTCACCTATTGAAACCACCCTACCTCTCCACAAGCAAACTCCTAGCAAATATGAATCTGTGTATTATCTCTATTTTTGCCTATTTGGAATGTAATATATTTGGAATTATAGATTAAACCTGTTAATACTGGCTTCTTTCGCTAAGGAACATGCATTTAAGATTCACCCATGTCTTTTTGTAGAATGATAACTCATTTTTTATCACCAAATAATATTGCATTGTATTAATATATGACAGTTTGGTAGTCCAGTCACTTACTGAAAGTGAAAGTGAAGTTGCTCAGTCGTATCCGACTCTTTGTAACCCCGTGGACTGTAACCTACCAGGCTCCTCCGTTCATGGGATTCTCCAGGCAAGAATACTGGAGTGGGTTGCCATTTCCTTCTCCAGGGGATCTTCCCGACACAGGGATTGAACCCGGGTCTCCCACCTTGCAGGCAGACGCTTTAACCTCTGAGCCACCAGGGAAGTCACTTACTGAAGGACATCTTAATTGCTTCCAGTTTGGGACAGTTTTGAATATGTCTGATATAAACATTTATGTGGAGGTCTTGTGCAGAAATAAGTTTTCAAATAATTTGAGTAAATACCTAGGAGTGAAAGAGATAAATCATGACTCTATTTAACTTTGTACAAAAGTACCACACTATCTTTCAAATTGGCTGTACTATTTTGTATTCCCATTAGCAGTGAAAGAGCATTATTGTTCCTCTAATTATTGCCAGCAATTGGTACTGCTCGTGCTTGGAATTGTAGCTATTCTAACAATGATATCTTACTGTTGTTTAAATTTGAATTCTTTCACAGCAAATGATGTTGGGCATCCTTTTACATGTTTTTCTATCTATGTTTTTAAATTGAGGTAACTGTTTAGATTTGGGGATAATTTTTTGTTGTTGTTAATTTTCTAATTGTTGGATTTTTACAGATCTTTGTATTTTTGAACATAAGTCCTGTATCATATTTTTTTTCCATTCTATAGCTTGTCTTTTGATTATCTTAGTAATGGCTCTTATAGAATAGAATTTCTTAGTTTTAATAAAGTTTAACTTATTAGTTTTCGCTCAAAGATAGTATACTTAATATTTAAAATACATGAAGAATGAATATATTAATAACTCAATGGTAAAAAAAAAAATACAAGCAATCCTGTTAAAATTAGGCAGAGGATCTGAATAATTTTTCCAAAGACCTGTAAATGGCAAACAGGTATGTGAAAAGATGCTGAGTATCACTAACCCTTAGGGAACTGCAAATAAAAAACACAATGAGATGTCACCTGACATCTGTTAGAATGGATACAATCAAAGAGATAAGAGACAAGTGTTGGAAACTGTATGAATTTTTCAAAAAATTAAAAATTGAACTATCACATGATCCAGCAATTCCATTTCTGGGTATATATTCAACAGAATTGAAATCAAGATCTCAAAGAGATAGCTGCACACTCATGTTCATTACAGCATTATTAAAATAGCCAATTCAGTCAGTTCAGCCACTCAGTCATGTCCGACACTTTGGGACCCCATGAATTGCAGCATGCCAGGCCTCCCTGTCCATCACCAACTCCCGGAGTTCACTCAAACTCACATCCATCAAGTCGGTGATGCCATCCAGCCATCTCATCCTCTGTCGTCCCCTTCTCCTCCTGCCCCCAATCCCTCCCAACATCAGAATCTTTTCCAATGAGTCAACTCTTCGCATGTGGTGGCCAAAATATCAGAGTTTCAGCTTTAGCATCATTCCTTCCAAAGAAATCCCAGGGTTGATCTCCTTCAGAATGGACTGGTTGGATCTCCTTGCAGTCCAAGGGACTCTCAAGAGTCTTCTCCAACACCACAGTTCAAAAGCATCAATTCTTCGGCGCTCAGCCTTCTTCACAGTCCAACTCTAACATCCATTCATGACCACTGGAAAAACCATAGCCTTGACTAGACGGACCTTTGTTGGCAAAGTAATGTCTCTGCTTTTGAATATGCTATCTAGGTTGGTCATAATTTTTCTTCCAAGGAGTAAGCGTCTTTTAATTTCATGGCTTCAGTCACCATCTGTAGTGATTTTGCAGCCCAGAAAAATAAAGTCTGACACTGTTTCCACAGTTTCCCCATCTATTTGCCATGAAGTGATAGGACCAGATATCATGAGCTAAGTTTTCTGAATGTTGAGCTTTAAGCCAACTTTTTCACTCTCCACTTTCACTTTCATCAAAAGGCTTTTTAGTTCCTCTTCACTTTCTGCCATAAGGGTGGTGTCATCTGCATATCTGAGGTTATTGATATTTCTCCCGGCAATCTTGATTCCAGTGTGTGCTTCTTCCAGCCCAGTGTTTCTCATGATGTACTCTGCAGAGAAGTTAATAAGCAGGGTGACAATATACAGCCTTGACGTACCCCTTTTCCTATTTAACCTATCTGTTGCTCCATGTCCAGTTATAACTGTTGCTTCCTGACCTACAGATAGGTTTCTCAAGAGGCAGGTCAGGTGGTCTGGTATTCCCATCTCTTGAAGAATTTTCCACAGTTTATTGTGATCCACACAGTCAAAGGCTTTGGCATAGTCAATAAAGCAGAAATAGATGTTTTTCTGGAACTCTCTTACTTTTTCAATGATCCAGCAGATGTTGGCAATTTGATCTCTGGTTCCTCTGCCTTTTTGAAAACCAGCTTGAACATCAGGAAGTTCACGGTTCACATATTGCTGAAGCCTGGCTTGCAGAATTTTGAGCATTATTTTACTAGTGTGTGAGATGAGTGTAATTGTGCGGTAGTTTGAGCATTTTTTGGCATTGCCTTTCTTTGGGATTGGAATGGAAACTGAGCTTTTCCAGTCCTGTGGCCACTGCTGAGTTTTCCAAATTTGCTGGCATATTAAGTACAGTGCTTTCACAGCATCATCTTTCAGGATTTGAAATAGCTCCACTGGAATTCCATCACCTCCACTAGCTTTGTTCGTAGTGATGCTTTCTAAGGCCCATTTGACTTCACATTCCAGGATGTCTGGCTCCAGGTCAGTGATCACACCATCGTGATTATCTGGGTCATGAAGATCTTTTTTGTACAGTTCTTCTGTGTATTCTTGCCACCTCTTCTTAATATCTTCTGCTTCTGTTTGGTCCATACCATTTCTGTCCTTTATCGAGCCCATCTTTGCATGAAATGTTCTCTTGGTATCTCTAATTTTCTTGAAGAGATCTTTAGTCTTTCCCATTCTGTTGGTTTCCTCTATTTCTTTGCATTGATCTCTAAGGAAGGCTTTCTTATCTCTTCTTGCTATTCTTTGGAACTCTGCATTCAGATGCTTATAATCTTTCCTTTTCTCCTTTGCTTTTCACTTCTCTTCTTTTCACAGCTATTTGTAAGGCCTCCCCAGACAGCCATTTTGCTTTTTTGCATTTCTTTTCCATGGGGATGGTCTTGATCCCTGTCTTCTGTACATGTCATGAACCTCCGTCCATAGATCATCAGGCCAATTATAAATACCCAAATGTCTTTCTACATTCTCAGTTCAAAAGGAAACAACATACAATTATTTGACTTTTTGTTTTTAATAATTGTATGTTGTTTCCTTTTGAATTGAGAATGTAGAAAGTATACAGAAGTGGTGGAAGGATTACTTATTGGGAACAGTCAACAGACCAAATTGTGAATGGTTGAAAGATTTGTACTGTATATTTCCACAAATTAATCATAATCAATCCAGACTATAAGGTTTATAAAATTTTAATATTTTTTACTCTATTAGCTTTTGTAAAGTCTGTGTACAATTCCTATATAAAAAATAGAGTACTACCCAAGTCTTGAGTTGGAATAAGTGTTGGGAACAATTTGAAAATATGTACATGCAATACATTTATTTCTCTGGAAGCAGGAGGCAGATTTAGATACTTGTTTAAATAATTTATTTTTCTAGCCATAATGAATAGAAGCCAGTAACTTTCTTTGTTGTTTGGTCATGTTTATCATAGTTTGTTTATTAATTTATAAATAAAAGTTTTTATTATTTTGTGTAAAAAAAATAAATAAATAAATAAATAAATACCCAAATGTCTGTGGGTAGATGAATGGATAAAGAAAAGGTGGTATACACATACAATGGAATTATATTTGTGTGTGTCTTCAGTCATGTCCGACTCTTTGTTACCCCATGGGCTGCAGCCTGCCAGGCTCCTCTGTATGCAGAACTTTCTGGGGAGGAATACAGGAGTGGGTTGGCATATCCTTCTCCAGGGGATCTTCTTGGCCCAGGGATCAAACCTACACCTCCTGCATTGGCAGCCAGATTCTTTACCCACTGTGCCACCTGGGAAAGAAATTCTATTTTATGACATCATGAATGGACTTGAAAGATATTAAGTGAAGTGAAAGAAGTCAGCCACAGAAGAATACACAATTCCACTTAAATGAGGTGCATAAAATAGTCAATATTATAGAAACATAAAATAGAATAATGGTTGCCAAGGTCTGGGGTGGGGAACGGTGGTTTGCTTTTCAATGAGTAAAAAGTTACCACATATCAAGATGAATAATTTCTAGTGATCATCTGTGCAACATAGTATCTATAGTTAACAATAAGGTATTGTACACTTAATTTGTTAGAGGAAGCAAAATATGTGTACTTGAAAGGCAGAAAAGAAGTATAAGGGAATTGCAAAAATTGCAAAAAAGCACCCACAAAGGCTGCGAAACATGAAAGTATTTGAGAAATATTGAAAATCCTAGTCATATAGTTGTAGAAAGTGATGGTTTAGGAGGCTGCAAAGATAGATTGAGGGTATGTTTTGAAAGAGCTTCTATGCTGTGATCAGAAATTGGGGCCTTTTTTTCATCAATTTCTAAAGGACTAATTAATATGTTAGGTTATATTGGCACCATATTTGTGTTATGAATGTAAGTTTTAAGCTTCATTTTTAAATATTAGAAAGATTAATTAGATTAGAAAGAAGTCTGGATTTTGCAACTTCAAAGTCCTATCCCAGATTAGTGATGGTTTATCAAATTACAGATCATACATCTTCAATAAGAGGGATAACTTTGGGATATTTGCCTCATAAGCAATCTATGTACCAAATTTGGTTTCTACTTCTCTGTCTTGCTAATGAAAAGATGACTACTTTAAACAACAAAGGCTGAAAATTATTTAAGAGATTTTTATGATGTGCTGAAACAAGTAAACTAAAATATAAGCATACATGGAAATAAAGACTCTGATTGCATTAGACTACATTAAAATATTTTGGAGTGATGAATGCAGCCAACAACTAGATTAGAGTTGGCTCCTGTCCATGAATAGAGTTGAGAGCCACTTGGATCCTCCCAGCAAGGACTCTAGTTCTTAATTAGCATAGACAATATTTTGGCTGTGTACATAGAGCTTGAATTTGGATAATATTTTGATAAATAATCAGAAACATTGCATTCAGTAGTATTGTGCTGTTTTTAAAAAGCCTAATAAAACATGTCTTAATGAAGAATTATTATTCACAAGTGATCCCAAATAAGTCACATAGTATTTGTCACCTTAATATTGGTAAAAATGGTATATAGACAAAATAACATATACTAAGTGAAAGAAATTGTAATAAATATAACCTTATGCCTGTGTTATTTATACCCCTGGTTTAAAACATGACCTATATTTATTCTTCCTTTCTCTATTCTATTCTATTTTATGGTCATAAAATTTTTGATATATTCTAATCGGTGGAGATATGAAATAATTAAATAAACAATGAAATGTAAAGCATGTCAGTTGGTGATAAATGGCATGAAAAAAGAAAACAAAAAATGAGTATCAGCTGTTAAGGTATATTTCTATGAGGTGGAAAGGAAGAGATGAGATGAACGAAGTCTTTACTGCAGAAGAGACTGGAAGAAAGTAGCCATCCATGTAAACATATGGTGAAGTGTTACCGACAGAACTAGCAAATGAAAAGTTCATGATGATTTGTATATTATCTTTGAGGAAAGGCAAGGAAGCCACCAGGAGTTGTTTACCACTTTTCCATAGTATTTCAAAAGTCCCGACCTCATTATAGGAACTCAATAAATGACTTGTTGACTCAGTCCATCATTCTAGAGCTGGGGGAGTAAGGGGAGGAGTGTAGGAGATTTAGTACAGAAGTTCCAGAGGGGACTTATAGGCTAGTTTCAAAAACCTATGGCTTAGTCCGAGAGACATGGGAAGTCATTAGGGCATTTGGAAAATACAAGTAACATCAACTGACATATGTTTTAATAGGACCTTTTGGTGTGATTTTAGAGACTTAAGAAGAAAAGGTAAAAAGCCAGGAGAGAAATGATAGCATTTTGGACGAAGATAGTTTCAGTGGATGTTGTAGAAATGGTAAGATTCTATATGTGCTTTGAATATGTAAATTGCAGGACTTATTAACAGATTTCTGTGTATTCTTGCCATCTCTTCTTAATATCTTATGCTTCTGTTAGGTCCATACCATTTCTGTCCTTTAGCGAGCCCATCTTTCCATGAAATGTTCCTTTGGTATCTCTGATTTTCTTGAAGAGATCCCTAGTCATTTCCATTCTGTTGTTTTCCTCTATTTCTTTGCATTGATCGCTAAGGAAGGCTTTCTTATCTCTTCTTGCTATTCTTTGGAACTCTGCATTCAGATGTTTATATCTTTCCTTTTCTCCTTTGCTTTTTGCTTCTCTTCTCTTCACAGCTATTTGTAAGGCCTCCCCAGACAGCCATTTTGCTTTTTTGCATTTCTTTTCCATGGGGATGGTCTTGATCCCTGTCTCCTGTACAAAGTCACAAACCTCATTCCATAGTTCATCAGGCACTCTATCTATCAGATCTAGGCCCTTAAATCTATTTCTCACTTCCACTGTATAATCATAAAGGATTTGATTTAGGTCATACCTAAATGGTCTAATGGTTTTCCCTACTTTCTTCTATTTCAGTCTGAATTTGGCAATAAGGAGTTCATGGTCTGAGCCACAGTCAGCTCCTGGTCTTGTTTTTGCTGACTGTATAGAGCTTCTCCATCTTTGGCTGCAAAGAATATAATCAATCTGATTTCGGTGTTGACCATCTGGTGATGTCCATGTATAGTCTTCTCTTGTGTTGTTGGAAGAGGGTGTTTGCTATGACCAGTGCATTTTCTTGGCAAAACTCTATTAGTCTTTGCCCTGCTTCATTGCGTATTCCAAGGCCGAATTTGCCTGTTACTCCAGGTGTTTCTTGACTTCCTACTTTTGCATTCCAGTCCCCTATCATGAAAAGGACATCTTTTTTGGGTGTTAGTTCTAAAAGGTCTTGTAGGTCTTCATAGAACCATTCAACTTCAGCTTCTTCAGCATTCCTGGTTGGGGCATAGACTTGGATTACTGTGATATTGAATGGTTTGCCTTGGAAACGAACAGAGATCATTCTGTCATTTTTGAGATTGCATCCAAGTACTGCATTTCGGACTCTTTTGTTGACCATGATGGCCACTCCATTTCTTCTGAGGGATTCATGCCCGCAGTAGTAGATAATGGTCATCTGAGTTAAATTCACCCATTCCAGTCCATTTCAGTTTGCTGATTCCTAGAATGTCAACATTCACTCTTGCCATCTCTTGTTTGACCACTTCCAATTTGCCTTGATTCATGGACCTGACATTCCCGGTTCCTATGCAATATTGCTTTTTACAGCATCGGACCTTGCTTCTATCACCAGTCACATCCACAGCTGGGTATTCTTTTTGCTTTGGCTCCATCCCTTCATTCTTTCTGGAGTTATTTCTCCACTGATCTCCAGTAGCATATTGGGCACCTACTGACCTGGGGAGTTTCTCTTTCAGTATCCTATCATTTTGCCTTTTCATACTGTTCATGGGTTTCTCAAGGCAAGAATACTGAAGTGGTTTGCCATTCCCTTCTCCAGTGGACCACATTCTGTCAGATCTCTCCACCATGACCCACCCATCTTGGGTTGCCCCATGGGCATGGCTTAGTTTCGTTGAGTTAGACAAGGCTGTGGTCCTAGTGTGATTAGATTGACTAGTTTGTTTTTTTTTTTTTTTTTTCCTGAAATGCTATTGTCTTTTTATTTTTTTTTTTATTTTTTTTTTTAATTTTATTTTATTTTTAAACTTTACATAACTGTATTAGATTTGCCAAATATCAAAATGAATCCGCCACAGGTTTACATGTGTTCCCTGTGAGTATGGTTTCAGTGTGTTTGCCCTCTGATGCCTTCTTGCAATACCTACCATCTTACTTGGGTTTTTCTTACCTTGGGCGTGGGGTATCTCTTCATGGCTACTCCAGCAAAGCGCAGCCATTGCTCCTTACCTTGGACGAGGGGTATCTCCTCACTGCCACCCTTCCTGACCTTCAATGTGGGATAGCTTCTCTAGGCCCTCCTGCACCACGCAGCCAGGGCTCCCTGGACGTGGGGTTGGTCCTCCCGGCCTCGGGCGGGCGTGCAGTTGCTCCTCCCGGCTGTGGCCCACGGCCTCGGACGTCAGGGCGTGGGGTAGCTCATCCCACCCGCCGCCCCTGGCCTCGAACGTGCGGTAACTCCTCTCGTCGCGGCCCCTGACCTCTGACACTGGGTATCTCCTCTTGGCCGTCCCCCCTGACCTCAGACGTGGGGTAGCTCCTCTTGGCTATTCCTGCTTCGTCACAGTCTGGTACTCAAGAACTGTACAAAAAAGATCTTCATGACCCAGATAATCACAATGGTGTGATCACTGACCGAGAGCCAGACATCCTGGAATGTGAAGTCAAATGGGCCTTAGAAAGCATCATTATGAACAAAGCTAGTGGAGGTGATGAAATTCTAGTTGAGCTATTCCAAATCCTGAAAGATGATGCTGTGAAAGTGCTGCACTCAATATGCCAGCAAATTTGGAAAACTCAGCAGTGGCCACAGGACTGGAAAAGGTCAGTTTTCATTCCAATCCCAAAGAAAGGCAATGCCAAAGAATGCTCAAACTACCACACAACTGCACTCATCTTACAGGCTAGTAAAGTAATGCTCAAAATTCTGCAAGCCAGGCTTCAGCAATATGTGAACTGTGAACTTCCTGATGTTCAAGCTGGCTTTAGAAAAGCAGAGGAACCAGAGATCAAATTGCCAACATCTACTGGATCATGGAAAAAGCAAGAGAGTTCCAGAAAAACATCTATTTCTGCTTTATTGACTATGCCAAAGCTTTTGACTGTGTGGATCACAAGAAACTGTGGAAAATTCTGAAAGAGATGGGAATACCAGAACACCTGATCTGCCTCTTGAGAAATTTATATGCAGGTCAGGAAGCAACAGTTAGAACTGGACATGGAACAACAGACTGGTTGCAAATAGGAAAAGGAGTTCGTCAAGGCTGTATATTATCACCTTGTTTATTTAACTTATATGCAGAGTACATCATGAGAAACGCTGGACTGGAAGAAACACAAGCTGGAATCAAGATTGCCAGGAGAAATATTAATCACCTCAGATATGCAGATGACACCACCCTTATGGCAGAAAGTGAAGAGGAACTAAAAAGCTTCTTGATGAAAGTGAAAATGGAGAGTGAAAAAGTTGGCTTAAAGCTCAACATTCAGAAAACGAAGATCATGGCATCTGGTCCCATCACTTCATGGGAAATAGATGGGGAAACAGTGGAAACAGTGTCAGACTTTGTTTTTCTGGGCTCCAAAATCACTGCAGATGGTGACTGCAGCCATGAAATTAAAAGGCACTTACTCCTTGGATGGAAAGTTATGACCAAACTAGATAGCATATTCAAAAGCAGAGACATTACTTTGCCAACAAAGGTTCATCTAGTCAAGCCTATGGTTTTTCCTGTGGTCATGTATGGATATTAGAGTTGGACTGTGAAGAAGGCTGAGCACCGAAGAATTGATGCTTTTGAACTGTGGTGTTGGAGAAGACTCTTGAGAGTCCCTTGGACTGCAAGGAGATCCAACCAGTCCATTCTAAAGGAGATCAGTCCTGGGATTTCTTTGGCAGGAATGATGCTAAAGCTGAAACTCCAGTACTTTGGCCACCTCATGAGAAGAGTTGACTCATTGGAAAAGACTCTGAGGCTGGGAGGGATTAGGGGCAGGAGGAGAAGGGGACAACAGAGGATGAGATGGCTGGATTACATCACTGACTGGATGGATGTGAGTCTCAGTGAACTCTGGGATTGGTGATGGACAGGGAGGCCTAGCATGCTGTGATTCATGGGGTGGCAAAGAGTTGGACATGACTGAGTGACTGATCTGATCTGATCTGATCTGATTAACAGATTTATGAATGTGATTAGAAAAGAGTTAAAGAGGACACCAAGGTTGTCACATGAGTATCTGTAAAAATATTATATAGCATCCATAAGCATTATATCTACTGTTAGATATAGTTCCCTGTGCTCTACAGTGGGACCTTGGTTATCCATTTTAAATTTAGCAGTGTGTAATCCTGATCTCAAACTCATTAACTATCCCTTCCTCCCATCCTTCCCTGCTGGCAAGCATAAGTTTGTTCTCTAAGTGTGAATTTGTTGTATGGCTGAGTTGCTCTTCTGTGTACCTGAAATTATCACATAATTATTAATCAGATGTACTTCAAAGTAAAATAAAAAGTTTTTTAAAAAGAGTTATATATACTGAGATGAGGAAACTGTGGGAAGAACACAAGGGGAAGAGATGTAGAACAAGGAGTTTGTTTGGGAATACATTGAGTTTGAAATATGTGTTAGACCATTTATGAAGCTGAATGGACAAGTAGAATCACAATGATGAATTTCAGGCAATAGTTCTAGACTTGGGAGTTCTTAACATACGTGGTATTTAAAGCCATGTGATGAGATCATCAAGACAGTGAGGGTGTGAAGGAAATATCCACAACTGAACTCTGAGGCACACTGATAGCCAAGAGATAAGGAGATGAGAAGGAACCCATGAATGAGATTATGAAGGAATGGCAAGTGAAATAGAAAGAAAACAAAAAGGAATTTTGGTAGGATCACATATCAAGCAGAATGTGATGAAGTCAATACATCAATAAGATGAGAGATGGTATGTCAAATAAGTTGAAAACTGATATGACAGGCATTGATGATTTGAATAAAAATCTGCAAAAGAACAGTGAAAACAAGTTTAATTAAGAAAGCTTAAATCAGAACAAGAAAAAAAGAATTATAAACAGCAAAAGTAGACAAGTCTTTTGACATTAACAGAGAGAGCAGGTGGTATCTGGAGGGATATGTGTGCTTCAAGTTTTGTTTGTTTTAAGTAGGATAGTATTACATGATATTTACATGATCATGAGAATGATTCAACAGAGTGGAGAAGTTGACAATGCAGGATGGAAAGGGAGCACTTTGATACAATGATGTACTTTGATGCAGTGCTGTACTTGAATGGATGATGGGTTCATAAATATGAAAGGGCAACTTGTCCATAATTGCAGAAAAGAAGGCAGAGAGAGAATATGGACAGATTGGTAATGTGTGGAAATCATCTCTTCTTTTTCATGTTTTATCAGTGAAACAGAAAAGAAGATTATCCACAAGGGGTGAAGGAGGAGGCAGGAGGTGCTAGAAAATTAGAGAGGAGAAAAGAGGCCACCATGTTCATCTAAAATTGGAAACATGAACAAACTAGGAAATGTATTCGACTTACTAATATTAACACTATGGGCTCATGTAGGTTTGTGGTCATTACATTAAAATGAGATCAGTGGACACAGTCTTATCTTTTTCCCCAAACGTGTTCAGCTAACTGGTATGGACTTGGAGAAGACGTTGGGCTGAGTATCACCAGGATTGGGGCAATAATTTGTCACAAGTAAACAATATATTCCATGTGATATGCATTCACATATAAATAACTTCAAAATAAATAAATAAACACCCAGCCCTGTGAGCATATATGTGTATAACAACATGGGGTACTTCCTGGTGGTCCAATGGTTATGACTCTGAGTTCCCTGTGCAGGGGGCCTGGGTTCAATGCCTGGTCAAAGGCATGAGATCCCACATGCTCCAACTAAGGACCCTGCATGCTACAAGCAGAACCCAGAGCAGCCAAATAAATAAATAAATAATATTAAAAAGTAAAAGATCCTGTTTTTGTCTACTAATTTTAAAATTAGAAACAACAAAACTACTCTTTTTTGCCTGTGTAATCTCAAGTAATCATTTTTAAAATACCATAGACAAAATAATGTAAAATCATTAAATAAAAATAAAGAAAACAATGAGCTGGATGAAATTGAAAATGATTTACATAGTTCATGTATCCTTGTGGCTACTGATATTTCAATTATTGTATTTTTAGCAAGAATTAAATATCAATCTCTCTGTCTCTCTCCTCATTCCTCTCCACCACCACCCAGACACAAGACTTTAATGTGTTTATCTGGGATAGGGAAATAAGTGGTGCCTGGTCAGACATCAATATAACTGCAGCTCAGAAGTCACCCATGTATCTTAGAATCTGAGAACTACAACTCCTTCTAGTAAAAGTGAGTGGTTTCTTTTACCTAGAGAGTGATGAAAATGTACTTTTATCTTCCATTGGAGGCAAGGTCACTGTTCATTCAGCATTTACAATAAAGATTTTCCTATCTCCCAATCAGCTACTTTGACAAAACAGATGGAAGGTGTCATTAAAAAGATAAGATTCATCCTGAAAAACAAAACACAAATTTTTAAATATCCCATTTTTACAGTAGGTTCTCAATAACTGGTAAAAAAAAAAAAAACAATTTCATGAAACTTGTGACAGATTCCTTTGTAATAATGCAAAATAATGTAAAATCATGAAATAAAAATAAAGAAAACATTCAGCAATGAGCTGGATGAATTGAAAGTGATTTATATAGTTCATGTTCATGCTTTTCAGTACCAAACATTTGTGAGAGTCTACCTACTTTCACAAACCTTTCTCTGACCAATTTCAGAGAAAGAATTGTTTTAAGAAAAATGTGCATGTGCTAAGTCACTTCAGTCGCGTCTGACTCTTTGCTACCCTGTGGACTGTAGCCCGCCAGTCTCCTCTGTCCATGGGATTTCCCAGGCAATACTGGAGCAGGTTGCCATTCCTTTCTCCAGGAGATCATCCCAACCCAGGGATTGAACCCACGCCTCTTATGTCTCCTGCATGGGTGGGTGTGCTCTTCACCACTAGTGCCACCTGGAAAGCCTCTATTAAGAAAAAATGGGTGGAATTATTGCATGTCTATAAAGTCCATTCAAAAATAGACTTCCAAATTTTATTAGAGAGTTGAGAGAGTTGGGTTATCCTTTGAACGTACCATTAACTGTTATTGAACAACTTCAGAGTTAAGGTTATTTATATTTACCATAGACCAAAAGGATGAAAGTGGGAGTTGGTGCACATCTTAAGTGTTTATGTTACACTCACAGCTCCCATTTCTCTGTCAATATTTATACAACTGCTTGAAATGTGAATTCCATTTCCTTGCAGGAATATCCTTTAGCTTCAGACAACATCCTTTTCTCAAACTGTAGGTCTAGATGCTCTATGTCTGCCAAAAAGTTTAGCACTTGAATAAGCTTCCAGGATTCACATATTTCTTCATAACAACTTTTTCCATTAATTCAGGGGAAAAAAAATGATTTAGTTTTAAAAAGACTTTAAATTTGGGACAGTCTTCAGGAGAATTCTCAGAGTTTTCTTAATTTTGGGCTTCTGAAGGATAAGTCTTAGATTAGAAACCTTGCTACACTAAGATAATTTGCTCCAGGAACTTCTGTTGTTTTGGTTTTCCAATAGCTGCCACTATACTGACATTCAAAGTTTTGATATTTCCAAAGTTTTTCCGTTTATGTACTCAGTATATTAGAATAACACACGTGTCACCCTGATATCTCTCTCCTTTCCTCACTCTTTTCATCTACCAATTTCTCATTTTAAGTAGTACTGTCAAAGTTGATAACATTTAAATTACATTCAGTAAAAATATTCAATTCTTCTATGAATGTTTTATAGGTTGACTGAATATACAGACAATGCTTGCATTCTATTTTTTTTTGTAGTAAACAACTTTTAAATAAAGGTCCAACAGTAGGTAGAATTATTTTTCCTTCTTTAAAGATAAAATTTCATAACCTCTGTTCCAATCAGACAGTCATTGCTAGTATACAGGTAAAACTAACTTGTATTTGCTATGGAATCATCGATTTTTCAAAAATCATGCAATATTAAAACATGATTTGCAAAATATATTAATTATGACTTTTTCTTATATTTTATCTTAACTTTATAGCTTTCCTTTTTTCTTTTTTACAAGGGAAGCAAATGCTATATTTGTGAAATACAACCAAATGGTGATTTAATTTAGTTTAGTTAATGTATTTATTTTTTGTTTCAGAAGATATTACCATTGAAGCCCAGTAATTCTGTATTTTAACTTTTACCAACTGATTTTTAGATGTGCTATATGATTTTAATTTGGGCTTTGTTTTATTGCAAAATCATTTTCAGACATATATTTATTATTCTAACTTATTCATTTCTTTGATTCTCATATTTGTTTTGCTAACTTTTCATCAAGGCTCAATGAGTTGCGAATTTTCAAAATAATTTTATCCTTAAAAATGCCATTTTTTTTGTTGCTAGAGTAACCGAGCCTCACACTTACCTGATAGTATACTGGAGTATACAATTCTTGGTCCATAAAAATATTAATTCCAAATTCTGAAATATTTTGCTCCAATGTCTTCCTGTATTCAATGTTTCTGATTTATCAAGACAGTCTTATATCAGTCCTTTATAAAACACATATTTCTTTTTTACGCATATTCTTGCCAAAACTTGCTATTTCTTGTCTTTTTAATGCCAGTCACTTTGAAAGTAAACCCTAGTAGACTGTTGGTGGAAATGTAAATTGGTTAAAATGAACATCATAATAGATTTCTTTTTTCACTATTTTCACACTTCACTATAATCAGCCATCAGGAAATCCTTTGCTTTTTTGATTTTCCTTCAGTTGGCCTTTTCACCTTTATTATATAATGAAGTTACCAAATATCATTAGTTTTATATCTAGATAATTATAAAAATGGATACCTACTTCTGATTAAAAACCAATCATTTTTTCAAACTGCAATATTCCTTTTGAAAAGTCAAGTGTATGCTATAATGAGTAAGTTACAGAGATTTGCTGTAAAACCTACTGACTATAGTTAACAAAGTATTTTGCATTTCAAATTAACAACAACAACAAAAAACCACAAGGAAACTTTGGAAAGTGTTGTCTATTTTCTATTTTCTTGGTGATAATATCAGATATTTGCACATATCCAAAAGCATCAAATTGTACACATTAAATTGTACAGTTCTTTGCTTATCAATTATATCCCAAAAATCTGTAAAAGAAAAGGCAAATGTAACAATAATACAACATATGAAAAAATAAAATTTAAACACATTTGGCATGATGTAAAATATACACAACAATAAAGATTTGTGAAACACTGACCTATCATATACTTCAGAAAACCTCCTAAAGGCAAACTTCCAAAGGGAAGCTGACTCTCAATTGGTGATAGCTTATCTTGTGGAGGTCTGAAAGTAGATAAACAAAAAAACTAACAGCTGTTATATCAGGGAGTGGGCTTCCCTGATGGCTCAGCAGGTAAAGAATCCACCTGCAATACAAGAGATGCAGGATCAATCCCTGATTCAGGAAGATCCCCTGGAGAAGGGAATGGCAACCCACTCCAGTATTCTTGCCTGAAAAATCCCATGGACAGCGAAGCCTGGCAGGCTACAATCCACGGGGTCACAAAGAGTCAGACACAACTGAGCACACAGAACATATCAGGGAGTATGCTTTTTAAAGTTATTTTATATTAACCATTTTTGCCCATTTTAGGACTATTTTCCAGTTAAAATCTAATCTAGAAGTGACTTTTCTTGCTCCAATACAAAGCCTACATAACGCTTTTATTCTATTACACTGCAGCTGAATGAGAGAGATGCTGGATGATACAGATAATCCAACCGAAGCTGGAATTTTCCAAGATGTTGAAAGGGGGAAAATAGTCTTATGTTCCCTGTGTGCCTTTAATTTCCTTTTCTGTAGTTAGTGCATAGATCTACCGATAGACCTTTTCAGTATTTTAATACATAGAGTGGACTTTCTTATCCTGGGGATAGCTTTTGATCAATCTTTGTCCTGTTTATTACCCTTGTTGGCTTTGCAGTTTTCTCTGGATTTTGTTTCTCTCTGTGAAGACTTGTAGGAGAAATGTGAATGGCTTGCATGGCCTGGGTGATGCTGTGCATGAATGCTTGACAAGACTCTGTTTCCCAGTTAAACTCTTAAGGTCCTCTATGATCTACATCTACCTATAGATTTTGACAACATAAAGTTTTTGATTCTTAATGCAACTCCATGTGGGTAAGCGCCCACTTTGGTTTTAGAGATAAGATGATTTCACACCATTGTTAAGAAAAAAAAAAATAATTCAGGTCTTCATATTTCCTAAACCATTGCTCATTCCTTTCTTCTGTATTCTCACTCAAATATCAGGTTATTTGGTGATCTGTTTAATTTTTAGTCTTCTCACTTGCTCCCATCTTAGGTAAAACTCAGTGTTGTGGTATCCTGCTAGGAAAAGAAACCTGAACACTTGAAGCTCAAACTGAAAAAGTTATTTTAACTAGAGTTGTGCTGAGTTGGTGATTTAGAATATACTTCAGTATTATTTGATATTTGAATAATCTCAGGCAAATATTATTTAATCTTGGTCCCCATATGATGATGAGTTTAAATCAAAATTTTCATATTTCTCTTATAAATAATTAACTGTTAAAAAGAAAATATGTCATGATGGTATATACCATTATGAGTGACTCATAGTATACATTTAATGTATAGACAAAATAGGAAAATTTCAAAACACTCCTAGATGCAAATTTTGGTGTGTGTGTGCGCACGTGTGTGCAATTATGAATGAAGAGGCTATAAACATCTGTGTGCAGGTTTTGTGTGGACATGTTTTCAGCTTCTTTTGGTGAATACCAAGGAACCCAATTGCTGGATAATATAGTAAAAACATGCTTACTTTGATAAGAAACCTCCAGACTGTTTGAAAATGGTTGTACCATTTTAAAATGAAAGAGTTCCTACTGCTCAACATTCTCACCAACATTTGCTGTTCTCAGTGTTCTAGATTTTGTTCATTCTAATAGATGTGTGGAGGTATCTCATTGCTGTTATTGCTGTTTTAATTTGTATTTCCATATCATAATGATATATAATACAGAACATCCTGTCATATCCTTATTTGCTTTTTGTATATCTTCTTTGGTGAGGTGTCTGTTAAGATCTTTGGCCTGTTTTTAGATCAGGTTGTTCATTTTCTTACTGTTGTGTTTTAAATGCTCTTCATAATATATTTTGGATAACATGACTTTGTCAGATGTGTCTTTTGCAAATATTAGCAGCTTAATTAGACTGTCAAGGTGGTACATGGGCAAAAAATATAATGATACCTGTTATCTGGGGCTTCCTAGGTGGTGCTACTGGTAAAGAACCCACCTGTCTACACAGAAGTAAGAGATACTGGTGTGATCCTTGGGTCGGGAAGATCCCCTGGAGGAGCGCATGGCACCCCACTCCAGTATTCTTGCTTGGGGAACCCCATGGACAGAGGAGCCTGGCAGTCTAGAGTCCATAGGGTTGCAGACTTGGACACGACTGAATTTACTTAGCACGCATGCATACATCTGTTATCTACTTTTGCAATAATGCACTTTATGCTGCAATACTTCCAAAGCTCAGTAGCTTAGAAAGCAAAAACAGTTTCTCACACAGGTTTCCAAGTTGAGTGCAGTTTGACCGATATCGTCTCTGCTTGGCTCCAGAGTGTTGTTTCAAGGTAGGTTTGACTCCAGGTTAGGACCAGGTCAGCTCCATGTGAATGTCAGTACGAGTAGATAGATAGCTGGCATATACAATTCTCATAAGGAAAGAATCATAAGAGCTGAGCCAAACGATGCAGCCATAATTTAAGCCTGCTTGAGACATTATTCACAATAGTCAAAAGATGGAAGCAATTCAAATGTCCACTGACAGATAAATGGACAAACAAAATTTGCTATGTGGTGTTAAGTTGTGTCTGACTCTTGGGATGCCATGGATTCTAGCCTGCCAGGATCCTCTGTCCATGGGATTCTCCAGGCAAGAATACTAGAGTGGGTTGCCATTTCCTTCTCTAGAGGATCTTCCCAGCCCAGGAATTGTACCCAGGTCTATGCCATATATTATTATTCAACCTTAAAAAGAAATGGAATTCTGATATATGCTATAACATGCATGAACCTTGAAAACATGTTAAGTAAAATAAACCAGTAACAAAAAGGAAATACTACGTGATTCCACTTATGAGAAGTGCCTGGAATAGTCAAATCATAGAAACAAAAACAGAATAGTTGTTAACTGGGACTGAAAGGGGTAATAGTAAATTATGTTTTGCTGTGTATGGAGTATCAGTTTGAGATGATGAGAAGTTCTGCAGATGGACAGGGTGGTGGTTACACAACACTCTGAATGTACATTGCCACTGAGTTGTACATCTGAAAATGGATAATATGTTAAATTTCATGTTACATATATTTTAACAAATGTAAAAAAAAAAAAACACATACCCCAAAAAAGTTAATCATGAAAGGATACTAGGTGAATGATTTGAATATCCCAAGGTTTAACTAAATTTGTACCCAGAAGGGCCTTAAAACTTCAACAAATTTGACTAAGACAGATCTCAAGATTAGGGCATACAATTAAATTCCTTTTAATAAAACCAGTGAAATGGTGGGGACTTGGCTTGAGTTTTGGGGAGGTGGAATAGGAAGGTAGTGAAATACCAAAAACAAACTAAGAACTCTGTAGTTAGATTGATCAGAGAATACTACAAATGTATAACACAGTGCCAGGTAACTGAGCTAAATACCATTGAATTCGTCTTGCTTCTTATAAAGATTCATACTTAAAGGTGAAAGAAAGCTAAGCTACTGTTGGCATTAAGCAATTCAGGGGGTTGGGAGAATGGGACTCAAAAAAGTAAACAAAGAAAGACTGACAAATGCACACTTTATTTTACTCCAAGTCTGCATCTGTGATTGTAGTAGTTTCAATGACTCTGTGATATTTTCTAATTCAATAGAATTCTCCCACAGCACAGCAGAAATCAATAAACGGGACTTCAACTAGCCTATCAACAATTGATGTTTGTCAAGAGAAAAGAAAAAAAATGAAGTATTTTTTCTCAGGTACATTCCTATGATAAATCATAACACTTAGGTCTTTGACCAGACAAGATAACATATCAACAGAAGTTATCATTAATTATCCTACTTTCCTGTAGCTCTCAAAGTTGCTATCTCAAAGCTCTTTCTGCTTTTTAAAGTTTCCATATCAATAATATAAGTCACTAATATTCAAAGATATCAATTATGTAACTAATATCTGATGATTATTACTGTGTTACAAAGAATCAACCAGATGTCATATGATAGTTTTTTATCCAGGTAATAAATTGTGAAATAACGATAATTTGACTATACAGATTTGTCTTCTACATGAGCATCAGATTTATATTTGTCTATGTTCCTGTCAGTATTAATAATGTGCATCATTAAAGAACACTAGGAGCAAGCAAGGTGAAAAGGAAAGGTCAAATAGAATAAATAGAGGACTATCTTAAATCAGTGAAGACAGTCCATATGAAAATAGGAAAAAAATAAAAGCTTAAAGAAAAGTACTTTAATGAATTATAGAATAATTTAAAACCTTTAATGGAGATCAGGCTATTAAGAAAACACTTGCTTTATGCTAAAATCAATTCATTTTCACTTTGATAAAATACAAAGGCTTGTACTTATAGTTTATGATTATGTATGGCATAATTAATCATATTTTGACTCCCACATATTGAGCAAGAATGATGTGCAATACCTTCCTGCAAATGAATCTCAAGGAAGTCTGCAAGGAAAATCAGACAAACAAAAGCTCAACTTCCAGTAGCAAAGCAAATTTGTAAACTTCAGATTAAAAAAATTATAATCAAAGACACTGGAGATTGACCAAATGTAGGCAGAAATTACAGAATATACTCACAAATGATGAAAATTATGCTGGATGAGATTCACATTCATATGGATTTTACCTGAAGGTCTTCTTCAAATTATGGAATGTAGTACAGCTATAATCTAAGCCAAAAAAAAAAAAATACGGCACTTGCAAAATTCAAATACAACTTTTATTGAATTCAGGAATTAGAGGAATAAGTTTGGGGCTATCATGCTTCTAAAAATTTAGAAGGAGAGCACCAGACAGAAAGATGCACTGGAATATTTTAAAATGTTCATTAAACTAGGCTAAATTCCTTGAAAGACACCTGAATGGAACATATGCAGGATCTCTGAGGGTCTGAGCAGAAAACAACAGCTGGAGGCATTAAAAAGGTTGAACAGGAATTTCAGCTGCTATTCCCTGACGTTTCAAGCGAGACTGAGTTTGCAATTTCAATGTAACTAAGGTAACAACCTTAGTTACCTGATGCTGCTTAGTCACTTCAGTCATGTCCGACTCTGTACAACCCTATGAACTACAGCCTGCCAGGCTCCTCTTTCAGTGGGATTCTCCAGGCAAGAATACTGGAGTGGGTTGCTATGCCCTCCTCCAGGGGATCTTCTCAACCCTGTTCAGTGAAAGATAACAAAATTAGGGATTTTACAATGCATCATCTGCAATATAGAGTACACAATTAAAAACACTAGATGGGCTTTCTTGGTGGCTCAGTGGTAAAGAATCTGCCTGCCAATGCAGGAGACATGGGTTCGATCTCTGGTCCAGAAAGATCCTACATGTGACAGAGCAACTAAGCCCGTGCCCCACAACTATTTAGCCTGTGCTCAAGAGCTCAGGAACCACAACCTCTAAGACCATGTGCCATAACTACTGAAGCCCAAGCACCCTAGAGCCCTTGCTCCACAGCCAGAGAAGCCACAGCAGTGAGAAGCCCAAGGACCACAACTAGAGAGTGGCCCCTACTCTCTGCAGCTAGAGAAAAGCCCACACAACAACGAAGATCCAGCACAGTCAAAAATGCATACATAAAATAAATAATTAAAATGATAAAAAAAAAACACTGGATATGTGGAGAAACAGGAAAATGTAGACCAATAGATAAGAACAAAATAAGTCAAAACAAATTACAAAAAATATATACAAATACTAGAATTAGAAGATGGCTTTTAAGCAGGATTAGAAATATGTTCAAGGATCTAAAGTAAAACAGTCATAATGAGTAAACAGGTGAAGAAGTACTACAGAAATATATATATATATAAAAAATATAAATTGTTTAAGTGAAAACTACAATATCTTAAATATAAACTTCATTGTATAAGCTTTATATCATACTGGAAAAAGTTAAAGAAAGTGTTGGTACCTTAGAAGATAAACCAATAGAATCTATCTGTATGACAGAGAAAAAAAGTTTTCAGTAAAGTGATAATGTCTTTAGTGACCTCTATAAAAATATCAGGTGAATACCAAATGTGCAATTGGAGCTACAGGAGGCAAGGAAAGGCAGAATTAAGCAAAAGCAATAGAAAATAATTAATGGTTTAAAATTTCTCACCATTGATGAAAAATATAAATTTATAATTTCAAAAGGCTCAACAAGTGCATAACATGATAATTACATAGAAAACCACACCTACAATGTAGAAAAACTGTTGAAAACTAAAAAAATAAAATGTTGAAAGTGGCTAGAGAAAAATATCAATGCATTATATAAAGGAAATCAACTATACAAACTAAATCTGATTTTGTCTTAGAAATAATAGGGACCAGAAGATAAAGAAATATTTTTAAGAGGGGGATAAAGACATTTAAAATACAAAAGCTGTGATCATTTGTTAGTAGAAGAATTAATAACAAGTTTTTCAAACTAAAGGTAATGAAAACAGGAAAGGTTTGGATACAGAAGAAAAATAAGAAAAATCTAAAATACAGCAAAATATGAGACATTTTAAATTCATAAAACTTATTTGAAACACAAATAACTAATTTCAGCTTTTAAAACAGTACATTATTCAGTAATGCGAAGGATATGATGGTTACAGTATTAAAACTACATGAGGGATAAACTTAAAGTAAAAATACAGCCATATTGAAAGTAAAACAATAAGAAAATATTGGGTTGGCCAAAAGGTTCATTCGGGTCTTTTTTTAATGGAAAAATAGAAGTATACTCTCTGAGAAATTCACTTCAAGATGTACTATTTTCTCTTTGTTTCATTTGTCCTTGTGTGTAACAAAATGGAATAATCACTTCGGTGGATTAAACTTTAATCAGTCAGTTGTGATTGCAGTCAACAATAATGCAGCTTATCAGAAAAGACAGAATTTATCAGATGATCTGGTTTTGGTATAACCATATAAAAGTCAAGATTTTCTTGCTTTCAATGATTTCTTTTAGTGCAGATTTTGAATCTCCTATGATGCTCTCTTTCTTTGTGAGTTACATCAGTTCACTACTTTTACTTTCATCTAAATAATATCCAACATTTTACCATTCCTTTTAAGATTTATATTTATATATTCTGTTATTGACTAACAATCCTATTCTAGGTAGTCACTTTCCCATGGCCACTTTTCTTTTGAGGTCTCTCAATCATATCAGCATATATGAAGTCATAGTGCTGTTAAAATTTCAGTTTTCACTTTTTTACCCATAGCTTATATTCTAATTTTGTTAACATATTTTAGGAAACAATAGACATTTATCTGGAGAAGGCAATGGCACCCCCACTCCAGTACTCCTGCCTGGAAAATCCCATGGATGGAGAAGCCTGGTAGGCTGCAGTCCATGGGGTCGCTGAGTCGGACATGACTGAGCGACTTCACTTTCACTTTTCACTTTCATGCATTGGAGAAGGAAATGGCAACCCACTCCAGTGTTCTTGCCTAGAGAATCCCAGGGACGGGGGAGCCTGGTGGGCTGCCGTCTATGGGGTCGCACAGAGTCAGACACGACTGAAGCGACTTAGCAGCAGCAATTTATCGCTTTCCAAAATCTCTTTCAGCATGCTGTCACTTATGGTTAATGTCATCTATATATTCTGTTCTTTATACTTTCATCTGTGTATTTCTCATATTTTACCACATCTTGGATTCAAGGTTTTCAACTGAGTTAAAATTTTATAGAAAGACACATCATTCCTGAACTTGATGATAAACTATTCGTCAAAAAGTTAACATGCTTATAATATCAGCTGTAGTCCAGAAAATAAGATACTATTTTATGTCATATTCATGATTCACTATTTTTCATGTGTCCTATTTTTCTAGTTTTATAGAAAAAAATTTTCTATGAATAAAGTTTTTTATTAATAGTTTAGAACTGCTGCTGCCGCTGCTGCTGCTAAGGCGCATCAGTCGTGTCCGACTCTGTGCGATCCCATAGACGGCAGCCCACCAGGCTCCCCCGTCCCTGGGATTCTCCAGGCAAGAACACTGGAGTGGGTTGCCATTTCCTTCTCCAATGCATGAAAGTGAAAAGTGAAAGTGAAGTTGCTCAGTCCTGTCCGATTCTTCGAGACCCCATGGACTGCAGCCCACCAGGCTCTTCTTTCCATGGGATTCTCCAGGCAAAAGTATTGGAGTGGGTTGCCATTGCCTTCTCCAGTTTAGAACTATTAAAGTTTTAACTCTCCATTTTCATATGATAAAAGTAGGAGTTAGTAGTGGTTTAGAATTTTATCAAAATGTGTGTAAGGAAAATATATTCTTTACATTACAAATAATTCATTTCATGTCGGCTTTAAATATTTGTCTTAGATACTGCTGAGTTTAGTGGTCCACAGAGTAATATTAGCCAAGTCACTTCCCTGAACAGCTGTTGTGCATAAAAAAATCCTCTGATAAGAATTTTTAGAGTTTGTTTATATAATTCTTGTTTGCAATTTTTGATGTGTGTGCAAAATGTTCCTATACAGCAATGCAAAATTAAATGATTCCTTAGTTTGCATTTGGTTTAATACCTAATGAAAGCAATAAAAGGCATACTTATTTTTAAATTGCAGACAGTAACTATTAAGGAAAAGTACGTCCACTACTGTATTTATCTTGTTAAGTAAACATCTTATTACTCATTACTTAAGAAATATACTATGATGATGATAACTTTTTGGATATTGAACACTGCTCAAGTTCCTTCCCAATCCTTCAACCTGGGATGGACTCATATAGGCAGATATTTACGAACAGTTATGACAACCATATCTTGACCTCAGAATGTGACTTGCCGTCTTGTGTCAATATCTCTAGACACTACTGAGCTCTATTCTTAATTTGGAATTAGTAATGTTATCTCCCAAGAGATGAGGTTTCAGTATTCTTTTCATATATTGGAAAAATACAGAATGCTAAAACATGTTCCTTAGGTGAGAGTCATAAGAAACAAGTAAAAAAAAAATCTATCTTTATTATTTATTTACATCATGTCAACTCCAATATTCATTCCATGTGTATGAATTGCTTTAATATAAATTGATCACCTGTGAGCCTGAGATTATCATACTAGGTGTATAGGTAAAGAAACATATTCCTGAGAAAACAAGATATAGATGAAAAGTAGGTAGAAAAGTTCTAGAAAGCATGGGACTAAAACATAGTAGAAAAAGAAGAAAATTCTTAAGACCTTTGAAGAACAAATTTAAGATAATCAAGTCTGATTGCTACTGTCATAATTGTGAACTAGTCAAATGGGATATGGTAGAGGATGCCTCCCCAACACTGCAAGAGCCTCGTACTTGAAGTAAAATATCAGTGGAACAGGATGTTTGTCCATCACAGCGATGTTTGAAAGATGGCAATATAGGCAGATTAAAAATACAAGGATAAATTGTTAGAACTAGAGTCTAGACTGTCTGCTAAAGGCAAAGGAATAGATATCATTAGAATATGTTAGCAAGTACCATGATGATAACCACAAAACCCACCACATACTGTTCTTGATAAGCTGCAGGAGCCCTAAGGCAGCTATGTAAAGTTAAATTAAAATTAGTTTTGTCATTTTTTCAGTCACTGAGTCATGTCCGACTCTTTGCGTAACTAAAGCATTCAATAATATCAGTGCAATAAACTGAGAAGTCATGAATTTAAGAAATCTAAAATTTGTCTAGTTGTTCTTATAAAAGGTTTATCTGTAAGAAACATTTATTTATTGGCTTCCATCTTCCACTTGTCAAGACTGGACCAGGGGGTAATCGAGTAATTGTCATGGTATTCCATACATAGCATTAAGGAGGCTGTGTGTGGAAAGCAAGTAAAGCAGGAGTAGCTGTCAGTTGTTCTCACTGGTTGTGCTCTTCCTCATAAGTTCCAGTGTTCTCTAGTATTCCCTAATCCCATGTCCATATTTTTTCCAGACTACATAAGTGTTGACCTATAGCAACTTTAGACCTACCATGGGACAAAGGAATAAGACTCTTCCATAGACTTCTTTACCAGCATACCTTTGTGGTCAATTGTGAGTAACTTTTTCTTTGTTGTTGTTAATTGCCCTCTTTCAGATCTTTATTTCCCCAGCTTTAACCTACACATTTAAGGTTTAATTTTCATAGTAAGTCTTATTTTGTCTCATTCATAATGGCTGAATTGACATGACCAAGCCCAAAAGGTAAATACCACAATTACAAAATAGAGTAAAACAAACAAACAAAAAGCATATGATTACTTGGTTGATTCATTATTCAGGACTTTGGTAGTTGCCAGATAATAAATAACAATAAATGACTCATTTATTGGACAGTAAATAACCAATATGATGCCTATATGCCCAGAACCCCATATAGTTGACCAAAAAATTACACAAAAAGAATGAAATATATACTGGAGTAGAATGCAATTAAGAATGATATAGTGTGTAAAAAATGTAGAGTCATTTCTTTTATATTAAGTTTAAAAGGAACAAAATGAAGGCTGCAAAAGGCCAGGTTCTCTCTTTTTTTGAAGAAGCATGTCCAGGCAAATAGAGAAGACCAAAAAGAAAACTAAAGAAAATAAAGAATTCATTTGTGTGCCTTATCTATAATGAAAAAGCATACACTCGGGCTATATAGACTTGACTATCGGAAAGACACATGAGAACTGACAACTGGTGGCAGAAAAGAAAGCAAGCCAGTTTAGCGCTGGCGTCCACTATTAGCAGACTCCGATAAGACACACAAATCTGAGGATGGCATGTGGAAAGTGTAATTAGTTTTTTTTCCAGAGGTTCTATCAAAGATAGTCTTCTCACATGTTAATGGGTTTATGCATCACCTTGGGGTTTGGTTAAAATACACCTTCATAGTCAGTAGATCTGCGTTTCCACATTTCTTACATGCTCTTGATGTTAATACTGTAGGTCTGTGCGCAACATGCTGGTTATATTCAGAAAATTCAGAAAGGGATGTAAATATATGTTAGAAAATACAGGATAAAAATGACATTAGAATCTTCAGGTAAAAGAAAGTTCTGTATAGATAATGTTACCACTAGTAATATATAATTTATAATCACCATGCCAACACAAAATCTAAGTTTATTAAACATTTATTAATAAGTAGTATCATAATAATAAAAATAACTGAAAATGTGTATTTCCATAATGATGTGAAAGTCTCCTTAAAGTGACATTTAAGAGAAGACATAAAAACTGTTAGATCTATTAAAAATAACAGGAAAACAATAGATCTTTATGGCATAATCACCAGTGAATAAAAAGGAAAAGGCAAATTATTGCTGGGCAGAATTTGCTATGAAGGATGTATGTTCTTAAATATAGTGTGCTAAATAGCAATAGGAAATAATAATAGTAATAATTTACTTTGAGAGTAAAATATATACATCATTGAGAAAATATGTGTAGCTGATTAAAAAATGGAAAATAATTCAAAATCACTTAAAATTAAAAAATCATATGAAAAAAACAACATTTTACACATTTTCCCCAAGTTAAACTGTCAGAGTTAAAAATTAAGAACTCAGATTGACAAGACTATACGTAGGCAAGTAAAGCAAACAGCTTAGGAAGTATAAATTGGCACAATTACTCGGGAAGGAAAACAAACTAACAACATCCTTAACATTTAAAACACTGATGTATAGAACAGTCTTATGGACTCTGTGGGAGAGGGAGAGGGTGGGAAGATTTGGGAGAATGGCATTGAAACATGTAAAATATCATGTATGAAACGAGTTGCCAGTCCAGGTTCAATGCACGATACTGGACGCTTGGGGCTGGTGCACTGGGACGACCCAGGGGGAGGGTGTGGGGAGGGGGGAGGGAGTGGGGTTCAGGATGGGGAACACATGTATACCTGTGGCAGATTCATTTTGATATTTGGCAAAACTAATACAATTTTGTAAAGTTTAAAAATAAAATAAAATTTAAAAAAAATAAAAAAAAATAAAACTGCATGTAGCATTTGACATACAATAAAATGTATAAAATGACATACATAAAATGACATATATAAAAATGTATGTAGCATTTGACACAGCTAATCCACATGCAGAAACTGACTGCAAAGATCTGGTGGCAAAAATATTTACTGAAAATATTTATAATAGAAGGAATTTGATTTTAAAAAATGCTCCCACCAGTAGTCCAGTGATTAAAAAATATAAGACATATTTGTTGCCATGGCATTTTCTTCAGTGTAAAAAAAAAAAAATGTTGCATAGAGTAAATTTTAAGAATAAAATTTCAAAGCAACGTTTATGGATACAAATTCACTTATTCTGGCCAGCATCTCTTCCCCTGACAAATACCAGGGCCCTCCATGCTCACCTTGCTTGTTTTCTGGCTGGAGCTGGCTTGGAAAGGGATCACATGATTTGTATGACCATCCTGGTGGAGCTCGTGGTAAAGAACCCGCCTGTCAATGCAGGAGATATAAGGGATGCAGATTCTATCTCTGTGTCAGGAAGATTTCCTGGAGGAGGACTTGGCAACCCACTCCAGTATTCTTGCTGGAGAATCCCATGGCCAGAGTAGCCTGACGGGCTACTATAGGGTCGCAAAGAGCCAGACAAGATTGACTTGACTGAGCACGCACACAAGCTTGTATAACAGGCCTGGCTTGACTAGACCTGGGGAGACCCTGGGTTTGTACTGGCTGGATAGCCCAAGTAACCCAACAAATTTGTCTGGGAGACTTAACCTCTCATGGGTATTAATTTTGATGTGGAAGTTTAGACAAACAGATTTTATGTATTTTAATATCAGCTAAAGAGATGGAAATACCAGACCACCAGACCTGCCTCTTGAGAAACCTGTATGCAGGTCAGGAAGCAACAGTTAGAACTGGACATGGAACAACAGACTGGTTCCATATAGGAAAAGGAATACGTCAAGGCTGTATATTGTCACCCTGCTTATTTAACTTCTATACAGAGTACATCATGAGAAACACTGGGATGGAGGAAGCACAAGCTGGAATCAAGATTGCTGGGAGAAATATCAATAACCTCAGATATGCAGATGACACCACCCTTATGGCAGAAAGTGAAGAACAACTAAAGAGCCTCTTGATGAAAGTGAAAGAGGAGAGTGAAAAAGTTGGCTTAAAGCTCAACATTCAGAAAACTAATATTATGGCATCTGGTCCCATCACTTCATGGGAAGTAGATGGAGAAACAGTGGAAAAAACAGCTGACTTTATTTTGAGGGGCTCCAAAATCACTGCAGATGGCGCCTACAGCCATGAAATTAAAAGACAGTTACTCCTTGGAAGGAAAGTTATGACCAACCTAGAAAGCATATTAAAAAGCAGAGACATTACTTTGTCAACTAAGGTCCATCTAGTCAAGGCTATGGTTTTTCCAGTGGTCATGTATGGATATGAGAGTTGGACTATAAAGAAAGCTAAGCACCCAAGAATTAATGCTTTTGAACTGTGGTGTTGGAGAAGACTCTTGAGAGCCACTTGGACTGCAAGGAGATCCAACCGGTCCATCTTAAAGGAGATCAGTCCTAGGTGTTCATTGGAAGGACTGATGTTGAAGCTGAAACTCCAATACTTTGGCCACCTGATGTGAAGAGGTGACTCATTTGAAAAGACTGTGATGTTGGGAAATATTGAAGGCAGGAGGAGAAGGGGACAACAGAGGATGAGATGGCTGGATGGCATCACTGACTCGATGGACATGGGTTTGGGTGAACTCTGGGAGTTGGTGATAGACAGGGAGGCCTGGTGTGCTGTGGTTCATGGGGTTGCAAAGTGTCAGACACAACTGAGCAACTGAATGGAACTGAGCTAGTAACAAAGTTACAGAGTTTGTTTACAAAGTGTATTTTGACCTCTACGATATATTGTCTAACAATCTGTGAAAAATAGTCTGCATTTATCACATTTCTACAATAGTCACAATTACTTATATAATAAAAGCATGTAAAATAATAGCTCGATTTGTGTGTGCATGGTCAGTCACGTACAACTCTTTGCGACCCCATGTACTATAGACCGCCAGGGTCCTTTGTCCATGGAATTTCCCAGACAAGAATACTGAAGTGGGTTGCCATTTCTTACTCTAGGGCATCTTGCTGATCCAGGGGTCAAATCTGTATCTCCCGAGTCTCCTGCATTGGCAGGCAGATTCTTTACGATGGGGCCACCTGGAAAGCCCCAAATAATAGTTAGTTCAGTAAACAATAAATTCAGAAATAATTATTTCTGAATGGTGGAAGCATGTAGCCCTACTATATCATTATAGAGATAATCTATCAGTGAACATCAGAAAACTTAGAATTTTTCTTGGCCTCTTCTATCTGGATCAGTGTGGTCTCTTTGGAGCCATAGATGATTGGCCAGCCCAATTTTTAAAAGTATAATATGTGAACTGAAAATTGTCCATTGCCCATTACTACATTATGGGAATGGAGATGTCTAATACTTGCACATACTCATGTGTATTCAAGCTGAGCTATGTTAAACTTAACATGCTGTCATATTATCTTTAGAGGTTTTTTTTTAATGAAATAAACATTATAGCTATAGTTGAAATCTCCTGTGAGCATCTCTTTCTCACATGCCTTTCCCAGAATTAGTTTAAATGTAATTAGAGGTATAAATTATTGCATTCCTGAGTGGTAAGAATTTTGTAAAACTATCTGGATCTGATGTTAATGGTAGATAGATTTTTAACAGTTAAATTCATTACATCAACTTTCATCAAGATATTAAAATTTTAAATTTTTGTACAGTAAGTTTTGGTATGTAATTTTTTCCTAAGGAAACTGGATACTCCATCTACATTTTTAAAGTAGGTTTAGAGGCTTGTTTAATTTTTAAAATGTTCCATAATCATAGGTGTTCAGCATAATGAATTCTCTCAAAAGGAAATTGAGAGAATTTCCACTCAATCAACTATATATCCATCAACCAAGTTAGGGAATGTAAGATTACCATTATAAACTTAAATTTCCTTATAATTATAGGATTTGTGTGTGTGTGTGTTTGTGTGTGTGTGTGCTTAGTTGCTAAGTTGTGCCTGACTCTCGGCGACCTCATGGACTGTAGCCCACCAGGCTCCTCTGTCTATGGAATTTCCTAATATTAGGACTAGAGCCTGAGAATTTAAGATAACACAACCAATAGATTGTTGTTTTTGCTGTTGTTGAAAGAGAGGAGTGAAAAGGCTGGCTTGAAACTCAACATTAAAAAAGACAGATCATGGCATCTGGTCCCTCTCAGATCAGATTAGATCAGTCGCTCAGTCGTGTGCGACTCTTTGCAACCCCATGAGTCGCAGCACGCCAGGCCTCCCTGTCCATCACCAACTCCCAGAGTTCACGTCCATCGAGTCAGTGATGCCATCCAGCCATCTCATCCTCTTTAGTCCCCTTCTCCTTTTGCCCCCAATCCCTCCCAGCATCTGAGTCTTTTCCAATCAGTCAACTCTTCGCATGAGGTGGCCAAAGTACTGGAGTTTCAGCTTCAGCATCATTTCTTCCAAAGAAATCCCAGGGCTGATCTCCTTCAGAATGGACTGGTTGGATCTCCTTGCAGTCCAAGAGACTCTCAAGAGTCTTCTCCAACACCACAGTTCAAAAGCATCAATTCTTCGGTGCTCAGTCTTCTTCACAGTCCAACTCTAACATCCATACTTGACCACAGGAAAAACCATAGCCTTGACTAGACGGACCTTTGTTGGCAAAGTAATGTCTCTGCTTTTGAATATGCTATCTAGGTCGGTCATAACTTTCCTTCCAAGGAGTAAGCGTCTTTTAATTTCATGGCTGCAGTCACTATCTGCAGTGATTTTGGAGCCCAGAAAAATAAAGTCTGACACTGTTTCCACTGTTTCCCCATCTATTTCCCATGAAGTGATGGGACCAGATGCCATGATCTTCGTTTTCTGAATGTTGAGCTTTAAGCCAACTTTTTCACTCTCCTCTTTCACCTTCATGGAGAGGCTTTTGAGTTCCTCTTCACTTTCTGCCATAAGGGTGGTGTCATCTGCATATCTGAGGTTATTGGTATTTCTGCTGGCAATCTTGATTCCAGCTTGTGTTTTTTCCAGCCCAGCCTTTCTCATGATGTACTCTACATATAAGTTAAATAAACAGGGTGACAATATACAGCCTTGATGTACTCCTTTTCCTATTTGGAACCAGTCTGTTGTTCCATGTCCAGTTCTAACTGTTGCTTCCTGACCTGCATACAGATTTCTCAAGAGGCAGATCAGGTGGTCTGGTATTCCCATCTCTTTCAGAATTTTCCACAGTTTCTTGTGAGCCACACAGTCAAAGGCTTTGGCATAGTCAATAAAGCAGAAGTAGATGTTTTTCTGGAACTCTCTTGCTTTTTCCATGATCCAGCAGATGTTGGCAATTCGATCTCTGGTTCCTCTGCCTTTTCTAAAACCAGCTTGAACATCTGGAAGTTCATGGTTCACATATTGCTGAAGGCTGCCTTGGAGAATTTTGAGCATTATTTTACTAGCGTGTGAGATGAGTGCAATTGTGCGGTAGTTTGAGCATTCTTTGGCATTGCCTTTCTTTGGGATTGGAATGAAAACTGACCTTTTCCAGTCCTGTGGCCACTGCTGAGTTTTCCAAATTTGGGGGCATATTGAGTGCAGCACTTTCACAGCATCATCTTTCAGGATTTGGAATAGCTCAACCAGAATTCCATCACCTCCACTAGCTTTGTTCTTAGTGATGCTTTCTAAGGCCCACTTGAGTTCACATTCCAGGATGTCTGGCTCTAGGTCAGTGATCACACCATCATGATTATCTGGGTTGTGAAGATTTTTTTGTACAGTTCTTCTGTGTATTCTTGCCATCTCTTCTTAATATCTTCTGCTTCTGTTAGGTCCATACCATTTCTGTCCTTTATCGAGCTCATATTTGCATGAAATATTCCTTTGGTATCTCTGATTTTCTTGAAGAGATCTCTAGTCTTTCCCATTCTGCTGTTTTCCTCTATTTCTTTGCATTGATCGCTGATGATGGCTTTCTTATATCTTCTTGCTATTCTTTGGAACTCTGCATTCAGATCCTTATATCTTTCCTTTTCTCCTTTGCTTTTCACTTCTCTTCTTTTCACAGCTATTTGTAAGGTCTCCCCAGACAGCCATTTTGCCTTTTTGCATTTCTTTTCTATGGGGATGGTCTTAATCCCTGTCTCCTGTACAATGTCATGAACCTCCATCCATAGTTCATCAGGCACTCTATCTATCAGATCTAGGCCCTTAAATCTATTTCTCACTTCCACTGTATAATCATAAGGGATTTGATTTAGGTCATACCTGAATAGTCTAGTGGTTTTCCCTACTTTCTTCTATTTCAGTCTGAATTTGGCAATAAGGAGTTCATGGTCTGAGCCACAGTCAGCTCCTGGTCTTGTTTTTGCTGACTGTATAGAGCTTCTCCATCTTTGGCTGCAAAGAATATAATCAATCTGATTTCAGTGTTGACCATCTGGTGATATCCATGTATAGAGTCTTCTCTTGTGTTGTTGGAAGAGGGTATTTGTTATGACCAGTGCATTTTCTTGGCAAAACTCTATTAGTCTTTGCCCTGCTTCATTGCGTATTCCAAGGCCAAATTTGCCTGTTACTCCAGGTGTTTCTTGACTTCCTACTTTTGCATTCCAGTCCCCTATCATGAAAAGGACATCTTTTTTGGGGTGTTAGTTCTAAAAGGTCTTGTAGGTCTTCATAGAACCGTTCAACTTCAGCTTCCCAGTGTTCCTGGTTGGGGCATAGACTTGGATTACTGTGATATTGAATGGTTTGATATTGAATGGAAACGAACAGAGATCATTCTGTCGTTTTTGAGATTGCATCCAAGTACTGCATTTCAGACTCTTGTTGACCATGATGGCTACTCCATTTCTTCTGAGGGATTCCTGCCCGCAGTAGTAGATATAATGGTCATCTGAGTTAAATTCACCCATTCCAGTCCATTTCAGTTCCCTGATTCCTAGAATGTCAACATTCACTCTTGCCATCTCTTGTTTGACCACTTCCAAGTTGCCTTGATTCATGGACCTGACATTCCAGGTTTCTATGCAATATTGCTCTTTACAGCATCGGACCTTGCTTCTATCACCAGTCACATCCACAGCTGGGTATTCTTTTTGTTTTGGCTCCATCCCTTCATTCTTTATGGAGTTATTTCTCCACTGATCTCCAGTAGCATATTGGGCACCTACTGACTTGGGGAGTTTCTCTTTCAGTATCCTATCATTTTGCCTTTTTATACTGTTCATGGGGTTCTCAAGGCAATAGAAGGAAATAAAGTGGAAGATTTTATTTTATTGGGCTCCAAAATCACTGCAGATGGTGATTGCAGCCATGAAATTAAAAGACTTGGTCCTTGGAAAGAAAGCTATGACAAACCTAATGCATGCTCAGTCACTCAGCCATTTCTGACTCTGCAACCCTGTAGACTGTAGCCCATCAGGCTCCTCTGTTCACAGAATTTTTTCAGCCATGAATACTGGAGAAGTAGGTTGCCATTTCCTTCCCCAGGGGACCTTCCCAGCTCAGGGATCAAATACTATTCTCCTGCATTGCAGGCAGATTCTTAACCACTAAGCCACTGCCAGAAGCCCATAACAAACCTAGACAACATATTAAAAAGCAGAGATATCACTTTGCTGACAAAGGTCTGCATAGTCAAAGCTATGGTTTTTCTAGTAACCATGTATGGATGTGAGAATTGTTCCATAAAGAAGGCTAAGTGCCAAAGAATTGATGCTTTCAAATTAGTGCTTTCAAACTGGTGCTGGAGAGGAGTTTTGAGAGCCCTTTGGATTGCAAAGAGGTCAAGCCAATCAATCCAAAGGGAAATAAGCCCTGAATATTCAGTGGAAAGACTGATGCTGAAGTTGAAGCTCCAGTACTTTGGCTACCTGATGTGAAGAGCTGACTCACTGAAAAAAGACCTTGATCCTAGAAAAGATTGAAGGCAAAAGGAGAAGGGAGCAGCAGAGGATGAGATGGTTGGGCGGCATCACTGACTCCATGGACATAAATTTGAGCAAATTTCAACAGAGAGTAGAGGACAGAGGAGCCTGGCATGCAATAGTCCGTGGGGTCACGAAGAGTTGGACTTGACCTAGCTACTGAAAAATAACAACAAGCCAACAGATCAGTATTATAAAATGTATGCTTCATATTGAACAAAAATAAAATGAGAAATGAAATAATGGAAAAAATTCTGATTTTTTAAAAAAGCCGGCTATCATACACTCTTCATCACTCTCAAACCTGCACTCACTTCTAAATCACAGAGTACAAAGTATTTTGTGTCTGTTTCCTTTAATCCACATTGTTTGTGAAATGTATCTATATTGTAGCATCATAATTAAGTTTCTGATATGACTTCCCTAATTCATGAACGATAAGAACTCTCTCCTGCCTTCCAGCTCCTTCTCCTCCTATATTCCCTTAGGTAAGATCCCCTGGGAGCTTACCGTAATTTCACTCTTTTGGGTTAGATTGACAATCTGGCCTTACCCCATGAAAGCTCAAAGCGCCCCACCTCCTCCATGTGGCTCATAAAGGCACATGCTGCAGATCCTAATGCTCACCCTTGCCTGCAGCTGCCTTGACCTTCTGAGTGGCAACTCAAGGCTGCCGTGTTCTTTCCCCAGGACCACGTTGTCTTTGTTGGATGGAGGCCCACCAGCTGACACTCTCTCAGGGCTCTACTCCAACAAATGTTAATTTAACAAAAGTCACAACCCTCACACAAGTGTGGTTTGAGGGTTCCTAAAAGCAGCACTCTGGGGCTTCCCAGGGGGCGCTAGTGGTAAAGAACCTGCTGGCCAATGCAGGATATGTAAGAGACGCAGGTTCCATCCCTGGGTCGGGAAGATCCCCTGGAGAATGAAAGGGCAGCCCACTCTAGTATTCTTGCCTGGAGAATCCCATGGATAGAAAGTCTGGCAGGCTACAGTCCATGGGGTCACAAGAGTCAAACACAATTGAAGTGACTTAGCACACACACTCAAAAGCAGCACTCTAACAAGTCAGTGTGAACGGACTTTTCACAGCTGTACTTATGTCTCATGCTCAGTATACCATCTGCCAGCCCAAGTCACAAGGCCACCCCAGAGTCAGTGTGGGGCCATTCTGGCCAAGGGCGTGGTCATGGGGCAAGGGATAATTTTTCGCCATTCCCCCAAGCTACTGAGCTCGTGGATGGGTACATTTTCGATCTAGCTTTTCCTGTAAGTAAATTATACAAAAGTAACATTAATGAAATTAAAAGACGCTTACTCCTTGGAAGGAAAGTTATGACCAACCTAGATAGCATATTGAGAAGCAGAGACATTACTTTGCCAACAAAGGTCCATCTAGTCAAGGCTATGGTTTATCCAGTGGTCATGTATGGATGTGAGAGTTGGACTGTGAAGAAAGCTGAGCGCTGAAGAATTGATGTTTTTGAACTGTGGTGCTGGAGAAGACTCTTGAGAGTCCCTTGGACTGCAAGGAGATCCAACCAGTCCATTCTAAAGGAGATCAGTTCTTTGGAAGGAATGATGCTAAAGCTGAAACTCCAATACTTTGGCCACCTGATGCAATGAGTTGACTTATTGGAAAAGACTCTGATTCTGGGAAGGATTCGGGGCAGGAGGAGAAGGGGAAGACAGAGGATGAGATGGTTGGATGGCATCACCGACTCAATGGACATGAGTTTGGGTGAACTCCTGGAGTTGGTGATCAACAGGGAGGCCTCACGTGCTGCAGTTCACGGGGTTGCAGAGTGTTGGACACAGCTGAGCAACTGAACTGAACTGAACATTAATTAAATTAAAAAATAAAGCAATATCCAAGAACACTAAGCACAACAACATGTGGACCTCTTAATGCTTTAACAGAGGTGGGTCTTAAACTAAAAATTTAACTGTTCTTTTTCTTTAACTCTGTAAATTTTTATATTTTATGTTCTTTTTCTGTAAGCACAGCTGCAAGTTATTTTTATGTATAAATCTATATACATGTATATTTGTTTAGCCAACCTTCCCCATAAACTTAATTATCCTATGGTATGTGTTGAAAATAAAATATGTATTTACAGTATAGAATATTCATATCAGTAATCTCAGTATGTTTGCCTTTTTATCTTAATGCATTTAATTTGAATTAATTGACTGGCATTTTATCAATGACTGAGCTTCATTTGTCCCAGTGTGCAAGGTTTATAAAGGATACACATGTTCTACCTCTGTATGATATTTCATTTAAATTGTTGCTAAAGTAAAGGAAATAATTAGAATTTAGATTATTTTAAGTTCTCAAATATTCTATTCAGCTCCAAACCATTTCAATTAGTATCATTTTCCTTTGATAGGGAAAGCATCCTTTCACAGATTCAAGTGGCTTGTCTTCAAGGCCATACTTTCTTCCATTATGTTATAGTCCTTTGTAAAACAGAATAACAAAAGCCTTTTTAAAGGTCAGAAAATTATATCAAGAGCCACCCTCTGTCAATTTTGTACTGCTACTTCTAAAAGAAATTTGATCATACTTAGTACAGTCTTCCTTTTAGGAATTCCTGCTGACCAAAAATGAATTCCATAACTTAATTTTTAGGTCATAATGGCAGACATTCAAGTTCTCAGTTTGCCCCGAAATCTTGATATCACAATTTGAAAGCTCTAAGAATTTAACCTGCTGCATATTACATTTTCCTCATTTTTTCTGATTAATTTTTTAATTTTGTTAAGCTTTCAAATTGTAACTTAGGAAATTTTGTATGTTTACTGTCAATTTCAATGTACTGTAGGCTCATTTTGAATATATTTTGGTCTCCGCTTTATCACTGCATTCTAAATTTCACCACAGTCAAATAACTAATTGAAGGATATTAAAGTATTTAACTTTTCTAAAGAAAGCCAATTTTTAAAATCATGAATTTAGAATGTACCTCTTCCCTTTTTTTCTACCTAGAGTTCTCTCTAGAAATCTATTAGATTACACCTATCTATATCTCACTACATTTCATAATTCTAAGAGTCATGCATTCCACATGACTTTGAAACTGAGCTTTGTCTTAAAGTGATGTCATCTTCATATTACTGCTGTGTGATAGTTACTGCATAGTTGTCATTGTTCATTGTGTACAAAAAATGATCATATTTGTCATAATTTTGTCTCTTTAGTTCACTTAAGTGCATTGTTGATAGTAAAATGTTAGGTTTAACTGTCATATAATCTGTGAAACAGATGAGTTTCGATTCAGAACATTCAGAACAGAAAATCATTGTGTATATATATATGTATAGAGTCCAAGCATATAGATATTCAAGTCAATTTAGTCGCTAAGTCATGTCTGACTCTTTGTGACCCTAGAGACTGCAGCATGCCAGGCTTCCCTGTCCATCATCAACTCCCGGAGCCTGCTCAAACTCATGTCCATTGAGTCAGTGATGCCATCCAACCATCTCATCCTCTGCTGTCCCCTTCTCCTCCTGCCTTCAATCTTTCCCAGCATCAGAGTCTTTTCCAGTGAGTCAGTTCTTCCCATCAGATGGCCAAAGTATTTGGAGCTTCAGCTTCAGCATCAGTCCTTCCAGTGAATATCCAGGACTGATTTCCTTTAGGATGGACTGGTTGGATCTCCTTGCAGTCCAAGGGACTCTCAAGAGTCTTCTTCAACACCACAGTTCAAAAGCATCAATTCTTCAGTGCTCAGCTTTCTTTATGGTCTAACTTTAAGCATGCAGATGTAAATTTGATCAAATTGAAAGTAGTTACCTTTGGAGAAGTGAAGAGAGCTTCTCACAGTTTCTGTTATGTCAGGCACTATCAAAGGCACCCGAAGAGCGTCCTCACCAGAATCCAGTCTGATTTTCGACTCCCATCCTCTAAAACTGTGAGAAATAAACTTCCGTGGTTTATGTGCGGCCCAGTCTTTGACAAGCTATTACAACAGCTCAAGAGAACTAGCACAAAGGGCATTGTGATGTGAGGAAACGTGCCCTGTTTACACCCAATACACAGCTTTTGCAATTTAGTTGAACTACTGGGTTTTAAGGAGGGCATCTTCACCTGTCCTAACTGCAAGTTTTTTCTGACTATGAGGTTTACTGTATAAATGTGAGTGGTATGTATCCATGCCCAAATAGTAAGCACTCTAAAAGCAATGCTTCCAGAATTCATTCCCTTGTCATCAACAATTAGTATGCTACATGAGATAGAAAAAACTTTGTTTTTGAAGATGAGGCGTATCACTTTCATTATCTCAGTACAGTGCAATTTTATGGGTGTTATATTCCACAAATAGATGTTGAACTACGAATGAAAAAGGAGATGCTATGTGAAAACCTGTGAAATAATTCAGACATGTTTAGAAAAGTATCGATATTATGTGGATTCAGTGAACAAGTTACAAAGTATAAAAGCACTGGACCCCAGGGGCAAGTTAAAGTACTCCAATATCCATTTGGGTAATCTATATTATGAAAAGGCTGAGGAACGAAAGTAAGGATTCTGATATCATAGCGTAAAGACAGTTTCTGCTGAGCCTATTTTTATACAAAACAAAGAAAATTAAAGTGTTTTTAAAAACACGAAGGAAATCTAAGGAGACAAGCTATTATAAGCAGGATTATGATATTTCTGGTTTGCAAGAAAATAATTCAGAGCTGGAGATCAGGCTTAATAGTAGTTCTTGGGGAAAAATTAATAGAAATTTAGAATTATAAATGACAAATATATCTAATACATTCACTTAAAAGCAAATAACCATGAATAGAAGTATGCAGGAATTATTCTTGACAGTTAAATAAACTAACACATTACTGGATTAAACTTACCAATTTTACTCAGTTGTTAGCATGGCTAGTGAACTTGCTCAGTTGTGTCCGACTCTGCGACCCCATGGACTGTCGCCTACGTGTTTAAGAAAAAAAGCACTCTTTCGTGGCAGAGAATTCACAGGTAGTTGAGGGTTGGAGTGGAAACTGAATGCTCTCTTGAGGAATGACCTCAACCTGAACAACTTCCCGACCAAAAGGAACCAAATTTCTACATTATCCAGTAAACCTGGATTTTGAGCTGGATGACATAAGGGGAGGTAAATTTGAGTTGTCTTCCTTGGGAAGGGGGTGGGAGGATGTAGATATGTCCTCAGTGGGTAGAATGGTGCCCAAACTTGGATCAGAGCAAAACTACTGGCTGCCCCCTCCTGTAGTATATTGCTGTCGGTTGGAAGCAGCTCACAACAAAGTGTCCCACACTCATTGGAGTCATACACTTAGTTCCAGCAAAAGGAAGGTGAGTGCAGATGATATATTTCAGGCCAAGATTTTCACAGCAGTCGTTATTTCTCCCAGCTCCAGGCCTCCTTGATGTAGATGCCAAAGAGGAAGAAACTTGGTCTTTAATGACTGATTGAATGACAGTGGCCTCACTGAAAGGAATATCCATAAATAAAAGTTTATTTTTTTGCAACAAGTTATTTTTTTTTTTAGGCCAATACTTTGGCCACCTGATGCAAACAGCTGACTTATTGGAAAAGACCCTGATGCTGGGAAAGATTGAAGACAAAAGGAGAGGAGGGTAGCATCACTGATTCAATGGACATGAACTTGGGCAAACTCTGGGAAATGGTGAGGGTCATGGAGGCCTGGCATATGCTGCATGCAGTCCATAGGGTCACAAAGAGTTGGAGACAACTTAGCAACTGAACAATAACAACATATTTTGTTATAAAACTTTAGTCTATCTTAATTAATACATTGAAATTATATCATTTGTAAATCAGTATGACTGTCTGGTTTCCCCAGGTGGCGCTAGTGGTAAAGAACCCGCCTGTCAATGCAAGAGACAGAAGAGACATAAGTTTTATCCCTGCGGTGGGAAGATCCCCTGGAGGAGGGCATGTCAATCCACTTCATTCTCGCCTGGAGAATCCTATAGACAGTGAAGCTTGGCAGGCTACAGTCCATAGGAGTACAAAGAGTTAGACATGACTGAAGTGACTTAGAACACACATGACTGTTTGGTAGGTAATTTGAAATGTTTTAGCATCTTTAAAAAGGTATGACTGCTTTTGATAACTTTCAACTAAGGCAAAATACTGTATTTCTTCTTTAAAGACTTACATATAGGTTATTCATAACATTTCTGTCTACTTTGAACAATACATTGGAAATAGCATAATTGTCTAAAATTTAGAATAATATCAAAATGATAAAGGATCCTTATAATAGTCTGTTCTGCTGTCACTAAAACATGTCTTGGAGTACTGAAGAATAGCTTTTAAGTCTTCAAAGTATAATAAATAAATGAGATACATCAGTATGTATTACATTTTTCATTTTTTAAGGAAGCGAAGAGGTCTATGAAAATTTTAAGCATCAGTATAGGTGGTGAGATTATGCATATATGCATTTTATACATTTATGTAGTGAACATATTTCATATAATGTGATCCAAAAAGATTTTTCAAAATTTTTGATCATTTTAGTGGGTTCAAATTTAATATGGTTAGAAGTACACGTTGGCTTCCACAAGCCAGATCATAATCAAAACTGAAATATATCTGTTTGGTAGAAATGTTTCCAGTAATAGTATTATAATACTATGAATTGTGTATAAAGTATGACAATCTAGATATTTATTATCATTAATATATTTATGCAGATGCTATTCATATACAGGATAGAGCAGTTAACAAAATTTCCTTAATGCATGTTTAGAAAATATCTCTTTAAATATAAAAAACAAAATCTTGAGCAAGAATGGAGGGAAAATACGTTTTCTAGATTGAGTTATTTAAATGGCCATTTAAACTAATTCATTACATATCAAAGAGTATATTTAGGTCAGAAGAAATGCACAAAGCCCATGGTTCTACCAAGATAAGACCTTCTAGTCAGAGTGAAATATTTGAAACAGAGTGAAAATAGACTCCTCCCTGGGGCAAGTCATTATCTCTGCACTATTTCATTTACAATAATATGTATTTCCCTCTGTGATTAAATTTTAAAGAAAATCATCAACTGTGAATGGATGTGGCTACAGTGATTATGGTGCTTATTAGATAGTAGGCGTTTAATAAATGTTAATTATATCAATAAAAATATTAAGCCATTGTCAAAAATTTAGCTAAATCTCCAAAATCAGTGAGATTTAATGTCATCCCCAGGTTTCCCTGGTGACTCAGTGGTAAAGAATCTTCCTGCCAATGCAGGAGACATGAGTTTTGATACCTGAGTCAGGAGGATTCAAGTCATAAACACCACCAGGAGAATGTTATTTTTATTGGCGGAAACTTTTTTATGCAATTTTATTTATTTATTTAGTCTTGGCTGCACTGAGCTTTCGTCGATGTGCACAGTGTTATTTTTAACTTTTTTATGCAATTTTATTTATTTATTTATTTAGTTTTGGTTGTGCTGAGCTTTCGTCGATGTGCACAGTCTTTCTCTAGTGGCAGTGAGTGAGGGCTACTCTCTAGCTGTGGCCCATGCGCGTCTCACTGTGGTGATGTCACGTGTTGCAGAGTATGGGTTCGAGAGCACAGGCTCAATAGTTGTGGTGCAAGGGTCTAGTTGCTTCGTGGCATGTGGGATCTTCTACATGCTGGGGATCCAACCTGTGTCTCCTGCATTGGCAGGTGGATCTTTACCACTGAGCCACCAGGAAAGCCCTATCCATGGAAACATGATATTTTAGACATGTGAAAGCCAACTGTAAATGTGATATGAAAGTTCCACCATTAACCTTAAAGTTTGTCAATCAGCAGAGGTTTTATATAGACAGTTGATGTATATTATGTTTTAAATAAACATATATAGAAAATGATAATGTATGACTTATGTATCTGCTGCCTTAAAAGTTGGTTAAATACTAACCCAACTAAAACTCACTAAAAAGTGAGTAAAAGATATAGACTCTTACTTCTTTAGTCAGGATTCTTGACTAAAGTTCCATTACTTTATGTTCCTATCAAATATTCTTTCCTTTCTGTGACAGCTTCATCCTCAAACTGGCTTGTCTTAAAGAAGCAAATGGCTTCAGCAGAGCCAAGCTTCAAGTTACGTATCACCTCATGAAGAAAATTATCTGTGTTTCAATATTCTTAGCAAATATTCTGAAATTCAAATACACTGAACAAAGCCTGAATCATTTTTTGTGCTCAGACCAGTGTCACACAGGCACACACCACTGTTCTCTGCCTGGGATTTACAAACTAGATAAGACCAGGCAACACAGCAACAGCGACAGTAATGGTGGTAAAAAGTATAGGATCATCTAAAATGGTTTAAATGCAGAGGGAATAGTCATGTCTATTCCACTCATACATTACATAACAGGTGGAGATAGAAAAGGATGTTACAGAGACCTGAAGATCCACTATGGCATTCAGAACTAACTAGTAAGACAACGTGGGGAGAGGCCAGTGTGCATGGTACATGCGTTTACATATATAATTCTTTAATGAGAAACACTGCAGAGTGCCTAGATTTAAAAATTAAGGTTGGTGAAGTAATTATGCCCTGTGTATATAGATTCATATTCTTTCCATAAATGTAGCCCCACCTGATTAGAAACCTGAAGATAATAAAATTCTATCATGTGTCAGAAGGCCACTTTATTTGGAGGAATTATCACTAGAAAGTATCACATTTTCTTTGTTCTTTCTAATTTTCATGTTTAGTCTTACCTTTGTAAAGTAAGCATTTCAAATATTTTCATGCTTGAGTAGTATTTTACTACTGTTACAGTAAGATTTTTCTTGCTATGACTAGTGGTTTTGGGGCAAAGAATTAACTTGATCAAAATCATGGAACTAGTTTTTTACCTCCCACTATACATAAAAATTAACTCAAAAGTGAATTATAAACCTAAATATAAGAGAAAAATTTATGAAACTCATAGAAAAAAATATGAGTAAATCTTCAAGATTTTGAGTTAGACTAAGGCTCCTTAAATATGACACCAAAACCACAGGTGAAAAATAAAATACATAAACTGACTTCATAAAAATTAAAAATATATTTTAAAGCACACTGTGATGAAAATGGTGAAGCTTCAACTCCAATACTTTGGCCACCTGATGCAAAGAACTGACTCATTTGAAAAGACCCTGATACTGAGAAAGGCTGAAGGCAGGAAGAGAAGGGGACAACAGAGGATGAGATGGTTGGATGGCATCACTGACTCAATGGACATGAGTTTGAGTAAATTCTGGGAGTTGGTGATGACAGGGAGGCCTGCATGCTGCAGTCCATGGGGTTGCAAAGAGTTGGACAAAGCTGAGTGACTGAACTGAACTGAACTGAAAATGAAAAGTCACCCCATAATATTGGGGAAAATATTTGTAATTACATAGCTGGTATAATTCTGGTATCCAGAATATAGAAAGAACACCTATAATTCTTTTTATTTATTTATTTATTTTTTAATTTTATTTTATTTTTAAACTTTACATAATTGTATTAGTTTTGCCAAATATCAAAATGAATCCGCCACAGGTATACATGTGTTCCCCAACCTGAACCCTCCTCCCTCCTCCTTCCCCATTCCATCCCTCGGGGTCGTCCCAGTGCACCAGCCCCAAGCATCCAGTATCGTGCATCGAACCTGGACTGGCAGAAAGAACACCTATAATTCTACAATAAAAAAAAACCAATAATCAAATTTTTAAATAGAGAAAGGATATGAATAGATATTTCCCCAAAGAATAAATATAAAGATTATATACAAATAGAAAATATTCTGGAATTAGATACTGGGGATGGTTGCAAACCTTGTGAATACAGTGAAAAAACAAAACACTAATTTGTACTTTAAAGTTTGACTGATATATTATTTAACTATGCTGCTGCTAAGTCGCTTCAGTCGTGTCTGACTCTGTGCACCCCATAGACGGCAGCCCTCCAGGCCCAGCCATCCCTGGGATTCTCCAGGCAAGAACACTGGAGTGGGTTGCCATTTCCTCTATATCAATACAAAATCTTGATCGAATTGTCAGTTTGTAAAAATATTATCTTTACTTGGAATAAAATATCAATTCTTGAGTATGTTTTGTTGTTTCTTTTTATTATAGCAGGAGCTCTTAAATCACCTGATGTGGAATGACTGTATCCTAACATTTAAGACTCAAAGGATGTAGAAACCAACTGAAATAAGAGAAATAATTAAATTTTTAAGGGATTATTAAATCCTTCTAAAAATAATATGAGTACACTTATGTAAATGCAAATAATTACGATGGTGTGATCACTCACCTAGAGCCAGACATCCTGGAATGTGAAGTCAAGTGGGCCTTAGAAAGCATCATTATGAACAAAGCTAGTGGAGGTGATGGAATTCTGGTTGAGCTATTCCAAATCCTGGAAGATGATGCTGTGAAAGTGTTGCACTCGATATGCCAGCAAATTTGGAAAACTCAGCAGTGGCCACAGGACTGGAAAAGGTCAGTTTTCATTCCAATCCCAAAGAAAGGCAATGCCAAAGAATGCTCAAACTACCACACAATTGTACTCATCTCACACGCTAGTAGAGTAATGCTCAAAATTCTCCAAGCCAGGCTTCAGCCATATGTGAACCATGAACTTCCAGATGTTCAAGCTGGTTTTAGAAAAGGCAGAGGAACCAGAGATCAAATTGCCAACATCTGCTGGATCATGGAAAAAGCAAAAGAGTTCCAGAAAAAACATCTATTTCTGCTTTATTGACTATGCCAAAGCCTTTGACTGTGTGGCTCACAATAAACTGTGGAAAATTCTGAAAGAGATGGGAATACCAGACCACCTGACCTGCCTGTTGAGAAACCTGTATGCAGGTCAGGAAGCAACAGTTAGAACTTGACATGGAACAGACTGGTTCCAAATAGGAAAAGGAGTACATCAAGGCTATATATTGTCACCCTGCTTATTTAACTTATATGCAGAGTACATTATGAGAAACGCTGGACTGGAAGAAGCACAAGCTGGAATCCAGATTGCTGGGAGAAATATCAATAACCTCAGATATGCAGATGACACCACCCTTATGGCAGAAAGTAAAAAGGAACTAAAAAACCTCTTGATGAAAGTGAAAGAGGAGAGTGAAAAAGTTGGCTTAAAGCTCAACATTCAGAAAATGAAGATCATGGCATCTGGTCCCATCACTTCATGGGAAATAGATGGGGAAACAGTGGAAACAGTGTCAGACTTTATTTTGGGGGGCTCCAAAATCACTGCAGATGGTGATTGCCACCATGAAATTAAAAGATGCTTATTCCTTGGAAGGAAAGTTATGACCAACCTAGATAGCATATTAAAAAGTAGAGATAGTACTTTGCCAACAAAGTTCTGTCTAGTCAAGGCTATGGTTTTTCCAGTGGTCATGTATGTACGTGAGAGTTGGACTGTGAAGAAAGCTGAGCACCGAAGAATTGATGCTTTTGAACTGTGGTGTTAGAGAAGACTCTTGAGAGTCCCTTTGGACTGCAGGGAGATCCAACCAGTCCATTCTAAAGGAGATCAGACCTGGGTGTTCTTTGGAAGTACTGATGCTAAATCTGAAACTCTAATACTTTGGACACCTCATGCAAAGAGTTGACTCATTGGAAAAGACCCTGATGCTTGGAGGGATTGGGGGCCGGAGGATGCCGGGGTCCAGCCCCAGCTGATCCAGGGTATTCGAAGGAGAGACGGCATAGGCGAGGATCAGGAAACAACTGCTTAATTAAACGTTAATTAAGGATATAAAGAATAATAGAATGAGGATAGCTCAGTAGGAAAATTCAGTGGAGAAAAGAGGCTGAGTAGCTTGGTTTACGCGGGAGACCAATAAAACTTCAAGACAAGAAGTTTGCACCACTTACGTAGGCTGCAGGCGTCCTTCCATTCTCCCTAAGGAGAGGAGACACTGAGGCCTCCCCAGTCGGATCTTAGAAGCCCAGGCATAATTAGCAAGCATGGCGGGTTCCGCACTCCAGATGGAGACTCAGCCAGAATTTGAGAGAGCGACATGGGGAGACCAAGTTTCAGTGAACAAGGCCCGCACTTTATTTTTCAAAGTAGTTTTTATACCTTAAGTTATGCATAGAGGATAATGAGGGAAGGGGTGGAGTCATGCAAGGACAGCAGTTCCTGGTCCTAATCGAAGCCAGGCTTTCAAACTTATCATATGCAAAAGTTCAGGTGATTGACATCGTCTTCTGGCCCGGAGGCCTGTTAACATTTTAAGAAACTTATTTTTCTATAAAGGTGATTATTCCAAAGTCAGGCACCAGCCTCCAAAAAAGCACTGGACAAAGCTGCATTTTACATTTCTATACACCCATTATATCAATCAATACACCGCCAAGGACACAGTAGGTAAGGAGTATGGAGACTTAGCAGCAAACATTGGCTCAATAAGTGAAAAACCCTTCACCAATACAATTTCTAATCAATCTTTTAACTACTCAAAAGAATCTGTGTTTAGACAGTTTAGAACATCTCCTGCCTCTCACAGTTGGGAGGCTCTGAACAATCACATGTGGCCGGAAAAACCTATTCAGGCAGGCTAGAGGATTTCCAAAGGAGTTTGTAGGTTGAAACACTGTCACACCCATGAATTGTTAACTGGAGCTGTAAGCTAACTCTTTTTTCAGAGAGAGGTAGTGGGGGACAGCCCCCGTAAAGTCAGAGGTATAGGTGAAAGCACAAAGCAGAAAGTAGGCAGACTCAGGTTTGGGGGGTAGATGCTCGAGAATTTCCAGGGGGACTCCTGAAGCTCGATCCCACCTTTGCGTATGCCGAGCCTCCTTCCTCATGACCTTTGTCATGGGCGGAGTTCCTCACGCTGGCTCCCGGCAGTGATAGAATTCCAGTTGAGCTATTCCAGATCCTGAAAGATGATGCTGTGGAAAGTGCTGCACTCAATATGCAATATGCACTCGATATGCAATATGCCGGCTCCTGGCAGGAGGAGAAGGGGACAACAGAGGATGAGATGGCTGGATGGCATCACTGACTCAATGGACATGAGTTTGAGTGAACTCCAGGTGTTGGTGATGGACAGGGAGGCCTGCCGTGCTGCGATTCATGGGGTCACAAGGAGTCAGACAAGACTGAGTGACTGAACTGAACTGATGCAAATGTTAAGTCTAGGCCATAGAAACATGCCTTAATATTAAATTGGGCTTAATCTTAGTTTCACCTGACCAGTGCTATTTATATTAATACAACATGAAATACTAACTTTTAGGTCTCTTGTCTCAGCAAAAATAAATCCAGAGCAGTGCTAGAACTTGGTTTATGAATGTAAATTTGTCCTCTAAAGCAAAATCAGTATTTTTTTTTCTTTTTACTCCTACCAGGTTCAATGATAAACTCTTAGTTCAATTTTTCTTGTTGCTTATTTCTTGGTGTTGGAACAGCAGCCCAGATCGTGCATATGAACATTTATTATCCCTCCAGGTAGTAATCCTAAGTAGTATGTGCATGCCTTAGTTTGGAGATTTCCAGGTACAATTCCCAGTGGAACACTGTCTCTTGGAGGAGTAAGGATTCTTAATATATGGAAATCTTTAATAATGGTAGCATGAACACAAGGCAAATTGTGTGCAGTAGACAATTGAAAGTCTGCTTTCCACTTAAGAATTAATACCCTGGTGAGGAACATATTGTACAATTTATCACATCAGGGATAAGCCAATTATCCATCCTTGAGATTAGTAGATTCTCTTAGTAGAAATGAATAATTCCTGAGAAGCAGGCTGGAGACTCTCTGAAAAGAACAGACTGTCTACTGTGGTGAGAATAAGCTCCTGCATCAGTTGTTCCCCCTGGTGAGTTCACTTATGCCCACGGGGTGGAATGCTCTATACGGAAACATTCTGGTGATTTGTGCTGAGGGTTCAATTACTACAAGATTGAGAGTGAGAATTAACATGTGAGAATAATTCCTAAGCAGAAAGGGACCTGTTGGAAGGAATCTGCCCTCTGTAGTATTTAAAACTATATATTAATTAGATCTTCATCAGGGGCTTAAGTAAATGAAACTAGCTTCAACAATCATAATGATTCAGATAAATGCAGAGATGAGTGACTTCCTTACACAACAAAGGTAAATGGGAGTTAAGAGTGTGATAATAACAGAAAAGTATAAAAGAATTTTGAAAGATCCCTTTAGGCAATTGCTAAGGTTTATTTACATAAAATAAGAAAATTTATAACAAAGTAAGGAGAAGAAAAGAATAGCACAGATCTCAGAACAAGAGTCGTTTCCTGTGATTGTAGATGGAAGCTTTCTATCATATGCCAATATTGTTTTGATTTGAAGGTGTTGGTTTACCTGCTGTTAGACCAAGATCATCTATTTCTAGGGAATTCTTAAGATTCCTCAATTTGTGGTCTCACAGTCTACTTGCACATAATAAACAGGATCTAGGTTGAGGACAGTATTTTTAGGTTCATAGGATGTCCAGTTATCAATTCATACCAAGAGTGTCAATGGAATCTCAACAGTGACCTCATTGTATCTAAAGCTAAAAGCAATTAATAAGATCAACAAAATAAGGGATTTATAAGTTGTTGACTAATTTGGGGTTTAAAAATTCCATTTTCCTTTTCTACATTGCCTGAATTTTAGAGTGATATGGACATGGATTTTTTTTTTTTTTTTTTTTTTTTTTTTTTTACCTGAGTACACTTCTCATGAGAGAGAGAGAGAGACCAGGGCTCCACAAAGGGGTCGAGGGTTTGAAAATAGCAGGATCCTGTGTGAGGGAATTGTTTGTAGGAGTTGCCTTGAAAATATTCATACTCTTTTTTTTTGCTCCATTGAGATACAATTGACATATTAGTGGCATAGTGGTAAAGAATCTGCCTGCCAGTGCATGACATGGGTTTGATCCCTGGATCTGGAAGATCCCCTGGAGTAGGAAATGGCTCCTCACTCCAGTATTCTTGCTTGGAAAATTCCATGGACAGAGGAGCCTGGTAGGCTACAGTCCATTTTGGGTCACAAAGTGTTGGACATGACTGAGCAACAGAGCACACACGCATGTAAAGCTTAAGGTAAATAATATGTTAATTTGATGCACTTATATATTGCAAAATGATTACCACTCTAGCATTAGCTAACATTTTTACCACATTACATAATCTTTGAAGGATTCTGCATGGCAAAAAATATTGAAGTATGGTTGCCAGATAAAATACAGGCTGCCATTTAACTTTGAATTTTAGATACACAACAGCATAAAAGTATGTCCCAAATGTTACATGAGCATACTTTTATTTTAAGAAAATTATTCATTGCTGATATGAAATTCAGTTATCTGAGTATCTTTTTTTCCTCTAAATTTAGCAATCCTACATTGAAAGGTGAGCAGTGGGATTAAATAACCCAAATTCACTTTCCTTACTCTCTTTGCTCTTCAGTTAGTTTTCCATTTGACTCAAATGACCAGAAGATGCAGTGAGGAGAGTTCCATTACTCTAACCTATCCAAGTCAGTCTCAGGCAGAAAGCAAAAAGGAATCTGTGGGAAAGTATATTAGAAGGAATAAGCAGGATACATTCAGCATACTTTAATTTGGGCTTTCTCACAGGATCCCTTCTAATCCATCTAGATCTTAAGGTATCAGTAATATTTCACACTCTTTTATAAGGTCATTGAGTGAAGTATTTGTGAAATCCTTTATGTAGAAAGATCAGACCACTTAGAGTTACACATTTAATTGGAAGTCTCAGTGCTAGGTCCTGCTGCACAATGGAAGGCTGTTTCTCATATCGCACATTACAACCTCAGTTCCCAGCTGCAGAAGCTAATGGCAGGCTTTGTTGCTAAGTTGTGTCCAGCTCTTTGCCACCCTTTGGAATATAGGCCCCAGGCTCCTCTGGCCACAGTATTTCCTCAGTGAATACTGAAGTAAGATGCCACTTCTTTTGCCAGGGGATCTTCCCCACCCAGGGATCGAACCTGTGTCTGCTGCATTGGCAGGTGGATTCTTTACTGCTGAGCCACCAGGGAACACCATTAGTTAATTTGATACCAGCCTAAACTTTCAATTCTGACTCTGAGGTACCTTTTCTGTCCACTTACATGAACTGAGGTGTGCATATGTTTCATGTGTATATCTCACATTTTTTTTGCATAACTCCTTGTTTGCAGCAGACAGTTTTTGCATCAGTTTAGTGTCCTATTTATTGTTTTAACTTTTCATCACCTCTGTCTCTGCCATGATTGTAAGCCCATGAATATTATAGTACCTAGTACACAGTTGGAGTTCACCTTATATTTACCCCAAAATTAGTTAAATAAAATTGAGAGATTAAAAAAAACTGAATTAATAGATTGACGCAATTAATTTTAAAGCCTCAAGATACAATGAATTCAAGTTGCTCAGTCATGTCCAACTCTTTGAGTCACTATGGACTGTACCAGGCAGGAATACTGGACTGTGTTGCCATTTCCTCCTCCAGGGGATCTTCCTGACCCAGGGATAGAACTCTCATCTCTTGAGTCTCCTATATGGGCAGGTGGACTCTTTATTACTGTCCCACCTGGGAAGTCCCTCAAGACATAAAAGCTATATTTAAATATTTTTAATACAGTAATTTACCAACTATGCCTTATCAAATCTTCAAAAAATTGAATATTATTTATATTATTTTATCATGACATTTCACTCTAATTCTGTATAATAACTAAGATATTTAACAATTACCACAATTATTTTTATAGCTGTTATTTGCAACTGTGGAAAGAATTGCTGTTCATATAGGGGAATTTTTATTAACATATCTTTTATTTTTCATTATTAATATATTACATATCTATTGCAAATTCTTTCCCAGGTTATTTGCTGTATTTATTTTTGCATTTATTGATTATTACATACAATAGAATGAAGTATTTGGTTTACCTTTCTATGCACATTGGCAAATGCAGACCATCATGCAACCACCAACACAATCAAGTTAATTCCAAAATCAAAAAGAATTTCCTCCTGTTACCATTTGGTAATCAGTCTCACCACTTACACCAAGTCCTGACAAAATACAATTTTTCCCAATTTTGTAGTAGCTTCTTCCTAAATACCTTTCTTATTTTAAACTATATTTAGACTAAAGGGAAATAGTTATAGAAGTAGTATAGAAAGTTTCCATTTATCCCTTACTCAGTTTATACTGAAGATAATATCTTACATAATTTTCACAATTTACAAAATATTCAGGGCCACTATGGAAACTAAAGACCTTATTGGAATGTCACCAGTTTTTCCACTGCTGTCTTTTTTTTCCCCTTCCAGGATCCCATTCAAAACCCAACCTTGTAATTGTTTGCTTTTATTCTCCACAGGTTTCTGCAATCTGTCATTGTTCTTGAGTATGTCTTTTTTTTTTTTTTTCACCATCTTAAAATTAACGTTTTTGAAGTTCACTAGTCATTTTGCTGAATGTCCCTAAAATTAGCTTTGTCAGAAGTTTTCACAGTATTGGACTGAAGTTAATTACTTGTTCAGGGAACCAGAAAAATTATGTGTATTTTTTCGTCCATCATGTTCTGTTTTAACACTAGTTCTCTTCTGATATTGATCAATTAGTTAAGAAGGTTTCTGTCAAAATCATTCACTCTAAAGTTAATGTCTTTTCTCTGTGGTTAACAAATATCTTGGGACACATTTTTGAGACTATGAAAATTCCATTTTCTTATTTGACTTTTAATTGTGTTTACTTTGACTGACAAACTCTACTTCAAATTCTGTATGTACCATTCAACTTATATTTTACTCTGTGGCAACTGCCTCTGGATATATGCATAGAAAGAACTTAGCCACATTCCTCTTCGTTAAATTTCACATCACTATTATTTTAGAATTTAAGGCTTCACATTTTTAGAAATTTTGAAATTAAATTTTAGTATTTCCATTAGTTCTCTGGGAAATAAATTATAAATGCTCATGGAATAACCAGTTAACCCAAGTAATAAAATTCATGAGATTTTTAAAACTCAAATTTACTTACTTTAAGCAATTAACCTCAAGTTAAGTTTTATAATTTTATAAAGAATCAGTTACTGTATTTGTAAATTTAAACGATGACCAAGGAAGATGTTCACGGTCAAAACTAAAAGCAAGTGGTATTGCAAGTATATGTTTTAATATTTATGAAAAATTAAATATAAAAATATTATAAAATAGATAGTGGTTAATAAAGCCATATATGTTTCAGCAAAGTTTTCTGACCCAGCTTCACTTTAAAGCTGTTGCTAGTTTAAATTTCCATTGTATTTAATATGAATATCTCAAACAACAAAATGCATTTCTTTTATTTGTTGTCAATCTGCCTTAAATGATTTGATCTCTTTTAATTATCTTGCTAGTTCAAAGTGAATTTATTCTCTGTCTTAGGTTATAACTCTAAGGATTATTCTCTTTTATCTTTAAATAGTTTGTTTCCTCTTGCCTCTGCCCAGCCTGATGCTTGAATGAGTTTGGAATTCACCCTACTCGCTGTTCTAGAAACAATTACATATAAGACATTACATATGTAACATGTGGTACCTCTTTCCCCAGGTAATTATAGATCATATTGTCTCATTCCTCAATTTCACATTTAGTAAAACATCCAGGTTCATCTAATAAACTAAGAAAATACTGTTTTGAGTCTTACCTACTGTCTTTAGTTGAATTCTCCCTTATGGAGACTGATAATCTCAGACTTCCATTCTCCAGAAGAATGAGAAATTGATTTCTGCTTTTTATATGCCACCCAATCTATAGTGATTTTTATAGCAGCCCAAACCAAGATCTTTCAGCAAAGAAGATATACAGTTGGCAAAGAAGCATATGAAAAGATGCTCCACATCATATATCATTAGCAAAATGCAAATTAAAACAAATTTGGGTTACCACTACTCACCTATTGGAATGGCTATAATCCAAAGCACAGAGAACACCAAATGCTGGCAAAGACGTGGAGCAATAGAAATTCTCATGCATTCCTGGAAGGAAGGCAAATTGTAGTTACTGTGGAAGACAGTTTGAAAGTTTCTTACAATTCTAAGCGTACTCTTACCATATGATCCAGTAAGTGGGCACCTTAGTTTTTACCTAAAGGAGGTAAAGACATATTTCCACATGAAAGCCTATGTATGGATGTTTACAGTAGCTATATTCATTATTGCCAAAATTTGAATGCCACCAAGATTTTTTTTCTGACTCAAAAAACCTATACTTTAAATATATCTTTTTCCTCATAGAAATATAAAGAATTTCCCATTGGAATGTTAAAGATTCTTACTGCTTTACTTCATGAAGCAGCTGATTTACCATACCAAAAAGTTACCACTTTGTCAGAAAAGAACACTTCAGACCTGACAAAATGATACAGAAGCTCCAACAACCAAGCAGTTTTCCTCTTACACTTTCCTGACCTCTAGGAGAAAACCATCCTTGGACAGCCTTGTTCAAGAAGGAGAGATACACAGAATAGACCCAACCTGAACTTAAGACCTGGAGAAGAGCCCCCTGTGTTCCCTTGAACTCCAACTGTCTGACACAGAAGTAAGCATTATACTCACATCAGTATATGATAAATGGTATCTATTCCCTTTTTGCTTTTAGAGCCAACGTTTAGACAAAGATTAGTGTATTTTATTCATGATCATAGAACATAATAATAATGTTTTCAGCCTTAATATCATCAAAGTAAAGATGAGAGAAGCTCAGAAGCTAAGGAATAGCAATTTGATTGAACAGCTACTTTTGAATGATTAACAAATAAAAGCAGCCAGCTTACTACATTCAAGGTAATTAAGAAAACTACAGTGCTTGGAAAAAGACATTATCCAAGCAAGAATGAAAGGAATGAAACCTTCTATACAAACTACTCCTGAAGAAGGCAATGGCACCCCACTCCAGTACTCTTGCCTGGAAAATCCCATGGATGGAGGATCCTAGTAGACTGCAGTCCATGGGGTCGCTAAGAGTCAGACACGACTGAGTGACTTCACTTTCACTTTTCACTTTCATGCATTGGAGACGGAAATGGCAACCCACTCCAGTGTTCTTGCCTGGAGAATCCCAAGGATGGGGGAGCCTGGTGGGCTGACGTCTATGGGGTAGCACAGAGTCAGACACGACTGAAGTAACTTAGCAGTAGCAGCATACAAAACTACATGGCAGGAATTGGTACTTTACTCTCAGTTTCAGGAAATGAACTGGTCCTGTCTTCCTGGTGTGGGCTTCCCAGGTGGCACTAGTGGTAAAGAACCCGCCTGCCAATGCAGGAGACATAAGAGACGCAGGTTCGATCCCTGGGTTGGGAAGATCCCCTGGAGGAGGGCATGGCAACCAACTCCAGTATTCTTGCCTGGAGAATCCCATGAGGAGTGTAGCCTGGAAAGCTACAGTACATGGGGTCACAAAGGGTTGGACACTACTGAAGAGACTTAGCATGCATGCACATTCTTCTGATGTAAATGAAAATCTGGAAGAATAAAAAGATGTTATCTCTATATAAGATGGGATGAATTAATCAAGTCACTACTGCTAGGGTTAGTTGTTTGACTTCAAAAGATTTATAAGCATTTCATATCATAATTCTACATAGCTTGTAAATAAATAAACAAATGTTACTCTCCTGTAAATATCTCTTTTAGTTACTTCCTTCATTTAGTATATATTTAAATAAATCTGATTATTTTGTGGAGAATATAATTATATATATTTTGGTCATTAAAAAATATAATGCTTGTACTGAATCATTTTTTTTAAGTGATCAGAAAAACCTTTGAGTTAAGGTACAGTCTACAAAATGAATGCCTGTTTGGGTCAAAAATACCAAAGTAATGAAAGGCACAGGAAAACTCAAGAAGTTTTCCAAACTGAATAAACCTAAATAGATGTCAACTAAATGATTTTGAATTGGATCTGAACCTATAAAATGAAAGAATCATCAGCAACATTTTAACATCCCAGGAATAGATGAGAGAATTTTACTAGTGAACATGTCCTAATTTTGACAGTTGTACTATTGTGATAAAAGGAAACCTGCTCTCTGTGAGAAATACACACTAAAATGGTAAGCAGCAATTTGGCATTGTGCCTGCAACATAAGTGTTTCATAAAAGTATTTTATATGTATATATCCATATATACCTGTGGATAGATAAGATGGCTACATTGGTAGGTTGACAGAGAATGATGAGATAAATGTGGTAAAATGTCAAAAATTAGAAAATCTGGATAAGAGCACATGTGATATCTTTGTACTCTTTTTACAACTTTTCAAAGGTTTGAAACTATTTCAAATGAAAGGTTAAAAAGAAAAAAAATTATATTGGAAACCAAGAAAACACCTAAACTTAGAAATGTAAAGAAGGAAAAAAGCTATCACTTTATAATCTGAGATGTCCATCCTGTTACATGCTGCTGTTGCTAAGTCTCTTTAGTCGTGTCCAACTCTGTACGACCCCATAGACGGCAGCCCACCAGGCTCCCCCGTCCTTGGGATTCTCCAGGCAAGAACACTGGAGTGGATTGCCATTTCCTTCTCCAATGCGTGAAAGTGAAAGGTGAAAGTGAAGTCACACAGTCGTGTCTGACTCTTAGTGACCCCATGGACTGCAGCCCACCAGGCTCCTCTCTCTGTCCATGGGATTCTCCAGGCAAGAGTACTGGAGTGGGGCGCCATCACCTTCTCCAATCCTGTTACATACTCATAAGTAAAAAAAAAAAAAAAAAAAGAAGAAGAAGAAGAAGTGAAAACACATGGGAGGAAAAAAAACCCCAGTTATTCCCTCAGTTTCTGTAGTTGGAAGGATGAAATTTTTCCAAAGCAGATTAAATCTCTTTCTTTCCTTCTTTGTTTCTCACGAGATAGCAATTGAACATCTAATATATGTTAGGTGCTTTTCGCAGTGCAAAATACACACTTAAAGCAGAGCAGATCCTGAGGAAAAGAATCCTGTATCTCAACCCACACTTCTACGCACAGGACATTATTTCAGGGATCTGTGCACCCTCTGTGCACAAAGTATTTGGTGCACAGAGGGTAATCATAGCAATAAAAGAACTTAACCCTGACTCTTACCTAGATCAACTGATTCCCCGACTTTAGTGTCTCATAGAAGGAACGTGTGTCATATTCACACATAAAAACATAAAAATTTATATTTACATGGTAGATGAAAAGCTTCAGATAGAGAGAATATCATATTCAAATACTGATTATAGAAGCTAGTCTGGCAAAAGTCAGAAACAGTATAGCTGAAATATACACAGGAAAGATAAGACTATGATGGGCACAATTTGGAAGGAAGGAAAAGATAGTATCATAATACTATGTTTATAGTTTAATCTCTATGCATTAAGACAGCACTAAAAGATTTAAAGCAAGGGGTTTAATATCATGAAATAGTTTTAGTTCTTGAAGAAAGGGGTTTGCATGATGAAATATTTTCACTTATTTAACATAGTAACTTCATATTGAATACGCTAAAGATTATATTACATAAGTGCATTTCAGAAACCTTAATATCTAGCTGTTTGACTTCCAATTTTCTGCTCAAAACTGACAACAAACCTTTTAAAAAACAACTTTGCAAGCTATTATTTTAAGGGCTTCTGAGTGGTAATTTGATGGAACTTGTATGGCTTGTTTCTTCTACATGTATAATTATGGTCAATTATTTATGTTTTAAGTATTTATAGAAAGCCTGTTATTTTGAAACATTGAACTGAGTATATACTTCATGAAAAGTGAAAGTGTTACTCGCTAGCCCTGTCAACTCTTTGCCACCCCATGGACTGTAGCCTGCCAGGCTCCTCTGTCCATGAAATTCTCCAGGAGAGAATACTGGAGTGGGTTGCAATTTCCTACTCTTGGGGAATCTTCCTGACCTAGGGTTTACCTGCATTGCAGACAGATTCTTCACTGTCTGGCCACCAAAGAGGCCTGTATACTTTGTAGATGCAGAAATTTAGACTTAGAGGAATTCAAAGAGTTTTCTAGAATCAAATGACCAGTAAATGCTAGAACTGAAAACTGGAATTCTTACTTTCTGGTCCTCAACCCATATTTGGAAATCATGAGTTAAATTTCATCTTACAACAGAAAAAATGGCTTTAAGTAGAATGTGATTCCACATTTAACAAAATCTTTTGAATTTGTTAATTTGAATAAATAATTAGTACCTTACTATGAAAGGCTGTTTTTATTTTTGTGGGAGTATTGTTCTGGATTTGCTTTCTTCACTTAAAAAAAAAAAATAGCACATGCTTAACTTTGCTACTTGCTTCTGCATGTTAATTGTAATAACAGTCTCTCTAGAATGTTCAAGGAATTTGTAATTATATGTTAAACTTCTTTGGGAGTGAATTTTATAAACCTGATTTATTTACATAATTTTAATTCATTGCTAAAAATAACTGACATAAAAACTAACAAATTTTTATGTTTAAAGTTCAGATATCTTTTTTATAAATATAAGATCCAATATATAATTTCATTTGACAATTATTGAACCCCACTAGCATGCACTGGTTTGTGGCACTTCAGTAAATAAAGAATAGTTAAAATACAAAGAATAACCGTTAAGTACTTAGTGTCAAATATGGGATAAAGTACACACGTTGATTATGATAATATAAAACATTTTTCCATTTTTATTTTTAAATTGTCTTCATATATGGCTGACTTTCTCGATTTTTCTTTTTTCTTTTTTTTGTATGAGCGATCTTAGTTCCCTGACCAGGGAGTGAACCCATGCTCCTTGCCCTGGACCCTCAGTCTTAACCAATGGACCACCATGGAAGTTCCAACTCTACCAAATTTTGAGGAGGGAAGAGTGATTATTTTGCTGCAAAGATAAAGTGTCTAATACTATATATGATATTCAGCCATTCTGTCATCTTTTCTGGCCTTTCTTTCTCTTCCTCTCTCTAATCAGGTTAAACACATACTAAGTAACTACAACAACAAAGATACAACAAATAAATGAGAAAATATTCTTCCAAATTACTTATGAAAACCAATCCATCACTCACCAGTTTCTTCCCAGAACACAGAAATTTGCTTCTTCCAGTATACCGAATGACATTTCATAATATTTTTGCAAGAATGGCTTATATACTGGTATCCATAAACTTCTCTTTTACTCATTAGTATAGAAAATAGGGGGCTTCCCAGGTAGTATGAGTGGTAAAGAACCCACCTGCCAATGCAGAAGACATAAGAGACACAGGTTCTATCCCCGAATTGGGAAGATCCCCTGGAGGAGGGCATGGCAACCTACTCCAGTATTCTTGCCTGGAGCCTGGACAGAGGAGCCTGGTGGGCTACCTACCGTCATAGAGTCACAAAGAGTAGGACACAACTGAGAAACTTAGCATGTATGCACGCATAGAAAATAGAAACTAAGAAGGCAAAAACAATATTAATACTTAGGGAATAAATTTTTAATTCTATGCAAAATTGCTGAATACTTTGGAAAATTTACTTGCAACTTCTGAGGTCCAAGTCAGTGGTATAAACATCCAATTATAATAAACAAGCCCTGGTATAGATTTTTTCCTCTCCATTTACTTGGTTACTCAGAATGATTCAAGTGAATGAATACAATACATACAGTCAAGTGTGCAAAATCAGAAATGATAAAGACAACTACTGTGAAGTAGTCTGTTTATAGTCTTTTCTTGTTGTTAAGGGATGAAACCGAATGGATTTAACAAAGCTATATGGGAACCTCATATTTTGGTATCAGGCACTAGAATGGCTGATAATCGGTATGGCATCACTGTACTATTTGTTAATTTCTGTGTGTATGTGTTATCCAGAATTTTTATCTTCTTTGAGAATCTAGAGGGTAAGAGAGATGATTAACAAGGTGAAATTTGGCACTTCTGGGTAAACTAACAAAATTATATATAATAGTAGCACAAGACCCACAAAACCCCTCAGCACTGTATTCTGATTTAGCATTATGATTAAATTTAACATTATGCTGCACTTCTGAATAGCTAATGTATTCAAGGGCAAGCATCAATGGATCAGTGCAGCTTTTTATATTCTTGGGGGTAATAGGGGGTATAACTATCTGTTAAGCTATTATTAAAGTTCTCTTTACTTTCATGACTATATTTTAAATAAATTATCAGCTCAGCTCCATTCAATTCCTTACCAATAGTGATACTACAGGAAGGAGTGTCTGAAAAGGTATTTCCTATGTGTATGAAAACCAAATATTCTAATTGTGAATTATCAGCTGGTGGAAAGGAAGTCTGCATCAAGACAAGTAAAATTCTCTCCTGAATGTTTCCCAATCAAATCTGGAAACATAGGCAAAGGTGAGATTTTTCTGAAAATTATAGATAATTTTATAAACATTTAAACATTTTAGAAGTTGAACAGATGATATATGCATATGCTTCTTGATTAACATGAGGCACTTAAGTTGCTTTCCTTCATTTTTAATAGGTTGGCAACAATAACTAAAAAGATAAGTAAAATATCATTTTTATATTATAGTTTCCTTTTTTATAATTTGTTCCTTCTGCTGTTGATTTTTTTCAAATGCCATTTAATATTTGCAGGAAATTTAATGTAGTATTTTTCCCCCAAGAAAGTAGAATGTTTTTTATAGCTCTAATTTAACATGACTTAGATAAGTAGGTACATCTGGTTTACATTGTTTATTTTGAGTCAAAATAACCTTAACTTGCAGACTGTTATTGCCTGTGTTCTGCTACAAATTTTCAGGGCAAGAAGTAAACAAAAACAACCTAAGGAATTTACACTGGTTGAATTTAAAACATAGAAATAGAAAGTATCAAGAGAATCGAATCATATGTGGTCGCAAGTTTGGTTGATTGCGATCATAAACAATTTTTCAGTAACAGAATCAGAAATGAGTACTATTTAATTTTTCCCCAGCTTCTTTTTGGAAAGTGCCAGTACTTTCATACCAGATTCATGACATCATAACAATGTTCCAAGCTACTGAGTTGAGGAAGCTCAGTCTTACTGATTCAGTTAATGGAGAGAACATATTGTGTTATATTTATCTAGTAAAAATATAAGAGCAAGATTAGGACCCCTAACCAACAATAAGTGAATAAAATAACCAATGAATAAAATAGTATATCTATATAATTAAACGTTTAGTATGCATTATATGTAGATGAATAAATTTTCACTTCTATTTTAGCAAGAATTTTTATTTGTATCAACTCTCTTAAAACTTCTTTAATCAGTAATTTTCATGATTAATTATATTTTAAATACAGAACATAAAGTTTATTTCTTCTAAAGTATTTTGTAAGAATAAAAGTGCTTTAGAAAAAATCAATTTGCCTAAGACAAAAGTTTACCTTTATTTTTAACAAGATGCTTTATCTTAATGAGGACAAAATACCTCCATCCCTATAAACAAGTTTCCTAGGAGTACTGACGTTCATGTTTATAATTATTTCTTTTTGGTATGTGTGTGTGTGCACCCATGTCTGTGAATATTGTAAAACAGAAATTGATGGCATTTGCAACATTTAATAAATGATGTCTACACACACAAACATACAAACACACACACATATATGATTTCTAATCATCATAACTTCATACTCTCATATTCTCCTTTAGATGTATTTGGTGCTTCCAAGCATATTCATTAGCATGTACTGACTTTCTATATATTGCTGTTCTTAATTTCAAGCAACCCTTAGGCTGACAGAAAGAGGGGAAAAGTAGGAAACGAGTGCAGTAAAAGAAGGGGAATGATCTCATTGGAATATTGGGAGAGCTGGAGAAACTTGCTTGAAGCTAGTTTTTGGGGGATCATGCCTTAATCCACTTTGCACAATCGACAGGAGGTCACCAAAGCCTTTGCCACAGCTACCCTGAATGCAGTAGCCAGGAAGCTCCTATTTATTGCCTATAATCCTGCCATGAACATAATCTTCAGCAGCTGCTCCTGCCACAAACAATACAGCCACTCGTGCAATCCTGCAATCACTGATGTCTTCAGAGTTGGAATGCTTGTTTTCACCTTCCTTTCACTCTGCTCCCATTTCTTTGTATTGTTCAAGGGCATCACCTGCTAGGGCCCAAGACGCAAAGAAGCATGGAGAAGCATGTGTTCTAGTTTCTACTTTGGGGACATAAGGTGGAGAATTTCCCAAACTACAGAAAGATGTTCAAAATGTACTGGGCAGTGAGACAAATGAATGATACGGGCTTACTCTGTTTATCAATGAGAGTTGAGTACCTACCCACTGCAGGTTGGAAAATTACTCAGCCCCTCGTTATGTGATAGAAAATTGCTTTTCAAGATTACCTGCTATATTCATTGGGATGCAGAATATGCACTCAGTGGCACCATAATGTAGATTATATAGTATAAAACAAAACAGCAATAACAACTTTAGCAAAAATTTATTGTTAGTCTGATTTTACTAATCTTGTTCAGCTGTCAGTAAAGTCCTAGAAGAGACGGATGAACGGAAGGCAGAATTAACCTCACTGCCAAGGGAGATGGCAGGGAATAAAATCAGTTGTGTGAAGAGATGTGCTCTCTGCTTACAGCCTGAAATAAAACTTGTCTCAGATTTCTCCAGCTCAGAAACTTGCCAGGTAGAAAAAGCTACATTTTCGTACATATTGATTCTATTAGTAGAGAAAGTCAAATGATTGCTTTAACAATATATATAACTGAGACCTCAAACTCTTCTGAGCACCATCTATTAAGATTTTTTTGCCAAATGAAATGGTAGCGTGAAACCACAAAACTACTTTGTATAGTGGGAAAATGGAATGATATAGCCATTAACCTACAGGTTAGGCAAAAGATAGAGCCCAGTAAGTGAAACATTATAATCTTCAAATTCAAAGACTGTGTTGATGAAAGATCCTGGTTGTGTTTCGGAACACACACAACTCAAGCTAATAGGTATCTTTGAAAGTTATGAGGGAACACTTTTGCCAATATGGAACCTCAGGTACAGCTTGCAACAGCATGTGATGGTTCTAAGTCTAAAGTAATTTATAAGCTTCCAATTTCCATCAACTCAAAATGGGTTGATAAATCCACGCAACCTGCCAGAAGAGTGTCATTCCCTGTGAGCCACTCAGAAATGACGACGACGAGTTGTAACGCGTAAGTAGGATTCTTCCAAAAGTGAAAGCAGGGCTTTTGTGTCAGCTAAAAGAGCAGGCTATCCTCACAGTCACATCAGCTAACATTGATTTTTGCTTCATATGAATCATTTCTTCAAGGTTTTCCCTTGACTCTGTTGAAGAAAAGACCTTGCTTCCTTTTCCTTTGGTGCTGCTGTAGAGTGTGCATTAGCCAGACAAACTGTTGTTTAGGTTACAGGTTATCAGACCCTAAGATACAACAACCACATACGATAATTCCAATTTCAAGGCAGATACAGTCACTGCTGCTGCTGCTGCTAAGTCGCTTCAGTCGTGCCTGACTCTTAGCGACCCCATGGACCGCAGCCTACCAGGCTCCTCTGTCCATGGGATTTTCCAAGCAAGAGTACTGGAGTGGGATGCCATTGCCTTCTCCACTGGATAAGCCTTAAAGTCACTCTTACCTAAGGAAAGAGATGATATATTGTGTGCATCAGGGAAAACAATGAATGTGGTTAATGGATAGTTACATGAGTTGACTAAACACCTAAATACAAGTTTTCTAATAGCTTGTTGTTGTTTTTGTTCAGTTGCTAAGTCATGTCTGAGTCTTTGCAACTTCATGGACTGTAGCTTATCAGGCTCCTCTATCCTTCACTATATCCTGGAGTTTACTCAGATTCATGTCCATTGAGTCAGCGATGCTATCTAAACATCTCATCTTCTGCTGCCTCCTTCTCCTTTCACCTTCAGCCTTCTCCAGCCTCAGGGTGTGGGTATTTAAGGGAAGAAAAAGAATTATTCAAAGCAATAGACACAGTAATTAGCCTAATTAGCTATACTATAGGCTAGCTATTCTCTGAATAACGAAATATAGGAAAGATAATCCAAATCTTGCAAGCAGCAATTTTGATGTGAAACTCCGAGATAAGTTAGGACACAAGCTTAACTAATGTATTACAAAGAGGGTTAATTTTCAATCAGACTTCTGATGATTTTGTGAGAAAAGACATTTAATTACTGCCTGGAAAGTTTTCTATGACTTAAATGTCAAATAGTATGGATGCTTATCAAATTATCAAGATGGTGATTTTAAATAAAATTGTTTTATCACCTCCAGGTTTGGAACAAAGAATATACAAATTAGAGCAAGGATGAAGGAGAGACCCCAAATTTCTTACTTCACAACGTTGGCTTTGCTCAGTCTTGACTTTAGCCTGATCCTTCTCTCCTGGGTGTTTTAATGGATTCTTATGTGGTTTTTTGGTTTGTTTTTAAGGAGACATTTCCATTCATCCTTTATCCTAACAGACTCCATGTAGCTTTTCGCAGACTCAAGCCCTCTATCTATTACAATAGCCCGTTTCAGGCAGCCTCTCACAATCTTCAGCCTCAATGAAGTGTCTGGAATAAACTCCAAAAGGCAAGAAATAAAAAGTGAAACATAAACATGATTTAGAGGGAAAAAACTACATACAGGCAAGAATCAACAAAGATTAAGTGTGCATAGGATTACTATTTTTGAAGGAAGAAAAAAGAGGTAAAAATATATATATTTACTATTTGTAAGGGAAAATTCATATATAAGTTCAGTCACTCAGTTGTGTCCAACTCTGTGTGACCCTATGGACTGCAGCACATCTGGCATTCTGGTCCATTACCAACTCCTGGAGTTTACTCAAACTCATGCCTTTCAACCATCTCATCCTCTGTCATCCCCTTCTCCTCCGACCTTCAATCTTTCCCAGCATCAGGGTCTTTTCCAATGAGTCAGTTCTTCGCATCAGGTGGCCAAAGTATTGGAGCTTCAGCTTCAGTCTTTCCAGTGAATATTCAGGACTGATTTCCTTTAGGACTGGCTGGTAGGATCTCCTTGCAGTCCAAGGGACTCTCAAGAGTCTTCTCCAACACCACAGTTCAAAAGCATCAATTCTTTGGCACTCAGCTTTCTTTATAGTCCAACTCTCATATTTATACATGACTAAATCATATCTGTATATATATATATACACACACACATACACATATACATATATATGTTTCTATACATAAAGAAACATCTTAACCTGAAATTGAAAAGACATTTTGTAAAAAGAAGCATAAATAATTGAAAAAAAATAAATTTAATCTTGATGAAATCACTAAATTTAAGGAAACACAGAATCTTAAATTTTATCCAGAAATAATACAGATCATCCCCCAAAGAAATAAAGCTTGCTTCAAACTTCCCCACAAGATTAGATGCCAGTGGATATTAGAACAAGATCTAAGAAATGTTACAGGGAAACTTATGAAACTTTTAATATTTGCTCAGTCTAGGCAGTGTTCAGTGGTAAGTAAAAAAGAAAGTTACAAAAATGAGACAAAGAAAAAAAATATATATATCTGAACTCTTCCTGAAAATCTGCTTGGACATTTAATTCTTTCCCGCTCACAAATGAAGGAGTAACATATTAAAAAGGAGAAATCGGTTAGCATGACCAGGATCAAGAAAGGCTTTCCCTTTTCCTTCTCCTTCCCCATTTCCCTCCCATCCTCCTTTCTTTAGCTGCCTCCTCCTCCTCTTTCTCTTTTTCCTCCTGCTCTTCCTCCTTCTCTCCACAAGTTGCTAATCATGCCTCTAAGAGTGATCCAGGGTCGGCTTGTAAAATATGACACTTGAGGGAAGTGGTCAAGTAGTCAGTGGTCAATACGAGCCGTTGAGGGAGCAGAAGCTGACTGGGAGCACAAAAACGCAAGTGATAGAATCTGAAGGAAATAGCGTGAAGAGCAGACATTCCATGAAGCTGCACAGCGGGCTTCGGAAGTTCCTTGTGTTTTCCCCTTATCTTGTCAGTGTTTCGTTGCTACTCCCTACTTCAGTGCCTCTCTTATGCATTTTAGTTGCATTCCTGGAGACCAGAGCTCCAGGCTGACACTCCCATGCCCTTACCTAGACAGCAGGTCTCACTTAGCACTGCTGCTGCTGCTGCTAAGTCGCTTCAGTCGTGTCCGACTCTGTGCGACCCCATAGACGGCAGCCCACCAGGCTCCCCGATCCCTGGGATTCTCCAGGCAAGAACACTGGAGTGGGTTGCCATTTCCTTCTCCAATGCATGAAAGTGAAAAGTGAAAGTGAAGTCGCTCAGTCGTGTCCGACTCTTAGCGACCCCATGGACTGTAACCTACCAGGCTCCTCAGTCCATGGGATTTTCCAGGCAAGAGTACTGGAGTGGGGTGCCATTGCCTTCTCTGCACTTAACACTAGTGACAATTTTTTTTTCCTAGTCCCTTCAGCTGTGGGGGTAAGACCAATTGCTGTTGCTGGTCTCCAAGTACAGCGTCATCCCTAGTTTGTTCTTTAATCCAGGCTTCAAGGTAGCTCTGGTATTAAAGTATTTTTATTTGTGTTGATGGAATTTAATTATGTTTCTTGCCAGGACCTAAACTTGCATATTGTTGTAGTGACTAGAGATATTTCTTAATAAAATTAATAAATTCTAATATTAACAGGGGCTTCCCTGGTGGCTCAAATGGGAAAGAATCTGCCTGCAATGTGGGAAACCCAGGTTTGATCCCTGGTTTAGGGAGATTCCCTGGAGAAGAAAATGGCAACCCACTCCAGTATTCTTGCCTTGGAGAATCCCATGGATAGAGGAGCCTGGTGGGTCCTAGTCCATGGGGTCACAAAGAGTCAGACACAACTATGCCATTGACACACACAAAAATATTAACAGACCACACTGAAGACCTAGCTGATTGCTGTCCTTGAATCTATAGTGATTTCATATAGCACACACGATTTAAGCATGGTTACTATTGTTAATATAAAATATAAATGCTCCAAACTGGAAATTCATTGGGAAATTAGATAACTTTTACTCAAGAGCTCATACTTCTGTTTTGTTTTTACTAAAATAAATATCTAGTACTGTTGTCTGGAATTCAGGAATCAGAAGATCCAAATGTCACAAGGTATCAGTGACATATTAGTCAATGAATAACTAGAAGCTACAAAGACATTTCACTAGAAAAATGACCAAAAAAAAAAAAGATTTTAATTAGATTATTCAAATTTCATGCTCATAAAGGATGATCCCCATTGGGGAACACTCAGCTCCATTTTTAAGATAAATGGACTATTTCATTTTAGAACACTTTCCATAAATAACATCATGTACAATAAATCAATTTAAACAGCAGTTGAAGGGCAGAATCAGAAAAACCATGCAAGTGCCTGGGGGTGCATCAGACTTGGTCATATAGCAAATCAGAAGATGATCAAAAGGGGTTAACCCCCCTGTTGCTATCGTGCTGGAATTTATGGAACATCTGTTGTCTAATTTCTGCAGCAAAACTGCTAACTCTCCACTGTTGACTGACTCATTAAATCCCTGCACTGGCATCAACAGAAGGAATGAATTTTCATTCTCAAACTCTCCACTTGTATTATTTTATTCCCCTCACTCCTCTCTAACCACAGGGGAAAAGCTAGACAGAAGAGATCTATAAATTATACCTAATTTTGATGTATCTATTTGAAACTATACCATTTGCAATTCTGATTTTTATTTCTTTTTTTGTTTTTTGAAAGTGCCTGTATGTTCTTCTGTTCATAACTTTTATAATTTTGAATTTTGTCTGATTTTAGGTGAAATCAAATAAAAAATGTTCGGTAAGATTTTTACATTGTCAAAATGGATCCAGAGTTTTTCTATTCCCTCAGAAATGGCCAGAGAGATTTAAATAATACTGAAATATTTGGTGTTAGAAAATAGGGTATGATTTGTGCTGAATTTTTAAACATTGACATTTCACTATCTTTAGGAGTCCAAATTAATTGGAATTAATTTTAAAGTTAATTTGTAATTATTTTTTAAACAAACTGGTTATTCAGTTGTACTGAAGGAAAAAACAATTCAGATAGGGTTCCACCATTTCAATACATATAACTCTCTCATGAAAAATATATTTATATATGTATATATTATATTAAAGTTGATCTGTAGTTATATCAATATATAACTTATTCTAAAACAGATATTTCATTAGGTTATTGATAAAATTTTTCTACATATAATATTATATGTGTAGTGTCTGCAACTTTAATGAGAATTGACTTAAGCTCAGGAAATTGCATTTAAGCATTCATCTTGATTGTTGTCTCACCATAGCTTGATTTACTTTGTAATTACTCCTTAACTGAAATGAATTCATGATGAAAATATCAGGGAATTACTAAATACCCAAAGGTATGCTCTTTTAAAAAAGAAGTTACAGTATGAAAATATCTAAGCTAACTTTCAAAGCAATTTTATTTATCCCTGTAAACTCTCTCCTTCTGATGAGAAATGCTTTGGGACAATATTTCAAAGAAGACATGAGGGAAATTTTACTATAGTCTTGTAGTGTTACTATCTTTGCAGAAATCATAATAATTTTGTGTAGAGAGCTGTGAACTGATTGTAGAGAATGCCAGTATAGGATATACAGGCATATAGGGTTGGTATTCATTATACTATTTCTAAACTAGTGATGATTTAAAATTGGATATTTATTAGTGGAAAGACAGGCTACAATAATATTAGTAGTATTGTACTCACTCAAAGCACAGACAGTATTTGAATGCTATTGTGATTTCAAAATTCAGAAGGTAATTTCAATACACATGAAATATAAAAATTACATGGATACTTCTGTTACAGAATGATATTCATTTTCCTTTTTTAACTCTTCTACATGACAATTTGAAGTAAAATAATAGCTTATTAATGATAATATTTTTTGAAATGCTATATATAAAATTATCTGTTATTTAATTCTCTAGAAATGGTCATTTTGATTGTCTAAATTATGTGAAAGCCATTTCAGAGATACCAATTTTAACAGAATCATCAGTGTCACTGAAAATAATTGATTTCTTCTTTTTAAACAAAGGTAGAAAAAAAAATACCACTTGAATAACACAAAACCTGTAGGAAAATATGACTTTTAAAACAGTCAATTATTAGCTTTTAATTTTTTTCTGTACTTTTAATTTAATTTTCTCTCTACCTAATTGTATTCCATTTTGTAATGCTCAGAACAAATAACCTATAAAAAAATAACATAGATTGAGCCTCATGAAGTGATTCTTAATATCTGCTCAAAAAATCCCTCCAGTGATACACAGCCATCATGCCTTTTGGATATTGTACTTTAAAATATACTATATGACTATGAGGACAGACAGCTGATTTTTATATGACAGATTATTTGAATTTTGGAGAAATTAACTTAATTTTTCCACACTTGGAATTTGTTCTTTAGTTAATGTATATAATCTCTTCTAAATATAATTCTAAAGAAGAATAATTTCTTCTTTAGAGATATCCCTTTAGGAAGGGATAAATGAACATAATGTCTGCAAAAAGTCAATAACAGAAGCCACAATTAAATAGAGTCAGGAGAAGAACAAGATGGTGGAGGAGTAGGTGGACATGGAGTACATCTTTCTCCATGAATACATCAGGAATACACCTTCAGAAACAGAAGAACATGCAGAATACCAGTTGAGAGCAGACAAGAGTTGGTGGAACCAGAGGAAAAGAATATATAGGCCCAAGTAAAACTCAGTAGAACAAAGGATGCTATGCTATGCTAAGTCACTTCAGTCGTGTCCGACTCTGTGCGACCCCATAGACGGCAGCCCACCAGGATCCCCCGTCCCTGGGATTCTCCAGGCAAGAACACTGGAGTGGGTTGCCATTTCCTTCTCCAATGCATGAAATTGAAAAGTGAAAGTGAAGTTGCTCAGTTGTGTCCGACTCTTAGTGACCCCATGGATTGCAGCCTAACAGGCTCCTCCATCCATGGGATTTTCCAAGCAAGAGTACTGGAGTGGGGTGCAAGAACAAAGGAACTAGAGGGTAAAACAGGACTGTTAGTAGGACTAGCCCTGCCCTCAATGGGTGGGGGAACTGAAGCAGGGGTCTGATTCCCACGTCTAGGCAGTTGTTTGAGTCAGAGGAGAAACATTTAAGGCTGAGAGTGAAACAGCTGATCTATGGCAGCCTAGATGGAACAAGAATCAGACAGTCCTTTCCTCAGCTGTATATACCCTGGATAGGGACATAGATCCCCTGGAAGGTGCAACAGCTGGGAGCTGGAGTTTAGGGATTGTGGAGCAATCCCAGGGCAAAGGCCGTTGTTGACCTAGGAGAGACAGATGGAGGGCATGTGAGGGAGGAGATTGTGGTGGGAAATGCCTGTGGAGGAAAGCCAGGGAGCCACAGAAGCAAGGCAATAAAGCTGGGCCATGGGTTGGGGGTGGAGCCATCACCATAGCCCCTCTCCCCTCACATGCCAGCAATGCAGCTGAACAACAGAGGGGCTGGCCCATCAAATGCCTGACGTACTGAACTACAGAGTAGGACCCCACACAGGGTGCCCCTTTAAGTGCCTGATGTGCTGATCTTCAGAGTATGACCCCAGCCGGGGGGGGGGGGGGGGCCCTCTATGTGCCTGACATAGAAGTTATGAACAACCCAAGTACAACCACTGAAATTGAAGCTGTGATAAAAAAATATCCCCCAAAACAAAAGCCCAGGATAAGATGGCTTCACAGGAAAATTCTATCAAACATTGAGAGAAGAGATAATGCCTATCCTTCTAAAAATCTTTCAAAAAATTGCAGAGGAAGGAACACTTCCAAACTCATTCTACGAGGCCACCATCACCTTGATACCAAAACCAGACAAAGACAATATAGAAAAAGAAAACTATAGACCAATATCACTGATGAACATAGATGGAAAAATCCTCAACAAAATTTTAGCAAACAGAATGCAGCAACACACCAAAATGCTCATACACATGATCAAGTTGGGTTTATTTCAGGAATGCGAGGATTCTTCAATATACACAAATCAACCAATTTGATACACTTTGTTAACAAATTAAAAGATAAAAACCATATGATAATCTCAATAGATAGATAAAAAGCTTTTGACAAAATTCAGCATGCATTTATTATTAAAACTCTTCAAAAAATGGGCATAGAGGAAACCTACCTCAGCATAGTAAAGGCCATATATGATAAGCCTACAGCAAACATTGCTCTCAGTGGTGAAAAACTGAAAGCATTCCCCCTAAGATCAGGAGGAAGATAAGGGTGTTTACTTTCACCATTATTATTCAATATAATTCCGGAAGTCCTAGCTACAGCAATCAGAGGAGAAACAAACAAACAAAAAAAGGAATCTAGATTGGAAAAGAAGAAGTAAAGCTCTCATATTTTTCAGGAAACATGATACTGCACATAGAAAACCCTAAAGATAGTATTATCTACAGCTAATTCACTGATAGAGCTCATCAGTGAATTTAGCAAAGTTGCAGGATACAAAATCAATACACAGAAATCACTTGCATTTCTGTATACTAACAAGGAAAAATCAGAAAGAGAAATTAAGGAATTAAGTCCATTCATCATTGCAACAAAAAGAATTAAATATCTAGGAATAAACTCACCTAAGGAGACAAAAGAATTGTACACAGAAAATTATCGACACTGATGAAAGAAATCAAAGATGACATAAACAGATGGACAGATATTCCATGTTCCTGGGTAGGAAGAATCAATATTTTGAAAATGACTATACTACTAAATGCAATCTACAGATTCTATGTGATCCCTATCAAATTACCAATGGCATTTTCCACAGAACAGGTCAAAAAAATTTCACAATTCATATGTAAGCACAAAAGACCCCAAATACCCAAAGCAGTTTTGAGAAAGAAGAATGGAGCTGGAGGAATCCACCTTCCTGACTTCAGGTTATACTACAAAGCTACAGTCATCAAGACAGTATGGTTCTGGCACAAAAAAAAGAAATATAGACCAATGGAACAAGATAGAAAGCCCAGAAATAAACCTGTGCACCTATGGGCACCTTATTTTTGACAAAGGAGGAAAGAATACACAATGGGGCAAAGACAGTCTCTTCAATAAATGGTGCTGGGAAAACTGAACAGCTACATGTAAAAGAAGGAAATTAGAACACTTCCTCACAAAGTGTTACCACAAAGGTAAACTCAAAATGGATTAAAGACCTAAATATAAGACCAGAAACTACAAAACTCTTAGAGGAAAACATAGGCAGAACACTCAATGACATAAATCAAAGAAAGATCCTCTATGACCCACCTCCTAGAATAGCAGAAATAAAAACAAAAGTAAACAAGTGGGACCTGATTAAACTTAAAAGCTTTTGCACAGCAAATGAAACTGTAAGCAAAGTGAAAAGACAACCCTCAAAATGGGAGAAAATAATAGCAAATGAAACAACTGACAAAGGATTAATTTCCAAAATATATAAGGAGCTCATACAACTCAATGCCAGAAAAAACAAACAACCCAATGAAAAAGTGGGAAAAAGACCTAAATAGACATTTCTCCAAAGAAGACATACAGATGCCTAACAAACACATGAATAGATTCTCAACATCACTCATTATTCAGTTCAGTTCAGTTACTCAGTCGTGTCTGACTCTTCACGACCCCATGAATCGCAGCATGCCAGGCCTTCCTGTCCATCACCAACTCCTGGAGTTGACTCAAGCTCATGTCCATTGAGTCCGTGATGCCATCCAACCATCTCATCCTTTGTCACTCCCTTCTCCTCCTGCCTTCAATCTTTCCCAGCATCAGGGTCTTTTCCATTGAGTCAACTCTTCGCATGAGGTGGCCAAAGTACTGGAGTTTCAACTTCAGCATCATTCCCTCCAAAGAAATCCCAGGGCTGATCTCCTTCAGAATGGACTGGTTGGATCTCCTTGCAGTCCAAGGGACTCTCAAGAGTCTTCTCCAACACCACAGTTCAAAGGCATCAATTCTTCGGCGCTCAGCCTTCTTCACAGTCCAACTCTCACATCCATACATGACCACAGGAAAAACCATAGCCTTGACTAGATGGACCTTTGCTGACAAAGAAATGTCTCTGCTTTTGAATATGCTATCTAGGTTGGTCACAACTTTTCTTCCAAGAAGTAAGCGTCTTTTAATTTCATGGCGGCAGTCACCATCTGCAGTGATTTTGGAGCCCAAAAAAATAAAGTCTGACACTGTTTCCACTGTTTCTCCATCTATTTCCCATAAAGTGATGGGACCAGATGCCATGATCTTTGTTTTCTGAATGTTGAGCTTTAAGCCAACTTTTTCACTCTCCTCTTTCACCTTCATCAAGAGGCTTTTGAGTTCCTCTTCACTTTCTGCCATAAGGGTGGTGTCATCTGCATATCTGAGGTTATTGATATTTCTCCCGACAATCTTGATTCCAGCTCGTGCTTCTTCCAACCCAGCATTTCTCATGATGTACTCTGCATATAAGTTAAATAAGCAGGGTGACAATATATAGCCTTGACGTACTCCTTTTCCTATTTGGAACCAGTCTGTTGTTCCATGTCCAGTTCTAACTGTTGCTTCCTGACCTGCATACAGATTTCTCAAGAGGCAGGTCAGGTGGTCTGGTATTCCCATCTCTTTCAGAATTTTCCACATAATTACTCATTATTAGCGAAATGCAAAGCAAAACTACAATGAGATATCACCTCACCCTGGTCAGAATGGCCATCATCAAAAAGTCTACAGACAATAAATGCTGGAGAGGGTGTGGAGAAAAGGGAATGCTCTTGCACTGTTGGTGGGAATGTAAATTGATACAGCCACTATGGAAGATGATATGGAGATTTCTTTTAAAAAACTAGGAATAAAACCAGCATATGACCCAGCAATCCCACTCCTAGGCATATACCCTGTGGAAACCAAATTTGAAAAACACATACGTATCCCAATGTTCATTGCAGCACTATTTATAATGGCTAGAACATGAAAGCAACATAGATGTCCATCAACAGGTGAATGGATAAAGAAGGTATGGTACATATACACAATGGAATGTTACTCAGCCATAAAAAGGAACACATTTGAGTCAGTTCTGATGAGATGGATGAGCCTAGAACCTATGGAGTGAAGTGAGTCATAAAGAGAAAAATAAATATCATATTCTAATGCACATATACAGAATCTAGAAAAATGGTACTGAAGAATTTATGTACAGGGCAGCAATGGAGAAATACTGGTCATGGGGTTCTCAAGGCAAGAATACTGAAGTGGTTTGCCATTCCCTTCTCCAGTGGACCACATTCTGTCAGATCTCTCCACAATGACCCGCCCGTCTTGGGTTGCCCCATGGGCATGGCTTAGTTTCATTCAGTTAGACAAGGCTGTGGTCCTAGTGTGATTAGATTGATTAGTTTTCTGTGAGTATGGTTTCAGTGTGTTTGCCCTCTGATGCCCATGGAAAAGAAATGCAAAAAAGCAAAATGGCTGTCTGGGGAGGCCTTACAAATAGCTGTGAAAAGAAGAGAAGCAAAAAGCAAAGGAGAAAAGGAGAGATATAAACATCTGAATGCAGAGTTCCAAAGAATAGCAAGAAGAGATAAGAAAGCCTTCTTCAGTGATCAATGCAAAGAAATAGAGGAAAACAACAGAATGGGAAAGACTAGGGATCTCTTCAAGAAAATCAGAGATACCAAAGGAATATTTAATGCAAAGATGGGCTCAATAAAGGACAGAAATGGTAGGGACCTAAGAGAAGCAGAAGATATTAAGAAGAGATGGCAAGAATACACAGAAGAACTGTACAAAAAAGATCTTCACAACGCAGATAATCACAATGGTGTGATCACTGACCTAGAGCCAGACATCCTGGAATGTGAAGTCAAGTGGGCCTTAGAAAGCATCACTATGAACAAAGCTAGTGGAGGTGATGGAATTCCAGTTGAGCTAGTCCAAATCCTGAAAGATGATGCTGTAAAAGTGCTGCACTCAATATGCCAGCAAATTTGGAAAACTCAGCAGTGGCCACAGGACTGGAAAAGGGCAGTTTTCATTCCAATCCCAAAGAAAGGCAATGCCAGAGAATGCTCAAACTACCGCACAATTGCACTCATCTCACACGCTAGTAAAGTAATACTCAAAATTCTCTAAGCCAGGCTTCAGCAATATGTGAACCGTGAACTTCCTGATGTTCAAGCTGGTTTTAGAAAAGGCAGAGGAACCAGAGTTCAAATTGCCAACATCCACTGGATCATGGAAAAAGCAAGAAAGTTCCAGAAAAGCATCTATTTGTGCTTTATTGACTATGCCAAAACCTTTGACTGTGTGGATCACAATAAACTGTGGAAAATTCTTCAAGAAATGGGAATACCAGACCACCTGATCTGCCTGTTGAGAAACCTGTATGCAGGTCAGGAAGCAACAGTTAGAACTGGACATGGAACAACAGACTGGTTGCAAATAGGAAAAGGAGTTCGTCAAGGCTGTATATTGTCACCCTGTTTATTTAACTTATATGCAGAGTACATCATGAGAAACGCTGGACTGGAAGAAACACAAGCTGGAATCAAGAATGCCGGGAGAAATATCAATAACCTCAGATATGCAGATGACACCACCCTTATTGCAGAAAGTGAAGAGGAACTCAAAAGCCTCTTGATGAAAGTGAAAGTGGAGAGTGAAAAAGTTGGCTTAAAGCTCAACATTCAGAAAACAAAGATCATGGCATCTGGTCCCATCACTTTATGGGAAATAGATGGAGAAACAGTGGAAACAGTGTCAGACTTTATTTTTTTGGGCTCCAAAATCACTGCAGATGGTGACTGCAGCCATGAAATTAAAAGACGCTTATTTCTTGGAAGAAAAGTTGTGACCAACCTAGATAGCATATTCAAAAGCAGAGACATTACTTTGCCAGCAAAGGTCCATCTAGTCAAGGCTATGGTTTTTCCTGTGGTCATGTATGGATGTGAGAGTTGGACTGTGAAGAAGGCTGAGCACCGAAGAATTGATGCCTTTGTACTGTGGTGTTGGAGAAGACTCTTGAGAGTCCCTTGGACTGCAAGGAGATCCAACCAGTCCATTCTGAAGGAGATCAGCCCTGGGATTTCTTTGGAGGGAATGATGCTGAAGTTGAAACTCCAGTACTTTGGCCACCTCATGGGGAGAGTTGACTCATTGGAAAAGACTCTGATGCTGGTAATGATTGGGGGCAAGAGGAGAAGGGGACGACAGAGTATGAGATGGCTGGATGGCATCATTGACTCGATGGACGTGAGTCTCAGTGAACTCCAGGAGTTGGTGATGGACAGAGAGGCCTGGTGTGCTGCGATTCATGGGATGGCAAAGAGTCGGACATGACTAAGCAACTAATCTGATCTGATCTGATCTGAATGGAGAAATAGACATAGAGAATAGACTTATGGACATAGGGAGAGGTGAGGAGAGGGTGAGATGCATGGAAAGAGTAACATGGAAAATTACATTACCATATGTAAAATAAATAGCCAATGGGAATTTGCTGTTGTCTCAGGAAACACAAACAGGGGCTCTGTATCAACCTAGAGGGGTGGGGTGGGCAGGGAGATGGGAGGGAGGTTCAATTGGGAGGTGGCATACGTATACCTATGGCTGATTCACTTTGAGGTTTGACAGAAAACAACAAAATTCTGTAAAGCAATTATCTCTCAGTAAAAAAAAAGTTTAAAATAATGAATCAGCATAGCTTTAGCATTTTAAAAAGCCATTAAAAAAAAAAAAAGAGAGAGAGAGAGTCAGGAGCCCAGAAAGGGGAGTTCTCAAGCAGTATGATGATAGTTAAACCCAACAACAAGAAGAAAGACTCCCTGTTCTTTCCTGGCAATATCTCAGCTAAGAAGAGATTGTCACAACTCAGCCAATAAATACCATAGATATTTTGCTTACTATAGACCTCTCAACTTCCTTTTTGCTCTTTGTAATATAAAGAGTTCTCCTCTCCAGTTTTGCTGATGACTCATGTATTGCTCATCTAGGTTGCAGACCCTGAATTGGAACTCTGCTAACATCAAATGAACCTATTTTTGATAGAAAAATGACTGTCAGTTTCTCTGTTTCAGGTCAGCATTTTGGCAACTTGCACAGGCATCCAGAGAAGACCCTTCATGATTCTGAAGCATGTGAACAAACAGATGAGCAATCTTTCCTGACAAACCTGGGCTTTGAGGGCAAATCTCTCTCCTGGATCCCTGCTTCCATCCTGTTTGCAGTTTTAAAGTCCTTTAGGTTTTATTCAGGATCTATTTTAAGGACTCTTCCTTTCTGGTTCAGGCTTTTTTCTGTATGTGAGTACTTCTTTGACATTTTAGCCTGATTTTGAAAATAGGCTGTTTTAGCTGCAGCTGGCTAGGCTTTGGCCCATTCATTTTGGAGCAGGGGCTGTTTTTTTTTTTTTTTTTTTACTGGAACTGTGCTAAGCAGCTTTTGGCCTGGCTTCCCCAGGATCAGACTGTTCCCTTAAAACTGGCTGGTATTAGGCCTATAGGTTATTTAGCTGTTAAAGCTATTTCAGCTTTTTAGCCTGTTTGAAAATTATTTTCTTATTCTAGGGAAAAACCCCTGAGAAATAGGATCTCAGTTATCTAAATGTTTTATGGGCATCCCATGCCCCCACTCCTGCAGAAACCCTGTCCAATTTTATGTTTGAAAACCACACTCTATCCTCATGCACATTTTTAATGAAATGCAGAGATCTAACCAAAGGTAATTCAGAATATCAATGGACATTATGGGGAACTTTTGAAATCCCCAAACATACTTTTCTTAAAATAGAATCAAAGAACCATAGCTCTACAATTTCCCAAACTGAATGAAATGCCTATTTTGATTGGTATTTTGAGGCTCCCAAATGTTATCAGAAGTCTAAAATTGTGTCATTGTCAAATAAGATTTTAAGATTAACTCATGCAAACAAAAATCAAACAAAGATCAAATAACTTGCAAAGCCTAATGCTCTTCTTCCTTGGCTTCTTTGTCTCAGACTCTCTCAGGCTCCATCTTGTCTGTCTCCATGGGCTCCTCACATTTAGGCCCCATCTTCCTCCCTCCCTTTTATACTTCCAATACCTCCTCTGTACCCTCAGTTCCTCCATAATGATTCTCTCCCTGAACTTCCCTTTTCCCCTGAAGCTTTCTCCACCCCATTGTCCTCTGAAATTTTCAGAATCTCTCCCTTTAAAATTAAGACATCTGAAGATCTAAACACTAAACTCTTAATTTCTTATATTCCCTGGACTAATTCTTATATTCCTTGGACAGCAAGGCGATCCAACCAGTCCATCCTAAAGGAAATCAGTCCTGAATATTCATTGGAAGGGCTGATGCTGAAGCTGAAGCTCCAATACTTCAGCCACCTGATGCAAAGAACTGACTCAATGGAAAAAACCCTGATGCTGGGAAAGATTGAAGGCAGGAGGAGAAGGGAATCACAAAGGATGAGATGGTTGGATGGCATCACGGACTCAATGGACATGAGCTTGAGTCAACTCCAGGAGCTGGTGATGGACAGGGAGGCCTGGCGTGCTGCAGTCCATGGGGTTGCTAAAAGTTGGACATGACTGAGAGACTGAACTGAACTGAAAGCTGAACTGTGAGCTATTGTCAAGGATTTTTCCAAAGTAACCAAAGATTCTCACAGATTTGCTATGAATTTAATACAGTCATTCAAATTTACCAACCTGGTTTCTCTGACTTATGTCAGCTAGCTCGTGTGTGTGTGTGTGTGTGTGTGTGTGTAAGTTGCTCAGTCATGTCCAACTCTTTGTGAACCCATGGACTGTATGTAGCCCACTAGCCCATTCAGCCCACCAGAATTCCTCTGTCCATGGAATTCTCCAGGCAAGAATACTGGAGTGGGTTGCCATTCCCTTCTCCAAAGGATCTTCCCAACCCAGAGATCAGACCCAGGTCTCCTGCCTTGCAGGTGGATTCTTTACCATCTGAGCCACCAGCGAAGCTCAGCTAGATAATACACTTGTCAGTAAAGGCCAGTCCCGGCATTGAATGAAAATGCTAACTGGGGAAATCCTAAAGGTTTCTACAGCAAAAACTGGGAGACTAGCCTACTTATTATATGAACAGGCTTGGAAAATCACTAGGCTACTTCATTGGACTGTTCTAATTCCTAGGGCTGTTCCAAAGCTGTGAGATGGGAACTAAATTTTGACTTACACACAAAAATCTGATAAATGGTTTATGACCATTACAATTGACTTCTGATTATTTTTAGAGGAAATTCTGGTCTTTTTTTCAGATGTTTATTCCACCCAGGTAGCTTTTAACATTGTGTTTATTTATGGGCTGAACCAGGACTTTTCCCTTCTAGTGAGAAAGAACCAGGATGAAATGAAAAACTTCCAGATTTAGTTAATCTATCAAACCAGCTTTCTCGTACTGTAAATGAATCACCTCCAAGGAAGACTACCAAGATTCTTAACCTTCAAGCCAGAATTGAAGGCCCTAAATGAAACCCAAACCCTCCTAGTTTCCGCTTTTATTGCAACAAGCCAGGACATGGACAGAATATTATAGATTTAAATGTTTCAGCTGCTCTCAGACCTCCAGCCAGCCTTTCTAATGATCTTTCAATTATCAATGATGGGGCTCTGAGAAACCACAAGGGATCTTCCCAATTCTCCCTCGTAATTAGTTTAGAAAAACATTTCTCCGGATTGAGGAAAAATCTCTTCCAGTTCTAATTGACACCAGAGCCACACTCCTGGTGCTCTACCCTATTACTATAAAACAATCTCTGTCCTGGCTTATAAAAACAGCTCAGATTCTAAGGATGTCTAATGAACTGCAAGGGGTTTCTGTTTCCAAAACTATTTCCTCTCGTTGAGGCCCTTTGAGTGATACATATTCTTTTCTCCTATGTTCTTTTGGTGGCATTTATTAGGCAGAAACTTAAAGACTCATGAAAAGGGGGGAAATAATTGCAGAATTGCACAGTAGTTATCAAAGCAGCCAACCAGGTTTTCTTAAATGGCCTTTGATATCTTTTATTTGCTCCATCTGTGGTAGTATTAGACCTGATTCTGGAAACACTGGTCATTTGTCCCTGTTGACAGTTATACCATAGGTCTTGTGTGCAAAATCTCCAACTGACAAGGGTAAAATTCACGGAGCACCTCCCATCAAGATTCAAATAGATCTCACAAAACTTCTGCCTAGAATTAATCAATACCTTATAAGTAAATAAGTCTATCAAGGCATAAAGCCAGTAGCAGATGATTATAAGGGCCAAGGCCTCATTCTCCTCTATACCAGTCCTGTAATACTGTAATATTGTACTTCACTGGTGAGAAAGCCTAAAGGCTGAGGGTGGAGTTTTGTACAGGACCGCTGAGCAATAAACAACATTGTATGCTTGGGGCTGGTGCACTGGGACGACCCAGAGGGATGGAATGGGGAGGGAGGAGGGAGGAGGGTTCAGGATGGGGAACACATGTATACCTGTGGCGGATTCATTTTGATATTTGGCAAATCTAATACAGTTATGTAAAGTTTAAAAATAAAATAAAATTTAAAAAAAAAAAAAAACAACATTGTTATCCCTCTTCACACTCTTGTTTCTAATCCTCATCCATTATTACATCCATTCCCCACTAGAAGCAAATTCTTTACTGTGATGTATTTGTGCAGCTCATTCTTTAATATTGCAATTGATAAAGCTCATCAATGGATTTTTGTCTTCACTTGGGAAGAAAAACAATTCACCTGGACAGTAGTGACTCAGGGTTTTACTGAGAGTTCTTATTTCATACAAATCCTGAGGATTGATCTGGATGATATAGGCTCTACTTTCTCACAGTATGTGAATGATTTGCTTCTTTGTGCTCCTTCTCTAGCCTCTTTACAGGAAGATAGCATCTATTTGATAAAGCATGAAAGCTTTACACTGAAGCTTTTAAAGCTACATGAGGTTACCAAAAACAAAACAAAACAAAATAAACCTTGCAGTTTGTCCAAACCCAGGCTCAATATTTAGGGTGTCTGATACCTGAACAGGGTTTACATTAGATCCTGACAGGCTTTATGGTAGAGGATGATATGGATAGATTGCATCACTGACCCAATGGACATGAATCTGAACTCCAGGAGATAGTGAAAGACAAGGAAGCCTGGCATGCTGCAAGTCCATGGGGTCACAAAGAGTCAGACACAACTTAGCGACTCAACAACAACAACTTCACAGTGTTCTAAGTTTTCCAAAATCTAAGTGCCGACTGTAAGGTTTCCTAGGGATAGTTGGTTATTGTAGAAATTGAATTCCACATTTCTATGGGCAAAGCCCTATATGCTTTATTAAGGACCAACAACCCTGACCCAATTTTATAGGTGGACCTGGACAATAGCATTTGAAACCTAAAAATATTTAAATGAGGAAAAGTAAAAATAAATAAATAAACATGTCTCAAATAGAGTCAGGCGACCATAACTGAGAGCTCTCAAGTCATAGGATGATAGCAGAGTCCAACAGGAAGAAGAAAAAACACTTCCTCTTCTTTCCTGGCAAGAGCCAATGACAGACTGTCATAACTCAACCAATGAAAAAATCATGGACTCTTCATTTCCCAATAATCCTTTGAACTTTATTTTCCTACTATGAGAGGTCTCCTTTCCATTTTTTTGCTAGGGAATCACACATGATTTGCCATGGTTGAAGACTCCAAATTGAAATTCTTTGCTGATCCCAGATGAACCCATTTTTGCTGGAGATGTAACTGACAGTCTATTTGCTTTAGGTCACACAGCTCACACACTAGCCTTTGGTTCTTAAAGTATGAAGCAGATGGACAACGGCAGCACCAACAACACTTGGGACTTAAAAAATTCAAGTGTTCAGGTCCCTTACTAAACAACTGAATCACAATCTCTAGTGATGGGACTCAGAAATCTGTGTTTTAACAACAACATCTTGAGATGAATTTGAGAATCTCTGTCCAAACTATACTCCAACCAAGGTCAAGTGTTTCAACTCACTAGTACTGTCAACAGTTACTAGTTTATTCACTCACTCTTAAAACTTCTCTTTCTCAAAGAAAAATTAGATGTTTCGGTTGCTCCTTTAAAAGGAATGATTCAGCCATTGTGATTATTGTCATGTCAACTGTGTATCTGAAGGGTCTTGATATAGAATTTTTCAGTTTATCTCAGGCTTGACAATAATACATACTCTGAGGATAACAGCTTCTAACAGAAAAAAAAAATTTTCCATATTACATATTATTATACTTCATATGACAGCTAAAATATAAAGTATAATTCAAACTTATATTACATTTCATAAATGCACTGTTTCATATATCTAGATAACACTTCCACAACAATGACCTATATACATATAGCATATTTAATATACATGTCCTCTGATATTCTGTCAGGAAATAATTATGCAAAATTGATAGATTATATAGCTAATATATTCAGAACTTAATCAAAATTGAATTTTACTATTAATAGTTATGAAACAAAAAAATCTTATAGATGAATTATCAAATTTGAAATAAATACCATTCATAAGGATCATTAAACTAATTCATAGAGAATCTAACTTAGGAAATTTATTCTAGATGTAAAAATAACACGAAGTTTTGCAGATTTACAATAGAGAATGATATGACATTTACATTACAGTCATCAAGTTGAATATAATTTTCAGAGCTTCAGGTTCCAATATTTATGAAGAAAGCTAGGTAATTTATTCAGACTTTTTAAAATTAACATGTGTACAAAAGCCTAGAGACTTTATCAAACTTGTCTGGTGGCATCTATACTTCACAGACATGAAATTAATCCCACACACTTGACTGGTAAGACTCTTTTGATTTATGATAAGTCATGAAAACATGAAGTTGAACTCACAATGAATACAGTGAGATAGTGTTACAACATTGATCAGTCAATTATATACATGCTTTACAAAAGTATTGCTTTTTACTCCTTTGATCTTCCTTACGACATTAAAGCAAGAAAATATAAATAAAGTGTGAACTTTGGTTAATAAAAATAATAATATATAGATACTGATTTAATAATTGTGAAAATGCATCATACTGATGTAAGATGTTAATATTATATTAGGAAAACTAGTGTGGGGTGTGTTGAAATTCTTTTGAATATCTTTTCAGTTGTTTATATTCCTAAAACTGTTCTAAAACAGAAATCTATTTTAAGTGGAGCTGCATTATGATATATTTTATTTGGGGTGAAATGCTAAAGTGAAATACTAAGTTCTGAGTATAAATACAAGTTTCTCTTCCTTTTTACAAAACCGTTACTTTGGGAACTATAAGGCAGTTCTTTTAACTTGCTTACCCTATGGTTATTTTACAGATGTGTTGTAGTGCAGTTATTTTGATGAGACAATCTATTAAAAACCAAGTTTAAAGTATTCAAGTATATAATTTTATTTAATTTAGCTTTGTGGCATTGTTTTTTTCTTTTTTATATCTTATTATAAAGAATAAAAAGTTAAGAACAGAGGTGATAAAGATCACAAAACATTGTATCAAATGCCAATACACCAAGAAAATAGCATGTTCTAATAGTTTGTGATCCACTATTGTATCTTCATTATTTTTGCTCACTGATAAATTAATTTTAATTTTATACGACTCCTAAAGTGATTCAGTCCTTAGGTGTACTGCTTCTAGCACCAATAAGTTAGTTTGGGAACAGGAAATTTATTTTTATTTGAAAGGGAATAAAATATATTTGAAAACACAGATGTGCTAAGTAGATATTAAGGGCTAAAAGAGCCATATATGTGTGTGTTTTAATTTAGTCTCCACAGTCTTCTCATTTGTTCAATGTAGCACGTCAAACAACACATGAATTATTTACATAGATTCCTAAAATGTTACTTTGTTGTCAAAACTTTGAAATCAACAAATTTCTAAAACTGCAGTTCTCTCATACATTTGCACTGTTTTTTCTCTCTGAGGGAAGTCTTATTTCATTGTTTTAGGGATTTGAAATGCTGAGCTGAAACTCCAGTGTAATGAAAAGAAGGTAATCATACACGAAAGTTTATAGCTGTTGGCACTGTGTTCCACTATAAACATCCTGCAAATCTCTCATGCTGAATTTGAGTGCTTTCTCACAGTAGCATGAAACTATTGAAAACTAACCAGCTGCTAGTAAGTTGTAAAGGAAAGAAAAAGGATTAGGGGTCATGATTCCTAGATTTTATTCCAAATTTTGTAATCTTAGTTAGTCAAACTGTCTAGATATGAGAAACCTCATATGTAAAATAAAGGGGCAGGATAAAGCAATCTTTAGGCTTCCCAGGTGGTTGGCACTAGTGGTAAAGAACCCACCTGCCAATGCAGGAGACACAAGAGATGTGGTTTCAATTGCTGGGTTAGGAAGACACCGTGGAGTAGGAAATGGCAACATGCTCCAATATCCTTGCCTGGAAAATTCCAGGACAGAGGAGCCTGGTGGGCTACTCTCCATGGGATCGCAACAAGTTGGACATGACTGAGCAGTTGAATACACACACACACACAGCAATACCTAAATTTAAAAAAATATATATAATTTTTAACTTCAAAAGCATTGCATGAAAACAAGCTAACATCAGGAACAAAAGACAGCCTATGAATTTCTAAAACAAATATAGACTTCATAATTTAGATCACATGATAAATAAAGGAAGTACAACCCATGTTTAATTCTCAGGGTCTTACCTTATGGCTTTAGAAGAACTTAGCTAATTACAAACAAGATAGCATCTGTTACATAGATTTGAAAATATGTTGTGTATGATCATCACTGATTCTAAGTAAAACAGACTTTCAATGGAAAATATCTCAAAGAAAGAGTAAATGAAATGATTCTGAAAGTGGTAGCCAGCTTCCAAGATGGTTCCTAGTGGCATTCACCTTATGGCATTCACCTCCTTATGTAGCCCTCTCTCACATTATATAGAGCTGTGTAACCAACACTACATTACGAAAGTGTCAGTGCATGACCTCTGGTGCTAAATCATAAAACACATATGGCCTATGGCTTGCTTTCGCTCATGGATCACCTACCCTGTGGCAAAAGCCACATCTGATGACACTCAGGCAATTGCAGTTGCCTCCTTGATTACTTTATATCTACAAAGTGGAGTAACTGAAACCATTATCAGAGTAACATAAGCCTAACTTATTTGATTTTTTCAAAATGAAAATTGCTGGCAATAAAAATTTTTATTTTGAACTTTCACTCCTTTCACATTCTCTCTACTGACAATGAATCATTTAATAAATCAATCATTTGTGGCTGCTATCTCAATACATTCAATGCCATCATCTTTGTCTCAGTCCTCAGTTAACACTATTTCTTACCAGGATTTGATCATGGTGGGCACAAGGACATATTCCCTCTGTCTCATGACTGAATCCTGAGCAACAAGCATAGTATCAGACATATAAACTTACACTTAAAAAATACTCATTAGTTCTTTGGCCCATTTTTTGGGGGGGGTCATTTATTTTTCTGAATTGAGCTGCAGGAGTTGCTTGTATATTTTTGAGATTAGTTGTTTGTCAGTTGCTTCATATGCTATTATTTTCTCCCATTCTGAAGGCTGTCTTTTCACCTTGTTTATAGTTTCCTTTGTTGTGCAGAAGCTTTTAAGTTTAATTAGGTCTCATTTGTTTATTTTTGCTTTTATTTCCAATATTCTGGGAGGTGGGTCACAGAGGATCCTGCTGTGATGTATGTCGGAGAGTGTTTTGCCGATGTTCTCCTCTAGGAGTTTTATAGTCATTTCTCCAAAGAAGACATACAGATGGCTAACAAACACATGAAAAGATGCTCAACATCACTCATTATCAGAGAAATGCAAATCAAAACCACTATGAGGTACCATTTCACGCCAGTCAGAATGGCTGCAATCCAAAAGTCTACAAGCAATAAATGCTGGAGAGGGTGTGGAGAAAAGGGAACCCTCTTACACTGTTGGTGGGAATGCAAACTAGTACAGCCACTATGGAGAACAGTGTGGAGAGTCCTTAAAAAACTAGAAATAGAGCTGCGTTATGATCCAGCAATCCCACTGCTGGGCATACACACTGAGGAAACCAGAATTGAAAGAGACACGTGTACCCCAATGTTCATCACAGCACTGTTTATAATAGCCAGGACATGGAAGCAACCTAGATGTCTATCAGCAGATGAATGGATAAGAAAGCGGTGGTACATATACACAATGGAGTATTACTCAGCCATTAAAAAGAATACATTTGAATCAGTTCTAATGAGGTGGATGAAACTGGAACCTATTATATAGAGTGAAGTAAGCCAGAAAGAAAAACACCAATACAGTATACTAACGCATATATATGGAATTTAGAAAGATGGTAACAATAATCCTGTATGCGAGACAGCAAAAGAGACACTGATGTATAGAACAGTCTTTTGGACTCTGTGGGAGAGGGAGAGGGTGGGATGATTTGGCAGAATGGCATTGAAACATGTATAATATATGAAACGAGTTGCCAGTCCAGGTTCGATGCACGATACTGGATACTTGGGGCTGGTGCACTGGGAAGACCCAGAGGGATGGTACGGGGAGGGAGGAGGGAGGAGGGTTCAGGATGGGGAACACGTGTATACCTGTGGCGGATTCATGTTGATATATGGCAAAACCGATGCAATATTGTAAAGTTAAAAAATAAAATAAAGAAAAGAAAAAGAAATACTCATTTAACAGTTAGTGATTAAAAGGCAAAATTTTCATGTCATTAAACAGAAGAAAAAAATTAAAAGAGAACCCTCAGAATATTTTCTCCAGCTGTTTCTGACCCCAAAGAAAGAAAGAAAGAAAAGTTTTAAGAATACATTGGAGCATATTTTATGAACAGAGGTGCTTTATTTGAGTATAAATCATTAGCTGCTGATATCTAAGCGTGTTGCTGTGGCTCTACTACCAACAGGAAAAACAGGGATACCCTGGTTTTCTAACACCTGTGTATAACTCAGTTGTAATTGCTCTGTAGAGAAAGGAGGCCAGCTGAGGAAGAAAATTGGTGGTGACTCTGTAACTTATATGTTACAGGAAAGTCTTTGTTAAGTTTACACCTTAGCTACAAATTAGTTCAAGAAGAGTCCAAAGTGTATAGACTGAAGTCACTGCAGTATCTCCTAGTTGTTTCTTTTTCTTAACTTCGCCTGTTTTGGTTTTTCCAGATACTTTATTGTTTCCTTATGTGTGATTTAAAATGAAATCATGTTTTGGGTAATTAAAAAAAATCCTTATATCCCTACTGTAATATTTAATCCACTTTATTTATAACCATCTTACCTAAAGGTCTTTATAGCTGTGAACTCACAAGGGTCTGTGTGAACACAGTTATGACAATTTTAGATAGAAATGCTACAGTACAGTCCTAGCTATGGAAGTACAAACCTATAATTTCCACTTTGTTGAGACAACCATGAAAATAACTTTGCATAAAATAAAATCCAATAATGTTGCTCACCCACCCAGTAATATCAGAAAATAAGTCTTTTTGTATAAAAGCACATAGCCAGAAAAGTAACTTTAAAGGAAAAACCTACAGATTTTACCTCCCCATATATGGAATAATTCAGTTCTTACCTACTACATCTTTCTCTCCTGTGATTCTCCTTTATTACTCACATAAATACTTCAATTTTGGTCTCCAAATGTATGCATGAGGGTTTTCCCCTACACCAAGCAATTCTCTGCTAGGCCAGCTAAAGAAGTGTGAAAGCGTTAGTTGCTCAGTCGTGTCTGACTCTTTTTGCGACCCCATGGACTATAGCCCGCCAGGCTCTTCAGACCGTGGAATTCTCCAGGTAAAAATATTGGAGTGGGTAACCATTACCTTCTGAAGGGGATCTTCCGAGCCCTGGATCTTCCCCACCTGGGTCTCCTGTGTTGCAGGCAGATTTTTTACTGTGTGAACCACCAGGAAAGCCCATACTAGCTGGGTGTCCTGCAACTAATCTTAACCCTAACAGTATCATTCGAGTTAGTGCCAGATCCCAGACGATTAAGGACTCAGTCCCCTAAGACTGTCTCCCATCTCCCCCACATTTTGGACACCAATAGGAAGCCAGGGTATCACTTGTGTTTCTGATTAGGCTAGAAAACAGAGGTTCCAATGATTTAACTCCTTGGGTTTGATTAATTTGTTAGAGTGGCTCAGAAAACCCAGGGAAACATTTATGTATACTAGTTTATTAAGATGGGAATGGCACCCCACTCCAGTACTCTTGCCTGGAAAATCCCATGGATGGAGGAGCCTGGAAGGCTGCAGTCCATGGGGTTGCTGAGAGTCAGACACAGCTGAGCAACTTTACTTTCACTTTTTACTTTCATGCATTGGAGAAGGAAATGGCAACCCACTCCAGTGTTCTTGCCTGGAGAATCCCAGGGATGGGGAGCCTGGTGGGCTGCTGTCTATGGAGTCGCACAGAGTCGGACACGACTGAAGTGACTTAGCAGTAGCAGCAGCAGTAGCAGTTTATTAAGAATATGATTAAGGATATGGATGAACATCCAGAAGGAAGAGATGTGTAGAGTATGATATGTGGGAAGGGGTACAGAGCTTCCATGCCCTCTCAGGGTACTCCAGTCTTCCAGCACCTCCACATGTTCACCAACCTGCTGCTGCTGCTGCTGAGTCGCTTCAGTTGTGTCTGACTCTGTGCGACCCCATAGACAGCAGCCCACCAGGCTCCCCCGTCCCTGGGATTCTCCAGGCAAGAACACTGGAGTGGGTTGCCATTTCCTTCTCCAATGCATGAAAGTGTAAAATGAAAGTGAAGTTGCTCAGTCATGTCCAACTCTTCACAACCCCATGGACTGAAGCTCACCAGGCTCCCCCGTCCATGGGATTTTCCGGGCAAGAGTATTGGAGTGGGGTGCCTTCGTCTTCTCTGTCACCAACCTGAAAGCTCTCCAAATCCCATACTATTGGAATTTCATATAGGTTTCCACACATCAGTTCAGTTCAGTCCCTCAGTTGTGTCTGACTCTTTGCGACCCTATGGACTGCAGCATGCCAGGTTTCCCTGTCCCTCACCAACTCCCAGAACTTACTCAAACTTATGTCCATCGAGTTGGTGATGTCATCCAACCATCTCATCTTCTGTCATCCCCTTCTCCTCCCACCTTCAATCTTTTCCAGAATCAGGGTCTTTTCAAATGAGTCAGTTCTTTGCAACAGGTGCCCAGAGTATTGGAGTTTCAGCTTCAGCATGAGTACTGATGCTGAATTTTCAGGACTGATTTCTTTTAGGATGGACTGGTTGGATCTCCTTGCAATCCAAGAGACTCTCCAGAGTCTTCTCCAACACCACAGTTCAAAAGCATCAATTCTTCAGTGGTCAGCTTTCTTATAGTCCAACTGTCACATCCATACATGACTATTGGAAAAATCATAGCTTTGACTAGATGGACCTTTGATGGCAAAGTAATGTCTTTGCTTTTTAATATGCTGTCTAGTTTTGTCATAGCTTTTCTTCCAAGGAGCAAGCATCTTTTAGTCTCATGGGTGCAGTCACCATCTGCAGTGCTTTTGGAGCCCCCCAAAATAAAGTCTGTCACTGTTTCCACTGTTTCTCCATCTATTTGCCATGAAGAGATGGGACTGGATGCTATGATCTTAGTGTTTTGAATGTTGAGTTTTAAACCAGCTTTTTCACTCTCCTCTTTCACTTTCATCAAGAGGCTCTTTAGTTCCTCTTCACGTTGTGCCATTAAGGTGGTGTCATCTGTATATCTGAGGTGATTGATATTTCTCCTGGCAATCTTGAGCCCAGCTTGTGGTTCATCCAGCCTGGCATTTCTCATGACGTGCTCTGCATATAAGTTAAATAAGCAGGGTGACAATATACAGACTTGATGTACTCTCTTCTCAATTTGGAACCAGTTTGTTGTCCCATGTCCAGTTATAACTGTTGCTTCTTAATATGGAATCCCCACATCGGCATGATTATTCTTAGTTCTATTTCTAGCCCCTCTCCCTGCTCTGGAAGATGAGTGATGGAGCTGAAAACTCAGTTCCTAATCATGCTTTGGTTTTTCTGATAACCAGCCCTACCCAGGAGCCCAGCAAAAGTCACCTCACAAGGAAATAAATGCTCCTAGTACTCCCATCATTTAGGCATGTGCAAAGGTTTTAGGATCCTGTTTTAGAGATGGAGTCAAACAAATATTAGAATAATAGGTGGTCCTAGTTCTTATCACTTAGCAAATTATAAGGGTTTTAGGAGCTCTGTGCCAGGAAGCAGGGCAGAGATCACTACACATAGGGCTTCCCTGGTGATTCAGATTGTAAAGAGTCAGCCTGCAATGCAGGAGACCTGGGTTTGATCCCTAGGACAGGAAGATCCCCTGAAGAAGGAAATGGCAATCCATTCCAGTATTCTTGCCTGGAGAATCTCATGGACAGAGAACCCTTGCTGGCTACAGTCCATTGGGTCGCGAAGAGTCAGACAGGACTGAATGATTAACACTTCCAATTTTTGCCACTTTAAATAAAATAATTCTAAAAATCTTTCAATGAATGATGATATAATAAAGTTCTGACTTTATTTCTTATAATTTAATAAGATTTTTAAATAGATATTTCTTAAATAGGTATATTGTGCTTATACTGAAGTCTAATAACCCTGAAGGAATATATACAAAACAACTCAGGCTTCTGTGGATTTTGTTTTTTTGACTTTTACTTTGTAATTAGTTCCATCTACACCATCATTTATCCTCTAATAAGCCTGTTCTCACAGCTCCCATTTTTCTTCCCCTTTCTGAGTACTGTGTATCATTTCTGTTGTTAGTCCTTACTTCTGTAAATGTTACCAAAGATAACAATATAATCAAGTACTAGAAGAAAAATGTACTTTGTGCCAAAACAGATTTTACAGGTGCATTAGCTACTTCAACTGATTTAAATTGTTTTCTTTTATTTCAGAGTCTAAAACTAGCTTAGGAAGTTATGTTTCTTTGTTTGTTTGTTTTTAACTCCTCAGAGCTAGGTGAGTAAGGAATAACAAATCTGATATAGCCTAACACGATTGATCCATCCATTTAATAATATATGTGGAAAACATATTATTAATATGTGTCAAGCGCCAGTAAGGCACTTGAATATATGAAGAATCCATACAGGAAAAGGACTTGTCTGAAGATAGAAAATAAATTATTTGAAGAAACATATAAGATATAAAGAAGATAAAGAGTTCAAAATGTATGTGTGTTCTGTTTTAACCATCGTAGTCAGGGAAGATCCACTTGAGACATGCAAGTTGCCTTGTTTTCTTCTGAAAATAGAAACATTATCTACTGATAATAAAAGACAAATGATTTTTTTTTCATATAACGAATGTAAAGTATACATCTAGAGCCTGACAATGTCACTGCCCCATACAGGCTTAGGCTTTCTTCCTAGAAGATAATCTAAATCATAAAGTATAGCACTGTTTTTAGCAACCATAAGAAGGAAAGACTGCCAGTTACTTATCCCATTTCCTTCCCCCTTCCCCCTATTCTCCTTGGTACAGAGCCCTGATTTTATTGTAGGTGACAATGTGCTCAGCTAAAATGCTGCCTTCTCTGGCTTCCTTTGAAGATAATGGTGACCTCTGAGATGAAAGATCTAAGTGAAAGTCATTGAATGGGGCACCTGGCAGAAATCTTTCTATTTGTCCTTTTTTCTTCCTCTTACTACTGTCTAGAATGTGTTCTTGATGTCTAAGCTTCAATAGTCACCTTTTCAACTTGAACACAGAGGCAATGTTAAGTAGGGAGAAACATTACAAAAAAAAAAAAAAGAAATTTTAGTGGAATTTCCATGCAATCTCTGGATTATCTACCTCTAACTTCCTTTCCCCTGAAAAATAAAATCTTAAATTACTTGAGCTACTATAATAAGGTATCAATTCGTAGGAGTTTAACTGAATTTCTAGTTCATATCCCACATATATATTTATACATAAAAATCATAGTCTCTTTTTTTCCCCATGAGTTTAGATATATGTAAATGGAATTATACCATAAACAATATCGTTTGCTTACTCCATATTATATTGAGATTCATTTAGTTCCTAATTTCCACCATTGTGTAAGATTCTTTTGAGCATATAAACAATAATTTATTTGTCTCCTTTGTAGTTGATGGAGATTTGGGTTGTGTCCAGATTTACTTTTATTACAAATAATGTTGCTAGAAGTAATCTTGAATATATCTACTGGGTGACTTATAAAATATCTTTTGTAGTGTATACTGTTACTGAAATTCTTAGATCATTGTATGAAAGTGAAAGTGTTAGTCACTCAGTGGTGTCTGACTCTTTGATACCCCATGGACGTGAGCCCGCCAGGCTCCTCTGTGCATGTAATTCTCCAGGCAAGAATACTGGAGTGGGTTGTCATTCCCTTCTCCAGGGGATCTTCCTGACCCAGGGACTGAACCTGGGTCTCGTGCATTGCAGGTGGATTCTTTACTAATTGAACCACCAAGGAAGCCCAGATCATTGTATATGTGCATTTAAAATTACATTTAGTAAAGAAAAATTGTTTTTACATACCTATATTTATGTAAACTATGGGTAGCAGGGAAAGAAGATCACTTTTTCATTAACATATAGTAATATTTTATTTTTATATTTTTGCCAGCCTAGTGGGTATGAACATTTATTTATCTTGTTATTTTGTATGTCTCAATTTCTATGAGATAGAGTATTTATCATATGTTTTTGCAATATTGTGTTCTATGAAAATGACATCATCTTTCTTCTTCCCATGAACTCACTTTTACTACTTTACAGTAATTATTTTGTATTTAAAATGAATTTTATATCAGTTAAGAATTATAAATAAACCTCTGTGGAATAATACTATTTTCATTATCATGTAGTTGAATATATCAATCTTTATACTTTGTGACTTTATGTCTTGTTTAGAAATGATCCTGTAACTGCAAAAAAGCAGTGCTAAGTCTATAATCAATCAGAAATTAAATATATGTAAAGTGTCAAGAAGAGATCACATTTCTATCTGTAAGTACAAGAGTAATCAATTTTCCCAATTATCTCTCACTCTAACTTCCCAATGATCTGAAATGCATCTATTTCATTAATTAGGATTTCAGAGAATTTTGGTCATTTTTTCTGGAAATCTATTATTTACTTAATTTTTTATCCCTACACAATAGCATATTATTTTAAATACTATAGTTTCATAATTAACATAAAGAATTGTGGCAAATTTCTCTTTTTTGTGCCCTCCAAAATATCTTTGCTTTTCTTGATGGTTGGGTCTTCAAATAAGTTATACAATCAAGTTGTCAAATTTCATGAAAATCTTACTTATGAGATTGGAATTGTGATAAATCTACAGATGGATTGGGGAAACACTAACAATTTTACGTTAGTATATTTCCATTTATAAATATAGTAGGTAACTTCATTTATTTCAGTTCAGTCAGTTCAGTTCAGTCACTCAGTCATGTCTGACTCTTTGCAACCCCATGAATCGCAGCACGCCAGGCCTCCCTGTCCATCACCAACTCCCAGAGTTCACTCAAACTCATATCCATCGAGTCAGTGATGCCATCCAGCCATCTCATCCTCTGTCGTCCTCTTCTCCTCATGCCCCCAATCCCTCCCAGCATCAGAGTCTTTTCCAATGAGTCGATTCTTCGACTGGAAGAAGCACAAGCTGGAATCAAGATTGCCAGGAGAAATATCAATAACCTCAGATATGCAGATGAATCACTCTTATGGCAGAAAGTGAAGAAGAACTAATGAGACTCTTGATGAAAGTGAAAGATGAAAGTGAAAAAGTTGGCTTAAAGCTCAACATTCAGAAAATGAAGATCATGGCATCTGGTCCCATCACTTCATGGGAAATAGATGGGAAACAATGGAAACACTGGCTGACTTTATTTTTGGGGGCTCCAAAATCACTGCAGATGGTGATTGCAGCCATGAAATTAAACGATGCTTACTCCTCAGAAGAAAAGTTACGACCAACCTAGACAGCATATTAAAAAGCAGAGACACTACTTTGCCAACAAAAGTCCATCTAGACAAGGCTTTGGTTTTTCCAGTATTCATGTATGGATGTGAGAGTTGGACTATAAAGAAACCTTAGTGCAGAATTATTGATGATTTTGAACTGTGGTGTTGGAGAAGCCTCTTCAGAGTCCATTGGACTGCAAGGAGATCCAAACAGTCCATCCTAAAGGAGATCAGTCCTGGGTGTTATTTGGAAGGACTGATGTTGAAGCTGAAATGCCATTACTTTGGCCATCTGATGCGAAGAGCTGACTCATTTAAAAGACCCTGATGCTGGGAAATATTGAGGGCAGGAGGAGAAGGGGATGACAGAGGATGATGGTTGGATGGCATCACTGACTCAATGGACATGAGTTTGTGTAAACTCTGGGAGTTGGTGATGGACAGGGAGGCCTGGCATGCTGAATGAAGTTCATGGGGTCACAACGAGTCGAACACGACTGAGCGACTTAACTGAACTGAAGAGACTATCCATTATAATGTAAAAATCTGTTATTTTTATAAATAATAAAATAAATTTATTAATACTTTAATTTTTAAGTGACTGACAATGGACTATACCATTATCATTTCCAGGAAACATATTTAAGTTTTAATGGTAATCTTTTAAGACTTTGCATGAGTGTGTACTCAGACGAGTCTCTGCCAGGATTCTCTGTCCATGGGATTTTGCAGGCAAAAATACTGGAGTAGGTTGCCATTTCTTTCTCCAAAGGATCTTCTTGACGCAGAGATCTAACCAGTGCAGGAGGATTCTTTACTGCTGAGACACTGGGGAAGCCCTTGAGTTTAGGGCTGGCATTTAACGCTAAGTCAGTGGGAAATTATCTGGGAATTGCAAAATCCTGGCAGCCCTCAAATAGTAACCTGTAGCAAGGTGTCTGCTGTACATTTCAGCAAATTCCTACATAGTCAACAAATTTGCTGATAAAATCTATAACTTAAGTTTTTATTTAAAACATGTAAAACATAAAAGTGTTAGTTTGCTTCATGATTTTAGGACCTGTTTTCACCATGCTGAATATAAGTAGGTAATAAGGGAACTGTGAATGTTACTCATGGAAGCCTGTTATTGCTTATTTTGGCTTAAAGTTACATGTGATTCTGTTTGTGCTTAGTTGCTCAGTCATGTCTAACTCTTTGAGACCCCAGAGGCTATAAGCTTCCAGGCTCCTCTATGCATGGGATTGCCCAGGCAAGAATACTGGAGTGGGTTTCCATTACCCACTCCAGGGGATTTTCCCATTCCAAAGATCTCCTGCATTGGCAGGTGGATTCTTTGCCACTGTGCCACCAGATACAAGTATAAAACATAGCTGTGGGCTTTATTTACTGCACAAACTATACTTTCTTACAGAAAGAAGTTTTATTTTCCTGATTGACATTTTAGTGATGATTCTATATCCTATTTGATGGAAATAAGAGGAGATGGAGGGGACTAAATTAAATAGGAAACAGAGATATTGTCATCATTAAAAGTTCAAATTAGAAGCTCACACCATCTGGGTTAGAAAGCTGGTTTCACAATACTGTGCAGCAAATTACAATGCCTTATTCTGCCTGATTTCCTGATCTGCAAATCTGATTTCCTGATATGCACATCTGTATACTCATAGAGTCAACCTCTTAGATGCTACTGTGTGACTATTCAACTTGAAAACATTTTTTAAATGTTAACATATGTTATTCAAGTTATTGTTTTTTTTCTGCTCTTGTTACTTTAATTATGATTATTACTTCCATTGTTATTACTACTTTCACTAATACCAGAAGGATTATGTATAAATCTGCATATATTTAAAGGATAGCAAGGTGATGAGCTACATACTAAAATTATTAGAGGGTAAAATGTGTAAAATCAATTTCATGTATACACATAGATTTTTCCTGGTTTTTCTTTTTTCTTAGTAGTTAAGAGCTCATGCTTTCAAGTCAGACTATCTGTATTCCAGTTCCAGCTATTCCCCTTAAGAAATATATTCTAACTTTATTGTGGAAATTTTATTTCAAACTTCATATTAGTCTTTCTTCAATTCATCAGATCAGATCAGATCAGATCAGTCGCTCAGTCGTGTCCGACTCTTTGCAACCCCGTGAATCGCAGCACGCCAGGCCTCCCTGTCCATCACCAACTCCCGGAGTTCATTCAGACTCATGTCCATCGAGTCAGTTCATACTTGTCATTTATATTGCTGAAGCACATGAGGACAGATACATAAAATCAATAAAAAACCTTCATCAATAAGAAGTGATAGTAAATAGGCTAATGCAAATGATGAATTCCTAACTTATGTTGAGTAAACTATTTATTATCATAGCTGAGAGTTAGTAGTATAAACCAGTAATGAGAATTTCTGAACTGTGGTTTCTGGAACTAACATTATGCATTATAATTCTGCAAATAAACTAACAGAAAGTTTGCTAGCAGCCATCATCAATTTTATATATATATATATATATATTTTTTTTTTTTAAGAGTTCAGGCAAGTGATCACAATGGAAAGTAACCATTTCAAATAATATATTGCCAAGCACAACATTCTTTTCTCTTTTAAGTATGTCATATGAAAAATATAATGCTTGAAAGTTTTTGATTGAGTTTTTATAATGCTAATCTTCATAGAAATGAACAATGCCTGCCATATAAAGCTGTGTGTGTGTGTGTTTTTAATATCAACAATAATATGGCATTGGATATCTTAGAATTCCTTTCTGAGGAATCAATCTAAAGAAAGTATTTAAATTAAAAAAGATAACTTTAATGCTATAGAATGTTTTTGCTGTTTAAAAATACAAAGGATTCAAATTATGAGGCATAAATCAACTCTCAATAATCCCAACTCTTAGAAATAACCTATTCAAAGCTTTTCCACAGTTTTGATGTGTCAACATAAGATATTATTTTCAGAAAAAAATTACTGAAGATTAATGCTATTAAGTTACTTGAGAGGTAATATTTCATGTATTTAAACATTATTAATGAGTTTATATAGATTAATTTTTCACTAAAGGTCAATAACAATGACAAAAAGCCCTCAATTTTTAGGTAAAGGAAAACAGGCATAGGTCAAGCAGAATGCTGAAGTAAACAATTTTTCACTATTTGCAACATGTTAACTGTAAACATTCCCCAGTATATCTAGCTTATTCAAAGCTAAACTTTATTTATTTATTTTTTTAAAGCTAAACTTTAAATAACTCAAAAGGTATGCTGCTGCTGCTGCTGCTGCTGCTGCTGCTAAGTTGCGTCAGTCGTGTCCAACTCTGTGCGACCCCATAGATGGCAGCCCACCAGGCTTCCCCGTCCCTGGGATTCTCCAGGCAAGAACACTGGAGTGGGTTGCCATTTCCTTCTCCAATGCACGAAAGTGAAAAGTGAAAGTGAAGTCACTCAGTTGTGTCCAACTCTTAGCAACCCCATGCACTGCAGCCTACGAGGCTCCTCCGTCCATGGGATTTTCCAGGCAAAAGTACTGGAGTGGGGTGCCAGGTTATAAAGAATGAAATTAGAATGCTTCCTAAGAGCATATACAAAGGTAAACTCAAAATGGATTAAAGACCTAAATGTAAGACCAGAAATTATAAAATTCTTAGAGGAAAACATAGGCAGAACATTCTATGATATAAAGCAAGGCAAGATCCTCTATGATCCACCTCCTAGAGTAATGAAATAGAAACAAAAATAAACAAGTGTAACCTAATAAAACTTAAAAGTTTTACACAGCAAATGAAATTATAAACAAGGTGAAAAAAAAAAAAAAAACAAAGAATGGGAGAAAATAACAGCAAATGAAACAACTTAAAAAGGATTAATTTCCAAATTATACAAGCAGTTCCTGCAACTCACTAGCAGAAAAACAAACACCACAATCAAAAAGTAGGCAGAAGACCTAAACAGACATTTCTCCAAAGACAAGCAAATGGCTTATAAACACATCAAAAGATGCTCAGCACCACTCATTGTTAGAGAAATGCAAACCAAAACTAAAATATCGCCTCACACCAAACAGAGTGGCCATTATCAAAAACTCTACATACAACAAATGCTGGAGAGGGTGTGGAGGAAAGGGTACCCTCTTGCACTATTGTAATGTAAGCTGATACAGCAACCATGGAAGACAGTACGGAGATTCCTTAAAAACTAGAAATAAAACTATTTTTGTGTGTGCTGTTGCTTAGTCATGTCCAACTCTTTGTGATCCTATGGACTGCAGCCCTCCAGGTTCCTCTGTCCAGAAATTTTCTAGGCAAGAATACGCTGTGTGTTGCCATGCCCTCCTCCAGGGGATCTTCTTGACCAAGAGATCAAACCCGTGTCTCCTGTGGCTCCTGGACTGCAGGCAGATTTTTTACCACTGAGTCACTGTGGAAGCCCAAATCTAACATATGACCTAACAAGCCAACTACGGGGCATGTATCCTAAGAAAGCCATAATTGAAAAAGACACATGTACCACAGTGTTCATTGCAGCTCTATTTATAATAGCTAGGACATTGGAAGCAACATAGATGTCCATCAACAGGTGAATGGATAAAGAAGGCATGTTACATATATACAATGGAATATTACTCAACCATATAAAGGAATGCATTTGAGTCAGTTCTAATGAGGTAGATGAAGCTAGAGCCTATTATACAGAGTGAAGTAAGTCAGAAAGAGGAAAACAAATATTGCATATTAACACATATATATGGAATATAGAAAGATGGTACTGATGAATCTATTTGCAGGGCAGCAATTTAGATGCAGACATAGAGTAAAGACTTATGGACACAGGCTGGAGGCAGAAAGGAGAGAGTGAGATGAAAGGGGATAGTGGCATTGAAACATACACACTGCCATATGTAAAATAGATAGCCCTGTATGAATCAGGGAGCTCAAACCTGGGCTCTGTGACAACCTAGAGGGGTGGAAGGTGGGAGGAAGGTTCAAGAGAGAGGGGACATATGTATAGCTAGGCTGATTCATGTTTGGTTTCTGATGTTTGACAGAAACCAACATATTTTAAAGCAGTTATTGTTCAATTAAAAACAAACAGATTTAAAAAAATTAAAAATTAAATAAAAAGGAAGAGCCACCTTCCACCTAAATAATATCTTAACAGTATATCACTGGAAAATCCACAGAACATGTAATATGAAGTCTCTCACATTTTTATAGCTAAGATAAAGTATCATATGTTTGATGCCAAGTCAATTAGGTAAATTAGTAACATATCCATAACCCCAACTAGAAAGAGGTAGCTAAAGACACAATGCCATTTTCTAGGAGGACTCTTAGTTATGTGTAAAGAATCACTACTCTGCCTTAAACCGTTCTAGCATTTTAAATTAATGACCTAAATAAAGATATATTTGAAATGTTATTAAAAGCTGTTAATAATGAGAATTGATGACAAAATCAGGATAACATTTAGATTTGCATAATGGGGAACATTTATAAGATTTAATATAATAGCAATATATGTAAATGCTTGAATAGTCATTCTCAAATATAACTGCAAAAGTTTCAAGGGAGACCAATCTAAAAGTAATCCATTTTGAAAATGTTTAATAATATATCATATCGTTCTATATTTATTGTGTTCCTATTATGTACTACTGGAAAAGGAAACAGCAACCCACTCCAGTACTCTTGCCTGGAAAATCCCATGGATGGGGGAGCCTGGCGGGCTGCAATCCATGGGGTTGCAAAGAGTCGGACACAACTGAACAACTTTACTTCTTTATTATGTACTAAATAGTCATAAAACAGTAGCCTAATACGGTTACCAGAACAGAAACTGTGGATTAGTTCATAGTCAAATTATCCATAATTATAGATGGGATGACCTATGCCAAATAGATTTTTTAAAGTTCTCTAAGACATTGAGAGATTATCTCAAGTGTTATATAAATTAAAGACATCTAAAATAAGATGCCATTCTTAAATTTAAAGATATTACAAGGGTATTGACTAAGAGAATTCAGGTATTTGAACACTGTTACATGAAGCATCATTAAAAAATTCCAAGCAGTTAGTCTGAAGTAATACAGATCTGAACTATGGAAACTCTATCCAAAACTGTAATTTTTATCAGTAAGAGAAGGTGTATAGAAATGTTCTTAAGAAGATAATCATCAACATAAAGACTTTAATAAATGGTGAGAAATTATTGGTTTCATGAAAAAAAAAAACTGGATTTATTTTTTCCTTAAAAGTTGATTGGCTTCAATATGAAAATAAAGAAGAAACATTTTGCTTTGTTTTGTTTACTGCTAATGAAATATAATCAATGTCAGGTTTTAATTGGTTCAAGATTCTAATCAGAAAATAGTGAATATGTTAAACACAGATGGGTTGTTGATTTTAAAACAAACAATAGGGTACATTAAAATTAAAAATAAAAAAAAGGTGAGTTAAGGCCAACATTGGTCTTCTTCTTTCAGAAGTATATGCTGATTACCTTAAAAGTCCCTTTTCCTGAGAGGAACAAAAATGCTGGATTACTATCCATTTTTATTTTAACTTCATAAGGTCTGTTGGTTGGTTATATCCCCCTGAAAATTTTTGATAACCCACCAATGGGTTTTTCCTTGCTAGTATCTAAAACAATTTCTAGCAAAATATTTGTCATACTGAATTGTAACTCTGTGCTTATTCATCCCTCTAGATTGAGTTGATTCAAGGCAGAGACCATAATTCATTATTAATTCCACTGTGTTTACAATGGTAGCATATTGTAAATATTTGATAAATTATTTTTAATAAGAAATACACTCTATCCTTTTATAATTTTTCTTTTAGCATCACTAAACACTGTTGCCTACACTAAAACCATGCAAGTTTTTTTTTTTAACATTTTTAAATGAATGTGTTAAGTTATTTTAGAAGACAAATTATCAGTTGGAGCTCTTTTAGTCTTATGGCATTGTAAATTAATTCTCAGGGGCATAAAAATAGGCATCAAAATGATTTCTTTTAAAAATAACTAAGTTGTACCAGATATCCAATTTGGCATTATTCTATAGAGTATTTTAATGCCATGTTCAATGGATTTTCATTTACACTTGTTTATTTTTGGCTATGCTGAGATGGTAAAGAATCTGCCTGCAATGCAGGAGACCTGGGTTTGATTCCTGGGTCAGGAAGAACCTCTGGAGAAGAGAACAGCAATCCACTCCAATACTCTTGCCTGGAGAATCCCATGGATAGAGGAGCCTGACGGGCTACAATTCATGGAGTCGCAAAGAGTCAGACACAACTGAGTGACTAACCCACCAACAAAGATGTTAATCAGAGGGTTAAAGTTACATTTAGTATGTAAATCATGAGGATTATCAATTTCAGAACAAAAAAAAGTTGATAATATGAAATAGAAGACCCCACTGATAATATATGATACTCTATCAGAAATAAGTAAAAAATCTAATAATCACTCACATTATTCTCAATCATGGATCAAATATTTTAATATCATATATCACTATGAAAGACTATACACTTATTTTTAAATAAATGGTTTCATTTCAGTCTATTATTAACCATTCCAGTACAAAGGCTACTTAATAATAACAGAAATTTTGGACTCAAATAGGAATTTAGGAAAATAGAGTCAATGATGATTAACTGATAGTTAATTAATATTTAAATATAAGTATAGATTAAATACATTTTCAGTAGGATAAAATAGGGAATATGAAACACTAATGTTCAAAAGCAAGTTTATTTATTTACCAATGAAGTCAGTAGCAGTTCAAGATTTGTGGGCTATATTTTGTCCTTAAAGTTTATAAGAATTCAAGTAAAATGATATAATTTTAACTGAAAATAAATTAAAATGTATTTGTATGCATGTAAAAGCAGGAGAAACCAAATGAACTTTTTATATACATATTAGAATAAAATAATCATAATTAATATTTTATATCCACTCCAGTACTCTTGCTTGGAAAATCCCATGGACGGAGGAGCCTGTTAGGCTGCAGTCCATGGGGTCGCTGAGGGTCGGACACGACTGAGCGACTTCACTTTCACTTTTCACTTTCATGCATTGGAGAAGGAAATGGCAACCCACTCCAGTGTTCTTGCCTGGAGAATCCCAGGGACGGGGGAGCCTGGTGGGCTGCCGTCTATGGGGTCACACAGAGTCAGACACGACTGAAGTGACTTAGCATACCATAGCATACCATCATAGATATTGCCTCTCTTCTCTTTTAAACAACAGAAATATATTATGTGGCAAAAATAGTTGATTTTGATTTACGGTTTTATGATTTAAATTACAACATACACTTAAAATGTAATTAAAATTATTTCCATTTCCCTGGAAATATTAAATTGAGATAAATTAATTTCTTGAGGCATTGCCAAGAATAATTCCTTTGCATCCATAGTCAGCATATTCACCTCATTTGCATATGAACAAGAAAATTAAGATAATTTATAACATTTGAATTTTAAAATTATCTTCAAAGTAATAAGTTTAAAATCAATAAAACATAAAATTGATTTAAGAAAAAAATAAATGTATACCCTTGCCATACACTAGAGTTCCCAACCAGTGAAAGATCCCAAAATCAATTACATTGGCCTCCTCCCTCTGAGCAAGGACTGAAATATGCTTTGCTTTGTGTGAACATTGTGTCTGGCTTAACCTAAACTTTTCCCTATCACCAAGCAAACCAGGCTGCCACCATTAGAGGATTAGAGAAGCTGACTACCATATATAGATGCCATTGGCAAGTAGACAGTGATCAGGGGTCACATTTCAAAGGTCAGGATATGCAAGTCTGGGCAAAAAGAACATGGCATTGTATGAAGGTTCCATCTGTCCTATAAGCCACAATCAGCAGGGTTAATAGAAAGGAAAATTGGAAAGTTAAAGCAGCAGATCAAGTTATTAAAGGATAAAACCACTTTGCTGGATGGACTAAAGTACTGTCAAGGATTTAATATATTTGAATGATCAACCAGTAGGGCCTCCTGCCCCATATAAGAGACTGGGTTACCCTACTGAGGTACTCAATAACATAAACACTGACTCTCACCATGGATCAATGTGCTATGCTGCTGAGAACATCAAACTTCATCATGCCTGGAAAAGAAACTGTCTATTTGAATATGCAATGATATATACTGCCAGGATGGGTGAGTTACTTTGCACTCCTGCGTGAGGGGAACCTACCCAATCTCTGTTGTCCTGCAGCAAACTGGACCTGTTGAAAGACACTCTATCTGAAATGGAACATATATCATTGAAAGAAAGGAGAAAAGGGGGTACTCGTCTGGCATATCCTGCCCAATCCATCTCCTTATACCTGACAGTGGTATCTCCTCTGAGCAACATGCATGAAGTACAGCTCAGTTCGGTTCAGTCGCTCAGTCATGTCTGACTCTTTGTGACCCCATGGACTGCAGCACACCAGGCCTCCCTGTCCATCACCAACTCCCAGAGTTTAATCTAAGTCATGTCCATTGAGTCGGTGATGCCATCCAACCATCTCATCCTCTGTTGCCCACTTCTCCTCCTGCATTCAATCTTTCCCACTATCAGGGTCTTTTCAAATGAGTCAGTGCTTTTCATCAGGTGGCCAAAGTAATGGCGTTTCAGCTTCAACATCAGTCCTTGCAATGAACATTCAGGACTGATTTCCTTTAGGATAGACTGATTGGATTTCCTTGCTGTCCAAGGGACTCTCAAGAGTCTTCTCCAACACCACAATTCAAAAGCATCAATTCTTCAGCACTCAGATTTCTTTATAGTTCAACTCTCACATCCATACATGACTACTGGAAAAACCATAGCTATGGCTAGATGGACCTTTGTTGGCAAAGTAATGTCTCTGCTTTTTAATATGCTGTCTAGGTTGGTCAAAACTTTTCTTCCAAGGAGCAAGCATCTTGCACAAGCATGATGTACAGGACTAGATCAAGTTCCTAAAGCTGCCAATCTTCTACTCTTCAAGGCCAGGTGGGCATGTTCTGTTTTCCATTGATATGATTTGGCCACCATCTTTGTTCCCTCCACTGGCCTGGAGAATATTAAATAGAAAGTCCAGGAGGAAGGGTGAGGGGAATGATAGTTAAGGAGTTTGGGATGGACATGTAAACACTGCTATAAAATGGATCACCAATGAGGACATGGAACTCTGCTCAATGTTATGTGTCTGGATGGGAGTGAACTTAGTAAGAAGAATGGATACATGTATATATATATGGCTGAATTCCTTCACTGTTCACCTTCAACTATCATATCATTGTTTGTTAATCACCTATATTCCAATACAAAATAAAAAGTTATAAAAAAAAAGTAAGCCCTAACTAAGTTCACTCAGCAAGCCTTAGATGATAGCTAGCAATGCCTGTCCTTACCAAACACTGAAATATCTCTAATGAGAAAAGATGTTTTCCAAAGTAGGATGGCCTTGGAAATTATTGCTGCTTTGCAAGAAGGCACTTGTGCCATTATTAAAACAAGATATTTTGTGTTCATATTTGATGAGTCTGCTAATGCATCATCTTTATTAAATCGTATGAAAGCACAGATCAACACCCTCAAGGATACAATCCAGTATAAAAACTTAACAAATTAGTGGTTCTGATATGGGTCTCTTGGTAGAAAAAGTTGTCACTTATTTGAAAATCATTATCTTTATCTGTGCTTTGTCTTGCATGTGCCTCTATTACTACTATGGTATCTGCCTCCAGTGCAAACAGATAATCACCAGCCAAGCCACCTCTGTCCAAGTGAAACCCTTTGCTGACTTCTCAGGGCACACTGGGGAAGAGAAGGTGGTATAAGATTCTAAGAACTGATCATGAAGGGCGGAATGTTGTGGAGGGGGTCAGGAATTGAGAGGACATGATTGCTGGTTTACCCACAAGCTGAATCCTGGTGATCAAATGCTCCTCACTCCCACCCCTGACCTTGGAATGATATTCTGCCCATCATTCCCACATTAGGAACTGTTTCAAGGACACATCCTTGAGAGAGTAAGATGTTGAGACCATCTGGATAGCATACATGACTCAAGCCAGTTAAGATATCCACCTAAAGTTTTAAGATTTGACAGGTGAGTGCAGAGATCTACTCAAGACAAACCTCATAAGTAAGTTCCCTTGCTTATTAAAGCAGAGAATATAAGAGTGATAATCAGGGGCTGAGGGCTGGGAGATACGGAGATTTGTGGTTCAATGGGTATAAAGTTTTGATTAGGCAAATGAATACATTCTAGAGACTGCTGCACAATATGGTGTCCATAGTTAACAATACAGCTTTGTACACTTCAACAATGCTTCAGCATTCATAGTAAACATTCTTATAACACACACACACACACACACACACACACACACAGACACAAATGAAGGGACACAAGAAAACTCTGGGAGACTCTGGATATGTCTACTACCTTGATTGTGGTAATGGCATTCGAGGTGTTTGCATATGGCTATGTTCACCAAATTGTATACACTAAATATGTTCTGTTCTTTGTATGTCCATTATGCTTCAATAAATCTGTTTTAAAAATTAAACACCAAGTTGATGAATTATAAGTTTGGGCTTTTAAAATTGGTTACTTTCCCATGATAAGATTTAATAATTTCTACAGTTTCAAATTTTTTTTTTTTTACCAGAACTGCTAAATCTCCCCCACTCATTTATAAGATGCTACTACATTAAAAGCAATGTATAGCCCAGGTTCAATGCACGATGCTGGGTCCAGGTTCGATGCAAGATGCTGGATGCTTGGGGCAGGTGCACTGGGACGACTAGGAGGGATGGTGTGGGGAGGGGGGAGGGAGGAGGGTTCAGGATGGGGAACACATGTGTGCCTCTGGCGGATTCATTTTGATATTTGGCAAAACTAATACAGTTTTGTAAAGTGTAAAAATGGAATAAAATTAAAAAAAAAAAAAACAACGATGTATAATAAAGCATCTACCTCTTCTCAGCCAAATTTGAAAAACGTTTTCCTTTAATTATTGACGTGATTTACTGATTGAAGACTGATGATAACTGACTATATTTTAACTGAATAACTTGTAAGTTTATTTCTCCATTTTATATATACTGTATGGTAAAGGAATAGATCTTTAAGATACCAGAACTTGTGACTCCTAGGCTAGAGTCGGTCCTATTATACCATGCTGTCTCTTACTACAAGCCAAAGCAATAAAATTTGAAAAAGACTTTAAATTATAGACATCAGAAATGAGATATTACTATAAATAATATACAAAATCTATAATATGAAGGGTTTTTGTGGCATGTATTTAAAATTTTCAATATATTAGTTTCCAGACTAATGCATTAGGATCAAATAGGACAGTATTTACCTATGAGATGCCCAATACTGAATAAAGCAAAAAACTGATGTAAGCCAATAGAATTGTGGCAAATGCTCAAAGAATTAAAAATTAAAAAAAAAAATTTGTTCCTCTTGAATCTTTCTCAGCTTGTGGCATTTTAGCTTATGGTCTCAAGATTTCTATTTCAATTCCAGTCATTGCAAAAATGAAGATTTCCACTTAGTAAATTTTGCTTAACTCAAGGTAACTTTGTATGCGAAAATAATGCAGAATACTTGTCTAAACATTCTAATATAGTATATGAAAGATAATTTTCAGGAATCTGTATTTTAGCAAGCACCTCTAGATAACATTTATTATTATAATACCAAAGTTTGGGAAAACATTTTGAATGCTTTCCTCAAGGGCATCACTGATCACTGCAAGTTATACTTCTTGTTGTCCCCTTCATTGTCTGAGGCAATAAAATATTTCTAGTAACTCAGTAGAAACAATAAAAATTTTGCAAAATGAAACAAAGTTTAAATAACTAAACAGTAGCTACTTTTCATAAATTATGACCTGAAATTAGGTGAGATGTACTTGCTTAGTTTTGCTACTCTTAACATATATTTTAACATGAATTATATTTAGTCAAAACTTTTGTCCCTTTGTAATTCCTACACGTTGAGAGAAACACAAATTGGAGAAAAATGTAAAATATATTTTTAAAGTTTAGAATAAATTGTGTATAGATTACATCTGCTGGCTGATTTTTTTGTTTGTTTGTTTGGAATCAGCAAGATTTTGTGAAGAAATTCTTATGAATAATACTACACTACTTATAAAAGGAGGTGTTTTTTTTTTTTTTTTGGTTCAAGAACAAATATATAACAAGGATAAAAGGATAAAAATCACCCAGAATTTCAAAGAATTGCTATGAACTCCATAATGGCCAATTTTATTAATGTATACCCTTTGAAACTAATTGTATATTAAGTCTTGATAATATAGAACGATGGCCTGAAATAACTTTGCATAGAGAGAATATATTGACTAATATGTTTTTCTCAAAAAAGAAGGAATGTCTTTTAAGATAACAAAGGGTTTGAGCAACTTTGATGTGGAAGCTATTTATTTTATTCATACAAATTTATTTTGATTAAATATAATTTGTCAAAAGAAATTGCTATTACACTTGTTAGTAGATCAGAGTAGTAACAAGGAAAAAATGATTAATGTAATTGAATCAATGCTTGTTGAGAGAAAGTAGGAATTATTTAATATTGTGAGATAAAATCTTATTGGACTAAATCAAAGTTTTTCTCAATATGGCTATTGTTTCAGTAGCAGTTTTGCTTTGAGCTTTTTACTTGGAACTTTGCTTTCTTTAAATTATTATGATACTAGATTTAAGTATGGATAAACTGTTTTGAATTTTGTGTCCACTCACAGTTTTCATAGCATACGTTATAAAAAAACTATTACATTTTTATTGATGCTTTCTTTTTTTTTTTTTTTGGCTGTGCCGTGAATCCATGCCCCGTGCAGTGGAAAAGTAGAGTCCTAACCATTGGACTTTCAGGGAATTTCATTTTTAGATGAGGATAAAAAAAAATAGACACTGATTAATAAAATTCAGAAAACAAAGATCATGGTATCCGGTTCCATCAACTTCATGGCAAATAGTTGGAGAAACAGTGGAAACAGTGGCAGACTTTTTTGGAGGGGGGCTCCAAAATCACTGCAGATGGTGACTGCAGCCATGAAATAAAAAGACGCTTACTCCTTGGAAAAAAGCTGTGACCAAACTAGACAGCATATTAAAAAGCAGAGACATTACTTTGCCAACAAAGGTCTGTCTAGTCAAGGCTATGGTTTTTCCAGTGGTCATGTATGGATTTGAGAGTTGGACTACAAGGAAAGCTGAGCACTGAAGAATTTATGTTTTTGAATTGTGGTGTTGGAGAAGACTCTTGAAGTCCCTTAGACTGCAAAGAGATCCAACCAATCCATCCTAAATGAAATCAGTCCTGAATGTTCATTGGAAGGACTGATGTTGAAGCTGAAACTCCAATACTTTGGCCACCTGATGCAAAAAGCTGACTCATTTGAAAAGACCCTGATGCTGGGAATGATTGAAGGCAGGAGAAGAAGGAGACGGCAGAGGATGAGATGGTTGGATGGCATCAGCGACTCTATGGACATAAGTTTGAGTAAGCTCCAGGAATTGGTAATGGACAGGGAGGCCTGGCGTGCTGCAGCCCATGGGGTCACAGAGAGTCGGACATGACTGAGCAACTGAACTGAATTGAATAGTTTACGTTATACAATTTTAATATATATTAAATTTTAGAATTCTAAAATATACACATACTAATGAACTTTTGTTCTTAATTTGATGAGATTAAAAAACGAAAGTGTCTATTACATTTTTTTCTTTTTTGTTTACAATATTATATACAAACTCAACCGAGAATGAAAAATATGTGTGTGTGTGTGTGTATCCACAATAGTTGGAACATCTGTCTTAAGTATTCCTCACTGATATCCAGCATTAAACATATTGCCTAGCATGCAGCAAGGACTCTTATTCTAAAATTTTTTGGAATCTATGTCATAAACATGAAAAACTTCAATATATACTGTGGTCTCAATATATATAAGACTCAAATGTAAATAGATTTCCGTCTCTATTTATTCAGGCTTCCAGGTGGTGCTAGTGGTAAAGAATCTGCTTGCCAGTGCAGGAGATGCAGGAGACGTGGGTTTGATCCCAGGGTTGGGAAGATACCCTGGAGGGGAGCATGGCAACCCACTCCAGTATTTTTGCCTGGACAATACTGTGGACAGAGGAGCCTGTCAGGCTATAGTCCACAGAGTCAAAAAGAGTCAGATACAACTGAAGCAACTTTGCGTGCACCCCGTTTAGTCAATAATTTGTGTTTTTAAATTTTTCTCTCTCTTTAATAGTAAAGAGAGCACTATTAACACTATTATTCTAAACTCCTTGGGGTATAAAACGAACTGCTGTATTGGAAAAGCAGGGTATCTTAATACTGAGAAGAAAGCCAACTCTCCCTAAAAGTGCTTCAAATCACACCATTTGATAACTTTGATTAACTGTTCAATGATTCAAACTAGGTTATGTCTGTACGCATGCATGTTCAGTCATCTCAGACTCTGTGATCCCATGGACTAGCCCACCAAGCTCTCTGTCCATGGAATTCTAAGCAAGAATACTGGAGCAGGCTGCCATTTCCTATTCCAGGGAGTCTTCTTGACATAGGAATCAAACCTGCATCTCTTGTGTCTCCTGCATTGGTAGGTGGATTCTTTACAACTGTGCCACCTGGGAAGCTCTAGCTTGTGTTTACAGATTTATTTTATACAATTACTAATTTGGACAATTTCAAAATAGCCATACTTTCAATTTCCATTATAAATTATATTCCTTGTACTTTTTGTGCTAGACCTGTCTTCTACTGCTAGAAATTTGATGTCTTCTACTGCTGGAAATTATAACCACAGAGTACTAATAAAAAGTGGATCTCAATCATTTACTGAGATTTACTTGTTTTTGCAGTCAGCAAAAATACCAGGAGCTAACTGTGGCTCAGATCATGAACTCCTTATTGCAAAATTCAGACCTAAATTGAAGGAAGAAGGGAAAACCACTAGACCATTCAGGTATGACCTAAATCAATCTGTTACAATTATACAGTGGAAATGACAAATAGATTCAAGAGATTAGATCTGATAGACAGATGCCTGAAAAATGATGGATGGAGGTTCATGACATTGTACAGGAGGCAGGGGTCAAGACCATCCCCAAGAATAAGAAATCTAAAAGGCAAAATGTCTGAGGAGGCCTTACAAATAGCTGTGAAAAGAAGAGAAGCAAAAGGCAAAGGAGAAAAGGAAAGATATACCTATTTGAATGCAGAGTTCCAAAGAATAGTAAGGAGAGATAAGAAAGCCTTCCTCAGTGATCAATGCAAAGAAATAGAGGAAAAAAATAGAATGGGAAAGACTAGCGATCACTTCAAGGAAAGTAGAGATACCAAAGGAACATTTCCTGCAAAGATGGGCACAATAAACGGCAGAAATGAAAAGGACCTAACAGAAATGAATTGAGTGAAGTTGCTCAGTCATGTCCGACTCTTTGTGACCCCATGGACTGCAGCCCACCATGCTCCCTCTGTCCATGGGATTTTCCAGGCAAGAGTACTGGAGTAGGTTGCTATTTCCTTCTCCAGAGGATCTTCTCAACCCAGGGACTGAACCCAGGTCTTCCGCATTGTAAGCAAGACACTTTACCATCTGAACCACCAGGGAAGTCCAGACCTAACAGAAGCAGAAGATATAAAGAAGAGATGACAAGAATACAGAGAAGAATTATAGGAAAAAGATCTTCATGACTCAGATAATCATGATGGTATGATCACTCACCTAAAGCCTGACATCCTGGAATATGAAGTCAAGTGGGCCTTAGGAAGCATCACTACGAACAAAGCTAGTAGAGGTGATGGAATTCCAGTTGAGCTATTTCAAATACTAAAAGGTGATGCTGTGAAACTGTTCTACTCAATATGCCAGCAAATTTGGAAAACTCAGCAGTGGCCACAGAACTGGAAAAAGTAAGTTCTCATTCCAATCCCAAAGAAAGGCATTGCCAAAGAATTTTCAAACTATGGCATGAATGCAGTCATCTCACACACTAGCAAAGTAATGCTCAAAATTCTCCAAGCCAGGCTTCAGCAATATGTGAACTGTGAACTTCCAGACGTTCAAACTGGATTTACAAAAGGCCAGAGATCAAATTGCCAACAGGCAAAAAGCAAGACAGTTCCAGAAAAACATCTACTTACGCTTTTTTGACTATGCCAAAGCTTTTGACTGTGTGGATCACAACAAACTGTGGAAAATCCTTCAGGAGAAGAGAATACCAGACCACCTGACCTGCCTCCTGAGAAATCTGTATGCCGGTCAGATGGAACAGTTAGAACTGGACATGGGAAAAAAAAAATAATAACTGGACATGGAACAACAGACTGGTTCCAAATCAGGAAAGGAGTATGTCAAGGCTGTATATGATCACCCTGATTATTTAACATATATGCAGAGTACATTATGAGAAATGCTGGACTGGATGAAACACAAGCTGAAATCAAGATTTCCAGGAGAAATATCAATGACCTCAGATATGCAGATGACACCATTCTTAAGGCAGAAAGTAAAGAACTAAAGAGACTCTTGATGAAAGGGAAAGAGGAGAGTGAAAAAGTTGGCTTAAAACTCAACATTCAGAAAACTAAGATCATGGCATCTGGTCCATCACTTCATGGCAAATAGATGGGGAAACAATGGAAACAGTGACAGACTTCATTTTCGGGGGCTTCAAAATCACTGCAGATGGTGACTACAACCATGAAATTAAAAACACTTGCTCCTTGGAAGAAAAGTTATGACCAAACTAAACAACATATTAAGAAGCAGAGACATTACTTTGCCAACAAAGGTCAGTCTAGTAAAAGCTATGGTTTTTCTAGTAGTCATGTATGGATGTGAGAGTTGGACTGATTCATTTTGATGTTTGGCAAAGCTAATACAATTATGTAAAGTTTAAAAATAAAATAAAATTAATTAAGAAAAAAAAAGAAAGCTGAGCGCTGAAGAATTGATGTTTTTGAACTGTGATGTTGGAGAAGACTCTTGAGAGTCCCTTGGGCTGCAAGTAGATCTAACCAGTCCATCCTAAAGGAGATCAGTCTTAAATATTCATTGGAAGGGCTGATGTTGAAGCTGACTTATTTGAAAAGACCCTGATGCTGGGAAAGATTGAAGGTGGGAGGAGAAGGATGAGATGGTTGGATCACATCACTGACTCAATGGACATAAGTTTGAGTAAACTCTAGGAGTTGGTGATGGACAGGGGAGCCTGGCGTGCTGCAGTCCATGGGGTCACAAAAAGTTGGACATGACTGAGCCACTGAACTGAACTGAACATTTTACTGAACCCAATCACTGGTGGCCTAGAGGAATTGAAGGGTTTTAATTCCAATCTTATAAAATAAACATATCTGAGCTGGGATTAAATCCTCACTTATTTCAAATATTAAAATTTATTCTGTAAGGGACTATCGATTCAAGTCTTGAAAGAAAAAACATGTGCATAGTTGAAAAAATTGTGACTAATGATGCATATGATAGAGCCATATTTTGTGATTTTTTTAACACCTGTATTCAATATTTACCTGAATTACAACTATGTGCTCACTGATTTAGCTATAAATATAGTGAAAATGTACACTCAAAGAATGACTTTAACAAATAAACTGGGATTAATAACATTTTTAACAACTTTTTGGTAAGAATTCACAAGGTATACAGTCATCCCTCTGTATCCAAGAGGAATTGGTTCAGGAATCCCTTGTGGATGCCAAATTTTTCAGATGCTTGAATACCTTGTATAAAATGGCACAGTATTTGCATATAACCTCAACACATCCTCCTGTATACTTAAATTGTGTCTAGATTACTTATAATAACTTATACAATGTAAATTCTATGCATGTGTTTGCTGGCATGTAGCAAGTTCAAGTTTTGCTTTTTGGGAATTTTTTTGTTCAAATATCAAATCAGCTGTTAGCTCAGTCTGCAGATGTGAAACCTGTGGATATGGAGGGCCAGCTAAATTTAAATCAGTCTTTTTCATATAACTTAGTTCTTATTAAATCACTTTATTTATGTAAATATGCATTTGTGGGAATGTGATTGTGCTTTAAGAGATTACTAGGCTGATCAAAATCAATTTGGGTACTTATGCCTATGTATATTTCTCTCCTGAACTTAATGAGTTAGGCAGCTCTTATTTGCCTGGAGAATCCCACTAACAGAGGAGCCTGGCAGGCTACAGTCCATGGAGTCACAAAGAAGCAGACACATCTGAGCAACTAACACTTTGACTCATTTATTTCCATAAACCACCTCCATCCCTGGCCATCTTGTAAACCACATTATTACGGGCACTGGAATAAGACATGGCTTATTGACAAATTCCATTAGAAAACTCCCTCTGTGTCAATTTTCTGTACTCTAAAACAGCTTTGCATCAACAGTATACTTATAGGTCACCCTTTTTTCAACTGTAGATTTAGTGCTCTGTCTATACATACTCTAAACCTAACCTCCTCATGCTTATCCAGGATTCTCCCTAGGTCACTTCCATTCTTTTCATGTTCATGTTTTTATGTAGATACATGCTTTCGATTATCTAGGGGTTTATAATGAGAAGTGGCATTTTCTGTGTCATATGGAAACTGGTTTGTTTTTCATCATTATCTTGTTTTTTAAAGAAATTAATTTTGTAATAAATATTAACAAAACAATTATTTTATGGATTGTGTTCATTACTAACAAAATACATTAACTTAGTGTAGGACTATCTATCCCTTCCCAGAAAAATTGTCCTTTACTCATATATCAAGATGAACATAAAGTGAAGTATATATCAAGAACCAAGTTTCAGTAAGTTCCAAATTCCAGATCTTTGGTGGGCATTGCTAAAATACTTTTTTTGAATAAATGTTGGTCTGATATATGTTCTCAAAGTTATTCTTCTACAATTATTTTTCACCTTCCTCTATGGAAAATAGTCAAATTCAATATATTTCTTATAACCACCAATTGTACAAATTGATGTGTCTTGTTTATATTTAAATGGGAATTTTCATCTGTAAGAGAACATACACATAAATTGCATTCATCATTTGTGAGATGCCATAGCTTAGAGGAGCCATGATTTTCCCAGGATTTATAGCTTGTGGTCCTGGGGCTAGTATCCTTGAACATTTTCCTTGGGCTAATTAATAGCCTTCTTGAGTCTGGACAATCTCTTCCCTATCTCTGTCTTAGAGTGTATTGTATAATTCTTTGTTGAGTTTATAATGATCTTTTTTAAAATCTAAATTCCCAGTACCAGCTGATTACCATAACTTATCTTCCTCCCAGAATAATGGCCTTTTTAGGAGGTCAATCTAAATTAAGTCTTTTTCCCTAGTGACTTTTCTTTTCCCACACCTCCAAGGATTTTTTGTTTGTTTGTTTGTTTCTCCTTCGTTAATGCATCATGAGGCAGGCACAGTAGGACTGGAATAGTATTTCCATGACTTCATTTTCTTATCCATTGGTCTTAGCATGATACTTACATCTTTATTCTTATGCAACGATTATACCAACTTTGGGCATCATATCCTCCTACTAAGTAGGAAGAAGGGAGAAGTGATATGTATCACTGAAAAACCTCCTTTTCATTAGTTAGGAAAAGAGCAGATTTCCGAGAAACCTTAATTTTATACTTCTGCTTACATCTTACTGGTCAGAATTTGGTCAAAGGATCTCCTTTAATTAAAAAGGAATCTGTGTATACCTGTGGTGGATTCATTTTGATATTTGGCAAAACTAATACAATTATGTAAAGTTTAAAAATAAAATAAAATTTAAAAAAAAAAGGAATCTGTGGATCTGTGAAGGTGTATATTATTTTTAATTAAGTATATTGTCAATTGTCAACCTGAACAATAAATGAATAAATTATTGGTAAGAAAATACTTATAACTACCACACACAATATAAATGTCTATGATAAAGGATTATGACTTTTCCAATTTTCACATCAGGTTCTATATGACAAAAGACAATTTTTATGGTCACCTGCGAGGCATTTGGACTTCTATTCAAAGTTCAGTTCAGATATCAAGGCTGATTGACACCACACATCTGATGTGTCCCCAAGAGGTATAGAAAGCATGTTACTTACAAAATTATGCAGATGTGATATAGCTTCAGAGTGTAAGAAAAGGAGACTGGCCTGGATGTTTATTGTGGTCAGGAGGTGAGACCTGGGTGAGGGTTGAATCTCCCATCTTCACCAAAGCAGAGACCACTCAGGCTGTCTTATCACTTGGCCAAGATATGGGGCACAAGTTGAAAGAGGGAGGGTTGAGCCTTAAGAGATGTCAGTTATCCAAAAACAGAGTCAGACTCCTCACTAAACGTGAAAACAACTCTAAGTATCTCCAACACCCCCGGCCCCTCAAGAAAGGTATCTTTCTGATTAGCAGTCGCATCCAATGGCACTGAGATACCTATCTTACCAATTCCATGTAGATTCAGTGGGTTTGCTGTCCTTCAGATAGAAGTGCTTTCAAATGCATGCCTTTTTTTTTTTTTTTTTTTTCCTATCTTGCCCCATTTACAGCATTTGCTGCTCAGCTACTGAAATAGGATTTTATAGTTAACCCAACATCAAGTTCCAGAAAACAGTATACAATCTGTGCCACATGGGTTGGATTCTGGGTGATTTGCTAGTTTCTGCTTTTAGTTTTCCCAACTTGCCTTCTCTCTCTTTTTTTTAATTCTTTTGGATATGCTGAAATGTTTCTTACATTTATTTCTAACAATGTTATTGAGATGTAATTTATATACTATAAAGTTCACCTATTTTATATTGAAATGTACAATTCAATGATTTTTTTTATGAAATTTACAGACATGTGCATACATCACCACAAACCTGTCTTAATTCCTCCCTGTTAACAGTCAGTTCCTGCTTCCACCCTAGTCCCAGTGAGTGTGTGTGTGTGTGTGTGTTCATGCTAAGTCACTTCAGTCATGTCCAACTCTTTGCAACCCCATGGACTGTAGCCCACCAGGCTCCTCTATTCATGGAGATGCTCTTGGGAAGAATACTGGAGTGGGTTGCCATGCTCTTCTCCAGGGGATCTTCCCAATCCAGGGATCGAACCTGAGTTTCTTACGTGTCCTGCATTGGCAGGTGGGTTCTTTATCATTAACACCACCTGGAAAGCCCACCCAAGTCTCACAAATTCATTAATTTGCTTTCGGTCTTTATAGACTTTGTATCTTTCCTGGATATTTTAGATAAATGGATGCATAATATTTGCAGGTTTTTTGCATCTGTTTTTTTTACTGAGCATAATGTTTTTAAGATTCATCTCTGTTGTGTATAAATACTTCGTTTCTTTCTTACGGTTGAATAGTACTTCATTATGTAGATTTGTCACAGTTTGATTAGCCATTAACTATGAGCCATGAACTTTTGCAATAGTTCCATTTTGGGGACATTATAAATAATACAGGTTTGAAAATGCATAGTCTTTTAGGGACTTGGTTTTATATTTTTCTTGGATAGACACCCAGAAGTGGAAAATTTAGGTCACATGGTAAATTTGTTTAACTTTTTAAAAACTGCCAAACAGTTTTGCAAAGCGGCATCACCATTTTACATTCACATCAGAAATACAGGGGAGTTTTAGTACTTCCAGTTCTTCAACAGCTCTTATTATTGCTTGTCATTTTGTTTAGAGCTATTTTAGTGACTGTGTTGGAGAAGGAAATGGCAACACACTCCAGTGTTCCTGCCTGGGAAATCCCATGGACAGAGGAGCCTGGCAGGCTACAGTCCATGGGTTCACAATAGAGTCGGACAGGACTGAGTGACTGAGCATGAGTGGATGTGTAGAGGCATGTCGTTTTCATTATAAGTTGCATTTCTATACTGACTAATGATGTTGAGTTTCTTTTCTATTTGTTTTTCAAATGGACATTTGAAACTTCAGCTGCATTGCCCTGACTTGTATTTCTTTTGTTGATTCCATAATCTCTCTCAACACACACACACACACACTTTACATGATCTCAAATAACATTATTGATAAACTTTTGTGCTCTGTTGTTTTGCTTTTCTAGTTCAATTATCTTCTTATAATGAAAACTGCTGCTATTTCCTACATTTTTAAATGGCAAATTCTGTAGATCCATTAGTCACCAATGGGAGTGTTTTGAAGTACCAACTGCAAACTACAGGCATTATTCTTCTCAGAAGTCAGGTTGTTTCATCAAGTTTTTTTTTTTTCTATTACTCTTTACTATGCATTTAATAAATGACTTTTTTTAATGCTTATAATGTACATATTTATTTAGCACACAGGTGCTGTTGATTTAACAGCTGGTCCCATGAGGAAAAAGTAATCACAGGGAAGCTTATTTTTTAGCCTTGATTAGACTGAGTTTAACAAGAAATTGTCTCCTAATTAGATTCAAGTTGCTTAAAATCAAGTAAGGAAGTGTAGAAATTTATTCCAGGAGGCCATTATGCAAGTTGGGGAATTGTGGGGGTTTGTTCAGTAAAGTCCTGGTACTAATTGTTCATTTATTAAGTGGACATTCTGTGAACTGTTTCTTAGCATATCTTGTATTGATTACTTGGGAACTCTGAAAAGAGACTGTAATCAATGGAGAGAAGAGGAGAGGGTCTGGCAGCTCATTGTGTGTGTCTCTGCCTGGGGGCATGCTCTCCTCTGCTGGAGGAGGATGATAGCCTATTCATTATTTTTCCAAATTACAAATGGTTTCCCTACTTTTTCCCCCTCTATGAAACACTGAACAAAATTTCAATTGGACCCAATCATATAAAGTAATGAAATCCTTAGAGGAGACCAAAGGAAGAAAACATAATTAAAATGACAGAATAAAGCAAAATGCGTTTATTAGCCACAATAAGACAGAATGTGCGTAAATCCCCAGTGCAGGTCTTGGATTTAAAATGTCTTTATGCCTAATATAAACAAAGGAGTCCATTTCTGAGGACTCCCAGATGTACCATCATGTAGTTAAATAACATTTTCAGTGATATTGCCTTAACTTGCTTTGCTGGAAAAATGATTCCTCACCAAAGTCCCCTCTGCCAAATAAATACACTAATATTTTCTCTTAAATAAAGAAAGCCTGGTGGAGTTATGTTTAAACTGTCCAAATGAAAACAGAATCTCAATATAAATTGCTAGACTGTACAAAATAAAAGATATACTTCCTTTCATACTCATAATCTAATGATATTTAGGTAAATGAAGTCGTGCTAAATTTGAAGACATTTTGAGAATAGAGAATAGAAACTGAGTTCCCATGGAATTAAAATAAACTGCTAATGGTCACACTTTAGTAAATTATGCTGTGGTTCTGTTTAATGGTTTTTAAATAGAAATCTTAGTTTTGTTCCATCCTGCCTGTGTTCCTCTTTGTACCAGAGTTTTCTTTTATGGATTTCTTTATGGAGAAATATCTTTATCTTTAGGATTCATTTATGGAGGCAGAGGGACACTGCCAATCCATCATCATAACTAACTCAATTTACAGACTAATACACAGTTGATAGTGAAGTTACAGTGTCTGTTGCTAAGTTGTGTCTGACTCTGTGACTCCATGGACAGTAACCCACCAGGCTCCTCTGTCCATGGAATTCTCCAGGCAAGAATACTGGAGTAGGTAGCCATTTCCTTCTCCAGTGGATCTTTCCCACCCAGGGATCAATCCTGGATCTCCTTCAATGCAGGCAGATTCTTTATTGACTGAGCCACCAGGGAAGCCCTATAATAAATCCAAAAGCTGCTTCATTCTTCAGGGGCTTTAAAGAGAAAGTCAAGCCTATGTTATGATTGAGGATTTTAGAAGATAGTTTATATATATTATAAAACTTGTCACTTTTCACCAGTACAGCATCATAAGGGATCCTGAATTAAGTTCCGTAATGTTAAAAAAAAAATGTTTTTTTACAAACATCACTGATCTTCTACTTACAATGTGACAATAACTGAAGAAGAAAAGGTTTCTACTCAGAGCAAATAACAGAGCTCTTTTTTTCCTTCAACTCACCAAATACTTTTGTACTCCAAATACATGGATTTTCCACACCAAGTAGTCTGGTGACAGCAGCTGGGTATCCTTCAATTTAACTTCCGACACTACTAGGAAATAATGTCAGGTTCCACAGGTTAAGGGCTCCATCCCGCAACACTATCTCCAACTTCAGATGCCAATTGCAAGTCCAGGAGATCATGTGGGCTACTGTCTGACCCATTATAAGCCAAAAGTTCCCAAGACCCCTCTAGTGAGGTTCAATCTTTCGCTAAAATGCTTCACATGACCAAATCATAGTTTTCTTACTAGATTTCTGGTTTATTGAAAGCATATAACTCAGGAACAGTCAGATGGAGGAGATGCACAGAGAAAGATATGTGGGAGGGGACACAGATCTTCCATGCCCTCTCTGGGTTACCAACAGCCTGCTATCTCCACCCTTTACCACCAACCTGGAGACTCTCCAGACCCCTTCAGTTACAGTTTTTATGGAAGCCTCATTACGTTGGCATGATTGATTAAATCACTGGTTGAATCACTGATTATTACTGATTAACTCAACCTCCAGCCTCTCTTCCCCAGAGGTTGGGGTAGGAGCTGAAAATTCTAACCCTCTGTTCACACAGTTGGTTCTCCTGGCAACAAACCCCCATGCTTATGGGCTTTCAAAAAGTTACTTTATTAATATAAACTCCCAGGGTGGTTAAAAGGAGCTGGTTAATTAAAAAACAAACAAACAAAACAAAACCCTCACTTTTACCTTTGGAGCTATTTGCTGCTAAGTCACTTCAGTCGTGTCCGACTCTGTGTGACCCCATAGACGGCAGCCCACCAGGCTCCCCCATCCCTGGGATCCTCCAGGCAAGAACACTGGAGTGAGTTGCCATTTCCTTCTCCAATGCATGAAAGTGAAAAGTGAAAGGGAAGTCACTCAGTCATGTCCGACTCTTCGCGACCCCATGGACTGCAGCCTACCAGGCTCCCCCATCCATGGGATTTGCCAGGCAAGAGTACTGGAGTGGGTTGCCATTGCCTTCTCTGTTGGAGCCATTTACTCTGGAACTATTTCAGGATATTTAGCTTTTGAAGACATAAATACTCTATAAATATTCTAACAAAAGATACTCCCATCACTCTCATTGCTTAGGAAGTTCTAAATTTTAAGAATTGTATACCAAGAATGGGGGGGATCAAATAAATATTTATTATAAATCACAACATCACAGTAGCATAGTGCCATCAATTGAAACTAAGAATGCTTCTACCTATGTCCCAGAACTTTTACTTTGAAAGTCTAACATTGAAAGAAAAATTCCAACTATACACTGGAAGTCCCAGATCTTAATTATATCATTTATTATTTAAAAAAAAATCTGTACCCACCAAATATAAATGTCTATATAAATTTGATGTATCCTACAATTTAATACAAAGCAAGTATAAATGAAAACTCAATCTACATAACTTATTATGGGTATTCAAAAAAGTCCCTGAGCAGTATTTAAGTATAATTTACCTTAAAACATGTAGAAAACTATACAAACTACTATCTGCAATTGTTATAATGTTTTAACTGTACATAAAAGCTCAAAATCAATCATGAATGATTTTAAAAAATAATGATTGTCTCTGGTGAGGAAGAGAAGTGACAAGGGTCTGGAATGATGATTAGGGGATAATTTTAATTTTGTTAACAGTATGCATATGTTATAAGAAAAAACATATTTGCCTACTACTTTATAATTAAAATTTAATATTGGATAGTTATTAAACTTTAATACTCATTAACATTTATGAATGATTTTTTGGAAACTGTTAAGTAAATATCATGTCTGTTCCATAATCACAGACTTATATTAAGGATTAAGATATATTTCTTCCAATATGTGACACTATTTTCAGCAAAATAACCATTTTTTTTAAGTCTGTATACCACAGGTAATGTATCTTGTAGCTATCTATGAAGAAACCACATAGCTCAAATTTAATGTAATGACTAAAATGTTAGCATTATACTTTTATAATAATGTTAACAGTGATGGTACATGCACAATATGGTCTACTCTTTCACTAGCTCATCTGCTTGCATTCTAATGAGCTGTATTCCATTTTATATGATTCCCAGTGTTATGACTACAAACAGTTACAAGCTGCTCTGTCTGTGTGATTGAGAGTTTCTTCACAAAGACTCATTCTACCAAAGTTTTAATTTCAGAAACTCTCCTCTAACAAAAATGATTTTGCACTAGGCATTATATAGATTACAGGAGGTGCTAGCGGTAAACAACCCTCCTGCCAATGCTGAAGATGTAAGAGATGCAGTTTTGATCCTTGGTTTGGGAAGATCCCTTGAAGAAGGGCATAGCAACCCACTCCAGTACTCTTGCCTGGAGAATCCCATGGACAGAGGAGCCTGGCAGGCTAGAGTCCATGGGGTCACAGAGAGTGGGACATGACAAAAGCAACTTAGCACACATGCACACATATAGATTCCCTTACCAACATTTTTAACAGCCATTTATACATAAACAAGGGACAGTTTAAATTTGTGCTGGACTGTGAGCAAATCCAGAAGGGAAGAGTACTAGAATTAGGAAGTTTGAGAGCGAAAGGCAACTGTAGTTAAGGATCCAAAAAACAGAGGTGAGAAAGAAATGTGGTGGTGTGGAGGGAGGAGGATCAGCTTCATACCTATTTTGTAGAGCCATTCTTTATTATCTGGAGCTCTGAATAATAAATCAATATATACACTTTAAAAAATAAATTCTCTTTTTCTTAGAAAATAGTTGAAATTTCTCTTTAAAGAAAACTTAGACTATTAAAGCTTCTGCTTGATTCATTTTCTGCATGTTTTATCAAATATTCAATATTCCACAATAGAGCAAAGTAGAACTATATTGATAAAAAGTCACTTTAAAATCAATCTTGTTAATCTGACATGCAATATTCTGACATCTAAAAATATCACTGAAATATTACAGTAGAAGAGTAGTTCATAGTCCTAAAAGCATAAATCTATAAAATAGCATGGCCAAAATCTTAATTTTCTAACTAGTACCATTAGATTTCCTCTAGATCTTATTTATAATATAAGAAAATAAAATACAGGCTTATGATTCCATAAGATGTTTTGGATTTTTAGAAAACTAAAGGTCCCCAGAGAAGGAGAGAGCCAGCTGACACAACTATAGGATAGGATAAGGAAGAACTTTTGATTTGTGCTCTTTCTTTTGCCAACATTTCCTGCATGGATCAGTGTTTTCCTCTTTGCTTTTCAAAAAAGCAATGGTTGTCAGCTAAAGGCTGTGGGGTAGTATGACCATAATGTGCCTGCTTGTCATGGTGGGTATCAGAAAACAACCAGTGTAGATGGCCTGGATGGTCTCAGGCTGAGGTGTTTACAGACTTGCAGCCAATAACAAAGAGCCCTAATAAGTGAGCTATACTGAGAAACAACAGACTATCTGATTTAACTCTTTAGCTATTCAGCTTCCTTACATTATTTTTCAATGCTTTTTTGTTTGTTTGTTTTTGGCTCGCACCATGTGGCATGCAGAATCTTGGTTCCCTGAACAGGAATTGAACTCACGTCCTCTGCAGTATCAGCATGAATTCTTAACCACTGGACAACTAGGGGATCCCTTCAATATGTAAATTTTCATATAACAAAATTACAACAAATCATACTTTTGCTTAATATAACTATTCCTTCTACAAATGAAGACACCCTTGCTTAATCACCAAAAGAACAAGTTCCAAATAGTTACTGCAACCACATATGATGCTGCTGCTTCTAAGTCGCTTCAGTCGTGTCCAACTCTGTGCGACCCCAGAGACGGCAGCCCACCAGGCTCCCCTGTCCCTGGGATTCTCCAGGCAAGAACACTGGAGTAGGTTGCCATTTCCTTCTCCAATGCATGAAAGTGAAAAGTGAAAGTGAAGTCACTCAGTCGCGTCGGACTCTTAGTGACCCCATGGACTGCAGCCTACCAGGCTTCGCCATCCATGGGATTTTCCAGGCAAGAGTACTGGAGTGGGGTGCCATTGCCTTCTCCAACATAAGATGATGGCTCCATTAAAATTCAGTCAGATTCCTAGCTGGATATTCTGTAATGAATGCCTTCTATCACTGAGGAGCTCTCATTAATTACTTCAGCTTTTCTAATAAAATCATTCCTATTTTAGGGAGATTGAGCCATTTAATATTTTGAGTAAAGTGCCCCTGAGTAAACAAGGGTAGCCTCATTTTGGAGTTGAGTTCCAGGGTTGCCCACGGTCATCATTCACGGTCATGTTGAGGTGGGACCAGAAGCCATGCTCCCTAGTAGAGTATCGCTATTGGTGTGGCTCTCTGCCTTAGAGGGTCTGTAGGAAAGGCCCCATGACTGCCAAGCGTTTCTGGTTTGGCTCTCTGGTCAGGCAGGTCCAGAGGCTATGCTCCAAGATGGGTGTGGCTGCTGGCCTGGCTCCCTGTCCAGACAGGGCCATAGATACAGCTCCACAGATGGAATGGTCCAATCAATGGTTTGGGACCCAAATTGGGCAGAACTGCCAACTGAGCTCTCAGGCTACATCGTACCCCAGGCTTGGCTCTGCAGAGGAACAGAGTCACCAGCTAGGGTTTCTGCCTGGATATTATCCACATAAGAATGCAGTCTGCCAAGATCCATGTGCTTCTTGCTGTGGGCCCCCAATCCCATGAGGCAATACCTAAGTGGGCCTCTCAGGAAGCATCTGGGAATGCTGGGGAATATGAATGTCTATCTTAGATTCTAGTGTTACCACTGGAGAAGCTGTCAGTCCAGGGGGACCCCCTTACTATAGCATCACATCAGCCTGGGGAGGGGCAGTGTAGTCAAGGTGAAACCACTCCTCTTACCTTTTTAACATAGGTTTTCTCAGTTTTTGTGGTCTAGCGGGATGTTTCATCTTCACCTCCAGGTTTTAAGATCTTCATAGAAATATCTTGTCTGTGGAAAGATGCTAGTCACTTTCTTTGAGGGGAACTGAAGTCAGGAAACATCTAATTTTCCATCTTGCTGACGTCACTCAAAACTGTCTTGCTCTTACTCACTGTGTCTCACTCCATTTATTCCTCGGTGTGGGAGTTTATCTTCCCCCTTTACACAAAAAGAAAGACAGAGAGTTTAAGAGTGGGAATAAAAGGAAAAACACAAATTACAGCAACTAAATAGTTCCTATAAAATAATATTTTATATGATAAATCAAACAATTATACCATGAAAAACCACCATCATACTATATGTCATAATGGATATTTGGAAGATTTCATTCTGATATCCAAATTTTCTCGTTTGCCAATATGCAAATAGAAATGGCCTATCTTTCCCACCTGCCTAATTTAGGGTCAGGGTCTCTTATCATTTTAAATTTCCAAGTAGCTTCCAATTCTGCACACTCTTTATTTTTTCAAAACGACACACTCTTCTTGAATTTAACAGATCTAACTTTAAGGGACTTGCCCCCTTGCTGAGGAATAAAACCCAGATATTAATACTTATCTTTCATACCATGTTATTTCATTTTCCCCTCTAGACCAATGAGTCATTTTTTTCTCTTTTGTATCTGTCTGAATTAGGCTCTTTTAACTTACTGCCCCAATTCTAACACAGACAAGAAAGGACATTGAGAATCATTTGCTCTGATGATAAAATTACATAATATAATGACATTCATACATCCTTGACCTTAACAGTTTCTATTTTGTAGGCAAAATTTTGCTTATTGATCAAGCCAGATAGTTTTTAAAATGGCTAAACTATTATCAAAAAAAAATAATAAAGTGGAAGAATTACGTAATGAAAGAACCTCAGACCACAAGGAAATATTCTGAATGAAATGTTATACTTTATAATACTGGGGAGAATCTCAAAGTGCTGTAAAAGGCAACAATTCCTCTTTTGTGTTTTATTGAAGTGTTTCCTCATATAACCTTGCACTGAGAAGCATAAACATTTTCCCTGATAACAAAGATAGACATATAATGGAACCCATAGAGGATAAGGCTGGAGGTTTGACATAAATATCGAATGAGTACTCTAAAAGTGAAAGTGAAGTCGCTCAGTCGTGTCTGACTCTTTGCGACCCCACGGACAGTAGCCTACCAAGCTCCACGGTCCATGGGATTTTCCAGGCAAGAATACTGGAATGGGCTGCCATTTCCTTCTCCAGGGGATCTTCCCAACGCAGGGATCGAACCCGAGTCTCCTGCATTGCAGACAGATGCCTTACCGTCTGAGCCACTAGGGAAGCCCACTGTAAAAACAGGAGCCCTCTAAAATATGAACCTTAAAGAAACTACAAGCTACTTTCAAAAATCTGAAGGAAATCTCACCTAAGGACATCAAGTATAACCACCTAAAGCTTGCCTCAGTGATATTTATAAGGGACAAAATTGCCACCCCAAAATATGTTTCTTCAGCGGCATGTGGGTTATCTCTAGGAATAAATAATCAAGGGCCAGGAGGCTCAGAAAGAACCTCCGAACTTCCCCCTAACTGCCTAAGAGAATGTTATAGATGGATGGCCTGTTCCAGGAAGGGACCTATCACCACAAATAACTACAATATGAGCTACAGGTGTAAATAGGGAGGAACCTAGTAAAGTTTATTAAAATTCAAATTTAAATAACACTGAAGTTAGAGGACAAAAATGATCAAAAATATTCACTATGTTGTGAATAGTTTTCAAAAATTCATTATACAATTGATCCGTGAACTACATGAGTCCACTTACACATGTTTTTTTTTCACTAAATACTATGTGATCTGTGGTTGACAGCATTCACGGATGTAGAATGTCAGATAAGGCAAATACAGATGGCCTACAGTAACATGCGGATTTTTGACTACATGGAGAGTCAGTGCTCCTAATCCTCATGTCGTTCAAGGATCAACTATACTTTTCTGTAATTGAGTTAACACAGAAAACTGAAAACAATTACATTTTTCTTCATCAAGGATTTCAGAGATTCAGATTTATTATATAATGTTGGAGAAGACTCTTGAGAGTCCCTTGGATTGCAAGGAGATCCAACCAGTCCATTCTGAAGGAGATCAGCCCTGGGATTTCTTTGGAAGAAATGATGCTAAAGCTGAAACTCCAGTACTTTGGCCACCACATGTGAAGAGTTGACTCATTGGAAAAGACTCTGATGCTGGGAGGGATTGGGGGCAGGAGAAGAAGGGGAAGACAGAGGATGAGATGGCTGGATGGCATCACTGACTCGATGGACTTGAGTCTGGGTGAACTCCGGGAGTTGGTGATGGACAGGGAGGCCTGGCGTGCTGCGATTCATGGGGTCGCAGAGAGTCGGACAGTACTGAGCGACTGAACTGACTGACTGAAGATCCCCTATCCATCCTTTTCCTTTTGTACAATCTCATGATGTATGACTCAGATAGCTCAATGTTATTATTATGGAATTATTTCACTGTGTTACGATACAGTTATACCTTCAGAGGTGTCTGAAATCTATAAAACGATCTGATCATTTTTAGCTGAAGTTTACTGAGTTCTTATCATGTATCACTTTCTAGTTAAGAGCATTATATTTATTACTTTCTTGAATACTCATTAGAATATTTTCATTTTATAAATTAGAAACCTCATGCTGATACGTTTTTAAAAAATGCTATTTCACTGCTAATATGTGGTGGATCTGAGTTATTGTTTGATTCCAAGACATCTTGCACACTAGGCAGTACATATACAGTTGTCATGCTAAATGAACTCTGTTGTCTTTTTTTAAGTAATTTAACCTATTTTTATAGTTTCCTATTTTTTCTAACCTATTATACTGAAGATAAATACATATATATACACATACATGTATTTATACACACATATACACAATCACAAATATACATGTATAAAAGCGTAGGTTTGTGTGTGCAGGTATGTATATGTGTATATATATGTATATGTATATATATACATATACGGCATGTTTTTAAAGTGTGTGTGTATACATGTGTTTTCATGTGTGTAGATATTTTTGTCATTTGCAGTGTAACAGGTTAGAAAAAACTAAAAATTACAAAATGTGTGAAACTACTTTTAAAGGACAATAAAGTCCATTTATTATAAGAACTATATATACAGCCATATGCATATATTTATATATTAGTGTGTATACTATATATACACATACACTCACAGTTGTTCACAAATCTATTTATTCTGTTTAGTGTTGGAAAGGTAAATAACAAAGCTTATTGATAAGACTCTTGGACTAAAGAGATTTTATTTTTGAGCTCTAAAATGTATAATTAGAGGATGTATTTGAACAAGCAGAAAAGAAGACAATTGACAAGACTATATCTTATACCTTCTCAGTTGTTCTCCAGTGCATTTAGCTTTTAGAAATCTATGCTTTGAATAGGTGAGGAGTGAAAGTTGCTGAATCATGTCCGACTTTTGCGACCCCATGGACTATCCAGTCCATGGAATTCTCTAGGCCAGAATACTAGAGTGTGTAGCCTTTCCCTTCTTTAGAGGAATCTTCCCAACCCAGGAATTGAACCCAGGTCTCCTGCATTGCAGGCAGATTCTTTACCAACTGAACTATCAGGGAAGCCTGATACAGGTATAATGCTCTTACTGACCCAGGACTTCATGGATAATCTTCTCAAATGAACATGTTAGGTTGTACTTTCTGGGCCTCCAGGGTCCATACTTGCCCAAATTCAAGACCAAAGAAAGAGCCTGGGGTGTGCAACAGAAACATCAATGGTTTAATGCATAGGGGATCTTACAAGTCTGAAGCAAAGTCCTGGAGCAACACCCCATTGTGTACAACAGATGGTAGTCAGGACATGGTGGCAGTCCTTGCTCCCAGGGGAGCAGGGGGTGGTTGCAGGAGGTTACAGTTTCAGAAGGAAGTGACGTCAGGTTGGCTCATTGGTTACCAGGGAAACCTGCAGAGGGGGACATCCTTCACTGCCACTTTGGTAAGAACAATCATTAGCAAGGTGGGAAGGTCAGGCATGTGAATAGAGTGAGGGTGAAGCAGGTGTTGGTCGAGCAGGTGATGTATAGAGAGCAGGAGAACAGCCATCCTGAGTGGCCTGACCATACAAATTTTAGAGAAACATCATGACAATACAAGGAGGAATTTTTTGGAAAGGATGTTCACCATCAATAGCTGAACCTCAAGATATTATGCATTGAGGTTAAAGTAGAATAAAAGCAATCATCCCTGGTGACTCAGTTGATAAAGAATCTGCCTGCAATGCAGACTTCCTGCAGTGCAGAACTGGTTTTGATCCTTGGGTTGGGAAGGTCCTCTGAAGGAGAAAATATCAACTCATTCTAGTATTTTTGCTTGGGAAATCCCATAGACAGAGGAGCTTGGCGGGCTACAGTCCTTGGGATTGCAAGAGTCAGACATGATTTAGCAATTAAACCACCACCACCAGAGTAAATGGAATCAGACATTTTCGTATTAGTCACTTCTTAAATATAGATACTAGTCATTTCTTAAATCTAAATTTTTAAAATTGTAAGGTTTTTCCTGAGTATACTTGAAAATTATAAATAAATAAGTGAATAAATATGAAAATCATTTTATAGACCGATTGGCATTGCTGAAAGAGCATAGCCTACACTATAGAAGCTTCTTTAAGGAGACAAATTTCACTTTCTCACCTAGTTAAAAAGGGCATTCATCACTACTTGACACACAGATGCTATGGAATAAATGTACTTCCAAAGAACTCAATACCTAGTTCAATTTCCTCCTGACAGTAGCTTTCAAGTTATTTTCCTGGTAATTTTTGTGGGTCGACAGATAGTATTGTCGAACTGCTAATTGACAGACACATTCCCCGAGTGACAGATGGTAGCACAGACCCAATTGTCAGAGTGCAATAATGCTAACTGTCAGAAATGAGAAACAAACACGTCAGAGATCCTTGTTTTACACACACACACACACACACACACAGCACTGAACTACATTAAGAAGTTCATGTGTAGAAGTTAAGCATCACTCTTAAAGGACATTTGATCATAAACTATACCCCAGAGACTTCCCTTAAAAAGATAAATTCTCATAATGGTATCCAAGGTGATTTAGGGTAGTAGAAATAGTTCTCCAACAATTTCACAAAACTTATGGACACTGTTTGGAGAAGGCAATGGCAACCCACTCCAGTATTCTTGCCTGGAGAATCCCAGGGAAGGGGGAGCCTGGTGGGCTGCTGTCTATGGGGTCACACAGAGTCAGACACAACTGAAGCGACTTAGCAGCAGCAGCATGGACACTGTTTATATATGTTTAACTCTCCTTAACCATGATTCACTACAGCTGTCCTAAGATGTACAATAAAATATTGTATTTACTATGTCATTTATAAATAAATACTTTGTGCCTTATTTTAATCTGTATTTGAAAAAAAAGAATAAATGTTACTAGTATGAAAATCAAGGGATTAAGGTTTTATGTAAAATAAGGTTATTTTAAACTTAAATATATTCCAAGAATTCAGGAAAAGAATCCCAACTGGCATGCTGTATATTATGCTATTTATAAGAATGTATTTTAAAATGTGCATGTTTTAATAAGTCTGCAAAAAGTTGAACATGTAAAGGAGATAAGAGTCATATAAAGAGCCATCAGAAGGACAGAGGAAAAAATGATTTTTAAGATCTCCTCTAGCTTTCATATTTTAGTCCCAGAGAAATTTCAACCTTTCTCTTATATGTCATTTTATGGGCAGGTTTATTGATTAAACTTGGCATGAATTTTATATAATGAACCTGAAAATAATCTCCTTACTCTGTCCAAACTAACACAGCACTCTGGTAAAAAGACAATCAGGACAATGAATTAACAATAACTCCTGAAGAGCTTTAATTTTGTCTTTCCTGTTTTATGAGACTATTTAAGTAGTGTATATAGAAAGTATGACTTAGCTTCCATGTCCAAACATTCACATTCATAGTTCATAAAATGTGTTTCCTTTGGACTTGGAGGCATTGTAATCCCACTGATGATATCAGTTTAAAAGCAAATCCATGTATATTTTCATTAAAGGTTAATTGTATTTCTAAGCATATCAAGAGGATTCAGGTTCTCTTTTGGTAACTAAGAAAAAATTTTGCACTTTGCATTGAAAACAACTTCTTTCAATTAAGGTAGTGAACAGAACAAAAGTTAATGTCTTCGAGTCATACAAATGATAGTAAACTAATTTTTAAAGTGCAAATACAGAAGTACAAAGAGAACAGGAGATATGAGAGAGCCAAAAATGTTGGAAACTCTAAGCTAGAGGGTAGGCGATAGCTGATTGAACAACCCAGGGAAGTCATATGTTAAATAGGATTGCAATATTTAGCAAATACAAATAGAAGATGCCCAGTTAAATTTGAATCTCAGAAAAACAATGAATAATTATTTTAGAATAAGTCTGTTCAAATTTAACTGAGAATCCTGTAGCAACTCTTAAGTCTTTGGTGGGAGAAGTTGAAAGCAATATAATTAACAAAGAAAACATCAAAAAAACTCAGGAAATGCCTCTGGAAGCAGAGTTTAAGGAGGAACATAAAAGAAAAACTTAAGCTGAGAGTTTTTATGAGGCAAACACCCATTTTACCCGACAAGCAGACTAGAGAATTATTGCCTAAAGCAGCAGTTCCCAAACTTTTGGCATTAGGGATTGATTTTGTGGAAGACAATTTTTCCATGGATGGTGTGTGAGGGATGCTTTTGGGATGATTCAAGTCCATTATCTTTATTGTGCCACTTTATTTCTATAATTATTACATCAGCTCCACCTCAAATCCCCAGGCTTTAGATCCAGGAGGTTGGGGACTTCTGGTCTAGAGAATAAAACAGAGAGTATGAGAAATTTAGAAAATTCAGACCCAGTTGATGTTAAATATTATAGTGAAAACTGGGACTATGTGGAACAGGGTCCCAAAACTACCAGCTCTCATCCAAACTTTACTCTCAGAATACTAACAGGAAGATTTATTCTACCTAAGACAGAGGCTGAAAAAGGCTTCCTTATGAACTCCGAACATGCCAGAGAAACAACCTTAGAGACTGATAGGAAATTCTTCAGGGAAAAAGCCCATTCACATGCTTCTCCACTGATGCTCAGAAGTGATGGCCATGCACACATACACAGAAACTTCCATCAATCTAGTGCTGCCTTCATTTCTTCACAGACAGTCAAGTGAAGCTAGATATTTGAAGAAAATGTCTAAGAAGTAATACTGAGATCAAAACAAGTAAATAGGGCTTTCCTGGTAGTTTGGTGGTAAAGAATCCATCTGCCAATGCAGGAGGCATGGGTTTAATCCTTCATCTAGGAAGATCACACGTACCACGGAGAAACTAAACCCGCATGCAACAACTATTACTGCTTCAGAGCCTGGGAGCCACAACTACTGAACCTGAGTGGCCTAGAGCCCATGCTCCAGAACAAAGAGAGACCACTGCAGTGAGCAGTTCACACCATGACTAGAGAGTAGTCCCCATTAGCCAGAGAAAACTCTGAGCGGCAACAAACACCCAGCACAGCCAAAAGTAAACAAATAAAACTATATATAGGTATGCATATACATATATACACATATTAAATATGTGAAAAATAGAAACTTGAAGGAGTAAGAAACTGTACAAGGTAAAGATAATTTCAAAATCTCAGTGAATAACTGAATACAAAAATCCATGAAAAAGTGTTTTGCTAAAAGCGCATTATTAATATTAAAAAAGTCATGTTAAAAGCAAAATTATAGCATAATTCAATAAGTATTTCTTGAGTAAGTTCGAGGACATATCAAAAATTAAAGAAAATACAAGTAAAATAAAATTAAGAGAAGCAAAATGTTCAGTTCAGTTCAGGTCAGCCACTCAGTCGTGTCCAACTCTTTGCAACCCCATGGACTGCAGCATGTCAGGCTTCCCTGTCCATCACCAACTCCTGGAGCTTGTTCAAATTCATGTCACTGAGATGGTGATGCCATCCAATCATCTCATCCTCTGCCGTCCCCTTCTCCTCCTGCCTTCAATATTGCCAAGCATCAAGGTCTTTTCCAACTAATCAGTTCTTCACATCAGGTGGCCAAAGTATTGGAGCTTCAGCTTCAGCATCAATCCTTCCAATGAATATTCAGGACTGATTTCTTTTAAGATGGACTGGTTTGATCTCCACGCAGTCCAAGAGACTTGCAAAAGTTTTCTCCAACACTACAGTTCAAAAGCATCAATTCTTTGGCACTCAACTTTCTTTATAGTCCAACTTTCACATCCATACATGACTACTAGAAAAACCATAGCTTTGACTAGACGGACCTTTGTTGGCAAAGGAGTGTCTCTGCTTTTTAATATGCTGTCTAGTTTGATCATAGCTTTTCTTTCTAGGAGCAAGAATATTTTAATTTCATGGCTGCAGTCACCTTCTGCAGTGATTTTGGATCTCCAAGATATAAAGTCTGTAACTGCTTCCATTGTTTCCCCATCTATATGCCATAAAGTGATGGGACCAGATGCCATGATCTTAGTTTTCTGAATGTTGAGTTTTAAGCCAACTTTTTCACTCTCCTCTTTCACTTTCATCAAGAGGCTCTTTAGTTCTTTGCTTTCTGCCATAAGGGTGGTATAATCTGCATATCTGAGGTTATTTATATTTCTCCTGGCAATCTTGATTCCAGCTTGTGCTTCATACAGTCCAGCATTTCTCATGATATAATCTTTATATAAGTTAAATAGACAGGGTGACAATATACAGCCTTGATGTACTCCTTTCCCTATTTGGAACCAGTCTGTTGTTCCATGTCTGGTTCTAACTGTTGCTTCTTGACCTGCATATAGATTTCTCAGGAGGCAGGTCAGTTGGTCTGGTGTTCCCACCTCTTTAAGAATTTTCTGCAGTTGTGATATACACAAAGATTTGATGTAACCACTAAAGCAGAAGTGCATGTTTATCTTGTATTCTCTTGCTTTTTCAATAATCCAAAGGATGTTGTCAATTTGAACTCTGGTTCCTCTGCCTTTTCTAAATCAAGCTTGAAAATCTGGAAGTTCATGGTTTAACAGTATGTTGAAGCCTGGCTTGGGGAATTTTGAGTATTACTTTGCCAGCATGTGAGATGAGTTCAATTGTGCAGTAGATTGAACATTGTTTGGCATTGCCTTCCATTGGGATTGGAATGAAACTGAACTTTTCCAGTCCTGTGGCCACTGCTGAATTTTCCAAATTTGCTGGCATATTGAGTGTAGCACTTTCACAGCATCATCTTTTAGGATTTGAAATAGCTCAACTGGAATTCCATCACCTCACTAGCTTGTTCGTAGTGATGCTTTCTAAGGTCCTCTTGACTTTGCATTCCAGGATGTCTGATTCTAGGTAAGTGATCACACAATCATTGTTACCTGAGTCATGAAGATCTTTTTTGTGCAGTTGTATTATTGTGTATTCTGTGTATTCTTGCCAACTCTTCTTAATATCTTCTGCTTCTGTTAGGTCCATACCATTTCTGTTCTTTTTTGTGCCCATCTTTGCATAAAATGTTCCCTTGGTATCTATAATTTTCTTGATGAGATCTCTAGTCTTTCCCATTCTATTGATTTCCTCTATTCTTTGCATTGATCATTGAGGAATGCTTTCTTATCTCTCCTTGCTTTTCTTTGGAACTTTCCATTCAAATGGGTATATCTTTCCTTTTCTCCTTTGTCTTTCACTTCTCTTCTTTTCTCAGCTTTGTAAGGCCTCCTCAGACAGCCATTTTGCCTTTTGCATTTCTTTTTTCTTGGAAATGGTCTTGATCCCTGTCTCCTGTACAATATCACAGACCTCCATCCGTAGTTCTTCAGGCACTCTGTCTATCAGATATAATCCCTTGAATCTATTTCTCACTTCTACTGTATAATCATAAGGGATTTGATTTAGGTAATACCTGAATTGTCCAGTGGATTTCTCTACTTCCTTCAATTTGTCTGAATTTTGTAATAAGGAGTTCATGATCTGAGCCATAGTCACCTTCAAGTCTATAGCAAAAGGTAGCTATAGGATTAATTCCAAGAGCAGTGATTTCTAAACAGAAGATTTTTAGAAATGAAGATATGGGAGGAAAATCATTGTTTGAATTTCAAATGGAAAGAGACTATCAAATATAATATATATAAGTATTATATATATATATATATATAAGATATATCTATATAAGTACGATATATACAAGTAGATGCACATCAAGTCTTAAGTAATCACAAAATCTGAGGACTTTTCTCAAAGACACTGCATGTCCTATAAATTAAAAACAGTTTACTTACAAATGATCAACCATTCGATGAGCTGGGACTTTTTAAGTGCAACATTGTAAACAAAAGTCAATGAAACAGTGTCCTAAAGCTGTGGGGAAAAAATTCCCACTTAGAATTCTATTCCAAACTTCAGAGTTATATAATTATAAAAAGCTTTGCAGACACGCAAGATTTCAGCGGATTTTGTCTTCCACACCCATCTTTTTTTCAGGAAACTACTAGACATGATGCTTCCATAAGATGAGGGAATAAAACAAGAGGGAAAGCTTGGGATCCAAGAAGCAGTTGATCCAACCTACAAGAGAAGTAAAGGAAAACCTTAGGTTAAGGATAAGGACAGTCCCTAAATAATAACTGTATAGCTGACTTTTAAAGCAACATATCTTTATTGGAGCAAGTCAAAAATTGTGGTAGACATGATTTCAAGAAGATAAAACTGACAAAATACTGGATATGTTTTACTGTATTGAGAAAAACATGTAGGCAATTAAGGTATGGTTTAGACATGAATTAGCTTTAATAACTATCTAAAGTTCTAGAAAAAAACTAGGAGAAAACAATCCTAACAGCAACCAACAATAAGGAAGCTTATTAAAAAGGGAAAATTAAAATCTCAAAAATGAACAAAAATAGTCATATTGATTAGCTGTGAACTACATTTATACAGATATGAAAATAAAATTACCTAGTATGTATGTGTACATTGTGTATATGTACACAAACATATGGGGAAATACGGGGGACAGGAAAGTTGTACATGGAGGATGGTGAATAGATAAGTGAGTAAAAGTTAGCTAAATACTCATTTCCCAAGATAACTGCTAAATAGCTAATGGCCAAATCTGAAAATTTAAGAAATATAGTACAAGCATATTTCTTAGGCATATGAGCATAAATACTGAAAAAAGACACTTAAAGAATATAATGTGATCATTTCTAGAAAGAGGAAAATAGCACCTGATGTTGGAGAGAGAGGTGACCCTCAGAGCAGAGTAGGCTGCTTGTTAATCTACTAGACACTATGAGTAATGTTTCAGCTAAGATGCCTCTTCAACTTAGAACATTCCAAACTAAGTTAAGGTAGAGCTTTTAAGAATGTGCTTCTTAAAAATAAATCCACACATAAATGGTCAATTGATCTTTGACATCTGTGCCAAGAAAATACAGTGGGAAAGGATAAGCTCTTTAACAAACAATGCTGAGAAAATTGAAAATCCACATGTAAGAAAATGAATACACAAAAATAAACTACCATATACAGTAACCTGGAGAAGGAAACAGCAACCCACTCCAGTATTCTTGCCTGGAGAATTTCATGGACAAAAAGTCCTGGTGGGCTACAGTCCGTGGGGTCACAAAGAGTCGGACATGACTGAGCAACTAACACACTTATACAATCCACAAAATTAATCTCTGCTGCTGCTGCTAAGTCGCTTCAGTCGTGTCCAACTCTGTGTGACCCCATAGACAGCAGCCCACCAGGCTCCCCTATCCCTGGGATTCTCCAGGCAAGAACACTGGAGTGAGTTGCCATTTCCTTCTCCAATGCATGAAAGTGAAAAGTGAAAGTGAAGTAGCTCAGTCGCGTCCGACTCTTAGTGACCCCATGGACTATAGCCCACCAGGCTCCTCCGTCCAGGGGATTTTCCAGGCCAGATAAAAACTTCAACATAAAATAAAAAATATAAAACCTGTAGAATAAGGGGAAAACCTCATGATATGAGTTTTGGAAATGACATCAAAAGCACAGACAACAAAATAAAAAATAAATAAGTGGGACTTCATCAAACCTAAAAGCTTCTGCACAGCAAAGGAAACAACAGAGTGAAAGGCAACCTATGGAATGGGAGAAAATATTTGCGAAATCTTATGTCTGATAAAGAGTTAATTTCCGAAATGCATAAGTAACACCTGCAATTCAGTAGCAAAAAGAAAAAACCCTAATAACCCTATTTAAAAAGTGGAATAAAGACTTGGACAGATATTTCTCCAAAGAAGACATATAAATGGTCAACATCACTAATCATCAGAAAATGCAAATCAAAAACAGAACTACTATTGTTTTATCCAACAACCTCACTTCTGGGTTAGCTATCAAAATATTTAAAATCAAGGTCTCAAAAACTTATTAAACTATTCATGGCAGTGCTTTTCACAATGACCAAGATGTAGAAACAACCTAAATATCCTTCAGTGTACTGAATAAATTGGAGAAAATGAGACATACAGTTAACCTTGAACAACAAACAACATGGGGGTTAAGGTGGTAACCCTGCTAGCAATTTGAAATTCCACATAACTTTACAGTCAGTTGTCCATTTCCAAGATTTGCATGCTCAGATTCAACCAATCACAGATAGTGTACATTACTTTTTGGAAAAAAAAAAAGCAAATGGGTGTAAGTGGAGCCAGGAAGTTCACACACATGTTGTTCAAGGGTTAACTGTACATTCTGTAGAATATTATTCAATCTTCAGAAGAAAGAAGAGAGAAGGAAATCCTGTCATTTGTGACAATGTAGATGAAACAGGAGGACATAAGTGGAGTAAGCCAATCTAAGAAGGACAAATACCAAATAATGCCACTTATATGAGGTATATAAAATAATGAAATGTAGAAGCAGAGGATAGGATGGTGGCTGTCAGAGACTTGAGGGAGGTAGATATGGGGAATTTCTGATTCGATTCAGTTGAGTTCAGTTCAGTTCAGTCGCTCAATCGTGTCCGACTCTCTGTGACCCCAGGAATCGCAGCACACCAGGCCTCCCTGTCCATCACCAACCCCCAGAGTTCACTCAGACTCACATCCATTGAGTCAGTAATGCCATCCAGTCATCTCATCCTCTGCCGTCCCCTTCTCCTCCTGCCCCCAATCCCTCCCAGCATCAGAGTTTTTTCCAATGAGTCAACTCTTCACATGAGGTGGCCAAAGTACTGGAGTTTCAGCTTTAGCATCATTCCTTCCAAAGAAATCCCAGGGCTCATCTCCTTCAGAATGGACTGGTTGGATCTCCTTGCAGTCCAAGGGACTCTCAAGAGTCTTCTCCAACACCACAGTTCAAAAGCATCAGTTCTTCGGTGCTCAGCTTTCTTCACAGTCCAACTCTCACATCCATACATGACCACAGGAAAAACCATAGCCTTGACTAGACGGACCTTTGTTGGCAAAGTAATGTCTCTGCTTTTGAATATGCTATCCAGGTTGGTCATAACTTTCCTTCCAAGGAGCAATCGTCTTTTAATTTCATGGCTGCAGTCACCATCTGCAGTGATTTTGGAGCCCCAAAAAATAAAGTCTGACACTGTTTCCACTGTTTCCCCATCTATTTCCCATGAAGTGATGGGACCAGATGCCATGATCTTCGTTTTCTGAATGTTGAGCTTTAAGCCAACTTTTTCACTCTCCACTTTCACTTTCATCAAGAGGCTTTTGAGTTCCTCTTCACTTTCTGCCATAAGGGTGGTGTCATCTGCATATCTGAGGTTATTGATATTTCTCCCTGCAATCTTGATTCCAGCTTGTGCTTCTTGCAGTCCAGCATTTCTCATGATGTACTCTGCATAGAAGTTAAATAAGCAGGGTGACAATATACAGCCTTGACGAACTCCTTTTCCTATTTGGAACCAGTCTGCTGTTCCATGTCCAGTTCTAACGGTTGCTTCCTGACCTGCAAATTTCTCAAGAGGCAGATCAGGTGGTCTGGTATTCCCATCTCTTCCAGAATGTTCCACAGTTTCTTGTGATCCACACAGTCAAAGGCTTTGGCATATTCAATAAAGCAGAAATAGATGTTTTTCTGGAACTCTCTTGCTTTTTCCATGATCCATCGGATGTTGGCAATTTGATCTCTGGTTGCTCTGCCTTTTCTAAAACCAGCTTGAACATCAGGAAGTTCACGGTTCACATATTGCTTAAGCCTGGCTTGGAGAATTTTGAGCATTATCAAATTTCTGATTAGGGTGTATAAAATTTCAGGCATTCAAGACGAGTAAGTTCTAGAGATCTGATGTACAATGTTGTAGCTACAAATAGTGATAGGGTATTATATATTTAAAAATCTTATTAAGAGGGTCCATCTCTTGTTAAGTTTTCTTAGTATAATTAAAAAAAAAAAAGAGTATGAGTCTGCAATTATTTTCTGAGCATCTGACTTACAAATGTAAGTCTTGTACTAGTAAGTGATGGCAAGTCATTCAGTCGTATCTTACTCTTTGCGACCCCATGGACTATAGAGTCCATGGAATTCTTTAGGTCAGAATACTGGAGTAGGTAGCCTTTCCCTTCTCCAGGGAATCTTCCCAACCTAGGGATTGAACCCAGGTCTTCCACATTGCATGTGGATTCTTTACCAGCTGAGCCAGAGGGGAAGCCCTGTACCAGTGAGAAACCTGAGCTATTCTTCATCTGTGTAAATACTGTTTTCTGAAGATTCTACCTTCTTTTATTACTTATTTGCAGGCTACACATTCCTAGAAATAGTTGGAGGAAGGAGAAGCAGGGTTGGACTGGGTTTAGATAACTGATGGGGTACATTTAAAGAACAACACTTCAGTAGCAGCATATGATGACAGAATCAAGACTTTTCTACTCTATTCTATGTCAGAGGACTAGGAATCTCAGTGAGGAATAATGCTATCTCAAGACAGCAGAACTGTATTCATCACAGGGAATTGACTAGAATCTTCTACGTATAACTGTCTTCTTGCTGTGATTGTAGCTCTGAGTGGAAATTTGCTTAATAACTAAGTAAAGAAAGATGAAGAATAAGTATCATGTACCTCTCAGCCAATTACAGAACATGGATTCAAGCCATTTTCTCAGCTGAAGGATAATATAAGAAAGCAGTTAAAAAATTTGACATATTCAAGAAAAAATTTCAATGAAACAAGAACCAAAATGTAAAATATAATTGTCACATGATTGTCTTTTAACATTATAAGGTAAAGTAAATGCTACATACATCAGATTAGAGGAAAATATTGCCTACTATGTAACAAAATTCAGACTTTCCTTGGATTTCTGTTTTCAAATGCCAGAAGTCAGCACAGTGTCAAGTACTGGGGTTAGCAATGATGACTATATATTGGGGGTTTAGGCAATGGCACCCCACTCCAGTACTCTTGCCTGGAAAATCCCATGGATGGAGGAGCCAAGTAGGCTGCAGTCCATGGGGTCGCTGAGGGTCGGACACGACTGAGGGGCTTCACTTTCACCTTTCACTTTTATGCATTGGAGAAGAAAATGGCAACCCACTCCAGTGTTCTTGCCTGGAGAATCCCAGGGATGGGGGAGCCTGGTGGGCTGCCGTCTATGGGGCCACACAGAGTCGGACATGACTGAAGCAACTTAGCAGCAGTAGCAGTAGCAGAACTATGTGTCTGGCAAAGTTTATCCACAGCAAAAGCCCTATCGGGTAAGAACTAGTGTTATCTCTCTTTAAGAAGTGAGGAGATTGAGGCATGGATGGCTTAAAATTCTTATCTAAGGATAGATCTTATAAAATGATTGACATAGGAATTAGAGCTAGGACCTCAGGCTTTATAATAAGTACTATGCTGCTGTGTTATGTTCTCTCTTCCAAAATGTAGGACCAAATAATTTTAACATTTACATAAGAAAAAACAAAAGAAGATGTTTTAAAAAAAACCTCTTTCTGACTCAGAAAAGAAACAAAGATTAGAATACAGGAATGCAAAGGATAAGATATAAAATAACTGAAAGAAGTTATTTAAACCGGTTATGCACAGAAGACATATTGCATAAAATATATTAATTTAATATAATATTCTGCACCTAAAACCCCAGCTATTTTAGCACATATAAGTAAATATGGAAGGTTTGGTTTCACATTTAATAAAGTAGGCCAAAATTCTTGCTTTACAAAGAGAAACTTTTATAAAAACTATATTAATCTTGAAATAAGATGAAGAATTATATAAAAGTGAAGAAATATATGACTGAAAATTTCAGATCTGTTCATTTAAATAGATTTCAGTATGCACACTCAACTGCTTGAGTCATTTCCTACTCTGTGTGACCCTATCAACTGTAGTATGTTATAAACTGGAGCAATATATTGAATCTTATGTAATTGTTAAGTTGTGTCCAACTCTTTGCAACTGTATGGACTATAGCCCACCAGGCTCCTTTATCCATAGGATTTCCCAGACATGAATACTTCGCCAGGAGATCTACCTGACCCAGGGATTGAAACTGCATCTCTTGCATTTCCACTGAGCCACCAGGGAAATCCCAATATATTGATAGATAATATCAATTTTAACATATGTTGACATTTCATGTAATCTATTACAGAAATGGAAATTTCACTCTGCCTTGTTGCATTACTATTAGACTGTTTGCACATATTGTGTGATGTATTTATTGCACAGAAAAGAATCATAAACCTGGCAGTGACAAATTACATAACCAGGAAAACAGAAAACAACAATGTAAATAAGATAACAACACATTCACACTCTGAAATGTGTCACTGGTGGTTAGAGAATATAAATAAACATTTTTGTTAGGAATCAATGCAATTTTCTTTATTATCATGTTACATGTCATATGATAGTCGTCGGCTGATGTAAAATCTGAATTCCTTAGTCAATTGTGATTAAAATGAAAAAAGGAATAAATCATTTTCTCATTATAGAACTAAATTGACATGGCATTCATAAGTATTTTCTCAGCAAATTTCGGTTGGAGAGAAAAATGAAAGAAATTCAGATTATATTTCTATAAATTTCTGCTGTTAAGCTTTGGAGTTAATAAAGAAGATTTGTATTATTACTATTCCAAGGCTGTTACTTGATGTCAATTACATATGCAATCCAGGAAGCAGCATAACATTTATTACTTTTGTTCATGAAGGAAATAGAAGATATTCATTAGTTCTGGTTAAATAGCCCAATCCTTTCTGTCAGAGTGACAAGACAAGGTCTCTTGGATACATAGTAACAAATCCTGTAACAAAGGAATCCTGAAAGGTAATTAAAAAGGACCAAGGAGCAATTGGATCTTATCTAAGAACCTCAAAAAGTGACACAGCCCATAATATTAAGAAAATGGCAGAACCAGTCAAGTTGTCAGTCTTCTCCTGTCTCTTGCTGCCTGGTGTTCGAAGTGGAAGAACAGCTGTGGTGAGCGCACAGAGTGCTCATCACTATAGGCTTTACCCTTTATCATTCTCCTGAGAGTGACATGCATTTTCTGTCTCAGACACCCATACTTATGGAAGTGGCTAAATATGTACATTTCTATTCAAACTTTGAATAATATTAAGTAATAAACTTTGTCTTTTGACATCTGCCCTCTGCAGAACATAACTTCTGTCCCAACCTTTAAGAATTTAAAGTCTACATTTCAACTTTGTAGCCATTATTAAATGCAAATTCTTTCAATGCATGAAGATTGAATATTTTCAGTTATATAAAAATGCACAAGCAAATGTTTGCTAAAAACATGTGATCTGTTGTTATAATGTCATATTTGCATGTTATTAGATTCATTTTACATTATAAAGTACTGCCTTAATGCACTGAAACCTTTCACGGTTAAAATAAGAGGCTTTAAGGAAAAGAATAAAATATTGATCAGTTTATAGCTTATTTCTTGAGTTACTTTTGTGAATATTCCTGTTAAGAGACAGGTGCAAAATGATTCTAGATAAGTAGTACAGAACAATATAAACCAGTGGTTCACTTTACTATTTGGCAAAAGTATAAAATTTAAATATATAATTTCTATTTTGAGTCATTAGGTGTTATTTATTATATACTATGAGCTCTATTAATAGGAAATTGTTCTGAAAATTATGTATATGAAAAATTTCCGTTACTATGGTATTAAGAATTTCTACCCTTCTTTAAGCTTCCTTTTTTCAATTAAGCTAGTGAAACAAAATTCTATTCAGAATCTACCTTATAAAATATACTCAAGAGGTAGTAATTGGCAACAGTGAGTAGAAAACTCATTTTTGACATACAGATCCAAAGTAAGATCTGCACTGAGTTTTAGAGCCAGGTGGCTTCAACCAAGAAAGGCATGCATTGTGTCTCTGCCTGGTCCATTCTGAGGTCAGTAGTTTTAACCAGATTAAACTACCACATTTTCCATCTTCCTTTTCCATCAGTCCTTTCTGAAGCAGAGCCTATCTTATTTGGATGCTCCTTCATATTTCTTTTCTTTAGTTAAGTGACCTCTCCAGGACACAACTAGTTTTTCCAAACAGAAATGAGTGACTTAGAGTAAAGGATAAAGCTTAATAAGCTCACTCATAAATGCAATTATTTTCTTATTTTTCTATAGTAATTTTGTTTACATACAACTTTTTACTGAATGCTTTCACTAGATATGATCTAGTGGTTAGTAGTCCTATGAGGAAAAAGACACAGTCTCATTGGATTGATTTATCTCATAGAGAAACTGATCTTTAAGAAAGCTGTGCCTAGAATACAATGTTGGAGATTCATGTAATAGTCTCAACTATTGTCTTGATAAAACCATGTGCACTTCTAACATCTAAGTAGAGTTTAGTTTAAAACTTCATAGTACACATAATTAAATATTAAATTTATTATGCATATTTGATGTCTGTTTGCTGATTTAGCTATGTTAAAGTACCATGATGTTTTATGTTATTCTTTCTTGACAGAATTCATGGGGCCCCAAGATTTGGGAGAATGGCATTGAAACATGTAAAATATCATGTATGAAACGAGTTGCCAGTCCAGGTTCGATGCACGATACTGGATGCTTGGGGCTGGTGCACTGGGACGACCCACAGGGATGGTATGGGGAGGGAGGAGGGAGGAGGGTTCAGGATGGGGAACACATGTATACCTATGGTGGATTCATTTTGATATTTGGCAAAACTAATACAATTATGTAAAGTTTAAAAATTAAAAAAAAAAAAAAAAGTTCACTTTGGGAATGATCCCCAAGTAAGACTTGATGAAACAGCATATTCTTTGTCATGTTTGACTTTTTAATTAAAGAAAGAAATGTTGCGTATAACTACTCTGAACAGTTAGCATTAATGTGAGTATGGCTTTCCAAAGCAGTATTTTCTGACAGGTTTTCATTCGTGTGGCTTGATTTGCATTATCAACAACCAAGAAGGATTAAAAGACAAGAAAACTATGGATAATATGTCATAGACTTGATTTACAAAATTTCCATAGGCAAGGCTGTTTGCTGTACATCAAATTAGCAACATGGGCAAGATGTAATTTACACTTGCTTTCAGGCAATGTAGAGACAGAATGCTTAATTATTTATTAATGAAGTCTTAATTAATCTTCTGAAATTCATTTGTTTGAGAAATAAGGGCTTTATCTTACAAGGCAAAATATCAAGTAATTAGCAGTATAAAATTTTTACTCTGTTGAAAATTCAAGTGTGTACCTAACATCCACAATCTGTATGCAATGATGCTAACACGAATACATCAGTTATTCAATCTCCATTACCTACAGAACTGATTTATAATGTAGTAAAAGGGCATAACTTGTATGGTCTAGTTATTTTTAAATCGTTAATAAGCCTCCATTTGCTTTAGAATATAAATATATATTTATATATATGTAATTTAAAATGAAGACTACTCACATATTATATTTTAATTAGATTTCATGACAATGGATGGATTTTTGCTATCATTTCTGTTTCAGATAATGATATCTGTTATAGAAAAATAGCATAAACTGGCATGTGTCTATGGAGAAAAGTTATAAGCTACATATTACATATATTATTTACAAAAATTGTGCTTGGCTTTTGTGATTTAATAAAGAAATAGAATGTTAAATGTTAAAATACTGAATGCTCCTTTAAAATGTGTCCTTCCAAAATATTTTTATAATACCAAGTTCTATTTCATCAGAGAAAATGTTGAGGACATTTTATAGATGAAGAAATTATTTGAGTAAACTTGCCCAAGGTGAGAGGCTAAAAATGTGGCAGATTAAGACTTGCAACCAGGAGGCCAAGTTCTCTTCTTTCAAGCAGATAATATATTTTCTCCAAAAACCTTGAAGATACAGGTCCCTTAGGTTTTCCAAGACTTTACTTTCGTCTAAAAACCAAGTAACTTGGCAAGATACCTTTCATGTCTGTTTCATATTCAAAAAGCATATCTTAGTACTTATTTCTAAAAAACTTGTTGCTTTTTGGTGTCTCACTTAAGAAGGTGCTTTTTTTTTTTTTTTTTTTTTTTGAAAGCAGGAAGAGATGACTCTTGAAATAAATAAAAAAATACAGTGAGACATTATATGTAATTTAAAATACAGTTCAAAAAAGAAATACTGAAGCTATCTAGAATACCGAGAGGGAAACTTACAAAGCAGATAGAATTTGCTCATGATCTTGGAAAAAATAGAAGGGTGTAGATGAATGAAAGGGAGTCCAGAAAGAATTTTCCATGTAGTGCTGATGGTGGGCACAGTAAAAGCTGAGCAAAGATATGATAGGAAGACACATCAGGCCTTATGCTGAAGATAAAGAGTAGGTCCATCTCATGCCTCTTGAGAATATGCTCAATTAAGCTGCCTGATTCTATGTTACAGTAGAGAAGTAACTTTTTTCCCCCACAATTCCTCCTTGTATATGATAACAGTTAAGAGAAAGACAAGAAAGTCTTTTTATAGAGTACACACAAGTAATACATCAGATGAGATGAGATCAGATCAGTCGCTCAGTCGTGTCTGACTCTTTGCGACCCCATGAATTGCAGCATGCCAGGCCTCCCTGTCCATCACCAATTCCTGAAGGTCACTCAGACTCATGTCCATCAAGTCAGTGATGCCATCCAGCCATCTCATCCTCTGTCGTCCCCTTCTCCTCCTGCCCCCAATCCCTCCCAGCATCAGAGTCTTTTCCAATGAGTCAACTCTTCACATGACGTGGCCAAAGTACTGGAGTTTCAGCTTTAGCATCATTCCTGCCAAAGAAATCCCAGGGCTGATCTCCTTTAGAATGGACTGGTTGGATCTCCTTGCAGTCCAAGGGACTCTCAAGAGTCTTCTCCAACACCATAGTTCAAAACATCAATTCTTCGGTGCTCAGCCTTCTTCACAATCCAACTCTCACATCCATACATGACCACTGGAAAAACCATAGCCTTGATTAGATGAACCTTTGTTGGCAAAGTAATGTCTCTGCTTTTGAATATGCTATGTAGGTTGGTCATAACTTTCCTTCCAAGGAGTAAGCGTCTTTTAATTTCATGGCTGCAGTCACCATCTGCAGTGATTTTGGAGCCCAGAAAAATAAAATCTGACACTGTTTCCACTGTTTCCCCATCTATTTCCCATGAAGTGGTGGGACCGGATGCCATGATCTTAGTTTTCTGAATGTTGAGCTTTAAGCCAACGTTTTCACTCTCCACTTTCACTTTCATAGCAACACACAAAAATTAAAACATTTTCAATCTTACAGTACAATATCTTGAAGAGTTCAGTAGTACAGTACAACAGCTGACTTACAGGGGCTCGCATCGAGTGAATAGGCAAGAAGAGTTACTGACTGGAGGAGGGAGAGGAGGTGGGAGACAGTAAAACTGAAGGATCATCAGCAATACAGGAAAGAGAGCAGGCTGCAATTTCACTAACACCTGATGTTGATGGCACAGGTTCTGGTTCCTTGCTGGAGTCAATTCTACTTTCTTGCAAAAAATGATACAGTGATGTCTGGATAGGAGTCTTTTGTCTCTCATCATAGATGACATGGTATTACTGGATTACATTCTGAAAGGCTGCTGCAACCTTCCTGTACGGTTTAAAGTTTGGGTCCTGTGCTTCAAAAACTAACAGATCCTCTTCAAGTAAAGAAATCCCCTTGCCACTTACTGCATTGTGAATCTCTTCGGTTCTTCAGTAGTACCAGCTATTGATACATCACCACTGCGTTTACGCTTGCTTCCAGATATCCTAGGCTTGAAATAAATATACTGTACTACTGTACTCTATACAGTACTGTAAAGTACACAAAGCACAATGACTTACAGAAGATGCACGCATATGACAACATGTGCCAGATGCATGAACTTACATGATTTGACATGTGAACACACGTTCAGATCTTAAAAGTTCGCAGCTTGAAGATTTGTATGCAGTTTGCATCTGTTAATCTCACATGTTAGGTAGCTAGAATAGGAAAAAGGAGTCCAGAATGGAGGTGGTTAAAAGACAAAGAAGGGAAAAGCCTGCGAAAATAGAACAAAGGAAGGTCCGAGGATCGGAGTGAGGACCTCAGGTAAAAAAGCAATTTATGCCATCTATTGTACCCCTTGATTCTGAAAAACTTGTGGTTTTCAAGAAACTTGTGGTTTCTTGAAATGAACCAAGTATATAAAACATAGCATATCATGTATTTCCCACCACTTTGAAGACCTGATCACAGGTCTGATCGCAATAGTTATGCCATCTAGTGTACCTTGTGATTCTGCAAAACTTAATGCTTAGCACTATTTTCACTGATGAATATATGCATTCACATTCATTGGGATGAATGTAATGTTAAATAAATTTCTCTTAAAAAAAAAAAACATTACAACCATGTGTCAAAATTATATTTGAAACTTGAAGGGAGAAGAAAAATAAGCCCCAGCTTGGGGAGGATGGGTATGGAGGGAGAGAAGAAGCGGTAGTATAAATAAGGAGGTAGTAAAATGCTGGACTATCTGCCGAAAGGTTACTAAACTATCCTATCAGTTGACCAGTGATCCTAAATTTCCAAAGAATTTTAATTTCATTAAAGTCTATCAAAATATCATTCAAGTATTTAATTCAGAATACCAAATGTGCCCACAAATGGCTGAATTACAAGGATGTTCTGTATCCAAAAGCCTTAGGACCATTTTCTTTCTTCAGTTCCAGTGAATAAAGATCTGCTTACTTCTGAAAAAGTTATTAATTGGATTTGTTGCTTATTTTATTACTTTTAAAATTCCATACAGATATTGGCTAATTTATACAGTAAATATACAATCATAATTGCTAGTAATATTGTAAATACATTGATATGATTCTCTTAAGTAAATTTACTACATTAAGGGAAATTTTCCAAACAAAAATCTCTTTGCAATTCAATTTCCATGGTAGATATTTCAGTTAGTCTTTGGACCTGAAATTTTATATTTTGTATGTTTGAATTTATTTGCCTTCTTTACTCCTCTCTCCCCTCTTCTCTCTCTTTTGCAAGTGTAATGAGAAGCATTAACACACGTAAAGTTCTTGGTCTGGTTTGGCTCTAACAAGTGACGAATGAACTTCTGTCAAGACAATTCCTAAAATTAGGAATCCAGAGCTATATTTTTCATTACTTCTATTTTCTCAGAACTTAAAATAATGTTATTTTACTGCCCTATTACCACTTCTTAGGTTTAAAGGACAGAAATTAAGAATCCAGTGTTGCCTCTCAAGGTTTTCCCATATGTTTCTTAATGTGAGATCACGTTACTAGAACCGCGAGTGAACTAAACCATTTAGTAAACACTGGATAAACATCCTGGTACTGAAAGGATATTTTAGGTATATATGAAGGGTTGATCTTGTTCTATAGTTGCACAGCTTGTTGTAGCTAATAAAATGGAATTTATCTGTAATTGTGGAGCTCCCAGAAGCTTAAAAAAAAAAAACTATATCCAGATATGAAAGTAGATTCACTCTTATTGAAGCTATGAACACAACTATATTTCAATGAAGAATGCCATGAGCCAGTAGAGACTTCAAATAATATTTGTTCTATTTATGTGTGGAACTAAGTCATAGCTTTTACACACTAATTTTAGACCCTGACAGAGAAAAAAACCTAAAAAATATGTTTAATTGTTTTCAAATGTGGAATGGTTAAAAATAGTAAATTTAGCTTTTTTTTTTTTTTTTTTTCTCAAGGAGGCTGTGATTTTTCTAAGTTTGATCAGAGGAGTAAATCACTCCTATTGTTATTGTTATTGCTGTTCAGTCCTGCCTGACTCTTTGTGACCCCAGGGACTGCAGCACACCAGGCTTCCCTGTACTTAGCTATCTGAGTTTGCTAAAACTCATGTGCATTGAGTTGAGGATAACATCCAACCATCTCATCCTCTGTTGCCCCCTTCTCCTCCTGCCCTCAATCTTTCTCAGCATCAGGGTCTTTTCCAATGAGTTGGCTCTTCACATCAGGTGGCCAAAGTACTGGAACTTCAGCTTCAGCATCAGTCCTTCCAATAAATAATCAGGGTTGATTTCCTTTAGGGTTGACTAGTTTGATTTCCTTACAGTCCCGGAGACTCTCAAGAGTCTTCTCCAGCACCACACTTCAAAAGCATCAATTCTTCAGCACTCAGCCTTCCTTATGGTCCAACTCACATCTGTACATGACTACTGGACCCTGATGCTGAAAAGGAACTGAGATAATTGTTGTTTTAGAGGTTGCACCCAAGTACTATATTTTGGACTCTTCTGTTGAATATGAGGGCTACTCCATTTCTTCCAGGATATTCTTGCCCACAGTCATAGACATATGTTCATCTGGATTAAATTTGCTCATCCCTGTCAATTTTAGTTCACTGATTCTTAAAGTATCAACCATTTTGCATCTTTTGCTTGACCACATCCAATTCACTTTGATTCATGGACCTAACATCCCAGGTTCCTATGCAATATTGGATAGAAAGATAGCAATCTTTACAGCATCAGATTTTACTTTAGCCACCAGACACATCAGCAGCTGTACATAATTCCTGCTTTGGCCCTGCCACTTCATTCATGCTGGAGTAATTGTTCTCTACTCTTCCCCAGTAACATACTGTACACCTTCCAACCTGCAGGGCTCATGCTCTGGCATCATTTAGTTTTGTCTTTTCATACAGTCCATTGTCAGGAGCCGCATTAGGCATTACTGACAAAATAGAGGCATGGCCCCCAGCCCCCTCTCCTCATTCCACAGGCACGGATCCCGGGATGAAGGAGTTAGGCCTTGTAATTCTGACTTGTCTTTTCCTCTCCTTGGCTGAGTTGACTGAAAATGAATATTAAGGTGCTTATTGTTCTTGAGAGGAGCATGAGAAGGCACAAAGCCTTCTGCAGCATTGCTCAGAAAATAATTCATAAAGTTAATCATTGACATTTGTTCAAGGACTTTTACAAAAGAGTGTTCCAGGATGAGCACATAGGCCATAGCTTGAGGCCATGGGAGGGATTGCTATCTGAAGTCTATTTGTGAGGAGAATGTTTATGGCAAAGGAGTTTACTGAATTTAGGGATTGCTGCTGCTAAGTCACTTCAGTTGTGTCCGACTCTGTGTGACCCCACAGATGGCAGCCCACCAGGCTTCTCCATCCCTGGGATTCTCCAGGCAAGAACACTGGAGTGGGTTGCCATTTCAAATAATTAAAACAGTTAGAAGTTAAAGATTTAAGGAATGTTGTAAACGTAGCATTTTTTACTATAGCTTATAGAAGTTAGGAATTTTTAGATACACTATAGCTAGAAGCCTTTTTAAGAGATAGTGAGCTCAGGATGTTAGGGGCAAACAGGATTTAGGAAGATAAGTAGTAAACTGAGGAATGCAGCATGAGTTACAATGTAATCACAAGTTAACTATAGGACACATTAGAGGAGGTAGATAATAGATGATAAGGCTGATTCCCCTAGAATCACTGAAGCAGGAACTCTGAGGAGCAACAGTGATTTATGGAGATAATAAATCTGGGAGAGGGGGAACTGAAAATGTCAAACCTCTGGCCTAATGTTTTTGTAAAAGTATAAAAGAGAATCTTAAACTTGAAATAAACAGGCAGTCCAAGAAAAATGAGAGGCTGTCTCATTTGCCGACACTGTCCATCTGTTCAGATTGAATCCCTGGCTGCTGGAGTTGGACGCCGGCAGTCCATGGATTTCTCATGGCAAGAATATTACGTGTGTTGCTATTTCCTTTTCCAGTGGACCAAATTTTGTCAGAACCCTTCACTATAACTGGTCTGTCTTGGATAGCCTTGAACAGCATGGTTCATAGCTTCATTGAGTTACTCAAGTCCCTTCACGACAAGGTTGTGATCTATGAAGGCAATCCATTTAGTATTTACTATGTGCCAGACACTGTTCAAGGCCTGACAGCAATGTTATTTCAAATTAACTCTCTTGTAATGGTTACTTTTATGTTTCAACTTGACTAGGCCATGAAGTGACCAGATATGTGGTCAAACATTAATGGGTTATGTGAAATTAACATTTAAAGTCTAAAGTGATTAGACTCCACAATGGATGGGCATCCTCCAATCAGTTGAATACCTGAATAGAGAAGACACGTTGACCCTCCTATGAGTTAAGAGGGAATTCCTCCCATCTGACTGGCTTGTGCCTGGGACATCATTTTTTTTTTTTTTTTTTCCCTGCCTTCTGACTCACACTGAAAAATTACCTTTCCCTTGACAACCTCCATAATAACATAAGACATTTGCTTATATTAATCTCTTTATGTATGTGTGTGCATACAGAGCCTCTCGGTTCTGTTTTTCTGGAAAACCCAGACTAACATACCTACAATTCTTTAAATACTTTTGCTATTAGGTTGATTCTTTCTTTCTTTTAAACTTTTTTGGCATTATTTTTCTTTTTTTTTCCCCACAAAGATACTGAAAATGAAAACTTAAATAACTTGTCCAAGTCCACACAATCAGTAAGTGAAGAAGCACCGCTACAAAGCCAGCTTTGTCAGACTCCACAAACATAGTCTATCTATTACACAATACATCTCTATTCTCAAGGAGATTTATTGTGGAAATTCTATGTGCATTAAATCCCTTAGATACTCATAACTTGAAATCATAATCTTTAATAACTTTATAGATTTTAAAAATAATTTGTGGGCTTTAACTACAGCTAAAATTTTCTCAGAAACTTATCATTAAAAATAGGTTGGATTCTTACATTTCCTGGTGACTATAAAGTATTTAAGATTGCCTCTATGTCATATAAACCATATTAATGAATAATATAAAACAAAATTAAAGGGCTTTTATTCCATTATGTATATATTTCATGTGTAAAATACAACAGATGGAAATTAAGCTCATGAATGCACTTGAATACCTATAGATTAATTACATTCTGCAAAGTCATGGTAGGAAAATTTCTTGTCATGCACAAGATTTACAACACAAGAGAACAGTGCCATGAGGAGTATCAACTTTTGCCTGAAGGAAAGAAAAATATTATGCTCATTTTCTAGTCATATAATTTAAGTCAAAGTTGTGAATTTATTCATCTCTTTTCTATTCACATACAGTATGAAAGAATTTTCTGAAATATAAATGCCATGTTTAAACATTTCCATGTTTTCACAGACATTGTCAAAGTGACACTGACAAATATCAGAAGTTATCATTACCCTTGTTAAGTAACCAGTGACAGAAAAATTTCATATTGGGTTACATTAAAAACAATAATAAAACAGGGTTCATTTTCCAGACTGTGAAATATTCATATTAAATTAAAATTATCAAAACATCAACATAAAATATAACTATTTATTTTATAAATATTCTTCTCTTGCTACAAAAGTATCTCTTAATCAATGTTTTTGTTTTACTGATTCCTGTTAATAGTCTTAATTGCTAATGTGCATTTTAAAATATCAGAGCTAATATTTAATCCCTTTATGAATACAAAAATATCTTAAATATGACTTTTTGTGTTTATGTTTGCTTTTATTATGCAGTAGGCATCTACCAAGCAGAGTCACTATTTTGCTGACAAAGGTCCATCTAGTCAAAGCTATAGTTTTTCCAGTAGTCATGTATGGATGTGAGAGTTGGGCCATAAATAAAGCTGAGGGCCAAAGAATTGATGATATTGAACTATGGTGTTGGAAAAGACTCTTGAGAGTCCCTTGGACTGTGAGGAGATCAGTCAATCATTAAGGAAATCAGTACTGAATACTCAGTGGAAGGACTGATGCTGAAGCTCCAATACTTTAGCCACCTGATTCAAAGAACTGATTCATTGGAAAAGACCCTGATGCTGGGAAACATTGAAGGCAGGAGAAGGCGACAACAGAGGATGAGATGGCCGGATGGCATCACTGACATGATTGAGCAACTGAACTGAACTGAACCGAACCAATTTTAAGAAAGTTTTTATGAGCATCACATCCTAATTTTAAAGACACATGCAATTCAATGAGTATTGAAGTCAATTTACTTTAATCTTTTACAATTAATTCTCTACTAAACAGTCCTAGACTTCCTCTGACTTATAAAAATATGTCAGATCCTACCATTTACTTGTGAAATTCCTTTATTGACTTAAAAAGTGTAAATAAAATCCAAATTTCTAGCATGGTTTTCAAAGATAAAGACTATGCGGCCTCACTCAGTCTCAGTGATTACTTCTACCATTCTGATTTCCCTCTCACCACATCAACATTTATGGTCTTCTTCAATCACAGGATCCTATGCCACACAGGAGCCTTAACATGATAGATATTTGTTCTTTCTATTGGGTATTTTTCCTATTTAAACATTAGCTCCATGAGGGCATGAGTCTTAGTGTCTGAAATGTAAATATTTAATACATGAATGAACAAATTTATTGAGTGTTTAACTATGAGCCAGACACTAGGAGAAGCTGAGGATACCGATATGAATAAAGCATATCTTTACTCTCAATGTATATTAGCAAATAATTTGCAGACAAAAGAAGTGGTATAATGCTTCCCTGGTGTCTCACTGGTTAAGAATCAGCCTGCCAGGAGACATGGGTTTGATCTCTGGTTGAGTAAGATACCACAAGCCCCAGAGGAACTTAGCCTGTGTGCCACAAGTATTGAGTCTGTGTTCTAGAGCCCAGGAACCTCAACTACTCAACCCAAGCTCTGCAGCTACTGAAGCCTGTGCGCCCTGGGGCCCACGCTCTGCAAAAAGTGAAGCCACTGCAATGAGAAGCCCACACAGTGCAATTACAGAGTGACTCCCACTTGCTGCAACTGGAGAAAAGCCCACACAGCAATGAAGACCCAACATAGCCGGTAAACAAATAAAATTATTTTTAAAATGTATTATAAAAATTCTTTAGTGCTAATATCATAGAATTATGACATTGTGTTAAGCTGAAATGCTGTAGTTCCATCACATTCTATCTACATGTTTTGGGGCAAGTTGTTTCCCTCTTAATACTTTAGTGACACCTCTATAAACTGGAATTATTAGTATCAGCTACCATATGATTATTTTGAGGAATAATTAAACCTAGCAAACATTTGATAAATGTCTGTAATTTTATTATATTTATCATTTTTATATTTCTTTTCTACTTTTGCCACCTAACTTCAATTTATGGCCTTAATCAAGATGGTTAAAAAACTTGTAATCTCCGCTGTCACAAATATATATCATCTGATTCCTACCTCTAAAGATGATTTCCTCTAGTGACTCATAAAATACAGAAAGAACAAAAACCTTTTTTTGATTAAAATAGAACAAAGACTTAAAAGCAAATAGAAACAGACCTTAATGGACACCTCAGTAAAGAAGATAGACAGATGGGAAATAAACTTATGAAAATATGTTCCACATCACATGTCATCAGGGTAATGAAACTTAATGCAACCATAAGATGATCTTAGACGCTTATTAGAATGGACAACACTAACAACATCAAATGTCTGTAAAGATGTGGAGCAACAGGAACTCTCACATATGCCTGGGGCACATGTAAAATTGTACAGCCACTTTGGAAGACAGTTTGGTGGTTTCCTACAAAACCAAATGTGCTCTTACCATTTGCACTCTATGGTATTAATCCAAAGGACTTGAAAACTTATGTATGAATCAAAACTTGCCTACAGATTTTTCTAGCAGTTTTATTCATAATTTCCAAAGCTTGGAAGCAACTAAGATGTTTTCCAGAAGGCGAATGGATAAATAATCCTTGGTATTATTTATTTTTTGTGCACAAACATCCATCCAAACAATGCAATATTCAAAGCTAAAACATGAGCTATCAATACATGAAAAGACATGAGGAAGCTTAAATGCATATTACTAAGTGAAAAAAATCAATCTGAAAAGGATTCATACTGTATGATTCCAGGTATATGATATTCTGGAGAAGCTAAAACTATGGAGATAACAAAAAAAGATCAGTGGTTGTTGATGGGGGAGGGATTAATAGACAGAGCACAGTGAATTTTTAGGGCAGTGAAAATATTCTATATGAAATTATAATTATAGATATATGTCATTAAAAATTTGCCCAAACCCATAGAATGTACAACATCAAGGTAAATCTTTAGTTAACCTGTGAACATTGGATGATTATGGTATGTTAGTATGGGTTCATACTGACAAACTTGGTTAAAGAAAAAAAAGTAGCATTGTGGTGGGTGATGTTGATAATGTGGGAAGCTATGCAGTGTGTAGGGGCAAGAGGTGTTTGGGAAATCTCTGTACCTCCCTATCAATTCTGTTGTAAACATACAAACTCTCTTTTAAAAAGTCTTTAAAAAGATAGACAAATGGACCTATATATCATCTCCACTGAACAGATTAATTAGTTACATAGAACTTATACTAATACTAAGTCACTTCAGTCATGTCCGACTCTGTGCGACTCCATAGATGGCAGCCCACCAGGCTCCCCCGTCCCTGGGATTCTCCAGGCAAGAACACTGGAATGGGTTGCCATTTCCTTCTCCAATGCATGAAAGTGAAAAGTAAAAGTGAAGTTGCTCAGTCATGTCCAACCCTCAGTGACCCCATGGATTGCAGCCTTCCAGGCTTCTCCGTCCATGGGATTTTCCAGGCAAGAGTACTGGAGTGGGGTGCCATTGCCTTCTCCAATAGACCTTACAGTGCAATGGAATTACAACCTCTACCTTGCCCGATTCTGAGCACCAAAGAATTGATGCTTTCAAATTGTGGCACTGGAGAAGACTCTTGAGAGTCCCTTGGACAGCAAGGGGATCAAATCAGTCAATCCTAAAGAAAATCAACCCTGAATATTCATTGAAAGGACTGATGCTGAAGCTGAAGATCCAGTACTTTGCACAACTGATTGGGAAGAACCGACTCATTGGAAAGACCCTGATGCTGGGAAAGATTGAGGGCAAGAGGAGACGGGGGCTATAGAGGATGAGATGGTTGGATGGCATCATCGACTCAATGGACATGAATTTGAGCAAACTCCAAGAGATAGTGAAAAACAGGAAAGACTGGCATGCTGCAGTCTATGGGGTCACAAAAATCAGATAGGACTGAGTGACTGAACAACAACCAACCACCCTGCCCAACAATATTAAATACCATTGCATTGCACTGTAATTGTTACAATAAAATGCAAATAATACATGTTTGCACAACATGCATCCGGCAGTATAAGCAAACTAATGTGATAAAGTATTGACAATCTCTTGCTGCTGCTGCTGCTGCTAAGTTGCTTAGTTGTGTCTGACTCTTAGCGACCCCATGGACTGCAGACTACCAGGCTCCTCTGTCCATGGTATTTTCCAGGCAACAGTACTGGAGTGGGGTGCCATTGCCTTCTCTGTGACAATCTCTTAAGTGAATTTTATCCAACTGCATGAGTAGAGAATAAAGGTATTCTGTCAGGAGTTTAAAAGGCCTAAATAAAAAGAACATTCTTTTAATTAGGAAAGACTGTTGTGAAATTAGAATCATACTTAGCCAAAAGAAAAAGATAGGAAAATGTGAGTAATGAAACAAAAAGAGGAACGCTGTTGAACTTGGCAAGGAAAAATGCAATATTATATTCGTGGTTTTGCCCAAGAATTTTTATCAGATTCATGACAAAGAGAGTAGAGATCTATTTAAAATCTACATATTATTTCTTTATGATTTATTGCAAATATTTACACACAACTCATAGCAGATCATTCTGTCTGGGTTTACCATATATTAAATAGTAAAGGTTATATGTACAACAATTAGAGATAGTATCAAGGAGTTGATCACTGTAATTTAATATTGGTCAGACATGGATTCTAGCAGGAGGTGATATATCTATCTAAGCTGTGTGTTGGGAAATAAAATGGGGAAAAATTAATTATTTTAAATCCAGTCTCTGTCATATCAGCTGAGTGTTTGGGGCTGGTTATGTAATCTTTATGAGTTCTTGGCTACATTTTCTAGATAAATGGAAGCAATAAAGTTTCACAAAGCTATGGAAGGGCTAAATGAGATACTTTGGAAATTATAATCAGGTTGAGCACATATCATAGAATTGCAAAAAAAAAGTTGAATTAAATTTCTATTTTTTGTAATAGTATATCAATTAGCATATCAATAGTATATGATATAGTTAGTATATCAAGGATTGAGCCTTCTTGAAATGAATTTTATTTTAACTTGCAGAATGTTTTATAAATAATGAAGTAATTTAAATGGAGAAATATTTTGTGTTGCTTACTTAACAAATATTTACTGAATGTCCACCACATGCTAGGCAATATTCTAGGCACTTGGGATGCATAAGTTAATAAAAGAGATGAGGTCCTTTTTCCCCTGGGGGGATATAAACAATAATGGCAGCAATGAAAACATTAATGAGCCAAATTAAATGTAGCACAGGGTAAGTGGGATACACGAGGCTGTGATTTACTGGAACTGTGTAATTAAAATAGATGTGTTGCTTTTCCCATTTCTCTACCATTCTTCTAGATTCAATCCCTACTTTACTCTGTATCCTGGAAGGTTTATTTCTATGAAGTGGCATCACTCAGGCTTTCTTTCTAATTATTTTGTGAGCCAGTTAAGCCAGTGGGAATTAGTGACAGAAATCAGAAAAGAAGAAACAAAGGTGATTCTTCATACATCAGCACTTTGGGTCTAAAAATCATTTCCTCCTTCTACTACCATGCATATCAATGGACTTAGATATTACCTCCTGCTAGAATTCATTTCTGACCAATATTCAATACAGTAATCAACTTCTTGATACTATCTCTAATTCTTGTACATATAACCTTTACTATTTAATATATGGTAAACCCAGGCAGAATGATTTGCTACCAGTTGTGTGCAAATACTTGCAATAAACTATAAATCAGATCAGATCAGTCAGATCAGTCACTCAGCCGTGTCCGACTCTTTGCGACCCCATGAATCGCAGCACGCCAGGCCTCCCTGCCCATCACCAACTCCCAGAGTTCACTCAGACTCACTTCCATCGAGTCAGTGATGCCATCCAGCCATCTTATCCTCTGTCGTTCCCTTCTCCTCCTGCCCCCAATCCCTCCCAACATCAGAGTCTTTTCCAATGAGTCAACTCTCTGCATGAGGTGGCCAAAGTACTGGAGTTTTAGCATTAGCATCAGTCCTTCCAAAGAAATCCCAGGGCTGATCTCCTTCAGAATGGACTCCTTGCAGTCCAAGAGACTCTCAAGAGTCTTCTCCAACGCCACAGTTCAAAAGCATCAATTCTTCGGTGCTCAGCCTTCTTCGCAGTCCAACTCTCACATCCATACATGACCACAGGAAAAACCATAGCCTTGACTAGACGAACCTTTGTTGGCAAAGTAATGTCTCTGCTTTTGAATATGCTATCTAGGTTGGTCATAACTTTCCTTCCAAGGAGTAAGCGTCTTTTAATTTCATGGCTGCAGTCACCATCTGTAGTGATTTTGGAGCCCAAAAAAATAAAGTCTGACACTGTTTCCACTGTTTCCCCATCTATTTCCCATAGTTTTGATATAGATTTCTAGTCTTTTCATCATGAATCTGATCATTATGAACCAAGGAAGGATTAACCACAACATTCCTGAAGAAGCTACAACTTTAAGGAACTCAAAAAACACTGTCTCCTCACAGATTCTTTTTACCTTCTTGAGTCTAAGATCCTAGCCAATGCTCTGGCATGTTTGTCATATTGAAAATATGAACTTCATTTGAGCCTGAAATAAAAACAAATACATCTATCATACTGTGGTTTTGATGTGCATTTCTCTGATTAGAGATACTGAACACACTTTCATAAACCTGTTGGCTGTTTGTATATCTTCTTTAGCAAAATATGTATTCAAGTCTTTTGCCTATTTTTTAACCAGGTTCCTTTTTTTTTTTTTTTTCCCTTTGCTACTGAGTTGTAGTTCCTACCATTAACAATATGGTATTATGCATTTAAAAACTTAAGGGAGTAGCTCTCATACTGAATTTTTTTACCTGTTCCCCAACCTCTGACACACATAGAATAAAAGAAAAAGGAGAAAAGAGAGAAGAGCGAAGGACTCTTTTGGAGGTGATGGATATGTTTTTTACCTTTTCTTGTTGTTATGGTATCATGGGTATATACATATGTACAAACTCATACAAATGTATACATTAAATATATGCAACTTTTTGTACATTAAGTGTATCTTAATAAAGTTGGGTTATTCTTTCTTGACCCAAAGCTATGAAGCATGAAATTCAGCAGATATAAAATTTTCATATATATCTCAGCTCTACGTTTGGTTTCTTTTTACATTTCAATGGACTATACTCCAACCAAAAGGAAAAAAAAATGTATTACAATATCTTATTGACAAGGTCTTTATAATAACATATCATAATGGGAAGGATAATTCTACCCTTCATATTCTTCTTTTTCTGAATATAGGATGCGAGCTTCTCTCAGCCTTTTAGTCTTCCATGTAAATTTAAAAATCAACCTAACAATTTTCATGTAAAAATTTGTTGGAATTTTTATTGGATCTGAATCTACACTGAATCTATAGAAGAGTTAGTGGTGAATTCACGTCCTAGAGAAATGACTATATAACATCGTTTTTATGGTACTATGGTAACTGATATTTACATATTTTCTAATTCAGGTATTCTTCAATAAAACCACTTTGTCATGCTATAGTACATCATTCAGTAAATGCTACATTTGATTTGACAATATTTAGCTTAAAAAGTTCACATCTGGATTTTTGAGAAAAATGTACTTCTAGTTGCCTTCTTTATCATGGATATCATGTATTTTGACTTTCTTAATATCAATTTCTTTCCTTTTTTGGTAGCTGGAATCATAAAAACAAGTTAGAAATGTTTGATTCTTTTGTTCTCTAGAAGAGTTTGAAAAATACTTCAAAAGTGTATTATTTGAAAGTCATTTTTAACTTATTTCATAGAATAAAAGAAAAATCAAGCATTAGACTTCTTGTCCAGAACTTCCACTTCCCACTTAAAAAAAAAAAATCAATGCTGTTTAAACCCTTTAAATTTTAATTCAAAGTATTTATTTGCATGTCAAATAATTTTGCTCTCTAGTGTAACAAGAGATTAAATCCTCTATTTGAGCTCTATCAAATCTATCAAAATAAATTAAGCTTGAATATTTATTCATTATCACAAATTGCTTTTGAGATTATTTTATTTAGAAGGCTATTCTAGAGGACACTAAGTCTGGTTTGAAATTATAAATATGTATAGATAAATCATTGAGACTTGATAATTGGAACTTCCTTTGAGTAATAACTTGCAACTGTAATTCCACACAGTACATTTTTGATCATCTTTAAGTAGTACTCTTTAATCGAATCTAACAAAATGCAAAATTGTTCTTCAGTTTGCTCAGATTAACTCATTTATAGGATAGGAGCTGGGCTTCTTCTGTGACTCAGCTGGTAAAGAATCTGCCTGAAATGTGGGAGACCTGGGTTTGATTCCTGGGTTGGGAAGATCCACTTGAGAAGGAAATGGCAACACACTCCACTCTTGCCTGGAGAATTCCATGGACAGAGGAGCCTGGCAAGCTACAGTCCATGGGGTAGCAAAGAGTCGGACACGACTGAGTGACTAACACTTACAATTTCACTTTTCAACTAAAATATAACAAAAATATGTTTTCATTTCTTACCACAGGTAGATTGGACTGCAATCAGTAACCCATATTTGTTACAAAATAGTCATAGAGGTTGTTGTTTTGTCAACTAACTTCTAGGTTTTAAGAATGTATTTTAAATGAAAATTTTATTTACATAAAGTGGAGACAGCACAGCAACAAAGTCATTGAAATATGTTGTGATCACAAACTATAATTAATATATATTATTTTTATTTCAGCACCTAAGAAAACTCATAGTTTAAGAGCTTTTCTTTGGATACTCTCTAAATAGAGAATAGGGAGGAAAAATATATCTGAATTAATTTACAGAAAATCTGATGGTGTAGAACAGCCATTTCTCTCAGCACTTCTCCCAAACTGAGCTGTCATACTTAGGGACAGCCTTATAAAACTGTTTAACTCCCAAAGGAAGAATTGAGGGATATTAGCAATATCTATTAATAGATATTAGCAGACAAGTTTATATAATTACTATCATTCTTCTAATATTTTATCAAACTGTTATAGACAAACTGTCTAATTGCTCACTTTTTCTCAGAAGTACACTATTATATAACCACCAACATTATTCTACTTCTAGCTTACCTTTTGTTGTCTTGGTTGATTATATTGTTGGTTAATATACAATCATCTTAATGAGTTTATTAAACAGGGAGAAACAAGGAATCGTTTCTAACATCTTCTCAAGACCAAAGCAAAAATTACTTCAAAGCTGTTAACTCCTCCACTAGGACAAGTGTTAAAGATAAATAAAAAAGCAAATCCTCACCATATCGGATACACTGATATACCAAAATGAGACAAACTCTAACAGACATTCTGAGATTGAGGAAAAATATCTAAGAACGTTTATTAATTCAATTATGTATTCATTAATATACCCACAATTTAAAATACGTATATATAAACTGTCTGACATTTAGTCAAAACCACAGTGATAACGACTATTTATAGTTCATGGACTCTGTCCTCAACCACTAATTGTGACAAAAGATACATGCATGCTAAGTCCCTTCAGTCATGTCCAACTCTGTGCAACCCAATGGACTGTAGCCTTCCAGGTTCCTTTGTCCACGGGATTCTTCAGGCAAGAATGCTGGAGTGGGTTGCCAGGCCCTCCTCCACAGTATCTTCCCAACCCAGGGATGGAACCCGAACCTCTTACATCTCCTGCACTTGGAGGTTGGTTCTTTAACAATAGCGCCACCTGGGAAGCCCAAAAGATGCATGTGAAAGTGAGCTGAAAGTCGCTCAGTTATGTCTGATTCTTTGCTACCCCATGGACTGTATGGTCCATGGAATTCTCTAGGTCAGAATACTGGAGTGGGTAGCCTTTTCCTTCTCCAGGGGATCTTCCCAACCCAGGGATCGAACCCAGATCTCCTGCATTGCAGGTGGATTCTTTACCAGCTGAGCCACAAGAGAAGCCTAAAAGATGAATAAGGATAAGTAAATTGTTAGGAACATAGGTTAGGCCTTCAGCTTTTCTGCATTCCAAGTTGCTGCTTATTTTTATCTACCTAAAACACAAGTTGCATCAATCTAAATCTCAATATATTTGTTCGTAAGATCAGGCTGATGATAGTAACTGCCACCTAGAGACTCTTTAAGTAAGTGAATAAATTTATATAAATTTCGGTTTTAATTACTATGACTATGAATAGAATTCACAAGTCTGTTGTCTTAGCATGTACACAATTGTTTTAAGGGCTCCTATCCTCCATCAGTCTTATTTTGAAACATTTCAAAACATTTTTATGTTTGAAAATAAAAACTTGCCATCCACAGTGAGAAGATGCCTTCAATCCTTAAATAAGTCAGGAAAAAGTCAAAATAAGTTACGTAAATGTTTAGATAAGTTATGAATTATAAAATAAACTCTAAGATCTGTAAAATCATAGGTCTCTGTGTTATCAGGAATACTGAAGGTACTTAGAAACTAATTAATTTTCACTCAATTCTCTTTCTCAGCCTTGTTCTGAATATATTTTTAGCCTTTGTTTTACAGTAGCTTTGAAAATAAATCACCCAGATTTTATGTGACATTTTCTCCTGCTCTCCTTTTAAAGACAGAAGTAAGAGGTCACAGTGAAAATCTTACAAAACACAAAGTAATTATGCTATTGTCTTACAGAGAGAGACTGATTAGCATTAACCACGAAGATTCATCTGCCAGAGGAAGGAAAAATGATAATGTTGTACTTTCCCCAAAAGGACTAGAAGGCATGGTGTTAAGAATGAGAATTCTAGAGTCAGAAAGACCTGTCTTAGAATGTGTGACACCACGGGTGAGCTGAATGAGCTTAGAGAAGTCAGTTAATTTCTCTGTACCTTGGTTTCTTCTCCCATGAGACAAACGCGTGCACAAATGTGACATCCCATAATGCATTTTTCATGATTAAATGAAGGAATGCTAGTAAAGAGTTTAGAACATGCACTATTGGCTCAGAGGTTAAAGCATCTGCCTGCAATGTGGGAGACCAGGGTTTGATCCCTGGGTAGGGAAGATTCCCCTGGAGAAGGAAATGGCATCCCACTCCAGTATTCTTGCCTGGAGAATCCCATGGACAAAGGAGCCTGGTGGGCTACAGTCCACGGGGTCGCAACGAGTCGGACACGACTGAATGACTTCATTTTCACTAAACTTTTAAGTTAACTTAAGCACTTATAATATGTTAATGATTAATAGAGTCAGTTAACCACTTTGCCTCTTCTCCGGCTGAAATTAAGGGTAGAGACTGTGTTTTGATTCCTTAAACCCAATTTTAACTATCAGGAAGCTGAGTTCTTCAGACATTTGCAGGACTTTCAGTTGGCCCAGAGAGCAAATAAAGAAAAAAAAAATCACTGTACTTTCCATAAATCAAAAGCTTTCTTGTTTTTCAAATTAAGCAGTTTTCAAAGGTGTCACTTAGGCAGGTGACACCTGTATTGTGAACATGCAGAGGGAGGTGGAATCGGGGACATGCTGTCAATTCTTATGACATTGGAAGGAAAGGTGACAAGGACAAAGGGCCTGGACGCCTTGCACCTGACACAGCTCCACTCACAGAGTGAAGGAGACAAGATCAAGCTGAGACTGCCAGTGATGAGGGGATGAATACATTAAAGAAATCTGTAAATAGAAAAAGACAGTAAACATGAAGGTACGAAATAAAAAGCTGAAGTACAGAATCTTTCCTTCACTAACAAGCATATGTTATCTAATAGTAAAAGTGAAACAAAAAGACTTTTCTACTTTTTCATTAATCTCTCTATGTCTTTCCTTAAAAGAAGAAATATGAATGACAGACGAGGAACAGGTCACTAATTAGCTCAATATAAAGTGACTGTCAAGGGAAGACAAAAGAAGAGAATGTGTTTTAATGTGGTAAGCAATGTGTATAATGTACCTTAAATATATCAGGCATTTGATAAAGGGTAATAGCTATTAACAGCATCATAAAAATCTATACATAATCCCCAAATCTCAGATTTAAATTGAAGAAAGTGGGGAAAACCACTAGATCATTCAGGCATGACCTATATCAAATCCCTTATGGCTATATAGTGGAAGTGAGAAATAGATTTAACGGACTACATCTGACAGACAAAGTGCCTGATGAACTATGGATGGAAGTATGTGACATTGTACAGGAGACAGGGATTAAGACCATCCCCAAGAAAAAGAAATGCAGGAAAGCAAAATGGTTATCTGAGGAGGCCTTAAAAATAGCTGTGAAAAGAAGAGAAGTGAAAAGCAAAGGAGAAAAGGAAAGATATACCCAAGCAAGGAGAGATAAGAAAGACTTCCTCAGCAATCAATGCAAAGAAATAGAGGAAAGCAACAGAATGGGAAAGACTAGAGATCTCTTCGAGAAAATTAGAGATACCAAGGGAACATTTCATGCAAAGATGGGCTCAATAAAGGACAGAAATGTTATGGACCTAACAGAAGCAGAAGGTATTAAGAAGAGGTGGCAAAAATACACAGAACTATACAAAAAAAGATCTTTACGACCCAGATAATCACGATGGTATGATCACTCACACTCACCTAGAGTCAGACATCCTGGAATGTAAAGTCAAGTGGGCCTTAGAAAGCATCACTACGAACAAAGCTAGTGGAGGTGATGGAATTCCAGTCAAGCTATTTCAAATCCTGAAGGATGATGCTGTGAAAGTGCTGCACTCAATATGCCAGCAAATTTGGAAAACTCAGCAGTGGCCACAGGACTGGAAAAGGTCAGTTTTCATTCCAATCCCTAAGAAAGGCAAGGTCAAAGAGTGCTCAAACTACTGCACAATTGCACTCATCTCACACGCTAGTCAAGTATTGCTTAAAATTCTCCAAGCCAGGCTTCAGCAATACGTGAACTGTGAACTTCCAGATGATCAAGCTAGTTTTAGAAAAGGCAGAGGAATCAGAGATCAAATTGCCAACATCCGATGGATCATTGAAAAAGCAAAAGAGTTGCAGAAAAACATCTATTTCTGTTTTATTGACTATGCCAAAGCCTTTGACTGTGTGGATCACAATAAACTGTGGAAAATTCTTCAAGAGATGGGAATACCAGACCACCTGACCTGCCTCTTGAGATACCTATATGCAGGTCAAGAAGCAACAGTCAGAACTGTGCATGGAACAACAGACTGGTTCCAAACAGGAAATGGAGTACGTCAAGGCTGTATATTGTCACCCTGCTTATTTACCTTATATGCAGAGTACATCATCAGAAACACTGGGCTGGAGGAAGCACAAGCTGGAATCAAGATTGTCAGGAGAAATATCAATAACCTCAGATATGCAGATGACATCACCCTTATGGCAGAAAATGAAGAATTAAACAGCCTCTGTTGAAAATGAAAGAGGAGAGTGAAAAAGTTGGCTTAAAGCTCAACATTCAGAAAACTAAGATCATGGCATCCGGTCCCATCACTTCATGGCAAATAGTTGGGGAAACTGGAAACAGTGTAAGACTTTATTCTGGGGGGCTCCAAAATCACTGCAGATGGTGACTGCAGCCATGAAATTAAAAGACACTTACTCCTTGGAAGGAAAGTTATGACCAACCTAGACAGCATATTAAAAAGTAGAGACATTACTTTGCCAACAAAGGTCCATCTAGTGAAAGCTATGGTTTTTCCAGTGGTCATGTATGGATGTGAGAGTTGGACTATAAAAATACCTGAGAGCTTAAGAATTGATGCTTTTGAAGTGTGGTGTTGGAGAAGACTCTTGAGAGTCCCTTGGACTGCAAGGAGATCCAACCAGTCCATTCTAAAGGAGATCAGTCCTGTGTGTTCATTGGAAGGACTGATGTTGAAACTGAAACCTCAGTGCTTTGGCCACCTGATGTGAAGAGCTGACTCATTTGAAAAGACTCTGATGCTGGGAAAGATTGAAGGCAGGAGGAGAAGGGGACGACAGAGGATGAGACGGTTGGATGGCATCACCGACTCAATGGACATGGGTTTGAGTAGATTCCAGCAATTGGTGATGGACAGGGAGGCCTGGCGTGCTGTAGTTCGTGTGGTCTAAAAGACTTGAACATGACTAAGCAACTGAACTGAACCCTCAAATCATCATATTTTCCACTTTTCTTTACTCCTAACTCACTTCATTTCACTTGTCTTTGAGGAGGAGAAATCATTATCTGTTGAGACTTCTTTATGGTAAGAGCAGCATTACTGCATGAGAGAAGTATATAGTGCAAGGGAATTAGCTATCACTTTTCAAAAATATAATATTTACTCTCTAAGCCCATTATATTTCTCTTCATTCATTTGATTATTTATTCTATATCTGTCTCATCTTTGGCAATATACCTTCATTTCTTTTCTCCCTTTTCCTCCCTCCTTTTCTCTTTTCTTCCTCCAGAAGAATCTGGATATTGTTAATATTTACCATTTTACATTTAAATGAACTTGGAAAATCTATGTAAGTGTAAACTCACAGTTATTTCATTATATTTCCTTGGCCATAAGTCAAAGATGTAAGTCAATGGTAATTGTTATTTAAAAAGAACCTCCACAATTTTATTTCAAAATAGCCACTGACATTTTAGTGGATTTACCATCCTTACTTTGGGGGAACAAAGTCCACACATCTGATTTTGGTAGAATCTTTTTATGAAAATTGAGTCCAACTTTGTCAAATATCAGGTTATTAATCATGTATACCTATAAACATTATGAAAAGGAAATGATTCACACAACTAGAATCAAACAAAGGAATTCATGAGAATAGAACTACCTAGCTATAACACACTGTTAATATGTTTCCACAGTTACTTTTTGAGAAACTGGTAAATTTATAATGACGTTAATGTTATTCCATTTGGATTCAGTTTTTGAACAATTTCACTTAAGAATATGCAATGTTCTTTTGCTAAAAGGGAAAACCTTTTAAACATTAAAAATGTAGGCTCATATCTCAGTTTTATATAACAAAAATATAAAACTAAAACTAAGAAACTTAATTGCTCACATATTAAGTTCCCTTTTATTCCAGCATTTTGTATATCTAAATACATAAATGATGGTGTACATGCTCTTACAAATCACAAATCTAATGAGAATTTTGTAGCTAATGGAGATTAACAGGATGTACATTATAAAGTATCAAAAAGACGCTCTTTTTGACCAAACTTCAGCCAGTCTCCTCTAAGACATATTCTCAGCTAGGTTTCTAGATTTGAATTTCCATCTCAATCTTTGCATTCTCAGTTCCTGCTCTGTTTAGCCAGAATCCTCCTCTTTAAGATCTTGATATCTGACTACTCTCCATTTCTGATCAGATTCGTCACCTTGCCAGTTCCCAGGTGATATCTGAGAACCCTGACTTACCTTCAGCAAGAAATTCATTGGGTCTGTTTAGCCAGAATCCCCTTTTCCCTTGATGCTTCCCCTTAGTAAGCAACCATCCACTGATTCCCACCCTGCTTTTGGCTACACATCTCCACTTTCTTTTCTTAGTTGGGGTTGTAGTCAGAGTACAGCCCAGTGCTCCTCTACTGCAACGCCTCCTTGGGGGTAGTCCTTTCTTGAATAAAGTCTTCTTTACCATCATTAATAAGTATTGGACTCCTAATCAGAATTTATATTCCAGTGTCAATCGATGTTTTAGAAATTTGTTAGTCACTTAAATAATCCAAGCCAGTTTCTTACCACTTATATTTTAATTACCATAGTTATGTTTAGATGCAAATTATAAGTTTACATCTTATTAATCATTTAGGTAATTTCCCACCAAGATCAAAGTGACTTTCCAATTCTTAGGGTTTCCAGGATGTCTGGTGACTAGGTTTTCTTTCTTTTTAGGTTCTTTAATAAAGAGGATTAAAAAAAGGAAAATGTTAGTTTTTAGTTTTTACATCCCTTTGCTAAGCTTCTGGCAGATTTTGTTTTTCTTGCCTAAGGTTCATTTCACTTCTTCCCCTCAAAGATTTATCAACAAGCCCATTTGCATATATTCATACAATTACAGCTTTATATGATCTGCTCTCAGTGAAATATGGTGGTGAAGATGGAAGAGAATCAACCCATTACATCAAACATCTCATGTGGAGAGGAAGTGGGCAGATGGACTAAACTGCTTCAAGGAGCAGAACACCAAAGGCTCTCCTGAGATACAAAAGGGATGATATTTAAATTATCAACATGGAGGTTTCAAACCTACTGAGTAGTACACAGCTATGGGAACTCTATGAAGTGGAGTTTTGTAACTGGAGTGATTGATTATAGGAGAAAAAATAACACCTAAACAAATTTTTAAATAAACAGAGGAAAACACTACTACTGGGTTGGGGGCTCAGACAAATCCTCAGTCCTGGTGGAGACCTGGACCCCAGGGAATGGAGGTCAAGGTTGCAGTACAGATACAGAGGTTTATTTAGTAAGACCACGCAGAGTTAAAAGAGTGTAGAGCTTGAGAATATGACAACAATGAAGATTTTGATTTGCCACTTGCTAGGAAAGGTGCTCACAGTCCTCATGGCCATGATATCATCAATAACATGGGAATAATACTCATTAGGGAGAGTTGCAGTGCAGGTTGCAGAAAATCACCTGCTCAATATTTTGTATACTGGCTTATTAGTGTGAATATAAACATAGATTTGTTGTTTGGTATAAAATTACCAAGTTAGATAGACATTTTGCTGATAATCTTGGAAGATGTGTAAATCATACTATGTCATTGATATGCATGTAGCCACAATATTTTTTTGGTACATATATTTAATTCCAATCATGTTTTTTATCAGAATAATTTATCCTTCAAAAAGTAGTTTCATAAAGTAGCTCAATTTCAGAGAATATTGTGATATCAAAGTCAGCAGTGTTAGGTATTTTTCCACTTGTGTGCCAAGAGCGTTTATGTTGAACTGTGTGGGTGCTAAGTTGCTTCAGTTGTGTCTGACTCTTTGTGACCTCATGCACTGTCATCTGCTAGGTTCCTCTGCCCATGGGGATTCTCCAGGCAAGAGTACTGGAGAGGGTTGCCATGCCCTCCTCCAGGGGATCTTCCTGACCCAGGAATTGAATGTGTGTCTATTGTATCTCCTGCATTGGCAGGTGGACTCTCTCACTGGGCCACCTGGGAAACACCCCTATGTTGAACTAGCACTTCCTAAAGTTAAGAATATGCTGTATACTTTGCAGAATTTCTTCAAAACAAAACAAACTAAAAAAAAAAAATACAGATTCTTGAATTGAATTATCTTCAGTTCAGTTCAGTCACTCAGTCATGTCCGACTCTTTGCGACCCCATGAATCGCAGCACGCCAGGCCTCCCTGTCCATCACCAACTCCCAGAGTTTACCCAAATTCATGTCCATCGAGCCGGTGATGCCATCCAGCCATCTCATCCTCTGTCATCCCCTTCTCCTCCTGCCCCCAATTCCTCCCAGCATCAGAGTCTTTTCCAATGAGTCAACTCTTCACATGAGGTGGCCAAAGTACTGGAGTTTCAGCTTCAGCATCAGTCCTTCCAACGAACACCCAGGACTGATCTCCTTTAAGATGGACAGGTTGGATCTCCTTGAAGTCCAAGGGACTCTCAAGAGTCTTCTCCAACACCACAGCTCAAAAGCATAAATTCTTCAACGCTCAGCTTCCTTCACAGTCCAACTCTCACTTCCATACATGACCACTGGAAAAACCATAGCCTTGACTAGATGGACCTTTGTTGGCAAAGTAATGTCTCTGCTTTTGAATATGCTATCTAGGTTGGTCATAATTTTTCTTCCAAGGAGTAAGTGTCTTTTAATTTCCTGGCTGCAATCACCATCTGCAGTGATTTTGGAGCCCCCAAAAATAAAGTCTGCCACTGTTTCCACTGTTTCCCCATCTATTTCCCATGAAGTGATGGGACTTAATCTTAGGTTTCTACAAATGCAAAACCTGTGCCAAGAATTTAGAGTTGTAGTTTATTTGAGGATGCAGAAGAGGATAAGGGAATTCAGGAGTACATTACAAAAACATGATATTCTGGAGATTCATTCAATGTGTTGCCTGCATCAACTGTTACTTCTTTTTATCCTTGAATATTAATAGTATTCCACGATAGGTATATAGTAGAGTTTGTTTAACCATTTACAAATAAGAGATAATTGGGTTGTTTTCTGATTTTGTCTATTACAAATAAAGCTGCTTTGAACAAATATCCATTCCCAGGTTTTAGTGTGAACATAAATTTTCATTTCCTTGGAATAAATGCTCAGGAGTGCAATAGCAGGTTCAGATGGTAATTGCTTGTTTAGGTTTTTAAGAAATTGCCAATCTGTTTTATGGAACAACTGAACCATTTTATATTTCCTCCAGAAACATATGAGCAATCTAGTTTTCCATGTCCTTGTCAGTCTTTAGTGTTGTCATTATTTTTAATTATAGACATTCTAATAGACGTATATTTATAACTCACTATGGTTAAATATTCATTTCCCTACCAGCTTAAGATAGGGCTTCTCTGGTGGCTCAGTGGTAAATAATCTGTCTGCCAATGCAGGAGATGTGGGTTTGATCCCTGGGTTGGAAGATCCTCTGGAAAAGGAAATGGCAACCCATTCCATTATCCTTGCCTGGGAAATCCCATGGATAGAGGAGCCTGACAGGCTGAAGCCCATAGGGTTGCAGAGTGGGACATGACAGAGTGACTTAGTACGCATGCACTGAGGCCTGCAGAAAGAGATGAGGGCTGTCACAGAACTACATGAGAGTCTCATTAGACTCCAACTAAAAACACAGAGAACTATGACTACTATTGCCAGCCAGTTGCACCATGTTCATAGTCATGTAACAGACCAAGGTGATGTTGGGTCTTGAGCCAGACTCACAAAGTTCCCTGGCCTTGGCCTTGGTACAGAGTCTCTGCATTTGATCTTTTTGATGTTTTTCAGGATCATGTCATGTAAAGTGACATACTGATTCCTTAGCTCTAATATGATGAGTTGAAGGCTGTCATATTCTTTCTCATCAATCTCTGTCACGGTTCAGGAGGAAAGTCCTCTATATGGGGATATTTAGCTATTTTGAAAATTGATTTGGCTCTTGTAACATAATATCTAGAAATTGATTCAGATGAGATGCAGCTCTCAACATTCTTAGTTCTGTAACTGTCTTCTCCTGAATATATACCCCAAAGTCATTCCCATCATATATCCTAGGAGTTAGGAGATGTACCCACATTTTTGTCATGTCACATTTCAGGATCAGCAGCCAGATCTCAGGTTTCACTTTCTCAAAACTGTCCACTAATTGCTGGTTGCTTTTTAGCATCCCATGCACCACAAACACCCTGGTTCCATGGAAGCCTTCTTCATACTCACTCAATCTTCGCTACTTGGAAGTGGGATCTTCCAGTCCATTATGGCTATTGGTGACTAGAACAGGGCCAGGGACCACAGACTCAGGTCTGAGTGGATCTGAGTTAGGTTATGAATGTTTAGGATTGGTTCCTTCAAAAAACTGACAGGTTATAACAACATCTTTGAGGAAAAGTATTCCACCAAGTATTCTGCCTCATTGGTAACCCACTCTCTGAAAGACTCAATCTTTTGGTAGTAGAGAGGGTGGGTAGGATCAATGGGACTAGAGGTATCTCAACACTGCCCAGAGGCAGCTGCCCTAGAGTGACTCACACACCACATAGCTTGCATACTCCCACCCTCAGCGCCTTCTTCCTGCTGTTCTCCCAATGCCTGTTCACTATGTTGCTGTTCAGTTGCTCAGTTGTGTCCTACTCTTTGCAACCCCATGGACTGCAGCACTCCAGGTGTCCCTGTCCTTCACTGTCTCCTAGAGTTTGCTCAAACTCACATCCATTGTGCCGGTGATGCCATCCAACTATTTTTGTCCTCTGTTACCCACTTCTCCTCCTGCTCTTAATCCTTCCTAGCATTAGGGTTTTTCCAATGAGATGGCTCTTCACGTCAGGTAGGCAAAGTATAGGAGCTTTAACTTCAGCATCAGTCCTTCCAATGAATATTCAGGCTTGATTTCCTTTAGGATTGATTGATTTGATCTCCTTGCTGCCCAAGGTACTCTCAAGAGTCTTCTCCAGCATCACAGTTTGAAAGCATATCTTAATCACTCTTTCTACATGTATCTGTGTTCCAATTTGTGCTTCCTCCAGCCCAGCATTTCTCATGATGTACTCTGCATATAAGTTAAATAATCAGGGTGACAATACACAGCCTTGACGTACTCTTTTTCCTATTTGGAACCAGTCTGTTGTTCCATGTCCAGTTCTAACTATTGTTTCCTGACCTGCATACAGGTTTCTCAAGAGGCAAGTCAAGTGGTCTGGTATTCCCCCCTTTTTCAGAATTCTCCACTATTTATTGTGATACACGCAGTCAAAGGCTAGTCAATAAAGCAAAATGTATGAGATATATTTCTATTTTTCCCAAAGGGACATCTGTAAAGTGAATCTGTGTTCTGAATTTCTTTTTTGTTTTTTTAGTTCTCAAACAATCTAGCTGAGATGAAAGGTTATCAGTATACTGAAAACCATGTAACTGAAGGACTATTATCTCTTGACTTTACTCTGATTCTGAGGGAAGAACACAGTTACTAGAATGATGTCAGAGTAAAGAGCTTTGATAAAATCTAGTAGCCCAACCATTGTAATGCACCGCGGACAGGTATTGTGAGTTTTATTTCCCTCTATTGGATAAGTAAATGAATAAATAAAAGGAAAAAAGCACAAGTGTGCTTCGATATGCTTGCTTAAATTCATTTATAATATGGAGTTGTCTCATGTAGAGTACTGAGACAACTCTATTGTAAAATCTGCAAACAGAAAATAAATGTGATTATTATCCGACAAGGGTGCTGAATCAGTGAAATGAATCACTAGAAAATCTGCAATCAGTATCAAATTATTTTTCTCTTTTCTTAAAGTCAATGTTCATGAGGCAGAAACAATGAGATAAAGTGATGCTTTTCCTCTTTCAAGTTAATATAGGAAAGTTACAGAATAAACATTAACAAAAGGAAATTTTAAATGTCATTTTTATTTGCTTTCGAGAGAATTAAGTTTTTGTAGAAATTATTATTTACATTGTTAATAATTATTTCTGATAAGACCAAATCTAAAATAATTTGCATCACCTAAACATATAGTCTGGGGCAGAAAAATCAACAAAAAAGAGTAAGATATATCATTTTTAAAAGATTATATGCTAAACAATTAGATAAAATATTTAATTCTCAGGTCAATATCATAACTGATATAGCTTTTCACTTTAACCATCTTACAGATAGCACTGAAGGAGTTTGGTAAAATGCTTTCTAAGGTGACAGCAAATGGTAGACCAAGGATTGAAACACAGGTAGTCTGGTTCCAGACTTTACTAGGAAGGTATCAAGGCATGTTATGACAGATCAATCTGGTATAGTTTAAATGTTTCCCATGTATAATGGATACTTGAATAATCTGGATTTAGTTTTAGCATAAGATACTGACAGAAAGGGCCAATGGTTAAGAATACAGATGGCTCATATGGTAAAGAAATTTGACTGCAATGCAGGATACCCAGGTTTGATCCCTGGGTCAGGAAGATCCCCTGGAGGAGGGCAATCTGTTCCAGTATTCTTGCCTGGAGAATTCCATGTACAGAGAGAATTCCATGGGAATTCTCCAGTCCATGGGATCACAAAGAGCCAGACATGACTAAGCAACTAAAACTTTCATTGACAGAAAGTGTTATTGAATCAGGGTTTCAAAGCAAGGTGGAGAAGGAAATGACAACCCACTCCTGTATTCTTGTTTGGAGAATTCCAGGGACAGAGGAGCCTGGTGGGTTACAGTTCATGGGGTCACAAATAGTTGGGCACGATTGAATGACCAACTTTCAAATTCATAGGAAGGAGTGATAAGAAGGACTTCTTAAATGAACAACACAAAGAGTTAGAGGAAAAAAATAGAATGAGAAAGAATAGAGATCTCTTTAAGAAAATTGTAGATATCAAGGGGACATTTCATGCAAGGATGAGCATGATAAAGGACAGAAATGGTAAAACACAGAAGTAGAAGAGATTAAGAAGAGGTGGCAAGAATACACAGAAGAACTATACAAGGAAATTACTAATGACCTGGATATCCATGATGGTGTGGTCACTCACCCAGAGTCAGACATCCTAGAATGTGAAGTCAAGTGGGTCTTAGGACGTATTACTATAAACAAAGCTAGTGGAGGTGACAAGATTCCAACTGAGCTATATATAACCCTCAAAGATGATGGTGTTAAAGGCTGTACCCAATATGTCCACAAATTTGAAAATCTTGGCAGTGGCCACGGGACAAGAAAAGGTCAGTTTTCATTCCAATCCCAAAGAAGGGCAATGAAAAGAATGTTCAAACTACTGTACAATCATGCTCATTTCATATGCAAGTTTATGCTCAAGATCCTTTAAGCTGGGCTTCAGCAGTACATGAACTGAGAACTTCCAAATGTACAAACTGGGTTTTGAAGAGGCAGAACAACCAGAGACCAAATTGCCAACATTGGTTGGATCATGGAGAAAGCAAAGTAATTCCATAAAAACACATCTACTGCTGCTTCATTGACTCTGCTAAGCCTTTGACTGTGAGGATGACAAACTGTGGAAAATTATTAAAGAGATGGGACTACCAGATCACCTTCCCTGTCTCTTGAGAAACCCGTTTGCAAGTTAAGAAGCAACAGTTAGAACCGGACATGGAACAACTGACTGGTTCAAAGTTGGGAAAGGAGGATGACCAGGGTATGTACTGTCACCCTGCTTATTTAATTTCTATGCAGAGTACATCATCTGAAATGCTGGGCTGGATGAATCACAAGCTGGATTCAAGATTGCTGAGAGAAATATCAACAACCTCAGATAGGCAGATGGTACCAATCTAATGGCAGAAAGTCAAGAGGAACTAAAGAGCCTCTTGATGAAGATGTAAGAGGAGAGAGGAAAAACCTTGCTGAACACTCAGCATGTAGAATCTAAGATCATGGCATCTGGTCCCATCACTTTCTGGAAAAAAATTGGAAGCAGTGAAGGATTTTATTTTCTTGGGATCCAAAATCACTGCAGATGGTGACTACAGCCAAGACATTAAAAGATGCTTGCTTCTTGGAAGCGAAACTATGACAATCCCAGACAGCATATTAAAAAGCAGACATCACTTTACCCACAAATGTCTGTATAGTCATACATGGATGTGAGATTTGGACCATAAAGAAGGCTGAGCACTGAAGAACTGATGTTTTCAAACTGTGGTGCTGGAGAAGACTCTTGAGAGTCCCTCAGATAACAAGGAAATCAAACCATTCAACTCTAAGGGAAATCAACTCTGAATATTCATTGGAAGGATTGATGCTGAAGCTGAAGTTACAGTACTTAGGCCACCTGATGCAAAGAGCCAACACATTGGAAAATACCCTGATGAGGGGAAAGATTAAGAGCAGAAGGAAATGGGGGTAATAGAGGATGAGATGGTTGGATAGCATCACTGATTCAATGGACATGAGTTTGAGGAAACTCCAGGAGACAGTGAAGAACAGGGGAGCTGGCATGCTGCAGTCCATGGTGTTGCAAAGAGTTAGACATGACTTAGAGACTGAACAAGAACACAAAATTACTAAAAAAAAATAAATTAACAATGAGGAATAATAATTTTCCCATTAGAGATATAAAAATACAATAAATTCTGTGTTCTATTCATCTTTTGGGAACATTTTCAAGGAGAGAATACCAAAATATTTAATCAATTGAAACTTCACTGAATAAAAATGTAACATTTGGGAAGGACAACAAATGATGGTCAATTTAATGGGTTTTATATAATTAACAATTTCTAAGAACATCTAAAAGAGATGGGAATACCAGACCACTTGACCTGCCTCTTAAGAAACCTATATACAGGTCAGGAAGCAACAGTTAGAACTGGACATGGAACAACAGACTGGTTCCAAATAGGAAAAGGAGTATATCAAGGGTGTATATTGTCACCCTGCTTATTTAACTTCTATGCAGAGTACATCATGAGAAACGCTGGGCTGGAAGAAGCATAAGCTGGACTCAAGATTGCCAGGAGAAATATCAATAACCTCAGATATGCAGATGACACCACCCTTATGGCAGAAAGTGAAGAGGAACTCAAAAGCCTCTTGATGAAAGTGAAAGAGGAGAGTGAAAAAGTTGGCTTAAAACTCAACAATCTAATACAGTTATGTAAAGTTTAAAAATAAAATAAAATTAAAAAAAAAAATAAAAAATAAAAAATAAAAAAATAAAAAAAATAAAAAAAAAAAACTCAACATTCAGAAAACGAAGATCATGGCATCTGGTCCCATCACTTCATGGGAAATAGATGGGGAAACAGTGGAAACAGTGTCAGACTTTATTTTTTGGGCTCCAAAATCACTGCAGATGGTGGCTGCAGCCATGAAATTAAAAGACGCTTCCTCCTTGGAAGGAAAGTTATGACCAACCTAGATAGCATATTCAAAAGCAGAGACATTACTTTGCCGACAAAGGTCAGTCTAGTCAAGGCTATGGTTTTTCCAGCAGTCATGTATGGATGTGAGAGTTGGACTGTGAAGAAAGCTGAGCACCGAAGAATTGATGCTTTTGAACCGAAGAATTGGTGTTGGAGAAGACTCTTGCAAGTCCCTTGGACTGCAAGGAGATCCAACCCGTCCATTCTGAAGGAGATCAGCCCTGGGATTTCTTTGGAAGGAATGATGCTGAGACTGAAACTCCAGTACTTTGGCCACCTCATGTGAAGAGTTGACTCATTGGAAAAGACTCTGATGTTGGGAGGGATTGGGGGCAGGAGGAGAAGGGGATGACAGAGGATGAGATGGCTGGATGGCATCACCAACCTGATGGACATGAGTCTGAGTGAATTCCAGGAGTTGGTGATGGACAGGGAGGCCTGGCATGCTGTGATTCATGGGGTCGCAAAGAGTCGGACATGACTGAGTGACTGAACTGAACTGAAGAACATTTTAATAGGTTAAATATTCCTATTATTTTATAATCTGTCTCTACACACTGGAAATCATCCATGATCCTAGAAATTCCATAAAATGAATTTCAACAAAAGAGATATTTGGCTACCAATCACATTTAGTTGCTGAAATGCAAGCAGAGGCAAAACTGAAGCAAATCAAGTAAAAAGGCTGCACCTGATCACAAATTTGATCTATCCGTTTAGTAAAGTGAAAGTCAAGTTGCTTAGTTGTGTCTGACTCTTTGCGACTCCATGGACTGTAGCCTATCAGGCTCCTCCATCCATGGGATTTTCCAGGCAAGAGTGCTGGAGTGGATTGCCATTTCCTTCTCCAGGGGATCTTCCTGACCCAGGAATCAAACCCAGGTCTCCATCATTGCAGGCAGATGCTTTACTGTCTGACCCACTAGGGCAGCTGATCACAAATTTCATCTGATCCATTTAGTAAAACAATCGTACAATTCCTTTTGACTTGTACTCTCACCACACATTATCCTATTAATTTCAATTGGAAAATGAGAGGAATGTTGAAGACAGTTTTCTTAGGCTTTCTAATCACTGCTTATATTCATGACTTGCTTCATTAGAAATATTGAGGTAAACATATATATGAAAAACTACACTTAGAAAAATAGATCTCATATTGGACTATTGCACATGTTATCATTTTTTTTTTGCCACACAAGGAGGCATGTGAAATCTTAGTTCCCTGACCAGGGATGGAACACCCATTAGCTGTAATGGAAGTGTGAAGTCTTAACCACGGGACCACCAGGAAAAGTTCCAATATAATTACTAATAATTATATTTTATTGATATATGTACTCACTTTTGAGGACCATGTATATCTTATACAGTAGATTAGAATTCAGGTGGCTTATTTATTTGGCTCAGCCCAAAAGAACCCCAAACCAACAATATAGCTATCAGTTGACAATCACGGCCAACATCTGTACTGATATAGGTTTCTAATGTCTGTATATATCAGAAGATTTGTGTATATTTCACATTACCATATTAATAATATTCACTTGAATTTTTCTAGATTATCAAAATGTATTCATATATCTGGAAAACAATCAGAAACTGCTACTAAATATAATAACGAAACCAAATAAACTTATTTTAAAAATTTAGAAATAACTGTATTTCCTCATTTATTTTCAAAGAAAAGTCCAAGAAATAACTAAGAGATACTATGTTATACCAAATTGATACTATCTCTAAAATAAAGCCAAAAAGTGAAGTTCTAAAAATATCTAATGTAAATATGATTTAGAATAGGGCAATTTGAAATTAGAAAGAATAGAATTAAAAAATAAAGTCAATAGGAAAGGAAGTAAAAAAATCAATGTCAATAGTTTGGTTAATTATGCTTTGATGTAAAGAATTTTGCAAATTTTAGAAATAAATACTTTTTTATTCAGTATAATAAAAATTAGCATATTTGCATGAAGGTATGTCCTAGATTTATGCAAAGTGGTAAATATAAGCCAGCAATTATAAATATTTGTGAATAAATTTAGCAGAATAACTGAATCACTAAAACTTTCCCCATCAAAGTTGAACTTAAGCATCTAAAATTGCTCAAATAATACATGTGGAAATGTGAGCTTTTCTTATGTTTACTGAGGGCTAAAGAGCTTATTTTGTCAGAAATATTGTGGGTAGATCATAAAGTGGCCAAGTGTGGAGGTTGGATTTTCTAAAGATGGCCGCTACTCTAGGTCTAGAATTTTACCACTCCTGCATCAGGGACTGATTATATCTTCTTCCCTTGAAACTGGGTAGAATTTTCTGACTGGTTCAATGAAGAAGTGCAGCATAAATGATTCCGTGTAATTCTGAACTGATGTCACAAAAATGGTATGTTTCAGCCTTCCAGTGATAATCCCTCTTGTAACCAAGCCACCCTGCTTGGCAAAAGCTCAAGTAGCCTGCAGAAATACCTTTGAGAACAGCAGAAGTGCCCTGCTGAGCATCGTGCCAGCAGCAGGCAGCATATGGCGCCACCACAATGATCAGTCCTGAAAGTGAGTCCTCCAGCGTGCAGGTGAGGCACTCAGCTGTCCTAAGAGAGAGAGTTTCCACTAGATTTAATGTTTAAATGAATGAGAAAGTGTTTGAGAATTAACTTACTGGTTTTTTTTTTTTTTTTAAGGAATACTTCTGGTTTAATGAAACTTCCCAAGTGGTCTTGTTAATAGTTTTTTTAACTAAACAAATAATTATCTCATTTTTTTAGTGGAGAAAAATTTCCATTTGAGTTTGTTAAGAATTAGGCCATGTTTGATCGACTTTTTATTGTTTTGTTTTTGTCTCCTTGCCTCCCCCAGCCCCCAATTAAGGCTTTGCTAAAGATTCAGTGAGACGGTTGAGCTACCTTGATGTTTCTTCATTTACTAAAATTTGTATTTCATAAAAGGAACACCTTAATATGATTGACTATAGAAATAATTCATTTCTCTTAGGTCACTCTCATTCTCTATTCTAAATTTTCCAGATACCCAGAAGCTATAGTTGTTGGCTTGAGTGAACACACTGTAATAGTTTAGTCATATCTTTTCTTGCACTCTGGTAATCTGTTGAAATGTAGAAATAAATATTGTAAACTATTTTCACTCAAACTCTGTCTCTGTCTCTTTGTCTCTCTGTCTCTCTCTCTCTCATATCATCTCTCTCTCTGTCTCCAGTCAAGACCCTTAGCAAACTCAGAGGTAATCTTAGCCTTGCTTATCCACATAAACAGATAAAGCTCGTATGAAATAAGAGAAACCATTGTTTTAAGTTCATCAAATTCTATTTACCTATATTTTAAGACAAATAATGTGACAGATCTTTGAAAAGTACTTTATATACTTAAACTATTTAATGTAAAACATATGCATGAATTCCAAATGTCAAAATGATAAAACCAGGAATTATGAATACACACAAAATCATTAAATTCAAATAACCCTCCTACCAAGCTTCTAAGATACTCCTACAACTGAATTGCTGCTTCCAAGACCACATGTTAGAATATCAAAATGTAACAGGGTCCCTCAAGGACTATGTAGCTCAACTGAACAAGTTTAAGAATTAAGAAGTTCACATAGCATCTGTATCTCCATAAAGCAATTAGAAACGTTGCTAATCTGAGTACTACCAGATTTCAGTGAGAGTCATTCATCTTTCATCAGGCTTTTCTTGATAGGATTTGAGCTGCCAACTACTCAGAAATTACATTACAACTCAAAAACTGATAATATGTGACTATACACTGCTAAATTTAAAATAGGTAACCAAAAAGTAGATAAGCACAATGGTGGTGTCACTCACCTAAGCCAGACGTCCTAGAGTGTGAAGTCAAGTGGGCCTAAGGAAGTATTACTATGAACAAAGCTAGTAGAAGCGATGGAATTCTAGCTGAGCTATTTCAAACCCTCACAGATGATGCTGTTATAGTGCTGGACTAAATAGGCCACCAAATATGGATAATTCAGCAAAGGCCACAGGACTGGAAAAGGTCAGTTTTCATTCCAACCTTCAAGAAGGACAATGCCCAAGAACGTTCAAATTACAGAACAACTGTGCTCATTTCATATGCTAGCAAGGTAATTCTCAAAATCCTTCAACTTGGTCTTTAACAGTACATGAACTGAGAACTTCCAGATGTTCAAGCTGGATTTAGAAAAGGCAGAGGAACAAAAGATCAAGTTGCCAGCATCCACTGGATCATTGAAAAAGAGATTTCCAGAGAAACATTTACTTCTACTTCATTGACAATACTAAAGCCTTTGACTGTGTGGATTACAACAAATTTTGGAAAATTCTTAAAGAGATAGGAATATCGGACCACCTTACTCACCTCCTGAGAAACCTAAGCAGGTCAAGAGGCAACAGTTAGAGCAGGACAAGGATTAATGGGCTAGTTCCACACTGGGAAAGGAGTACAAAAAGGCTGTTTACCGTTACCCTGCTTATTTAACTTCTATGCAGAGTGTATTACATGAAATGCCAGGCTGGATGAATCACAAACTGGAATCAATATTGCTGGGAGAAATATCAACAACCTCATCTACGCAGATAATACCACCCTAATGACAGAAAGAGAAGAGGAATTAAAGAGCCATTTGGTGAAGGTGAAAGAGGAGAGTGGAAAAACCTGGCTGAAAACTCAATATTCAGAAAACTAAGATCATGGCATCTGGTCCCACCAATTTCTGGAGAAAAGGTGGAAGCAGTGATGGAATTTAATTTCTTAGGCTCCAAAATCGCTGCAGACAGTGACTTCAGCCATGACATTAAAAGACACTTGCTTCTTGGAAGAAAACCTATGACAAACCTAGACAGTATTTTAAAAGCAGAGACTCACTTTGTCCACAAAGGTTTGTCTAATCAAAGCTATCATTTTTCCAGTAGTCATGTACAGATGTGAGAGTTGGACCATAAAGAGGGCAAAGTGCTGAAGAACTGATTCTTTTGAATTGTGGTGCTAGAGATGACTTTTGAGAGTCTCTTGGACAACAAGGAGATCAAACCAGTCAATCTTAAAGGAAATCAACCCTGAATATTCATTGGAAGGATCAATGCTGAAACTGTAACTTCAATACTTTGGCCATTTGATGAGAAGAGCTAACTTATCGGAAAAGACCCTGATGCTAGGAACTATTGAGGGCAAGAGGAGAAGGGGATGACAGAAGATGAGATTGTTAGATGGCATCTCCGACTCAATGGACATGAGTTTGAGAAATCTCATGGAGATAGTGAAGGATAGGGAAGCCTGGCATGGTGCAATCCATGGGATCACAAAGATTCCAACACAACTTAGCAACTGGACAAGAAAAACAAGAAGAACCTACTGTATAGCACATGGAGCTTTGCTCAATATTATGTGGTACCCTGGATGGTAGAGGAGTTTGGGGAAGAATGGACACATGTATGTGGGTATGTATGGTGAGTCCCTTTACTGTTCATGTGAAACTATCACAGCATTTTTAATCAGCTATACTGAATACAAAATAAATTTAAAAAAAAGAATATATGATTATAATAATAGAAAGCTTCAAAAAACATGCAACTGAATTGAGCACTCAGGTAAAGAATATAAACAATTTCCTTTACTATCTCAAGTGAGTATATTTGGCTCACATTAAATTATTAGGTCTACCTTGTGCTTGTGCATGCTAAGTCGCTTCAGTCGTGTCTGACTCTTTGCGGCCCCATGGTCTGCAGCCTGCCAGGCTTCTCTGTCCATGGGATTCTCTAGACGAGAATACCAGTGTGGCTTGCCATCCCTCCTCCAGGGGATCTTCCCTATCCAGGGATCAAACCTGTGTCTCCTGCAGCTCCTGAATTGCAGGCAGATTTGGTATGGCAACCCACTCTAGTATTCTTGCCTGAGAGAATCCTATGGACATGTATAAATAAATACATTAAAACAGAAAAAGAAAAGAAAAATACCCCTGCTTTCACATAAGTTACATTCCACTGGAGGATAAGAGTGATAAAATATAAAGTAAAAACTGTAGAATATATGTTACATGATGTGACAAGACATTTTTGGTTTTGGCGTTATCCCCTTTTCTTTTTCTTGTCCTCTATTTTTTGAGCTTTTTAGAATTTTATTTTAATTTAGAAGTCACTTAGCAGTTAGTTTTTGGTGGTCAATCTAGGGAATGTTCAGCATGTATATCTCCATTTTCCCAGTCAGTTATTTTAAAATTTCTGTATTATAATTTTTAGTTCTAAAATATGCATTCAGTATTTTTTTTTGTAGTCCTCTGCTGAAATTTCTTTTCATTCTTCATTGTGTATATACACAATGTATCACTGAACCTTTAGCTTTTATATCATATATGTATGCCGCTGCTGCTGCTAAGTCCCCTCAATCAAGTCTGACTCTGTGCGACCCCATAGATGGCAGCCCACGAGGCTCCTCCGTCCCTGGGATTCTCCAGGGAAGAGTACTGGAGTGGGGTGTCATTGCCTTCTCCACATATATGTATATATACACTTATACCATATATATATATATATATATATATATATATATAAAATCAATTCAGTCAGTCTATCCTGTACAACTCTTTGCAACCCCATGGATTACAGCACGCCGGACCTCCCTGTCCATCACCAACTCTGGGAGTTTACTCAAACTCATGTCCATTGAGTCAATGATGCCATCCAACCATCTCATCCTCTGTTGTTCCCTTCTCCTCCCACCTTCAATCTTTTCCAGCATCAAGGTCTTTCCAAATGAGTCAGTTCTTTGCATAAGGTGGCCAAAATATTGGAGTTTCAGCTTCAACATCGTAACCCTTCCAATGAATATTCAGGATTGATTTCCTTTAGGATGGACTGGTTGGATCTCCTTACTGTCCAAGGGACTCTCAAGAGTCTTCTCCAGCACCACAGTTCAAAAGCATCAATTCTTCAGTGCTCAGCCTTGTTTATAGTCTGCATATAAGTTAAATAAAACAGGGTGACAACATACAGCCTTGGTGTACTCATTTCCCAATTTGGAACAAGTCCATTGTTCCGTGTTTGACTTTAACTGTTGCTTCTGGACCTGCATATAGTTTTCTCAGGAGGCAGATCAGGTGGTCTGGTATTCCCATCTCCTTCAGAATTTTCTACAGTTTGTTGTGATCCACACAGTAAAAGGCTTTGACATAGTCAATAAAACAGAAGTAGATGCTTTTCTGGAACTCTTTTGCTTTTGTGATGATTGAATGGATGTTGGCAATTTAATCTCTGGTTCCTCTGCCTTTTCTAAATTCAGCTTGAACATCTGGAAGTTCACATACTGTTGAAGCCTGGCTTGGAGAATTTTGAGCATTACTTTGCTAGCATGTGAGATGAGTGTAATTGTGCAGTAGTTTGAGCATTTTTGGCATTGCCTTTCTTTGGGATTGGAATGAAAACTGACCTTTTCCAGTCCTGTGGCCACTGCTGAGTTTTCCAAATTTGCTGGCAAATTGAGTGCAGCACTATAATAAAATCACCTTTTAGGATTTGAAATAGCTCAACTGGAATTCCATCACCTCCACTAGCTTTGTTCTTAGTCATGCTTCCTAAGGCCCAATTGACTTCAGATACTAGGATGTCCAGCTCTAGGTGAGTAATCACACCATTGTGATTATCTGGGTCATGAAGATCTTTTTTGTATAGTTCTGTGTGTTCTTTACACCTCTTCTTAATATCTTCTGTTTCTGTTAGGTCCATACCATTTCTGTCCTTTATCGTGCCCATCTTTGCATAAAATGTTCCCTTGTTATTTCTAATTTTCTTGAAGAGATCTCTAGTCTTTCCCATTTTATTGTTTTCCTTTATTTCTTTGCATTGATCACTGAGGAAGGCTTTCTTATCTCTCCTTGCTCTTTGGAACTCTTCATTCAAATGGTTATATCTTTCCTTTTCTCCTTTAACTTTGGCTTCTCTTCTTTTCACAGCTATTTGTAAGGCCTCCTAAGACAATCGTTTTTCCTTTTTCTATTTATTTTTCTTGGGGATGGTCTTGATTTCTGCCTCCTGTACAATGTCACAAACCTCTGTCCATAGATCTTCAGGCACTCTATCAGATCTAATCCCTTGAATCTATTTGTCACTTGCACTGTATAATTGTAAGGGATTTGATTTAGGTTATACGTGAATGATCCAGTGGTTTTCCCTACTTTCTTCAATTTAAGTCTGAATTTTGCAGTAAGGAGTTCATGATCTGAGCCACAGTTAGCTCCCAGGCTTGTTTTTTTTTTTTTTTTTTTTCTGACTGTATAGAGTTTCTCCATCTTTTGCTGCAAAAAATATAATCAATCTGATTTCAGTATTGACCAACCACCTGGTGATGTCCATGTGTAGAGTCTTGTCTTGTGTGTTTGGAAGAGGGTATTGCTATGACCAGTGCATTTTCTTGGCAAAACTCTATTAGCCTTTGCTGCATTTCATTCTGTACTTCAAGGCCAAATTTGCCTGTTACTCCAGGTATCTTTTGACTTCCTACTTTTGCATTCCAGTCCCCTATAATGAAAAGGACATCTTTTGTGGGTGTTATTTCTAGAAGGTCTTGTAGGTCTTCATAGAACCATTCAACTTCAGCTTCTTCAGCATTACCAGTCAGGGCATAGATAGGGCCTACTCTCTTGCTGTGAATATATATATATATATATATATATACATATCTCATTAAGCATAAGAATAGTAGCTGCTCTAATATCATTATCCAATAATTTCAAAATCAAGTCATCTTGCACTGGCCTCTGTTGATATGAATATTACTTTTCCTTCAGAATGAGTCATATATTTCTTTCTTGTATGCCTATTGATTTCCGGTGTAACACTGATATTGTCAATATTACATTATGAGAAATCAGCATTCTGATATATACTTGTGTAGATTGTCAACATTTTTATTTAAGAAAGCCATTAACCTGGTTATGTTCAAACTGCCGGTTCCCTGGTGACTCAGTGGTAAAGAATCTGCCTGCAATGTGGAAAATTGGGTTCGATCCCTTGGTCAGGAAGCTTCCCCCAAAAAGAAAATGGCAACTGACTCCAGCATTCTTGTTTGGGAAATCCCGTAAACAGAGGAGCCTGGCAGGCTACAGTCCATGGGGTCACAAAAGAGCTCGACATGACTTAGTGACTAAACAGTGATAACAATTGAAACAGCAAAATTTGTTTTATTATACCTTGTGGTGAGGGGCAACTCATTAACTTTTACACTCATTGCTTTGAGTCTGTCTGCACATGTCTGGCTTGGGGTCAGCCAGAGATGAGTAAAGTTAACAAAGAGAATTTGGGACTACCATAGTTCAGGTTTTTTGTTTGTTTTTGCTCAGTAACCCCTCTCACTCTGTATGGGCCGTATAATTCCCAAAGTTTGCTCCCACTCTTTTCAGGCCATTAGCCATCCTGTGTCACATCTGAAGGACCTGTAACAATATCAGCTCACCCCACATCAACCCTTTCCTCCAAAATTCAGCTGCCTCTCAAAATATGTCTACTTTGTTTTGTTCTCCAAATCCCTCCTGTAGTTTTTGTAGGTGTTCAGGTTTTATACTTAAAAGAAAATAATTTTGTCAAAATTTTACAAAGCCATCCTAAAAGCATGGCAGTTTTTTTTTTAAGAAAGAGTAAAATGAAATATCCTGGAATAATTCTGGTCATTTCCATGTTTCTGTATCTTTGACTTAACATATGGAATATTACTTCGTACACAAAAAGAAAAACATCTCTCAACAAGACATAATTCTACATGTTGCTCTTTTGAAGTTTTAATGAGGAAATAATCTTGCACTTAACAAGAAAAAGTGGCTTTAGATTATTCACCCTAATTTCCAACCCAGGTCTACATAGAAACCTGTTTTTTGACCCTTAGTTAATGCTGAAGAGTAAATCAATGTGAATACAATTGTTCTCATTATGTAGACAGGATTCACAAAACTGATTTAACTTTCTTTCTGCCTACTTTGACAATCATAGTCATTTCAATGATTACTAACTATGCTAATAAAAAAATTATACTATAAAAATCATTCAATTTCTTCCCTCCCAAGGAAAATATGTATTCCATATCCTAAGACAAATTATTTCCTATTTCAACAACATTCAGCAAACATTACTGCAATGTATTTCAACTGTAAATTCTTAGTCTTGCTTCCCTGGTAGCTATCGTATCTGCTCGGTAAGAATTCTGTTATAAAACAAAACTCTTGTGTATTGTGCAAGATAAAAATACTCAAAGAATAAGTGAAACTTGGTGTCATGTTTAACGTAGTTTTAATATTGTTACTAATTCCAGTGCTCTAACTAGAAAAATAAATTGCAACAAATCCTTAAAAACTACAATCTGAGGTGGAGGTAGCAGGAAGCAAATCTGACTACTGAAAATAAATATTCGATTTATACCTAAAACCATCAAGAGATTTCATAATTGATCTGCCATTGTGATTCAGAGAAACTCTGCTATTTTCTGACACTAAATTCTTTTTGTTAACATTTATCCATGTATTTGACATTATCTATTTATCCATGTATTTTTCAGCAGAGTATCACAGAGATTTTTTCTTTAGTATAAATAGATAGCAGTGACCAATGAGCCTTTTGAGGCAAAAGGTTCAGTGAGGATCCTACAAGGGTCACATCAGCTTCATCACTAGAAATAACAAATTGTGTTAGTTAATTACTAGTATTTACAAATAAATATTGAACACTTAAAATAACTGCATGGTACTTTTCATAAGGTCACACTATTTTCATTTTGCATCATATAGTGGAATCTTGACGGGGGAGCCTGGTGGGCTGCCGTCTATGGGGTCCAACAGGGTCAGACACGACTGAAGCAACTTAGCAGCAACAGCAGCAGCAGCAGCATCTCTATTTTAAAAGTGCAAATAGCCCTAATTTTTGATAATATAACTAGAAGACTTTATTTAAAATTACAGAAGTGAACTTCTTCATATCTACTTGAAATTATTTATTAGCAGATTAAGATGATTCTAAAATATTCATAAAATGAATTTGATTATTGGGGTAGTGAATTGAAGTCATATAAAACAAAACATACACAAAGCATTAACGGTTCAGTGTCTTATAATACATGACTCATGTAATGTTAAAGAAAAATTTTAATTTTCAAATTTTGACTCAGTTAATACAGCAGAGACATTACTTTGCCAACAAAAGTCCGTCTAGTCAAGGCTATGGTTTTTCCAGTAGCCATGTATGGATGTGAGAGTTGGACTGTGAAGAAAGCTGAGTGCCTAAGAATTGATGCTTTTGAACTGTGGTGTTGGAGAAGACTCTTTTTTTTTTTTTTTTTTTTTTAAACATTTTTTTTTTAATTTTATTTTATTTTTAGACTTTACATAACTGTATTAGTTTTGCCAAATATCAAAATGAATCCGCCACAAGTATACATGTGTTCCCCATCCTGAACCCTCCTCCCTCCTCCCTCCCCATTCCATCCCTTTGGGTCATCCCAGTGCACCAGCCTCACGCATCCAGTATCGTGCATCGAACCTGGACTGGCACTCGTTTCAGAGAAGACTCTTGAGAGTCCCATGGACTGCATGGAGGTCCAACCAGTCCATCCTAAAGGAGATCAGTCCTGGGTGTTCTTTGGAGGGAATGATGCTGCAGATGAAACTCCAGTACTTTGGCCACCTCATGTAAAGAGTTGACTCAATGGAAAAGACTCTGATGCTGGGAGGGATTGGGGGCAGGAGGAGAAGGGGACAACAGAGGATGAGATGGCTGGATGGCATCACTGACTCGATGGACGTGAGTCTGAGTGAACTCCGGGAGTTGGTGATGGACAGGGAGGCCTGGCGTGCTGTGATTCATGGGGTCACAAAGAGTCAGACACGACTGAACAACTGAACTGAACTGAACTGAATACTCAGTATTTTTAGAAAAGCTTATGTTCTACAAATAAATGTTTCATGCTTAATTGAAGATCTCATACATTTTGCTGAAAATATTATTAATATTGTCCACATTATTATCTCCAAAAGAGCTTACACAAAAAACAACTTTGTGTTGGGCTCTGTCACAGCAATTTGTGATTCTCATACTATATTTGTTACAGACCCCTTTTCCATCTTTATTTCCTTTAAAGTTCTAATCTTCATAACATCATCTGTATCTATGCTTAACAGAACATCATTAAGTAGTATGTCTTCATTTTGAATTTTCAAATGTATTTATGTTTATGATTTAATCATGAAAATAATTTTGTTAAAATTAGTATTATTTTCAATATATCTACCATTGATGATTTTCGTAGGTATCTCTGTAATTCATGCTGTCTGAATGAAGTATCCAAATTATCACATGACAATTTTACCTTTACACCTTTAGAGTATAAAGTATTAATATATTGTTTATACTAAATGAATCCATTGACACAAAGTGGATAAGTGACTTGTTTCCTGTGTATTTCTGGCAACAAAGTAGGCATTTGACAGGCAGACAAAAAATCAGCAATAATAGCTTTGTATACAATGCAGCCATTAAAGTCAAACGTAGTCCTACCAGAATAATAATATTGAGTTAATACAAAAATTATTTTGTACTGCTTCACATTTTTAGTCTAAACTTATATTTATTAAAATATAAGTGGGTGAATTGTTTTTGCTTATAGTTAAATAAACTGATTAAGAAATATCAAACAGGTGTTAGCCAAGCCTACAGTGACAATCATATTGCGATATTTAAATATATCAACATGCTGAACAACCCCCCAAAACTGGTACTAAAATCACAAACAACAACAAAAACAAACTGTTAGAGAATGAACATGTGTTGTTTCAACTTACTGAGCATAGAGTAATTTGTTTTGCAGTATTAGATAACTTAGTTTGCTGCAAAACTGTGGCTTTGCATTGTTTAACTTTGTCCTTTGCTACTGGAATACATTCTTAAATAAATGTGGTTATGCTATACATCATTTTAATTTACGTTTCTCATTCTTGCCTGGAAAATCCCATGGACAGAGGAACATGACTGAGTTCGACAAGAGTCGAACATGACTGAGTGACTTCACTTTCCTCTTTGGAGGGAATGATGCTGCAGCTGAAACTCCAGTACTTTGGCCACCTCATGCAAAGAGTTGACTCATTGGAAAAGACTCTGATGCTGGGAGGGGTTGGGGGCAGGAGGAGAAGAGGACGACAGAGGATGAGATGGCTGGATGGCATCACTGACCTGATGGACGTGAGTCTGAGTGAACTCCAGGAGTTGGTGATGGACGGGGAGGCCTGTCCTGACAAGAGTCAGACACGACTGAGTGACTTCACTTTCACTTTATCATCTAATGCCTTTTTTTTTTTTGCAAATGATATTATTTGCTGCTTATTTTATATTTATTTTAGACTATGGACATGATGTTAGACAAAAAGCAAATCCAAACAATTTTCTCATTCAAGTCCAAGATAGGTCATAAAGTGGTAGAGACAACTCACAACATCAACAACTATATTTGGCTCAGGACTGCTAACAAACATACAGTGCAGTAGTGGTTGAAGAAGTTTTGCAAAGGAGTCAAGAGCCTTGAAGTTGGGGAGCACAGTGACTGTCCATCGGAAGTTGATAATGGCCCATTGAAAGGATCATCGAAGCTGATCCACTTATAACTACATGATAAGTTGCCAAAGAACTCAACATTGACTCTTCAAAGGTCATGTCACATTTGAAGCAAGTTGGAAAGGTGAAAATTTTGATAGGTAGGTGCCTCATGCTGCTGCTGCTGCTGCGTCACTTCAGTCATGTCCGACTCTGCGACCCTGTAGATGGCAGCCCACCAGGCTCTGCCATCTCTGGGATTCTCCAGGCAAGAACACTGGAGTGGGTTGCCATTTCCTCATCCAATGCATAAAAGTGAAAAGTGAAAGTGAAGTCGCTCAGTAAGTGTCCGACTGTTAGCGATCCCATGGACTGCAGCCTACCAGGATCCTCCGTCCATGGGATTTTCCAGGCAAGAGTACTGGACTGGGTTGCCATTGCCTTCTCCAGGTGCCTCATGAGTGGAATGTAAATTAAAAAATTGTTGCTTTGAAGTGTCATCTAATATATGCAACAACAATGAACCATTTCTAGATCAGATTGTGACGTGACGAAAAGTGGATTTTATACAACTGGTGATGACCAACTTAGTGGGGACCAACTTAGTGGTTGGACTGAGAAGAAGCTCCAAAAGACTTCCCAAAGGCAAACTTGCACCAAAAAAGGTCATGGTTACTGACTCTGCTGCTGGTCTGATCCACCTCAGCTTTCTGAATACCACTGAAGCCATTTCATCTGAGAAGTATGCTCAGCATCTTGATGAGATGCACCAAAAATTGCAATGTCTGTAGCTGATATTAGTCAACAGAAAGGGCCCAATTCTCCATAGCAACATATGGATACATGTCATACAACCAACACTTCAAAAGTTGAATGAATTGATCGATGAAGGTTTGCCTCATCTGCCATATTCACCTGACCTCTGGCTAACTGACTACCATTTCTTCAAGTTTCTCAACAACTGTTTGCAGGGAAAACACTTTCACAACCAGCTGAAAATGCTTTCCAAGAGTGCATTGAATCCCAAAGCATGGATTTTTATGCTATGAGAATAAATAACTTATTCCCCATTGGCAAAAATGTGTTGATTGTAAAGGTTACTATCTTGATTAATAAAGATATGTTTGAGTCTAGTTATAATGATTTAAAATTGCTGATCTGAAGCCACAATTATGTTTGCACCAACCTAATAATACATAGGGCTTCCTAGGTGTCACTAGTGGTAAAGAACCCGCCTATCAATGCAGGAGACAAAAGAGATGAGGGTTTGATCCCTGGGTCAAGAAGATTCCCTGGAGGAGGGCATGGTAGCCCACTCCAGTAGTCTTGCCTGGAAAATCACATGGACAGAGGAGCCTGGCGGGTGACAGTCCATGGAGTCTCAGAGAGTCAGACATGACTGAAGCACGCGTGCACACACACACACGCAGTGCCTCATTCAGTCATTCCCACTTCAGAATTGTCCTGTTATTTTCTATAGATCAAATGCCAATGCCTGTCATTTCTTGTTAGGGCAGAAGAAATTCCCTTAGCCAGTTTCCACTTAACCAGCTTTTTGTCTGCATTCTGTAGAGCACTGATGCCAGTAGACCCAGCCTATTCCTGCTCAGTGCTGTGGCTGGATTCAACGCTCACAGTACTGGGTTGTACACCCATCAAGAGTCGGTCAGGTGGGTCCCCAAAATTTCCATGCCACTTTTACATGTACAGTTGTGTACTTAATTAAAACTTAGGTTAACTGATATAGAAAAGTAGAAAAAAGACTGAATGCTTTGGAAATGCTTGAGTTTTAAAGGTTGAATTAGGTGTGGATGAGAAAACAGTGAAAGACTAAGGAAAAAAAAAAACATAAAAATATCTTAAGATCCTGCTCTTAGATTTGTTAAAAAAAAAAACCTGTCACTTTATTTTAAAGAAACTGAAGTTAGTAATGATACAAAATGCATCATGGTGAATAGGCCTTGCTGCTATATCCAACAACCAATCAATGGATGAGTATAAGCTTATGTTATAAGTTTAAATAAATTATTAAAATTGTGCTTATAAGTTTCATTTTTTATAATTCTCTTATTTAACTAATTTTTTCCATTAGTCAACCTATGACATATTCCATTTGTATAATTAAGAGGGTAGACATTGAGTCCTTCCCCAGGGTCACAGGTACAAGACCTTGCACCAAGGCCACAGAAGTGGAGCCTGGAGCCAAGGACACCTCCAAAGTTCATTGAGACCCTTTGTAACCATTTCAAAAGCCCCTGATCATCACTAATAAGCTTCCTGACTCCAAATTAGGCAAAGATGCCAACTCCAGTAAACTCCCTGTAGCCCCCAACCAATCATGTAACACGGACCTTCCATCAGGAATGTTCCGTCTTGAGGCTATAAACATTGGCTGTTAACTCATGAAAACTGTCAGCTTTCTATGGTCTTTCAGGAGGCTGGCCCACTGTGCTTGCACAGTTGCAGGAGCCTCATATTAAGCCTCAATATTCACATGTGACCACTGGGGGAAAAGTTTTAAACCGTGCAGATTTCAATCCCAAGAGAGTCCTATAGGTATATTTGTGAGTTTTTTTCTTATTGAGCTTGGGAAAAATGTGTTTTCCCTCAAGGCATATGAATTAAATCGTTTCTATTGTGACAAAATAGACATAACATTCACTGTTAAAGAGGGAAAATTCAAGACTTCATTTGGTATATTCTTCTTCTTCTTTTTTTTTTTTTTTTTTTAATGCTAGAAAGGTAACCAAAATCTTTCATGATAGAGGATTAGAAAAATACATTATTAAACATCTGCTCCCTGCTTCCCTCTTTGGATGCTAGGTATTCAGTAAGTTTTCATGCATCTAACTCTTAATAAAAAAATATAATGAAAAATATATAGTGACAAGAAAATTCCTTCAAATATACTCTGTTCTCTTTATCAGAAAGTTGCTCACGTCAGAAAACTATTTTATTTTTACTTTAGAGAGCAAAATAAGTGCAATGTATAATATCATTTTTGATACTACTTGATATTTAGGATTTTTTAGACGTAAGTCAATTTTAGTTTCAGGTTTGTTGGCTAACATTCTTACTACTTGCTGCTGGTTCTGCTCTTGAATTGGTGTCTCTGGGAGATTTCTTTGTGTTCTCTATGGATGGAAAATATGTCCATGCTTTAGAAAAAAAACAATTAACTCTTTTCTTTTTTTGTATTTTCCCATTTATTTTGGCAGCTAGAATTTTATTTAAAAGTCTACAGTAAAAGAGCTTAAGGTTATCTTAACAGATAGTTACTGAAAACTTCTAAAACTATATTTTATAGCTTTGGGAATGTAATATTTTTGCTTTAACCTGACACTGGACTTAGACTATTTTAAATTTCCCATAACCCTATTTGTTTTATTTATAATCCATTGTCTTGATGAAGTAGATTTCATACCAACTGGAGTGAATCCTGAAGATATAGTAAACCATAACAGATATTCCAGAATGGAAGTGTCAACTGCCCTAATCAACAAGATAAATGAACAAGCCTATAGGGGATGATTAAATTAAATTGTACTGAAATCCACTTGGGAAAAAGAGACTACACTTGTGCTCTGTCTCCTCAGTTCTTATCAGCTATGCGGAAGCCAAATCTTGAGAGTATTTTCCAGAAATTAAATTTTAGAAACAAAAGCTGTTTTTTTTTTAAATTGGAAAATGAAACATTTCATAGAGCAGTGAATGAATGATGGAATATGTAATCAACAAATGCTATTGAGGAAGCAAAGAAAACTGATCTTTTCAAAGTGGTTTTCTCCATCTATCTTCTCTACAAAAGAGGATAACACTTGGGATTGAAAATCCAGTCACATTGTCAAGAAAGAATGGCAGCCATAAAATGGGTATACATGCCTTGGTTTTAATTATTTGCTTTCAAATCAAATAATTTCTATGAGAAGTAATATTTTTATTTCTTAAAATTATTTCCTTAAAAGTTCTAGTTCTTGTGCATATGAAATCTTTCATTATATCAAGACTGTTTTAACCACCTACTTTACAATGCATTTTTATCCACTCACTCATTCTGTTTATACTTGTGGAAAAACTAGGATAATGAAGCCTATTAAGCTGACAAACCAGTTATCAGAGTGCATATTAAGAATATCAAAGAAACACCTTTTTATTATCATCACTGAATCAATGAAGCATAAATTTAGAATAGCTATATTTTAAAGAAATTCCCTAGAAACATGAACCTGTGGGATCCAGTTCTCCATAGTGCAGTAGGTTTTGCTTTTACCAGGCAAAATGAACTTTCATCGTAAGTCACTAGTTCAGCTCTCCCTTTAGTTTATCTTGCCATTATTTTTAGTGACTATTCTGTTAGAGAGTTATAAATAAATTGAACAAGAAAGTGTAGAAAACTTCACATTTTTCACATCTCTTGAATCACTGCCCTCTTTTATCCAATTTTAATTATCAGTTTGGCTTCCCTGGTAGCACAGTGTTAAAGAACCTGCCTGGCAATGCAGGAGATGCAGGTTTGATCCCTGGGTTGGGAACATCCCTTGAAGAAGGAAATGGCAAACTGCTCCAGTATTCTTGCCTGGGAAACTATGGGCAGAGAAACCTGACAGGCTACAGTCCATAGGGTCGCAAAAGAGCCAGACACAACTTAGTGACTAAACAACAATAAATTAGCAGTTTCATCCTAGGTTTCAAGACAAGACCTATGATGACTTTGTAGACAGAGCAATGACATTACTGGCATTTTATTTACCTCAATGCTTACAAGAATTTTTCCTACATTAAAAAATATTCTGCAGTACTGTAGCCAACCGATACTAAAAACTTAAATTGTCCATCATGACATTTTGGAAATATTTTAAATTAGTAGTTAACCATAAGAAAAACAACATCCTAATTCAACTAAGTGAATTAAGGATATTCATAAAGAATATCCCAGGATAATACGTGAAATACTTTATTATCTTGCTCAGTTTTTATACTTTGAGGTTAACAGGCAAATCTACTTGATTAACCATATGAAGCTTTCATTTTTAATAAGAGCTTATTATAAGTGTATTATTTTTCTTCGCTGCATAACAAATTATCACAATCAACTTAAAACCATATCCAGTTATAGCTCCATTATGAATTCATTATTTATTATTCTGTTAGATAAACAGTTTGGGTTGGCTGAGCTTGGTTGTGTACTGAGGGTCTCACAAGATCAAATTCAAGGTTTCAGCCAGGCTAACTTCTCATCTTTTTAATGTCATACTGAAACTCTTTGTTAATGCTATATGGAAAGAAAAGGCAATAAAAGATACACAGGTTGGGAAAGAAGATATAAAATTATTTTTTGCAGATAACATGACTATATTATAAAATAAGAAACAAAAATACTCCTGGAACTAATAAATGGTAAATGCAAGGTTTCAAAATTTTAAATTAATATCACTTCAGTTCAGTCACTCAGTCATGTTTGACTCCTTGTGATCCCATGGACTGCAGCATGCCGGGCTTCCCTGTCCATCATCACTTCCCAGAGCTTGCTCAAACTCATGTCCATCAAGTGGGTGATGCCATCCAACCATCTATTCCTCTGTTGTCTGCTTCTCCTGTCTTCAATCTTTCCCAGCATCAGGATCTTCAATGAGTCAGTTCTTCACATCAGGTGAGCAAAGTATTGGAGCTTCAGCCTCAGCATCAATCCTTCAAATAAATATTCAGGACTGATTTCCTTTAGGATTGAGTGGTTTGATCTCCATGCAGTCCAAGGGACTTTCAAGAGTCTTTTCAAACACAACAGATCAAAAGCACCAATTCTTTGGTGCTCAGCTTTCTTTGTGGTCTAATTCCCACATCCATACATGACTACTGGAAAAACCATAGTTTTGACTAGATGGACCTTTGTCGGCAAAGTAATATCTCTACTTCTTAATATGCTATATAGGTTGGTCATAGCTTTTCTTCCAAGGAGCAAGTGTTTTTTAATTTCATGGCTGCAGTCACCATCTGCAGTGATTTTGGAGCCCAGAAAAATAAAGTTTGTCACTGTTTCCATTGTTTATCCATCTCTTTCCCATGAAGTGATGGAGCTGGATGCCATGATCATAGTGTTCTGAATGCTGAGTTTTAAGCCAGCTTTTTCACTCTCCTCTTTCACCTTTACCAGAGGCTCTTTAGTTCTTCTTCTGGTTTTGCTATTAAGGAGGTGTCATCTGCATATATGAGGTTATTGATATTTATCTTGGCAATATTGATACCAGCTTGTGCTTCATCCAGTCTTGAATTTTGCATAATGTATTCTGCTTATAAGTTAAATAAGCAGGGTGACAATATACAGCCTTAGTGTACTCATTTCCCAGTTTGAAACCAGTCCAGAGTTCCATGTCCAGTTCTAACTGTTGCTTCTTGACCTGCATACAGATTTTTCAGGAAGCAGGTAAGGTGGTCTGGTATTCCCATCTCTTAAAGAATTTTCCACGGTTTGTTGTGATCCACACAGTTAAAGGCTTTGGCTTAGTCAATAAAGCAGAAGTGATGTTTTTCTGGAACTTCTTTTTCTATGATCCAATGGATGTTGGCAATTTGATATCTGCTTCCCCTGTCTTTTCTAAATCCAGAAAAGACATCTGGAAGTTTGAACATCTGGAAGTTCTCAGTTTACATACTGTTGAAGCCTCTCTTATATTACTTTGCTAGCATGTGAGATGAGTGCAATTGTGCAGTAGTTTGAACATTCTTTGGCATTGCCTTTCTTTGAGATTGGAATGAAAACTGACCTTTTCCAGTCCTGTGGCCACTGCTGAGTTTTCCAAATTTGCTGGCATATTGAGTGCGGCATTTTCACAGCATCATCTTTTAGGATTTGAAATAGCTCAACTGGAATTCTATCACCTCCACTAGCTTTGTTCATAGTGATGCTTCCTAAGGTTTACTTGACTTCCCACTCCAAGATGTCTGGCTCCAGGCGAGTGATCACATCATCATGGTTATCTGGGTCATTAAGATCTTTTTTCTATATTCTTCTGTGTAGTTAATTAATATGCAAAAGTCAATTAATTTAATATTAAAGTCAATTAATTAATATGAAAAAGTCAATTTCTCTTCTACCAACAATGAAGAGGAAATTTGCAGTTAAAAACACAAGACCATTTACATAGCACTCCCAAAAGGAATTACTTATGTATATATCTATCAAAATATAATAAGATTTTCAAGAATAAAACTACAAAACTCTGATAAATAAAAGTAAAGAGCTAAATAAATATAGAGAGATTCTATGTTCATGCACTCCCAAAATGAATTACTTATGTATATATCTATCAAAATATAATAATTTTCAAGAATAAAACTACAAAACTCTGATGAATGAAAGAACTAAATAAATATAGAGAGATTCTATGTTCATGCATAAGAAGACTAATTGTTGTCAAAATGTCAGTTCTTCCCAACTCTGTAAATTATATGCAGTCGGAATCAAAATCCCAGCAAGTACGTTATGGTATCAGCAAACTGGTTCTACTGTTTATTGGCATGATGAAAGGTCCTGAACAGTCAATATTGAAGGAGAAGAACAAAGTTGGAGAACAGAAACCCCCAATTTCTAGGCTTACTAGGAAGCTGCAGTAATCAATACAGTGTAGTCAGGGAACTCAACATAGTGCTCTGTGACAGTCTAGAGGGGTGGAATGGGTTGGAGGGTGGGAGGTAAGCTCAAGAGGGAGGGGACATATGTACACTTATGGCTGATTCATGCTGTATGGCAGAAACCAACACAACACTGTAAAGCAAATATCCTCCAATTAAAAATAAACAAAAAATGAAAAAAGATAGCGCAGTATTGGCAGAAAATATTTTATAGACTAATGCAACAGTATAGAGAGCCCATAAATACTCCACTATAAATATCAGTCAACTAACCTTTGACAAAAGAGCAAAAGCAATACAATAGAACAACAGTCTCCAATCTTTTAGATACCAGTTTCATAGAAGACAATTTTTTCATGGATGGAGTTGGGGAAGAGAATGGCTTGGGGATGATTCAAGCACAAAAGTGTTTTTGCTCCTATGAAAATCGAATGCCTCTGCTCATCTAACAGGAGATGGAGCTCATATAGTAATGTCAATGATGGGGAACAGCTATAAATATAGATAGTACTTCATTCACTAGCTCACTGCCACTCACCCCCTGCTGTATGGCCCCAGTTCTTAACGGGCCATGGACTGGTAGTGGTCCATGGCCTTGGGGTTGGGGACCCCTGCAATAGAGCAAAGATAGTCTTTTCAACAAATGGTGCTGGAACAACTAGACATTCACATACGGGGAGAAAAAAAAAAAGAATGTAGATACACTTCCTCAGAATTCATTCAAAATGGGTCAAAGACCTCAATGTAAAATGCAAAACTATCAAAAATCCTAGAAGAAAACATAGGGGAAAAACTAGATGACCTTGGATATGATAAGCCTTTTTTAGATATAATGCCAAAGGTCTGCTCAATGAAAGAAATCACTGATAAGCTAGACTTAATTAAAAGTAAAAATTTTTGCTTTGTGAAACGTAATGTCAAAGAATAAGAAGACAAGTCATAGACTGAAAGAAAATATATGAAAAGACACATCTGAAAAGGACTGTTATCCAATACGCACATACACACACACACACACACACACATATATATGTATATTAAAAAAAAAAAAAAAAAAAACTCTTAAAACTCAAGAATAAGGGCTTCCCTGGTGGCTCTGTGGTAAAGAATCTGCCTGCCCATGCAGGAGACATGGGTTTGATCCCTGATCCGGGAAGATCTCACGTGCTATGGAGTAACTAAGCATGTGCACCACAACTATTGAGCCTGTGCTCTAGAGCCTGGGACTTGCATCTACTGATGCCCAGGTGCCCTAGAGCCCATGCTCTCCAACAAGAGAAGCCACTTAAACAAGAAGACTGAGCACTGCAACTAGAGAGTGGCCCCCACTTGCTGCAACTAAGAAAAGCTCATGCATCAATGAAGACCCAGCACAGCCAAAAATAAATAAGATTATTTTTAAAAAACCCTCAAGAATAAATTTAAAGGTACTCAATACTTAAAGGTAGCATCAATTTACTCATTAAATTGCTTTCCTGAAAAATCATGTTGCCATCTGCTTCCCTGCTGCAGCTCTACTTTATGGATTATGTGGCTTCTCTCTTTGTCTACTGTCCCTCTTTTGTGATGCAGAGCCCTGTGAGAGGGTAGCTATTTACTTGTAGGTTTGTTTAATCATTCCAGTATTCATTTATATATTACAGCTTGCTGCTGCTGCTGCTAAGTCGCTTCAGTCGTGTCCGACTCTGTGCGACCCCATAGATGGCAGCCCACCAGGCTCCCCCATTCCTGGGATTCTCCAGGCAAGAACACTGGAGTGGGTTGCCATTTCCTCCTCCAATGCATGAAAGTGAAAAGTGAAAGTGAAGTCGCTCAGTTGTGTCCGACTCCTAGCGACCCCGTGGACTGCAGCCCACCAGGCTCCTCCGTCCATGGGATTTTCCAGGCAAGAGTACTGGAGTGGGGTGCCATTGCCTTCTCCGATATTACAGCTTTGGTCTTTAATATTATTCATTCTAAGTATTGGACACAACTGAGCGACTTCCCTTTCACTTTCTAAGTATCTTCAGTTCTGAAAGTGGAGAAAGGAAATCAATCAATCTCTCCCCACCATGAGCCACTGAGTAAAAGGCCTCCAGTCTGTGGCTGAAGTCCCTTGCAGTAAACTTCATTCTTCTCTAATCACTGTGCCCTCCAATAGTCAGGGATGAGAGTGCCTTGGCACATCCAATCTGAAAGTCTTGTCACGTGTGTTTCCAAGGTAATCAGTTATTTGTGACGATCAAAACAAGAATCATATCAGAGATAATTAGGAAGAAATTATTCAATAGGGACAGAAACCACAACACAGTCTGAACTCAACTTCACTGAGACAAAAGGTAGAAGAGGTTATAAAAGCTGGGGTGGAGCTTCTAAGCCATCTGCTTTTTCATTGGCTTTACCCAAAGGAAAAACAAACTTTCTCACCTCTGTTTGACAGGATGTAGTTTTACAAGTTGGAGAAAGGTGCCCACGTAAGTGGAGATCCTCACTGAGGATAGGAGATGCCTGCTAAATTACTTCATTTGTGTCTGACTCTTTGCAACCCTATGGACTATAGGCCCCCAGGCTCCTCTGCTCATGGGATTCCCCAGGAAACAATACTGGAGTGAGTTGCCATGCCCTTCTCCTGGTGATCTTCTTGACCCAGGCATGGAACCCAAATCTCTTATATCTCCTACAGTGGCAGGTGGGTTCTTTACCGCTAGCATCACCTGTGAGGCCCTAAAGATAGGAGATACAGACACTATATTTGATGATTCATTTCAAAAGATTGACTACCAGGTCGTTGAGAAAGTCCCAGGACCTGGGTTTTAAAGCTGAGAAGAAACTTTTACAATGATTTAGTTATACATTTAAACAAATAAATATAGAGAGAGGAGATTTATAATTACAAGTTTTCTAAGTAAATACTGTAAGAAAAGGGAGAGAAGGGACCTGTGTGCTTAGGCTGTCTTTCTGAAGAGCCCTGGTGAGAGGAAGAGCAGGGTCTAGAGGCAAGAAGTCTGGCTAAAATTCAGTTAAGCTGCTGGAAAGGTTAAGGCTATATTTCTCAGGACCAAACTCCCACTCTAATATCAAACAAGTGTCTGAGAAGAGGCTTATGTTTGGAGTTAGTAATCAAAGAGGTAGAAGACAGACTCAGAGTGTCATTTGCTAAAAATCTTGCGTATTAACCTAGTTACTAACAACATTATCTTTTTTTTTTTAAAGAAACCAAAGAAAATCTCAAGGTTTTTTAATAGGTGGTAAGTGTAACATATTTTTTAACTAAGAGAAGCATTTGTATTTCTATTGGATATAAATTTAAATTCAATGGCAAAATAATCTTGTGTGGCAAATTATTACACTAATTTACAATAGGGACATCCTGGTGGCTCAGCAGGAAAGAATCCGCTTGCAATGCATGAGACGTGGGTTCAATCCCTGGGCTGGGGAGATCTTCTGGAGGTGGGCATAGCAATCCACTCCAGTATTCTTGCCTGGAAAATCCCATGGACAGAAGAACCTGGTGGGCTACAGTTCACAGGGTCACAAAGAGTCGGACACAACTGAAGCAATTTAGCATTGCACAGGACATACCACACAATCTACAATAACTGTCTATAAAATGTAACTACAGTTAATGAAGTATTAAGAATACATGCTATTCACCTTGGAGAAGTAAATGGCAACCCACTCCAGTATTCTTGCCTGGAGAATCCCAGCAAGGATGAACAGAGGAGCCTCTGGGCTGCCATCTATGGGGTCACACAGAGTTGGACATGATAGAAACAACTTAGCAGCAGCAGCAGTTATTCACCTATATGTCCAGATGACAGAATTCTTACTTCCTATGAGTGATTTAACATTTTGAGTACAAAACAGTGAATTAAGGCCATATTTCATTCCTGTTAATTTTCTAATAAAATATATTCTCTTATATTGACTACCTTACTATACACATAATTTTGATATTTAACCCAAGAAAATGGCATTCTTAGATCTATGCCATACTGTGCAATGATTAAATTATGCAAATATAACAAGACAGGAATCTTGTTACATGAAAAATGCTGACTCATTCAAAAATGCTAATATCCAATTGTTAAGAGCTTCCTTTGAGAATAACTTTCATGTAAAATTAACTGTTCTAACAAGATTTGACATAAATGAAATCTGCAAATGAATGAATATTTTATAGATGCTATATTAATGCCAGAAGTTTCCTGGTGAAATGTACTTATTCTAAATTGCCAAGATATGATCCTAAAGGAACATTAATCTTCAGTCCCCAAAGTGCCTGTTACCTCATCTAGTTAATGACTGAATTTAATATATTTATTTGTTCACCCCCTTTTTACTTTATACTCTTAGTCAAACAATTTAATGAGGACACAATTCATTATTTTTTGAAATCATTTATCAGCAGAATAAATAAATCAGCAGAATTACTATTCTGTTGGGCTAATATTAGATAAAAATAGAGGAAGAGTCATGAATGAGCAGGCTTGCTGAAAGCAAAATGGCTTTAACAATTTTTAAAGGGGTTAACTATTATGGCAAAATCTTTAGCAATTCCAATAAAGAAGAAAATTTGCAGCTATCTGTCACATTGTTCTATTAAATCTGAACCAAGAGAACAGAAAATGAAAATGAAAGTTGCTCAGTAGTTTCTTACCCTTTGTGACCCCATGGACTATAGAGTCCATGGAATTCTCCAGGCCAGAATCCTGGAGTGGGTAGACTTTCCATTCTCCAGAGGATCTTCCCAACCCAGGGATCAAATCCAGGTCTCCTGAATTCCTGGTAGATTCTTTACCAACTGAGCTATCAGGGAAGCCAATAGATGGCAAAAAATAAAACCTTCTATTCTTGAATCTTTTAAAACTGAAAGTTAATCTGCTCATTAAAGAACATTTAGAACATATAGAAATGAAAACACAAATGATGACAATGCAACATTTTAGCAATAAACTCGATAAAAATCAAGATAAGAAAAGGAAAACGGTAAAAAGTGAACAATAATTTTATAGTTAATGTGAGGTCTTAATGTAAGTCTACTCCCAAGATGAAAAATGTGCATTATATGTCTCTAAAGACCAATCAACTCTCTCTGTGAAGATAAATTTTTAAAATTGCAAAGAAATGGAATTGACATGTTCCATGGGCATTTCTAATGGGGTAGGGTTGTAGCCATTTCACAGGAATGGGAAGTCTGGCAGCACCTCCCATTGACTATGATGGTAAAGGAGAACAGTCCTATAGAATAATCCATCAAAGTCTTTGGCAATTTTCATCCATATATGAAACATAATTCTAGTATTTTCCTAGTCTTTACTTTTTAGGAAAGTTCCACTTAAACTTTGAATTTCTTTTCAAACTATATTCTTGGGAGATAAAATATTTTATGTATAAGTGGCCATGGAGACAGCACTACTTATTTCAACATTACCTGGGACAACACAAATGGCTTTACATATTTATGAACCAATTACAGTATTTACACAGGGCAAGCAGATCCCGGTTCATTTAATTATAATTTGATAACTCTTTTGAATAAACTTAGCAACGGTGGCAAAACCCAACAGATTATATTAGCATTTTACAAATGAATTACACGTTATGAGATAGAAAATTATTTTTGTGACTTTAGGGTCATAATCAAAATCCCATGTGCCTGAAGAGAGGAACAAGTGGGATGTCTTACCTGTTGTCATGTACATAGGTAAAATAAATTATTATACAGGCCATGCTTCATACTATTATTATGCTATGACACAATTATGTTACAATCACATTGTTTATTTGAATGTATTTTAAATATCTAATGAATAGGAGAGCATTAATTCACTTGAGACTTGGTACAACTGATATTTATATTATGATCTTCAAGTAGTTACCTTTTCTGAAAATTTGTAGGAATTACTAGTTCATTGGAGCCAAGTACTTATGGGATAAGCAAGTATAGGGCATGATCACATAGTAATTTAAGTTTATTATTTTATATTCTGCAGATTTAAATAAAACTATTAACACCTTATAAGAAACTTCTGCCTGGAGATAATCTTGGGATATAGCTATTTTATCCTATTGATTTTGTCTAATTTATCTCTGCAACGTTTTACTTAAGGCTTTAAAAAAAATGTTACTATGCTTTCTCTTTCTGTATCCTTTTCTCATAATATTTACAGTGGTTCTTGTAGACAACAGATCATATTCTTGAAACAGATTACTTTTCCCCTCCTGCCAGAATCAGTAATGTATTTTGACTCTTCACTGGGAGAATTCACAATTGTGTTAGGGACCCCTAAGACTTCATTCCTTTGGGAGCTTCTCACGATTAAGACAGTCCACATTCAACCTCTAGCAATTTGTGATTATCACTTAAGTATTCCTCCAGGTTATGACTCTAGCAGCTTCTATTCTAGATAAACTGATCTCAGCTGTAACTCCCTGGATATACTTGTCTCCCCAAACTTCAAGGTGACAGCTTGCTCTAATGGATCCAAGAAAATCCATTACTTATGAGTCTGTTAAGCTTTTACTTACTGTAACAAATTAAAATGTTATTGACTTAAATGACCATTTCCAAGCTCTTGACATAACAGAACTGAAACCAGAATTTTTACTAAAAGTCTATTTTTAAGAACATCAGTTTGTATCAGAAAGGCACCTGATGTATTCAAGCCTTGGAATAGATAAGAAATTTGGTTTTTGAACAAAAAAACATAAAATTAACCCATTGAAAGAATAAACAGACCTGTCAAATTTAGTGATTAAATATTTTCAATTAAAAATGTGAATGCTAATTTACAAATGAGAAACAATGGGAGATATGTGTGTATGTGTATGATTGTGTGCGTAATACATTGACCACACAAAGAAAACTTTAGGTAATCTCTAAAAGTATATGTGATATTGATGGAGGGAACAAGATGGAATGGGGGCAGAGCACAACCTTTAAAAGAATGACATTGTCCGAGTACACAACATAAACTGATTAGAAAAAAACAGATCCCAAGATGGCAGACAAGTTAACTTCCACTAGGCTTTGAGCCTCAGTATACACTCATTGTGGGCTTCCCTGGGGCCTCAGATGGTAAAGAATCTGCCTGAAATGCAGGATCTGCCTGCAATGCAGATCCCTGGGTTGAGAAGAGTCTCCTGGAAAAGGGAATGGCTATCCACTCCAGTATTCTTGCCTGGAAAATTCCATGGAGAGAGGAGCCTGGAGGGCCATGAAAGCGTTAGTGAAAGGGCTAACACTTTCACTTTTTCATACACTCACTGTAACACAACAGCAAGCTAAATGGCATATGCATAGGTACCATGACAGTTCCAAGGCTGACCATACAGGTAAAAAAGTGGGTGGTGGCCCAATTCATGGAAATCTCCACAGCTTCCCTCAAAGAGCTGGAATACTCCTACTCTTTAGACTAAGAAATTACCCACCCATATAAAATCTGACAACCTCATACCCTGCAGCCACTCTTGCCTTCTGACATAGCCCATACTTTGTGGAGTGTGGTTCTCTCTAAATAAAAAAAACTCATTCTTGACCATCATTTTGTCTCTCACTGAATTATTTCTGCAATGAAATGTCAAGAATGTGAGCTTCACTAAATCCTGAAGCCAGTTGTGTGATCTCCGTTAAAAGACTATGGGTTTGACTCTCAATTAGGGGTGCAAGGTTTCATTGTGATCACAGCCTTGTTGTGGCAAAGGGGCTTGTGTAATTCAATGAAGCTATGAGCTATGCCATGCAGGGCCACCCAAGACAGACAGGTCATAATGAAGAGTTCTGATTAAACGTGGTCTGAGGAAATGGTTGTCCCAGGAACTCCATGAACATTATGAAAAGGCAAAAAGATCTGACACTGGAAGATGAGCCCCCAGGTCAGAAGGTATCCAATGTGTTACTGGGGATGAGTGGAGGGCAATGACTAATAGCTCCAGAAAGAATGAAATAGCTGGGCAAAGGTGGAAATGACACCCAGTTGTGCATGTATCTGGTGGTGTGAGTAAAGTCCAATGCTGTGAAGAACAATATTGCATAGGAAACTGGAATGCTAGGTCTGTGAATCAACGTAAATTGGATGTTATCAAGCAGGAGATGGCAAGAGTGAATATTGACATCTTGGGCATCAGTGAACTAAAATGGATGGGAATGGATGAATTTAATTCAGATGACCCTTTTCTCTACTACTGTGGACAAGAATCCCTTAGGAGAAATGGAGTAACCTTCACATCAACAAAAGAGCCTGAAATGCAGTACTTGAGTGCAATCTCCAAAATGACAGAATGATCTCTGTTCATTTCCAAGGCACATACTTCAACATCACAGTAATCCAAGTCTGTGCCCCAATCACTAATGCTAAAGAAGCTGAAGTTGAATGGTTCTATGAAGACCACAAGACCTTCTAGAACTAGCACTAAAAAAATATATCATTTCCATCATAAGGACTGAAATGCTAAAGTAGGAAGTCAGGAGTAACAGGCAAGTTTGGCCTTGGAATACAAAATGAAGCAGGGCAAAGGCTAACAGAGTTTTGCCAAGAAAACACACTGGTCATAGCAAATACCCTCTTTCAACAACACAAGAGACGACTCCATACATGGATATCATCAGATGGTCAATATCAAAATCAGATTGATTATTTTCTTTGCAGCCAAAGATACAGAAGCTCTTTAGAGACAGCAAAAACATGACCAGGAGCTGACTATGGCTCAGATCATGAACTCCTTATTGCAAAATTCAGACTTAAATTGAAGAAAGTAGGGAAAACCACTAAGCCATTCAGGTATGACCTAAATCAAATCCCTTATGAGTATACAGTGGAGATGAAAAATAAATTCAAGGAATAGGATCTGGCAGACAGAGCACCTGAAGAACTATGGATGAAGATTCATTAGTGTATAATATGAAATATATATTTAGTTTTCATCTTGTTTCCAACGCAGAATTCCTATGAGGAGAGCAATGAAGTGTTCTTTCTTATGTTAATGATTTGTCTGAGAAAGCCCCTAGATCATCTAAGTGTGAGGTTAGACACCAGAGGAACTAACTACATGACTAGAGTCTTTAGCCCTCCAACTCCCCTACAAAGTGGGAAGGAGAAGAAATTGAGTTCACTCACCTAAGGTCTATGACTTATACAATCGTGCCTATGTAGTGAAGCCTCATAAAATGCCTAAGGAGCAGGTTCAGAGACCTTCTGGGTTGTTGAACGTGGAGATGCGGGAAGAGTGGCACACTAGGAGAGGGCATGGGAGCTCTGAGCTCCTTCCCACATATCCCATTTATGCATCTCTTCAACTAGCTCTATCTAAGTTATGTCCTTTTATCATAAAGAAGTAATCTGGTAGATAAAATGGTTCTCTGAGTTCTCTAAACTGCTCAAGCAAATTAAGTGAACCCTAGGAGGGTGTCAGTAGTGGCCACAGGACTGGAAAAGGTCAGTTTTCATTCCAATCCCAAAGAAAGGCAATGCCAAAGAATGCTCAAACTACCACACAGTTGTACCCATCTCACACCCTAGTAAAGTAATGCTCAAAATTCTCCAAGCCAGGCTTCAGCAATACGTGAACCATGAACTTCCAGATGTTCAAGCTTGTTTTAGGAAAGGCAGAGGAACCAGAGATCAAATTGCCAACATCTGCTGGATCATCAAAAAAGCAAGAAACTGAACTGAACTGAACTGAATTTCAGGGATGTTGATTGTTAAGATTATGCATAATTTCATGATGCTATCCCTTTCTTTTAATTAAAAAGTATACTTATTTATGCAACTATATTATATTCATATTTTCTGTTTCAAAATATCTCCATTACAGGTAATGTAACTTCCCCTACCCAAATACATGTCTCATTCTATAGCTTCAGGGAATACAACTATTAATATTATAGTCTGTATGCTTCCATTCTTTTTCTATATATTTATGCCCACATACTCATAAACACACATATTTATAAATCATTGTGCTATATTATATATAAAAAATGTATGATATTGTACTTACTGCATCCTAATAACTTTTTAAATTTAGAAGCACTTCTTTATGGTTTTGCCATATTGGTTCAAATGAATCCTTTCCTATGCTTGGCTTCTGAATAATACTCTATACCATGCATCTTTTTCCATTTAAGCACATTGATGTTAATTAATATTAAGATTGCTCCTAGTAATTTTTTTCTGAAGCTATAGAAAAGTAAAATCAGAAAGTTTACCCATCTTATGAAAATGGGGTAGTTGCTCAGTAGTGTCTGCATTTGTCACTCCATGGACTGTAGCCCATCAGGCTCCTCTGTTCATAGAATTCTCCAGGCAAGACTAATGGAGTGGGTTGCCATTCCCTTCTCCAGGGGATCTTCCTGACCTAGGGTTCAAACCCATGTCTCCAGCATTGCAGGAGAGTCTTTACTGTCTGAGCCATCATGGCTAAAAATTCTAACTTTTTTCCACTTAAAAATTAACTTACTATTCAGTTTCTTAAAATGCCCTGCTGCTGCTGCTGCTAAGTCTCTTCAGTCGTGTCCGACTCTGTGCGACCCCAGAGACGGCAGGCCACCAGGCTCCCCCATCCCTGGGATTCTCCAGGCAAGAACACTGGAGTGGGGCTAACAAACACATGAAAAGATGCTCAACATCACTCATTATCAGAGAAATGCAAATCAAAACCACTATGAGGTACCAGTTCACGCCAATCAGAATGGCTGCGATCCAAAAGTCTACAAGTAATAAATGCTGGAGAAGTTGTGGAGAAAAGGGAACCCTCTTACACTGTTGGTGGGAATGCAAACTAGTACAGCCACTATGGAGAACAGTGTGGAGATTCCTTAAAAAACTGGAAATAGAACTGCCTTATGATCCAGCAATCCCACTGCTGGGCATACACACTGAGGAAACCAGAAGGGAAAGAGACACATGTACCCCAATGTTCATCACTGCACTGTTTATAATAGCCAGGGCATGGAAGCAACCTAGATGTCCATCAGCAGATGAATGGATAAGAAAGCGGTGGTACATATATACAATGGAGTATTACTCAGCCATTAAAAAGAATACATTTGAATCAGTTCTAATGAGGTGGATGAAACTGGAGCCTATTATACAGAGTGAAGTAAGCCAGAAAGAAAAACACCAATATAGTATGCTAACGCATATATATGGAATTTAGAAAGATGGTAACGATAACCCAGTATAGGAGATAGCAAAAGAGACACTGATGTATAGAACAGTCTTTTGGACTCTGTGGGAGAGGGAGAGGGTGGGATGATTTGGGAGAATGGCATTGAAATATGTATAATATCATATATGAAACGAGTCGCCAGTCCAGGTTCGATGAAGGATACTGGATGCTTGGGGCTGGTGCACTGCGACGACCCAGAGGGATGGTATGGGGAGGGAGGAGGGAGGAGGGTTCAGGATGGGGAACACATGTATGCCTGTGGTAGATTCATTTCTATATATGGCAAAACCAACACAATATTGTAAAGTTTAAAAATAAAATTAAAAAAAAAAAAAAGAACACTGGAGTGGGTTGCCATTTCCTTCTCCAATGCATGAAAGTGAAAAGTGAAAGTGAAGTCGCTCAGTCGTGTCCGACTCGTAGCGATCCCATGGACTGGAGCCCACCAGGCTCCTCTGTCCATGGGATTTTCCAGACAAGAGTACTGGAGTGGGGTGCCATTGCCTTACTTTCCTAATAACTAGGCTAGTAGCAGACATATCCCAGTGCAGGATTTTCAAGTAAACATTGAGATGAAGCACACAGCTAATATCAACAACATGAAGGGTCTTCATGTTACTCACCCCAAATCTGACAAAACACTTAGCATCAGAACATTCCAGAACTCATGGGAGGAGGGAGAACAAGTTATATCGAGGTTTGCAGAGCAGGTATCTACCTTGCTTCCTCAATCTGTGGGAACTGCAGTGGAGTTGGAAGAGAATGAGGTACTGTTTGAGTATCCTGAGAAATATTAGCCCTGCCTATACTTCACGCAGGACACAGAAGAAGTGCTGATCTTTAAGGCACAGAAACTTCATCTACTTTAAAAACAACCATAGCAACTTTACAGCTTTAAAGAATCCATTCTCCCAAAAGTCATTATTTTTATACTTTGAAAAGATGTTATATATTAAATATATATGCCTTATATGTTTATGTTATATAAACACTACCTTCTTTTTCTGGATTTTTTCCCCTGCATTTTTCTTGAAATTTGCTTATTTTAACACTCATAAAGACAATCAGCTTGCCAATAATTCTGTGCCATTACAAGAAAATTCAGTATTAAGCCATGTGAATGACAAATGACCAACATAAATATTTTTAAGTAAGCTCAAATAAATTTGATTTCCTAAGCCCTGGGACAAATTTCACATGATTCAATTCATATAAAAACCCACTAAATAAGATTCTAGCACACTTCCACATCTACATAATGAAATTATCTGCTGTTTCTGTCAGGGTTTGGTTAGGAAAATAAAAGCAAGGACATGTATTCCAGAAATAAAGACATTCATTTGGGAATCATAGGTTCACCCAATTGGCAACAGCTGAGGAGTGATGAACATAGAAGCTTCTAATGAATATCTCTGCCTCAAATCCTGAAGAGTGCGGTTCTCAAGAACTCAAAATAAAGTAAGTGCAGTTTTTAAAGATCTTTGCTAAGCTCTCACCATCTACCTCAGTCGGTGGCAGCTGTCTCTTCTCAAAAGCCTGCCAGGAAGTTCACTTCAATTCAACTGTCCCTGAGGAATAGATTTGTCTTTCCCTTGTAAATCACTCGTGAATGCCGTCCAATGTCAAACTCTAACCTGAAACCATATGTGAATGGGGATTTTGCGAAATTAAGCTCTGTGTTCTTTTCTGTGAAGCAAAGGAGACCAGAAAAGGGAATAAATTGACAGACAGCCCCGCAGTCTCCACCATTTCAAATCTGTATTTATAGACGACCTGTTGACACACAGTTCACTTCTGAATGAAGAGGATAACAGCGCTGTGCCTGTCTGATGTGATGCATTTGCTCTTTGTACAGTCACACACAGGCTGACATTTTCCCTAAAAGGGGTAACATTTTTCTCTCTTTGCTTAGTAACAATAGTTTATATACTGAAACTTAAATGCTGGATTATAGAGTTGAATGTTATTTACACAACTAATATCTATGGGAAATGGAAGAAAAAATATTTAATGTAGATAAATATCAAAGCAAGGAAGAAAAATATGCACAGTTACTATCGTCCTCAGCCTGAAACTGTTTATGTGGCTGGAGTTAGGAGTCATAACTTCCTTTTCCCAGTTTCAACTCAATGTTTGCTTTGCCCTCATCCAGAACCTAAACTGGACATAACTATTTATCTGGGAAAAAGGTGAAAATATGCACTCCTAAGGAGGCTGTCATTACTGGGAGTTTTTATTTTGGCTTGTTATAGTTTTCACTTTAATTTTGGACAGGTGAGTACCAAGCCCAGAAATCCCATCATGTCCAGACATCCTCCTTCCTGTCCATTGTGTAGTAGCCACAATATTGCCTATTTATAGGCAATCAATTATCTAGTTTTTCAGATAGAATCAATTATCTAACTTTTTCTCTTCCAGTGGTATCAACATGGGGTTTTCCCAGTGGTTCAGAAGTAAAGAGTCCCCCTGCAACACAGGAGACAGAGGAGACCTGGGTCTGATCCCTGGATTGGGAAGACCCCCTAGAGGAGGACTTGGCAACCTACTCCAGTATTCTTGCCTGGAAAATCCCATGGATAGAGGAGCCTGGCAGGTTATGGGCCATGGGTTTACAAAGGGTCAGACAGGACTGAAGCAACTGAGCACAAATGCATAAATTATCTATTAATAGCTTTTTCCCTTTGAGTGGTACCATATATTAACTGGAACTATCTGGAAACAAGGCCCAAGTGTTTCTTCTTATCTAAATCCTTCTTTACCTCCCTGAAGAAGCATCTCTCAATAAGCTCACAGAGTACCTTCTCTCTGCCCACTGCTGCCTTGGTGCCCTGCTGTGGCAGACTTGATAAAGCTCACAGCAGACTACGCCAAAATGGAAAAGGAGGAATAAAGCTAGCTGTGCTGTGGGTAAATATTCATATTTAAAGATTGGCTTGATTTACAGTTTTTTGTTTGTTTCTGACCTCATTTGGCTGACCACAACTCCTCTTAGCTTCTTTTGCAGGTTTTTCCATTCTTCAGTATCCTTATTTTAACCTTTATTTAAAACCACTTATAAGACAAATTCTCTTTCATTCATGAAAAACAGTGGGTTCCTCTACCATGAATCACAAGAACTTTTCATCCTTTTAGTAAGTTTTTCTATACCACACCACCCATCCCAAGTTCTCTTTCCCTCAAAGTGTCAAGATTGTGGTGCCCCACTCATCTGGACAAATATATGCCTGCCCACAATTCTTATCCTTATTGCACTCTTTCACTACCTTGATTGCCTATATATGCATTCTTATTAGCTTTCAACATCCTTTTACAAAGATAGGAGGAGCACACGGAGTCTGCAAAACTGCCCTCACTTCTGGTACCAACTGCAAGTTCGGGGGTGGAGAGTTCCCAAGTTACCCTCAGGGGTTGGTAATTCACTAGAAGGACTTAGAACTTACTGAAAGCTGCTATATTCAAAGTTATGGATTATCACCAGAAAAGGATATGATCAAAATCTGCCAAGGGATGAAAGCACAAAAGGCAGAACCCAGGAAAGTGTCAACCATGAGGCTTCCATTGTCCTCTGCCTGTGGAGAAGAGTCTCATCTGTATGTTACAAGGCATGTGAAATGTTGCTGACCAGGGAAGTCTATCTGAGCCTTGAGGTCCAAAGATTTTTATTGGGACTGTATGGTCAACTGCCTATGGTAACCTCAGTCTGCAAGACCTCTGGGGGTCATACTGAGAATGCACGACTTAAAGTCCTATCTTAAACCACATTGTTAGACTAAATAATGTCCCTTGGCCAACAAAGACAATCCTATAAAGACAGGACATTTCAAGTGGTTAGAGAGCATCTCTCAGAAGCTTAAGGGAAAAGCCAGCCATTTCTTTGGATACTATGATTTACTACACACTTATCTAATTTTTTGTTCCTCTCAGTCAGTAAACACATCCAAATTTGCCCATCCTAAAAATATTTTTTCCAACATTTCTCTCTAGCAAATCTCTTCATTTTTTTATTCAAACTTCTTCAAGTCTCCACTTACTCATCTGCCACTCGCTTCTCAGAGCACTCTATTTTTGCTCTGTATCTTTCCTGTCATTATCCTATCCCTTCAATATTGTTTGCAGTGAACTTTAAAAATGACAGATCTCAGGAAGTCTCTTCAAATTTAATCTGGTTTATATTCTGCCATTAACAATTGCTTGCCCATCTTGAAAATGACACTGTTTTATACATCCACACATATCTTCTATCTTCAAAACACTCTTCAAAATAAAAATGACATTATATTTATTCTAAATGCTTTTCAGCCTCTGTCAGTTTTACTCGAACCACTAAGGCTTTAACATTTTCTCCCTCAATTTACATCAGCATGTTACAAATACATACTGGTTTAAATCATAAATATGTTTATAATAGGCTTGTCTATTCCATTATGCTAGAAATATATTGTCATAGTTATCATTTTTTTTTTTACCCAGTGTTTACTAACAGAGTAGGAGACATATAATGCTCAATAAATATTTGCTGCCTCCACTGCTCAGGGAAACTTCAAAGAAAAATTGAATCCTAAGCAGTGTCTCTAGAAATGAGCTGAACACAAAGCAGATAGTTAGTTCAATGTATATGGGTAGTGTTATTTTCTGATGGCAAGGAATGAAGTGACAGATCACATTAGGTTGTATGAAAAGAGAGAGTGGCAGGCTTGAAGCTAAATGGTTGTATCCTAATCTGGATATAGGATCTTATTATGCTAAGTGTTATATATAAACTATAAAATATATTACATACCAGGAAATTTGAATAAAATTTATCATTCAAAGAGAAGTGGGAATCAAAGATACTTAAAACTTGGTCCCCTTGAGTATACATTAGAGTAGGAGATACAGAGCTTTGAGGAGGCTAAAATTCTAAGTTTTTTTTTTTTTTTCCCCTTTAGACAATTTCAAAATGAAAAGATTAGCTGATACTGGAGTAAGTGACTTAGGTGACACTTTGGCAACACTGAGGTTTTAAGAATGACTCATAAAATTAGATTTAATGAATCGAGTAATTACTTACTAATTTATCTAAAGTGAAAAATCATAGGCTTCCCTCAGAGTGGGGTTCTCTGGAAAACATTTACAGAATAGAGTAACAGAGTAGGTGATCTGTTTCTTGAAGGTCTCCAGAGAAAATGAGAAGGGAGCATCGTTACCCATGTTTGGTCCTGCTCTGAAACACACTAGTCAATTCACTCCCCTTCTCTGGAGGCATTTGTGTGAATACATTTAGAAGGGTCAGGAGTTTTACTCTTTGGGTGTTTCTCCACCTGGCAGGAAAATCAGGCATCAGAACTTGACTTTTGCATCTAATGGTAGGCATATGATAGTAGTAATAACTAATGCTTACTGAGAATGAGTTTTAGAAGTACATTTATTGCTATCAGTACTGTGATTATGTCTATTTATAATGATGAGAAAATCAATACTCAGAGAATTTCAGCCACTAGAATATGGCAGGGTTAAGATTCTAACCCAGTCACACTACATCCTTTAACTTTATACTACACTGTTTCTAGTTATTGGACTATAAGGTTGGCCTTGATACTTTCCATAAAATAAGTTGAGAAGCATCCTGACTGCAGCCTCATCTGTGAGGCTTTATGCTGGTACCACATGCCTGCACTGTCATTGCCGTAAGAGTCATTATATGACCCAATTGCAGCTAAACTATAAACAAGCCAGCAGTCTCTGAGGGGAAAGCTCTGAACACAGAAGATAAGTCATTACAATGGAACAAAAATGATAATATGATACTGTGATATGGAGTGTTTGGATACGATGCAGTGGGTCTATTCTTGTTTTGTAGAAACAAGTCTGCAAGAAAAACAGAAAGAGCAGACTCTTCACAGCTTTAGGTGGAAATTTAAAACTCCTCTGCTGCTTTTAAAAAAGCAAGAGAATCTGCTCATCAGAGATCTTTAGTAATTTGAATAACCTCAGCGTTTCTTCCTGTTGTGAGTGTCTGTCCAAAAGTCCATTTGCTTCAGAAAACACTGATATTTGTTTGTTTTGGCATCTTGGAGAAAAATCAAATATCTAAGATCTGGTTGCCTTATTTTTATGTGTTATTCTTTAAATAAGACCCTCAATTGCTTTAGAAAACACAGAAAGAAGTTTGATATAATATCATGGGAGTTCAGGAAAGAAGCAGGAAGAGAGAATTACCTAATAAAAATTAACTGCTGCCTATTTTCAGTACCACAATAAACAATCCACCAGCAACCAAGCAGGTTGACAAGCAGGCCTTTTCTATTTCTACATATGTTTATTAATGCTAAACAAATGGAATAATCCAAGAGTATTAAATACAATAGCTAGCATTCACTGAGAGCTTTTTCAGTGTTGGGAATTGTACTCTGTCTTTAAAAATATTATTTAATCTCAAAGCAACCCTATGAGCTGGTTACTATTAATATAAAAATTCCTACTTTATAAATTATAAAAAACACTACAGAAAAGAGTAGTAAAGCCGGATTTACACAACCTCCAGGCAATCTAATTCCAGAGCAAACTTATAATTTATAGTCTATATTATTTTTAATGTAGAGGAATTGATAATATTTGTCCCATTAAGATATTTATAGGAATACATACTGAGTTGCTATGTTTTTTTGTTTTGTTTTCTCTCCAAAAGAAAAGTTAGAAAGTATAGGAAGAAGAAAAGGAAGCAGGGGTGTTGGGAGCAGAGTAAAGGGAAGAGAGGGGAGGGGGAGGAGCAGACTAAGAATCAACAATAAAAGCAAATTGTGGTATTTGTAGAAGAATAGGAAAATTGATCAATGGAATGTGGAAGAAATTACATATATGAGCAACTGCTAAGACAATAAAATGGTAACATACATGTTAGAAAAAAGTTTTCAAATGTGATTTGGAAAATTTTTTTACATATACCAGGCTCCCAAAATTGGTTAACTTAGTCCAGAAAATCCAGTTCAGTCACTTGTGTGTCTGTGCCTAGTCTCTGTAACCCAACCTCACAGACTGTAGCCTGCCAGCCTCCTCTGTCCATGGAAATTTCCAGGCAAGAATCCGGGAGTAGGTTGCCATTTCCTACTCCAGAGGATATTCTCAACCCAGGGATTGAACCCACATCTCTTGCATCTCCCTCAGTGGCAGGCAGATTCTTTGCCACTGTGCCACTGGGACTTGTCTTATTATTTGTGTTTTTAAAAGGGCATGTGTTTATTTTCACTGAAATATAAATATAAATATAATATAATATGTAGTGGTTTAGTCACTAAATTGTGTCTGACTCTTGCGACCCCATGGACTGTAGCTTGCCAGGCTCCTCTGTCAATGGGATTCTCCAGCAAGAATACTGGAGTGGGTTGTCATTTCCTTCTCCAAATGACATAATATACAGAAATGTTAATAATAAAAATTTGACTTATAATAACAGCTAATATTTCATCCTTATTATCCAACTTATCCTATATTACTTTTCTTCTGGAAGACAATCTGAGGCTATTATTACTATGGAATTTATTTTAATAATAAGTAAGACTTTGAGGAAAAATATAAAATGTTTTTAAAATGTATATCTTTATCAATTTAATAGAATGGAGAAACTAGAACTAAACCTATGCACTTATGGTCAAATAATCTAGGATAAAGGAGACAAAACTATATACAATGAGGAAAAGACAGCTTCTTCAACAAGTAGTGCTGGGAAAATTTGACATCTACATGCCAAAGAATGAAATTACATTCGCTTGTACCATAAAAAAACAAAGAAAACAAAGAAACAAAAACCCTCAAAATGGATTAAAGACCTAAATGTAAGTCCAGAAGCCAAAACACCTACAAGAAATTATAGGTAGAACACTTTTTAGCATAAATCATTAGCAGTTTTTTTTTTTGATCTGTCTACTAGACAAAGGACAGAAAAGCAAAAGTAAACAAATGGGACCTTGTTAAACTTAAAAACTTTTGCACAGCAAAGGAAACCATCATCAAAATGAAAACACAACCTACAGAATGGGAGAAAGATGTCACAAATTATATGACCAATAAGTGATTAACAAAACATATTAACAATTCATACCACTCAATTAAAAAAAAAAAAAAAACACAACCCAATTTAAAAAATGGACAGAAGACTGGAATGGACATTTTTCCAAAGAAGAAATATAGATGGCAAAAAGACTCATGAAAAGATGCTCTACATCACTAATTATCAGAGAAATGAAGACAAAAGCCACCATGAAATGTCACCTTAGACTGGCAGAATGACTATCATGAAAAAGATCATTAATAAGAAATGTTGGCGAAGATGTGAAGAAAAGGGAACTCTTATACATTGGCTGCTGCTGCTGCTAAGTCGCTTCAGTCGTGTCCGACTCTGTGCGACCCCATAGATGGCAGCCCACCAGGCTCCCCGGTCCCTGGGATACTCCAGGCAAGAACACTGGAGTGAGTTGCCATTTCCTTCTCCAATGCATGAAAGTAGAAAGTGAAAGGGAAGTCGCTCAGTCGTGTCTGACTCTTAGCGACCCCATGGACTGCAGCCTACCAGGTTCCTCCGTCCATGGGATTTTCCAGGCAAGAGTACTTGAGTGGGGTGCCATTGCCTTCTCCGTATACATTGGCTGGGGAATCTAAATTGGTTCAGCCACAGTGGTAAACAGTATGGAGATTCCTCAAACAACTGAAATTAAAACTGCCATATGACCAAGCAATTCCATTCTTTGGTATATATCTTAAGAAATGAAAAAACTAATTAACAAAGATACCTGAACCCCAATGTTCAGAGCAGCATGATGTATGCTATTGTGGGAAGTAACCTAAGTGCCTGGAGGGTATTATCTTGATGAAATTAGTCAGAGAAAGATAATAACTCTGTGCTATCACTTATATGTAGAATATAAAAGGTTCAACAAATAAATGCATATAACAAAAATAGAGATAGACACATATAAAGAACAAACTAGTGGTTACCAGTGAAAAGAGGGAAGTGAGGAGGAGCAAGATAGGAATAGGAGAATAAGAGGTACCAACAACTATGTATAAAATCAATAAGCCACTAGGAAATATTGTACAGAAAAGAGAATATAGCCAATATTTTATAGGAAATATTGTACAGAAAAGAGAATATAGCCAATATTTTATAATAACTTTAAATGGAGTATAATCTATAAAAAATTTGAATCACTATGCTGTAAACCTAAAACTAATATTATAAATCAACTATACTTTGATTTAAAAAATCTGAAATTTAATCTTGAGCTTTTTCTTCCTCCTTTAGTTGGTCACATGGGACCTTCCCACTGGACAGGAACAAACAGTAAGTTGAACTGGTACAACTTTGGTGGGTGACGTGGGCATCTGGTCTACTCATCTGCTATTGCATTTTACATATGCCTTTTGGTCATGCTCAGACTCAATCCTGGACACACCAGTTCCATCTTGTGATGGTTTGCTTCTGGATATGCATTATCTTTGTGACTTAGTGAGACCAACAGAACCCAGATCATAATGAGAAGTTCCAGGGGCATTGTCACTTGGTGTTCCATGATCAAAATGTTCTCCTTCTGCCAAGGCCTTGACATGCCAAGAATTTTAAAAGACATACAAGCCTCTGCTGATGAAAGTATGGCCTTACTCTAGAATTTCAGCTCTTACATATTTATTCTCCCATTGAGACTTGCTATAAGTGGATTACTATGCCATTCCCTACCATTGAAACCTCCAACAACATACAGTGTACCAGACTGTGGGGTGATGCAGAACATCCCCATATCTCCCTGCTTTCTGGTAGGGGAATGGATGCATGTGTAGCTTAGTTTTTTCTTTTTTTTTTTTAATTTAATTTTATTTTTAAACCTGAAACACTGTATTAGTTTTGCCAAACATCAAAACGAATCCGCCTCAGGTATACTTAGTTTTATATAGTTTATAAAACTGTGAATTGCAAAGGTTCAAAAGTATTTATGAAAATAATTAATGATTAGGAAAATACAGCTGAATATGACCTTAAGTTTGTTTTCTCTCTCTCTGACATTTACAGAAAGAACACTATGTGAGATAATGGCACTTTGCATAATAATTCTGGTTTAGGAACATGTAGAAATTCTGGTCAGGTGATATTATTTAAATAATTTGTTCATCTGTCACTTTGCATCCAAATATACAGAAAGTATTTTTAAATAATTAGATATTTATGAAAAAATGGAAGATAGTACAGGAATAATAGCATAATTACTATTTTCCAAGAATATCTCTGGTAAATAACTGGCACACACTGGATTACAATGTCTTTAGTAAGTTACCAAAAATAATGTAACCCTCATGTGTGTGTGTGTGTGCTGAGTCACTTCAGTTGTGTCTGACTCTTTGGTTCCCATGGACTGTGGCCTGCCAGGATCCTCTGTCCCTGGGAGTCTCCAGGCAAGAATACTGAAATGGGTTGCCATGCCCTCCTCCAGGGGATCTTCCTGACCCAGGGATTGAACCAGCATCACTCATGTCTCCCGCATTGGCAGGCAGGTTCTTTACCACTAGCACCACCTGGGAAGCCCCTTGTAACCCTCTTACTAAATTATAATTAATTATATGTGATAATGATTTTGAATCGTTGTGTTGGAGAAGACTCTTGCGAGTCCCTTGGACTGCAAGGAGATCCAACCACTCCATCCTAAAGGAGATCGGTCCTGGGTATTCATTAGAAGGACTGATGTTGAAGCTGAAACTCCAATACTTTGATGCGAAGAGCTGACTCATTGGAAAAGACCTTGATGCTGGGAAAGATTAAAGCCAGGAGGAGAAGGGGACGACAGAGGATGAGATGGTTGGATGGCATCACCGACTCAATGGACATGGGTTTGGGTGGACTCCGGGAGTTGGTGATGGACAGGGAGGCCTGGCGTGCTGCAGTTCATGGGGTCGCAAAGAGTCAGACAGGACTGAGCGACTGAACTGAACTGAAATGATATTTGATAAATTTGTTAAAATACCTTTTTTTATTCTACAGGTATAATGTAAATGATAGAATTCATGATTTAAATAAAGTAAGTATAAATGAACATCCATGTGCCCACCACTCATATTTGAAATAAGGTATTATCAGTACCTTTTTAGTTGAACTTATACCCCTTCCAGACAGCAGCCCTGTATCTTAAACTTCAAGGAAATCACAACATTACATTTTACATTAACTAAGTTGCTTTTCACATTTTAACCAAATATACATATATAAATAATATTTTATTTTGCTTGTTTTTGAACTTCACTTAAATAGAATTGTACTCTATATATTCTTCAATTTGCTTTTTGGCTTAAAATAATTTGTGAGATTCATCCATACTCATGCCTGTATCTCTATTATATTTATGTTTTCTGCTGTATATCATATTTTAGATGAATACAAATAATTTACTTAACTATTTGTTTCATTGATATTTGGATTATTTTCATTTGCATTATTCTATAACTACAACAATAGCATATCTCTTACTGCACATGTATAATAGTTCAGTATAGGCACATCTTTTTCCTGTATCAGGAGAATTTTTAACTTATTTATTCCCTTAGTTGAATAAAATGGCATTGCTGCTGCTGCTGCTAAGTCACTTCTGTTGTGTCGGACTCTGTGCGACCCCATAGATGGCAACCCACCAGGCTACCCCATCCCTTGGGATTCTCCAGGCAAGAACACTGGAGTTGCTGTGCTTGAAATTTGCATTTCCCTCTTCACCTTTGGATTTGAGTTTTTATACACAATGCTGCTGCTGCTGCTGCCAAGTCGCTTCAGTCGTGTCCAACTCTGTGCGACCCCATGGACTGCAGCCTACCAGGCTTCTCTGTCCATGGGATTCTCCAGGCAAGAACACTGGAGTGGGTTGCCATTTCCTTCTCCAATGCATGAAAGTGGAAAGTGAAAGTGAAGTCACTCAGTCGTGTCTGACTCTTAGCGACACCATGGACTGCAGCCCACCAGGCTCCTCCATCCATGGGATTTTCTGGGCAACAGTACTGGAGTAGGGTGCCATTGCCTTCTCCCTTATACACAATACACATACACTACTGGATATGTATATAACATATATAATATATATTACATATATAATGTGTATATTATATACATACAGTGTATTATATATACCCACTATTACGTATGTAATATATATGTGATATATTATCTGTATAATTTATAGTAACCTGGGTCTCCTGCATTGTGGTCAGATTCTTTACTATCTAAGACACCAGGGAAATCTCATATTTAAACATGCTATTATATATAAAATACTTAATATAAATAGGTAATATAAATGTAATATATGTATATAATATTTATATAACATATGTAATATAAGTAATATATATTAAATTCATTCATACAATATATATGAATTATATGTGAAAAAGCTGTCAGTAAAATGTATATATGCATATAACATTTATATTTTATATTCTATCATGTATTAATATATATAAATCCTTACACTCAAAGTGACAACTTTCTCTTCAATGATATGCATCCTCATTGAATTATCATTTTATTTTTGTTGGTGCTTTTGACTATAGGAATTTTTTCTACATTTAGCACACTAACATATTTCAGTTACATGTACTAAAAATATAATTCAAAATCCCTGATATGTTTGATATGTTTCTTTCTAAATGGGCAGTTGGTCTTATTTTTGAGATGTCTTTAATTTTCTCATAAACCTAAAGCATACTCAACCAAAAACAAATTGAAAGTGATGTTTTTCATCTGTTGTCTCATCACTTTCAGAGATAAATACTATTGAATATTTGGTATATGTTTTTCTAAATTTCTACAATTAAAATCATGTCTTTAATAGATATTCTATATTCTTACATCTAACTGATAATATTAATATTAATTATATATTTTAAACTTACTCTATATGTCCCAAATTAAAACTGTAGGAAATATTTATTTAGTACAGTGCACACATTTTGACCTGTTTTCTCTTTATGTGTCTAGAATAAATTTTGTTACCTGTTTATATGTATCATTTGGGGTTAAGAATAATTCATATTTATACTGGTAAGATCACAATAACAATCATATGCATTGCTGTTTAATTTTATGATTTATACCTATTTATAGGCAATCGTATGTGAGAGCAATAGTTTGCTGCAAGGTAACAGAAGGCCATGTACTGTGTTATGCTTTAGGTGAATGAGTAGGCAAAAGAGGATGGAAGAGTAAATGTTCTTAAAGAAAGAGTTGGCATGAAGCCAACAGTCAGTGTCCGCCTCTGCTCGGTGTCTGTGCAGCCCATTCTTAGGGTGGCTAGGTTAGGCTAGACAGTGAGTGTCTCTAGGACTGTTCTATGCTGTGCGCTCAGTTGCTCAGTCGTGTTCAATTCCTTGCAACCCCATGGACTGTAGCCCAACAGGCTCCTCTGTCCATTGGATTTTCCCAGCAAGAATGAGACTACATCTATGAAAATATTTTGAGGAAAACCTAAGTTGAAGCACAAAAGATGAATATTGCATCGTGGACAGCAAGAGTTATGTACAATTCAGAGGAGGTACCAGTTTACGAATTCATTTTAGGATTTCAATCAGTGATAAAAGGGTGTGGTAGGACTAAATTATATGACCACTTAGTGTTTAATGGAAGAATTCTAGCTGAAGAAAACTATATAGGGAACTTTTGATATTTGGCAAAACTAATACAGTTATGTAAAGTTTAAAAATAAAATAAAATTAAAAAAAATAAAATAAAATAAAATGAGTTAAATAGTTGTGAAACCTTGTGTTAAAAAGTCCCACAGAGAAAGAGTTATGTTTCAGTACAGAAAGAGACTGAACAGCTAAAATCAGATAGTCAGGTTTAGCAGCATTAGCACTAAATCAAACACAAATATAGAAAAAGATGAAAAATCCTTTACCCTTACCAGGCCAATAGTGGGCTTCTTTTGTCTGATACTGAGTTATTTACTAAATGCTGCTATTGATAAATTTGACTCAATAAGTCTAGTTCAGTTATTTTACAAAATCTTGGCATAAAGTGGTAGCACACTGCAGATGCAGTTGCAATAAGACAATGATCCACATGTTCACAAGTGATTTAACACTCTTCAAAGTGACTTAGAATATATTCTAAGAATGATTTTACCACTGAATAATAACAATAAAAAACAGTTGGGGTATACTGGAAATATATGAGGGGACATGTAACTACTTTATACCTAAAATAATACACTGAAATTTAAAATAAAATTCCATACCTCTAGAAGAAAAGAGGTATGTACAAAATGTTTAATTAGGATTGATTTTAGAATTTCATTTCTGAACATAATAATTCCCTTATTCCCACTTACTAGTGTGAATTTGGAGAAGGCAATGGCACCCCACTCCAGTACTCTTGCCTGGAAAATCCCATGGACAGAGGAGCCTGGTAGGCTGCAGTCCATGGGGTCGCTAAGAGTCGAATACGACTGTGCGACTTCAGTTTTACTTTTCCCTTTCATGCATTGGAGAAGGAAATGACAACCCACTCCCGTGTTCTTGTCTGGAGAATCCCAGGAACGGCGGAGCCTGGTGGGCTGCCGTCTATGGGGTCGCACAGAGTTGGACACGACTGAAGCGACTTAGCAGCAGCAGCAGCAGTGTGAATTTATGTTGTTAAAGTTGGTAACACCTTAATAATCTAAAAGTAAATTTAGAGTTCCTTCACCTAGTAGCCAATATAAACTAACAGGACTAACACATAAAGCATACACACCATTTTCAAGTTTTAACAGTGAGGAGACATAGTAACTCATGTCATATTTTTATTTCTTATCTAGACTAATTTATTTCTAGGTCATGTAGTATGATTTTTCTATTAAACAGCATTACAAAATATTAGGCAACTCCCCTCATTATAAACTTTGACATATAGTGGGAAAAAAAAGACTGTAGTTTTAGCTTAATTGCCCATATGCTGTTTAGGGAACATTTCAAATAGTTAAAAATAGCTTGTAATGGTAAAGCCAGTCTTTGTTAATAATATCAACACATAGCATTAACAGCAAGCGTTATTGACTCAATAATTAAATCCATCCTGGGATGGGTATAGGACATTACTATAAATGTGTAGTTGCAAAATATGCTGTCAAATGAATATTCCTCTCAGCATACACTGTCCAAATAGGCTTTTAATATAGAAACAACCGTTTCACTATTTATGACCTTGTAAGGTCTATAAGGAACTAAAGAGACACTTGATGAAGGTGAATGAGGAGAGGGGAAAAGCTAGCTTAAAACTTAACATTCAAAAAACTAAGATCACGGCATCCAGTTCCATCACTTCATGGCAAACAGAAGGGAGAAAAGTGGAAACAGGGATGTATTTCATTTTCTTGGGCTCCAAAATGACTGCAGATAGTGACTGCAGCCATGAAATTAAAAGACACTTTCTCCCTGGAAGGAAACCTATGACAAACAGACAACATATTAGAAAGCAGAGACAGCACTTTACCAACAAAGTTCTATATAATCAAAGCTATGGTTTTTCCACTAGTCATATGCAGATGTGAGAGTTGGATCACAAAGCAGACTGAGCCCCAAAGAATTGATGCTTTTGAACTGTCGTGCTGGAGAAGACTCTTGAGAGTTCCTTGAACAGCAAGGAGATCAAACCAAACAATCTTAAAGGAAATCAACCCTGCAGGACTGTTGCTGAAGCTGAAGCTCCAATATGATCACATGATGGAAAGAGCTGACTCACTGGAAAAGACCCTGATGCTGGGAAAGATTGAAGGCAGGAGGAGAAGAAAGGGATGAAATTTAAGATGGCTGCGATAGCATTACTGACTCAATGGACATGAATTTGAGCAAACTCAGGGAAAGAGCAAACTCATATTGAAACCAGAAAAATCTGGCATACTTCAGTCCGTAGAGTCACAAAGATTTGGACATGACTTAGCGACTAAATAGTAACTACTACAAAGCTTTATAAACCAGTCATCGTTACCAATGTATTACCTTGTTTTAAGTTCTTTAACTCTGGTTCTTTCTTTGTTGTATTTTAATTTCACAGTTGGCATGTAACTCCTATAGTTTTCCCTCTTCCCTAAAGAAATGAAGAAAATAAATGACCAACTCTGAAGCATAATCTATTACATTTTTTGTTAAAAAAAAAAGTCTTAAATTTCCCTAATTTACTGTTTTCAAACTGACTTATCTCCTCTTTCCACACCCTCATGCATTTTCTTGGAGAAGGCAATGGCAACCCACTCCAGTACTCTTGCCTGGAAAATCCCATGGACAGAGGAGCCTGGTAGGTTGCAGTCCGTGGGGTCATGAAGAGTTGGACATGACTGAGCGACTTCACTTTCACTTTTCACTTTCATGCATTGGAGAAGGAAATGGCAACCCACTCCAGTGTTCTTGCCTGGAGAATTCTGGGACGGCGGAGCCTTGTGGGCTGCCGTCTATGGAGTCACACAGAGTCGGACATGACTGAAACAATTTAGCAGCAGCAGCAGCATGCATTTTTCTTTATATAAAATTAATAGATCCTAAATAAGAGAACATATGTTATAATTAGGACTTCCCAGGTGGTGCTAGTGGTAAAGAGCCCACCTGCAAATGCAGGTAGATGTAAGAGACCTGGGTTCAATCCCTGGGTTGGGAAGATTCTCTGGAGGACAGCATGGCAACTCACTCCAGTGTTCTTGCCCCAAGAATCCCAAGGAGGTGGAAGAGGAGCCTGGTAGACTACAGTCCATAGCGTTACAAAGAGTCAGACATGACTGAGGCAACTTAGCATGCAAGCACACACATGTCATAATCAAACATAGCCTATTAATAATTTAATGACATAATCAAAGTATATCTTAAATAATAAAGCAAGGTAGATCACTAAGGAAATACTTATTAATAGTATTATAATTTTAAAACAATGATTCGTTTGATTACTATAATCCCAAATGAGATGGTAAGCCCCAAAGCACCACTAAGATGCCTTTGTTCTTTTACAAGAAAACAGCACCCTCTCTGATGAAGTTTGTCTCTGTGTTCCTATAGGATTTGGAGTTAATAATGAACCATTTTCATGGAATTTCCTTTTATAGGTTTAATTTTTTAAACTTATATGTATTGATTTCTTATCTTTGTTTTATAGTGTAACTTTGAATATTATTCTATAGTATTAAGTAGAGATAGTAAGCATCAATATGAAGACAAAATTCACAATTCCAAATTATTCTATCTCCCTCAATCAAACCAAGAATGTCTTTTTTTTTTCCTATAGTTACATCAGAAGTGGTTTTCTAAAACAAATAAATGGAGTAGTTTATAATTATGGTTTAGAGACACTGATTGTGTAAACTGGGCCAGTTTTTTAATATATAGGGATCTAAATATTTTTAACTCTATAACAAGGGTATAATTTCCCTATTTGACAGAATATTGTGACTCTGCAATGAAATAATTATAATTCATGCTAAGCTACTTTTTGAACTATGAGTTTCTGTAAATATTTTTAATGTGTTCATTTATAAAATTAGAAGATAAATTATATTCTTTCTCTTTTGGCCCTAAAGCTATCTTATTTGGTTCCCATTAGAATTATCGCAAGCACTTATTTTGAATATTTTAATTTTCATCTTCTCCTGCTCATAAACTATTCATCTTTGAGGCGATCTGTGCTCACTTTTCAGGCCCTGGAGAATCCCATGGATAGAGAAGCCTGGTAGGCTACAGTCCATGGGGTCACAAAGAGTCGGACACAACTGAACGATTTCACTTTCACTTTCACTATGTTACCACCTGGTTTTGGGAACCATCCATACCAGGAAGCCAAAGATCAATACTCTCAAGTTACTTTCAGTTCCACCTGCCAAATTCTCATTGTCTTAGAGCTCTTCTCTCAGAAGCCTGGTGCTCTTCATCATATGGTCTGATGTTAATACCAGATCTAAATTGAGTGTGTTTCTATATCATCAAATACTTATAGTTTAGAAGTATTGATGCTAGAGATTAATATTTCTGTCAATTCATGGAGGATTAAATATCAATAGGGTAATCTGATCTGATATGCTTAAAATTATAACACATGAGTGAATATCTACTTTGAATAATTATGATGTATCATTTCTGTCACTTGTGGGTTTACTCCAAGAGATCCTTGGGGGCAATAGGCTAATTGGGTGAATGTCAATTGTCTATTATTTTGATAGAACTCATTTCAGTTTTTTTTTTAATTTTTATTTTATTTTTAAACTTTACATAATTGTATTAGTTTTGCCAAATATCAAAATGAATCCGCCACAGGTATACATGTGTCATTTCAGTTTTGAGGGCTTCCGTGGTAGCTCAGTTGGTCAAAAATCTGCCTGCAGTGCAGGAAACCTGGTGTTTCAATCTCTGGGTTTCAATCTCTGGGTCTGGAAGATCCCCTGGAGAAAGAAATGGCAACACATTCCAGTATTCTTGCCTGGAAAATCCTATGGATAGAGGAGCCTGGTGGGCTAAAGTCCATGGGCTGGCAAAACTTGGACATGACTTAGTGACTAAACCAGCACCATTTTAGTTTTGAGTCTCAGAAGTTCATCATAACTAAACTTATAAGATGTTATTATGTACAATTAGTCCTTACCTCTAAGTGGTAGTCAATATTAGCATCTGAAAGTATGTAATTTCTTATAACATCACATAAAATTCAAAAAACAAATCCAATAGCACAGCGTGGCTCATCAAAAATTATAAATAGTGAGAGATATCTTCATACTGAGAATCTTTGCCAACAACAATGCTATGACACTAGATATCAATTACAAGGGAAAAAAATGTAAAAACCACACACAGAGAGAAATTAAACAATATGTTTCAAAATAACCAACAGGGAAGAAACCAAAAGGGAAATCAAAAATTTATAAAACAAATGACAATGAAAACACGACAACTCAAAACCTATGGGATACAGCAAAAGCACTTCTAACAGGGAAGTTTATAGCAATACAATCCTACATCAAGAAACAAGAAAAAACATCAAATAGACAATCTAAATTTACACCTAAAACAACTGAAAAAAGAAGAACCAAAAAACAAACAAACAAAAGTAGCAGAAGGAAAGAAATTATAAAGTTCAGAGCAGAAATAAATGAAAAAGATATGAAAGAACAATAGCAAAGATTAATAAAACTAAAAGCTGGTTCTTTGAAAAGATAAACAAAATCGACAAACCTTTAGCCAGACTCATCAAGAAAAAAAGAATCAAATCAACAAAATTAGAAATGAAAAAGGAGAGGTTACAACAGACAGTGCAGAAATACAAAAGATTATTAGAGACTGTTAAATCAGGAAAGGAGTACGTCAAGGCTGTATATTGTCACGCTGCTTACTTAACTTATTTACAGAGTATATGATGTGAAATTCTGGGCTGGATATAGCACAAGCTGGGATCAAGATTGCTGGAAGAAATATCAATAACCTCAGAAATACAGATGACACCACCCTTATGGCAGAAAGTGAAGAACTAAAGAGTCTCTTGATGAAAGTGAAAGAGGAGAGTGAAAAAGTTGGTTTAAAACTCAACATTCAGAAAACTAAGATCATGGTATCTGGTCCCATTGCTTCATGGCAAATAGATGGGGAAACAGTGGAAACAGTGTCAGACTTTATTTTGGGAGGCTCCAAAAACACTGCAGATGGTGACTGCAGCCATGAAATTAAAAGACACTTGCTCCTTGGAAGAAAAGCTATGACAAAACCAGACAGCATATTCAAAAGCAGAGACATTATTTTTCCCACAAAGGTCCATCTAGTCAAAGCTGTGGTTTTACCAGTAGTCATGTATGGATGTGATAGTTGGACTATAAAGAAAGCTGAGTGCAGAAGAATTGATGCTTTTGAACTGTGGTGTTGGAGAAGACTCTGAGAGTCCCTTGGACTGAAAGGAGATCAAACCAGTCCATCCTAAAGGAAATCAGTCCTGAATATTCATTGGAAAGACTGATGTTGAAGCTGAAACTCCAATAATTTGGCCACCTTATGCTAAGAATTGACTCATTGGAAAAGACCCTGATGCTGGGAAAGATTGAAGGTAGGAGAAGAAGGGGACAACAGAGGATGAGATGGTTGGATGGCATCACCAACTCGATAGACATGAGTTTGAGTAAACTCCAAGAGTTGGCAATGGACAGGGACACCTGGCATACTGCAGTCTATGGGGTTGCAAAGAATCAGACACAATTGAGCAAATCAACTGAAATGATAAGAAACTATCATGAACAATTATATGGCAATAAAATGGATAACCTGGAAGAAAAGACAGATGCTTAGACAAGCTTAATCTTCCAAGACTGAACCAGAAAGACAAAGAAATTATGAACAAGCCAATTACAAGCACTGAAATTGAATTTGTGAAAAAAAAAAAAAAAAAGATCTCCCCCAAAACAAAAGCACAGGACCAGATGGCTTCACAGGAGAATTCTATCAAACATTTAGAGACGAGCTAATGCCTATCCTTCTAAAACTCTTTCAAAAATTGCAGAGGATGGAACACTTCCAAACTCATTTTTATGAGGCCACCATCACCCTGATACCAAAACCAGACAAAGACAACATAAAAAGAGAAAACTACAGGCCAATATCACTGATGAACATAGACACAACAATCCTCAACAAAATTTAAGCAATCAGATTTCAACAACAAATTAAAAAGCTCATATACCATGATCAAGTTGGGTTTATTCCAAGAGGAGATACCCAGCGTCTGTGGTCAGGGGCAGCGACGAGAGAAGTTACCCCATGTCCGAGATCAGGGGCGGCGGGCAGGAGGAGCAACCCCATGCCCCTAGGCCCAAGGCCAGGGGCAGTGGGCGGGAGGAGCTACCCCACGCCCGAGGCCAGGGGTGGTGGCCGGGAGGACCAATCCCATGTCCAAGGAACCCTGGCTGCATGGGTGCAGGAGGGCCTAGAGGACCTATCCCACGTTGAAGGTCAGGAAGGGTGGCAGTGAGGAGATACCCCTCATCCAAGGTAAGGAGCAATGGCTGCGCTTTGCTGGAGCAGCCGTGAAGAGATACCACATGCCCAACGTAAGAGAAACCCAAGTAAGACGGTAGGTGCTGCAAGAGGGCATCAGAGTGCAAACACACTGAAACCATACTCACAGAAAACTAGTCAAACTAATCACACTAGGACCACAGCCTTGTCTAACTCAACGAAACTAAGCCATGCCCGTGGGGCAACCCAAGATGGGCAGGTCATGGTGGAGACATCTGACAGAATGTGGTCCACTGGAGAAGGGAATGGCAAACCACTTCAGTATTCTTGCCTTGAGAACCCCATGAACAGTATGAAAAGGCAAAATGATAGGATACTGAAAGAGAAACTCCCCAGGTCAGTAGGTGCCCAATATGCTACTGGAGATCAGTGGAGAAATAACTCCAGAAAGAATGAAGGGATGGAGCCAAAGCAAAAAGAATACCCAGCTGTGGATGTGACTGGAGATAGAAGCAAGGTCCGATGCTGTAAAGAGCAATATTGCATAGGAACCTGGAATGTCAGGTCCATGTATCAAGGCATATTGGAAATGGTCAAACAAGAGATGGCAAGAGTGAATGTCGACATTCTAGGAATCAGCTAACTGAAATGGACTGGAATGGGTGAATTTAACTCAGATGACCATAATATCTACTACTGCAGGCAGGAATCCCTCAGAAGAAATGGAGTAGCCATCATGGTCAACAAAAGAGTCCAAAATGCAGTACTTGGATGCAATTTCAAAAACAACAGAATGATCTCTGTTCGTTTTCAAGGCAAAGCATTCAATATCACAGTAATCCAAGTCTATGCCCCAACCAGTAACGCTGAAGAAGCTGAAGTTGAACGGTTCTATGAAGACCTACAAGACCTTTTAGAACTAACACCCCAAAAAGATGTCCTTTTCATTATCAGATCAGATCAGTCACTCAGTCGTGTCCGACTCTTTCCGACCCCATGAATTGCAGCACTCTAGGCCTCCCTGTCCATCACCAAGTCCCGGAGTTCACTCAGACTCAGGTCCATCAAGTCAGTGATGCCATCCAGCCATCTCATCCTCTGTCGTCCCCTTCTCCTCTTGCCCCCAATCCCTCCCAACATCAGAGTCTTTTCCAATGAGTCAACTCTTTGCATGAGGTAGCCAAAGTACTGGAGTTTCAGCTTTAGCATCATTCCTTCCAAAGAAATCCCAGGGCTCATCTCCTTCAGAATGCACTAGTTTATTCTCCTTGCAGTCCAAGGGACTCTCAAGAGTCTTCTCCAACACCACAGTTCAAAAGCATCAATTCTTCGGCGCTCAGCCTTCTTCAGAGTCCAGCTCTCACATCCATACATGACCACAAGAAAAACCATAGCCTTGACTAGACTAACCTTTGTTGGCAAAGTAATGTCTCTGCTTTTGAATATGCTATCTAGATTGGTCATAACTTTCCTTCCAAGGAGTAAGCGTCTTTTAATTTCATGGCTGCAGTCACCATCTGTAGTGATTTTGGAGCCCAGAAAAATAAAGTCTGACACTGTTTCCCCATCTATTTCCCATGAAGTGGTGGGACCGGATGCCATGATCTTCGTTTTCTGAATGATGTAGGGGACTCGAATTCAATGTAGGAAGTCAATAAACACCTGGAGTAACAGGCAAATTTGGCCTTGGAAACTGAATGAAGCAGGGCAAAGACTAATAGAGTTTTGCCAAGAAAATGCACTGGTCATAACAAACACCCTCTTCCAACAACACAAGAGAAGACTCTATACATGGACATCACCAGATGGTCAACACCAAAATCAGATTGATTATATTCTTTGGAGCCAAAGAAGGAGAAGCTCTATACAGTCAGCAAAAAGAAGACCAGGAGCCGACTGTGGCTCAGACCATGAACTCCTTATTGCCAAATTCAGACTTAAATTGAAGAAAGTAGGGAAAACCACTAGACCATTCAGGAAGGCTACTGCTAAGTCACTGATAAATCACTACAGTCGTGTCCGACTCTGTGCGACCCCATAGACGGAAGCCCACAAGGCTCCCCAGTCCCTGGGATTCTCCTGGCAAGAACACTGGAGTGGGTTGTCATTTCCTTCTCCAATGTGTGAAAGTGAAAATTGAAAGGGAAGTCGCTCAGTCGTGTCCGACTCTCAGCGACCCCATGGACTGCAGCCTACCAGGCTCCTCTGTCCATGGGATTTTCCAGGCAAGAGTACTAGAGTGGGGTGCCATTAGCTTCTCCGAGACCATACAGGTATGACCTAAATCAAATCCCTTATGATTACACAGTGGAAGTCAGTAATAGATTTAAGGGCCTAGATCTGATAGATAGAGTGCCTGATGATCTATGGAATGAGGTTCGTGACATTGTACAGGAGACAGGAATCAAGACCATCTCCATGGAAAAGAAATACAAAAAAGCAAAATGGCTGTCTGAGGAGGCCTTACAAATAGCTGTGAAAGAAGAGAAGTGAAAAGCAAAGGAGAAAAGGAAAGATATAAACATCTGAATGCAGAGTTCCAAAGAATAGCAAGGAGAGATAAGAAAGCCTTCTTCAGCGATCAATGCAAAGAAATAGAGGAAAATAACAGAATGGGAAAGACTAGAGATTTCTTCAAGAAAATCAGAGATACCAAAGGAACATTTCATGCAAAGATGGGCTCAATAAAGGACAGAAATGGTATGGACCTAACAGAAGCAGAAGATATTAAGAAGAGATGGCAAGAATACACAGAAGAACTGTACAAAAAAGATCTTCATGACCCAGATAAACACGATGGTGTGATCACTGACCTAGAGCCAGACATCCTGGAAAGTGAAGTCCAGTGGGCCTTAGAAAGCATCACTACGAACAAAGCTAGTGGAGGTGATAGAATTCCAGTTGAGGTATTCCAAATCCTGAAAGATGATGCTGTGAAAGTGCTGCACTCAATATGCCAGCAAATTTGGAAAACTCAGCAGTGGCCACAGGACTGGAAAAAGTCAGTTTTCATTCCAATCCCCAAGAAAGGCAATGCCAAAGAATGCTCAAACTACTGCACAATTGCACTCATCTCACACACTAGTAAAGTAATGATCAAAATTCTCCAAGCCAGGCTTTAGCAATATGTGAACCGTGAACTTCCTGATGTTCAAGCTGGTTTTAAAAAGGCAGAGGAACCAGAGATCAAATTGCCAACATCCGCTGGATCATGGAAAAAGCAAGAGAGTCCCAGAAAAACATCTATTTCTGCTTTATCGACTATGCCAATTCCTTTGACTGTGTGGATCACAATAAACTGTGGAAAATTCTTCAAGAGATGGGAATACCAGACCACCTGATCTGCCTCTTGAGAAATCTGTAGGCAGGTCAGAAAGCAACAGTTAGAACTGGACATGGAATAACAGACTGGTTCCAAATAGGAAAAGGGGTACATCAAGGCTGTATATTGTCACCCTGTTTATTTAACTTCTATGCAGAGTACATCATGAGAAATGCTGGACTGGAAGAAACACAAGCTGGAATCAAGATTGCTGGGAGAAATATCAATAACCTCAGATATGCAGATGACACCACCCTTATGGCAGAAAGTGAAGAGGAATGCAAAAGCCTCTTGATGAAAGTCAAAGTGGAGAGTGAAAAAATTGGCTTAAAGTTCAACATTCAGAAAACAAATATCATGGCATCTGGTCCCACCACTTCATGGGAAATAGATGGGGAAACAGTGGAAACAGTGTCAGAATTTATTTTTCTGGGCTCCAAAATCACTGCAGATGGTGACTGCAGCCATGAAATTAAAAGACGCTCACTCCTTGGAAGGAAAGTTATGACCAACCTAGATAGCAGATTCAAAAGCAGAGACATTATTTTGCCAACAAAGGTTCGTCTAGTCAAGGCTATGGTTTTTCCTGTGGTCATGTATGGATGTGAGAGTTGGACTCTGAAGAAGGCTGAGTGCCAAGAATTGATGCTTTTGAACTGTGGTGTTGGAGAAGACTCTTGAGAGTCCCTTGGATTGCAAGGAGATCCAACCAGTGCATTCTGAAGGAGATCAGCCCTGGGATTTCTTTGGAAGGAATGATGCTAAAGCTGAAACTCCAGTACTTTGGCCACCTCATGCGAAGAGTTGACTCACTGGAAAAGACTCTGTTGTTGCGAGAGATTGGGGGCAAAAGGAGAAGGGGACGACAGAGGATGAGATGGCTGGATGGCATCACTGACTCGATGTAGGTGAGTCTGGGTGAACTCCGGGAGTTGTTAATGGACAGGGAGGCCTGTGGTGCTGCTGTTCATGGGGTCGCAAAGAGTCGGACATGACTGAGTGACTGATCTGATCAGATTCCAAGGATGCAAGGATTCTTCAATATACTCATATCAATCAATGTGATTAACCATATTAACAAATTGAAAGATGAAAACCATATAATAATCTCAATAGATGCAGAAAAAGCCTCTGACAAATTCAGCATCCATTTATGTTTAAAACCTTTCAAAATCTGGGCATATAGGGAACCTACCTCAGCATAGTAAAGGCCATATATGATAAGCCTACAGCAAACATTATTATCAATGGTGAAAAACTGAACGCATTTCCCCTAAGATCAGGAACAAGACAAGGGTGTCCACTGTGACCACTATTATTCAACATCGTTTACTAAGTCCTAGCTACAGAAAGCAGAGAAGAAAAAGAAATAAAAGGAATCCAGACTGGGAAGAAAAGAAGTAAAGCTCTCACTGTTTGCAGATGACTTGATACAGTACATATAAAACCCTAAAGATACTATCAGAAAATTACTAGAGCTAATCAGTTAATTTAGCAAAGTCACAGAATACAAAATCAATACACAGAAATAACTTGTATTTCCATATATACTAATGATGAAAAATCAGAAAGAGAAATCAAGGAATCAATCCTATTCACCATTTCAACAAAAAGAATAGGAATAAACTGGGCTTCCCTGGTGGCTCAGAGGGTAAAACATCTGCCTGCAATGCAAGAAACACGGGTTTGATTCCTGGGTCAGGAAGATCCCCTGGAGGAGGAAATGGCAACCCACTCTGACACTCATGCCTGGAAAATCCCAAGGATGGAGAAGCCTGTAGGCTACAGTCTATGGTAAGCTACAGTCTATGGGGTCACAAAGAGTTGGACACGACTGAGCAAGGAATAAATAAGGTAAGGAATAAACTTACCTAAGGAGATAGAAGTGTACACATAAAATTATAAGATACTGATGAAAGAAATCAACAATGACATAAACAGATGGAGAAATATTCCATGTTCCTGGGTAGGAAGAATCAATATTGTGAAAATGACTATACTACCAAATACAATCTACAGATTCAAGGTGATTCCTATCAAATTACCAATGTCATTTTTCATACAACTAGAGCAAAAAATTTCAGAATTCATATGGAAACACAAAAGACCCTGAATAGACAAGACATTCTTAAGAAAGAAGTGTGGAGCTGGAGGAATCAATCTTCCTGTTTTCAGATTATAACACAAAGCTACAGTCATCAAGACAGTATGGTACTGGCACAAAAACTGAAATACAGACCAATGGAACAAGATATAAAGCCCAGAAATAAACCCATGCACCTATGGGTACCTTATTTTTGACAAAGGAGGCAAGAATATACAATGGGGCAAAGACAGCCTCTTCAATAAATGATGCTTAGAAAACTGGACTGGTACATGTAAAAGAATGAAATTAGAACACTTCCTAACAACATACAGAAAGATAAACTCAAAATAATTAAAGACTTATATGTAAGACCAGAAACTATTAAGCTCAGAGGAAAACAGGCAGAACACTCAATGACATATCAAAGCAAGATCCTCTATGACAAAAATCCTAGAGTAATGGAAATAAAATCAAAAGTAAACAAGTGGGACCTGATTAAACTTAAAAGCTTTTGCACAGCAAACAAAGCTATAAGCAAGGTGAAAAGAAAACCCTCAGAATGGGAGAAAATATTAGCAAATGAAACAACTGACAAAGGATTAATTTGCAAAATATATAAGCAGCTCACACAACTCAATACCAGAGAAACAAACAACCCAATGAAAAAGTGGGAAAAAGACATAGACATTTCTTCAAAGACATACAGATGTCTATCAAACACATGAAAAGATGCTCAACATCGCTCATTATTAGTGAAATGCAAATCAAAACTACAATGAGATATTACCTTACACCAATCAGAATGGCCATCATAAAAAAGTCTAAAAACAATAAATGCTGGACAGGGTGTGGAGAAAAGGGAATGCTCTTGCACTGTTGGTGGGAATGTAAATTGATATGAAAGATGGTATGGAGATTCCTTTAAAAACTAGGAATAAAGCCACCACATGACCCAGCAATCCCACTCCTAGGCACATACCCTGAGGAAACCAAAATTGGAAAAGACATTGCTATCCCATTGTTCACTGAATTGCAACACTATTTACAATAGCTAGAACATGGAAGCAACATAGATGTCCAGCGACAGATGAATGGATAAAGAAGTTCCGGTACATATACACAATGGAATATTCAGATCAGATCAGATCAGTCGCTCAGTCGTGTCCGACTCTTTGCGACCCCATGAATCGCAGCACGCCAGGCCTCCCTGTCCATCACCAACTCCCGGAGTTCACTCAGACTCACGTCCATCAAGTCAGTGATGCCATCCAGCCATCTCATCCTCTGTCGTCCCCTGCTCCTCTTGCCCCCAATCCCTCCCAGCATCAGAGTCTTTTTCAATGAGTCAACTCTTCACATGAGGTGGCCAAAGTACTGGAGTTTCAGCTTTAGCATCATTCCTTCCAAAGAAATCCCAGGGCTGATCTCCTTCAGAATGGACTGGTTGGATCTCCTTGCAGTCCAAGGGACTCTTAAGAGTTTTCTCCAACACCACAGTTCAAAAGCATCAACTCTTCAGTGCTCAGCCTTCTTCACAGTCCAACTCTCACATCCATACATGACCACTGGAAAAACCATAGCCTTGACTAGATGAACCTTTGTTGGCAAAGTAATGTCTCTGGTTTTGAATATGCTATCTAGGTTGGTCATAACTTTCCTTCCAAGGAGTAAGTGTCTTTTAATTTCATGGCTTCAGTCACCATCTGCAGTGATTTTGGAGCCCCCCAAAATAAAGTCTGACACTGATGCACTTGCCATCTCTGACACTGTTTCCACTGTTTCCCCACCTATTTCCCATGAAGTGATGGGACCGGAAGCCATGATCTTCGTTTTCTGACTGTTGAGCTTTAAGCAAACTTTTTCACTCTCCAATTTCACCTTCATCAAGAGGCTTTTTAGTTCCTCTTCACTTTCTGCCATAAGGCTGGTGTCATCTGCATATCTGAGGTTATTGATATTTCTCCCCGCAATCTTGATTCCAGCTTGTGTTTCTTCCAGCCCAGCGTTTCTCATGATGTACTCTGCATATAAGTTAAATAAACAGGGTGACAATATACAGCCTTGACGTACTCCTTTTCCTATTTGGAACCAGTCTGTTGTTCCATGGCCAGTTCTAACTGTTGCTTCCTGACCTGCATACAAATTTCTCAAGAGGCAGATCAGGTGGTCTGGTATTCCCATCTCTTTTAGAATTTTCCACAGTTTATTGTGATCCACACAGTCAAAGGCTTTGGCATAGTCAATAAAGCAGAAATAGATGTTTTCTGGAATCTCTGACTTTTTCCATGATCCAACGGATGTTGGCAATATAATCTCTGGTTTCTCTTCCTTTTCTAAAAACAGCTTGAACATCAGGAAGTTCACCGTTCACATATTGCTGAAGCCTGGCTTGGAGAATTTTAAGCATTACCTCACTAGCGTGTGAGATGAGTGCAATTGTGCAGTAGTTTGAGCTTCTTTGGTATTGCCTTTCTTTGGGATTGGAATGAAAACTGACTTTTTCCAGTCCTGTGGCCACTGCTGAGTTTTCCAAATTTGCTGGCATATTGAGTGCAGCACTTTCACAGCATCATCTTTCAGGATTTGGAATAGCTCAACTGGAATTCTATCACCTCCACTAGCTTTGTTCATAGTGATGCTTTCTAAGGCCCACTTGGCTTCACATTCCAGGATGTCTGGCTCTAGGTCAGTGATCACACCATCGTCTTTATCTGGGTCGTGAAGATCTTTTTTGTACAGTTCTTCTGTGCATTCTTGCCATCTCTTCTTAATATCTTCTGCTTCTGTTAGGTCCATACCATTTCTGTCCTTTATCGAGCCCATCTTAGCATGAAATATTCCTTTGGTATCTCTGATTTTCTTGAAGAAATCTCTAGTCTTTCCCATTCTGTTGTTTTCCTCTATTTCTTTGCATTGATCACTGAAGAAGGCTTTCTTATCTCTTCTTGCTGTTCTTTGGAACTCTGCATTCAGATGTTTATATCTTTCCTTTTCTCCTTTGCTTTTCACTTCTCTTCTTTCCACAGCTATTTGTAAGGCCTCCCCAGACAGCCATTTTGCTTTTTTTGCATTTCTTTTCCATGGGGATGGTCTTGATCCCTGTCTCCTGTACAATGTCACGAACCTCATTCCATAGATCATCAGGCACTCTATCTATCAGATCTAGGCCCTTAAATCTATTTCTCACTTCCACTGTATAATCATAAGGGATTTGATTTAGGTCATACCTGAATGCTCTAGCGGTTTTCCCTATTTTCTTCAATTTAAGTCTGAATTTGGCCATAAGGAATTCATGGTCTGAGCCACAGTCAGCTCCTGGTCTTGTTTTTGTTGACTGCATATAGCTTCTCCATCTTTGGCTGCAAAGAATATAATCAATCTGATTTTGGTGTTGACCATCTGGTGATGTCCATGTGTAGAGTCTTCTCTTGTGTTGTTGGAAGAGGGTGTTTGTTATGATCAGTGCATTTTCTTGGCAAAACTCTATTAGTCTTTGCCCTGCTTCAACCCGTATTCCAAGGCCAAATTTTCCTGTTACTCCAGGTGTTTCTTGACTTCCTGCTTTTGCATTCCAGTCCCCTATAATGAAAAGGACATCTTTTGGGGTGTGAGTTCTAAAAGGTCTTGTAGATCTTCATAGAACCATTCAACTTCAGCTTCTTCAGCATTACTGGTTGGGGCATAGACTTGGATTACTGTGATATTGAATGCTTTGCCTTGAAAACGAACAGAGATCATTCTGTTGTTTTTGAGATTGCATCCAAGTACTGCATTTTGGACTCTTTTGTTGACCATGATGGCTACTCTATTTCTTCTGAGGGATTCCTGCCCACAGTAGTAGATATAATGGTCATCTGAGTTAAATTCACCCATTCCAGTCCATTTCAGTTAGCTGATTCCTAGAATGTCGACATTCACTCTTGCCATCTCTTGTTTGACCACTTCCAATTTGCCTTGATTCATGGACCTGACATTCCAGGTTCCTATGCAATATTGCTCTTTACAGCATCGGACCTTGCTTCTATCACCAGTCACATCCACAGCTGGGTATTCTTTTTGCTTTGGCTCCATCCCTTCATTCTTTCTAGAGTTATTTCTCCACTGATCTCTAGTAGCATATTGGGCACCTACTGACTTGGGGAGTTTCTCTTTCAGTATCCTATCATTTTGCCTTTTCATACTGTTCATGGGGTTCTCAAGGCAAGAATACTGAAGTGGTTTGCCATTTCCTTCTCCAGTGGACCACATTCTGTCAGATGTCTCCACCATGACCCGCCCATCTTGGGTTGCCCCACGGGCATGGCTTAGTTTCGTTGAGTTAGACAAGGCTGTGGCCCTAGTGTGATTAGATTGACTAGTTTTCTGTGAGTATGGTTTCAGTGTGTCTGCCCTCTTATGCCCTCTTGCAACACCAACCATCTTACTTGGGTTTCTCTTACCTTGGGTGTGGGGTATCTCTTCACGGCTGCTCCAGCAAAGCGAAGCTAATGCTCCTTACCTTGGACGAGGGGTATCTCCTCACCTCAACCATAAAAAGGAATGCATTTGAGTCAGTTCTAATGAGGTGGATGAATCCAGAGCGTATTATGCAGAGTGAAATAATTCAGAAAGAGAAAGATAAATATCGCATATATATGGAATCTGGAATACTGTACTGAAGAGTTTATTTACAGGGCAGCAGTGGAGAAATAGACATAGAGAATAGACTTATGGACATGGGGAGAGTGGTGGAGAGGGTTAGCTGTATGGAGAGAGTAACATGGAAACTTATATTAGCATATGTAAAATAGATAGCCAATGGGAAACTTAAACAGGGGCTCTGTATCAACCTAGAGGGGTGAGATGGGGAGGGAGATGGAAGGGAGGTTCAAAAGGGAGGGGATATATGTATACCTATGGCTGATTCATGTTGAGGTTTGACAAAAGACAACAAAATTCTGTAAAGCTATTATCCTTCAATTAAAAATAAATTAATTAAAAAAGATAGTGTGAGATTTCTTTTGGTGCCAAAGGTACCTTTCTTTCAGTATCTCATTTTCATTTCCTAACTCCTCTATGTCTTAGTGATCATTTTATTTTGCCTTTCTGCATAATTAAACTTATATGTTTAGCATGAACTATATTTCTTAGCATTAACTTTCTGGATAATTCACTTAACTTATATTTTTAGCAATAACTACTTATAACCATTAATGTTGCATGAGAAACAAGACAGAGAAGATCCATGCTCCAGTGAAAAACTGCAATTTACAGTAAAAAAACATATACTAATACATAATCAAATAAGTGATGAAGATAATTTCAGTTAGGAATAACTTACAAGAAGAAAATAAAAGATGACCATGAAGTATATGAAAAGGCAAATTAATTTGTAGAAGATCCTCTCTGTACGAATTCATCTCCGAGGAAATAATATTTGAATTAAGACATCCACCACAGAAAGATCTATGTAGCAAAATGCACTAATCAGAAATGCACATAGCACGTTGAAGAAACAAAGGATGGTGTGATTGGACCATAGTGAACAAGATGGCTATGATATGACCTGAGGATGGAGAATTAGGCAGCCTTTAGGACCTGTAGTACCTGGGAGCTAGTAGAGTGTGGATTAAATCCAAATTCAACATCAATCCATGGAGGATTTTATATAATACATAAAAAGCTATGATTGGCATTTTTTAAAGATCACACTGGTTTCTCCTTGGAGAATAAAAGGACAAGACTAAAGACAAGAAGACTCATGTGTGCAGTTTACAAAGGCGAGAACAGCTGTTTGTACTATACTATGAGTAGAAAAGATGAAAAGAAGGGGATGATCAATGGTGTTCATAGTTACAGACAGACTTAATGAGAGGTCAGGTGTGGATGCTCAGGGAAATTGAGGGGTCAACAATCATTTCATTTTGGTCTTGACCTTTTGTGGGAGAACGCTCAGAAATGGAAGATCTGGGGGATAATATAAGTTTTGTTTTGTGTACATTTGATGTCTCACTACTCAAGTTTCATGGGTTTGTACATCTTTGATTTTCTTTCCCAATTGAATTTAACTATCTGTAAATTAATTGAGAAGTTAGTATACTTCTGTTAAGGAATAAGAATTTCTAGATAAGATTTTTGCCCCTTCCTGGTCTCCAAGATTACAGTTTAGAGGAGGCAGACATAAAGGTTAACAATCATCAACATTTCTATGCATTTATAAAGTGCCATGCAAAAAGTTACTGCCAACTCTTCTAGAACTTACCAGCAATTTACAACAGTAAAGAAGTGTCAGATGATGTTTCCCCTCACATTTTCTTCCTCAGCCTCATCCATGTATTTCTCTGTGCCTCTACTACCACTCACACTTCATGTGCCTTTACGATTTCAGGTAAACCTTAATTTGAAACTATAATAATGTGAGACATGTATAAAAGCAACATACAATAAGTTTTATAGTGACCACATTAAAAATGTAAAGTAGCTCAAATTAATATATTTCATTTAACATAATTTTTTTTAATTTTATTTTATTTTTAAACTTTACATAATTGTATTAGTTTTGCCAAATATCAAAATGAATCCACCACAGGTATACATATGTTCCCCATCCTGATTTTAAAAATGTGAAAGTGAAGTCACTCAGTCGTGTCCGACTCTTTGTGACCCCATGGGCTGTAGCCTACCAGGCTCCTCTGTCCATGGGATTCTCTAGGCAAGAGTACTGGAGTGGGTTGCCATTTCCTTCTCCAGGTGATCTTCCCGACCCAGGGATGGAACCCTGGTCTCCGCATTGCAGGCAGACACTTTACCTGCTGAGCCACCATATAAAAAATATAAATGAGATACTTCGCTTTTCAACCTGTACTGAATACTTTTATTCTGTAATAAATTCCAACTCGGATGTGTATTTTACACTTAAAGCTCATTTCACTTTGATTATTCACATTTCAACTGCTTAACAGCTCCATATGGGTAGACACTATTACTGTATTGAATGATAGAGATCTAGAATTTGGAGACCATGTAAAGTTAATGAAAATATTAGTAGTTCATGTAGAAGATACTGTTCAAACAGCACTGCTATTTGACTATCTCAAGATAACAATTTACAGGATGGTACAAATCACATGAAAATATCAAGGAAATAACATGTCAGTGACTCTGTTGAGATACTGTGTGATATTAGTTTGAAGACTATAAGAAGAGAGCTGATAGCCGTGAATCAAAAAGGAAAGCGATTGAAGAATAGCCAACAGATAATATAACAAAAGTGTTGAAGTCAAACATTCCAAGCTGTCCAGAGATCTAACTAAGCATTAATGAAGGTGGCTACTCCAAAAAACAGATTTTTCAACATAGCCTAACAACTTTCTATTGGAAGGAGATGCTAAAATCAAAGACTTTCATAGCTAGAGCAGAAAAGTTAATACTTGGTTTCAAAGTTTCAAAGGACAAGGTGTCTCTTTTATTGGGGGCAAATGCACTTGAAGACATTTAAGTTGAAGCCGGTGCTCATTTATCATTCTGAAAATTATAGGGCTCTTAAGAATTATGCTAAATCCACTCTACCTATGCTCTACAAATGAAACAACAACCCCTGGATGATGGCACATCTGTCTACAACATGATTTATTGAATACTTTAAGCCCCTTGTTGAGACCTATTCCTGGGCGGGGCGGGGGGGGGGCGGAGGGGCAGATTCCTTTCAAAATATTGCTGTTCATTGGCAATATACCTGGTCATTTAAGAGATCTCATGAAGATATTCAACTGGATTAATTTTGTTTTCATGTCTGCTAATACAACATCCATTCTGCAGCCCATAGATTAAGGGTTAATTTCAATATTCAAGTCTCATTATGTAAGAAATACATTTTTCAAGGCTATAGCGGCCATGGACAGTGATTCCTCTGAGATCTAGGCAAAGTAAATTGAAAATCTTTTAGAAAGAATTCATCATTTTGGATGCCATTAAGAGCATTTGTTTTGCATGGGAAGAGGTCAAAATATCAACCTTAAAATTGTTGGGAGGAACATGATTCCAAGCCTCACAGATGACTTTGAGGGGTTCAAGATTTCAGTGGAGGAAGTAGAAATATTTTAGTGGTAGAAACATCAGGAAAACCAGAATTAGAATTATATCCTGAAAATGTGACTGAACTGCCACAATATCATGATAAACTTTCACACTTGCTTCTTATGGATGAGCAAAGAAAGTTTCTCGAGAAAAAAGCTACTCCTGATAAAGATGCTGTGAAAGTGTTGAAATGACAGCAAATAATATAGAATATTACATACATTTCATTTGATAAATCAGTGTCAGGTTTGAGAGGAATGGCTCCAATTATGGAGGAAGTTCTCCTGTGGGTAAAATGCTATCAAATCACATTGCATAGAAATCTACAGAAATAATTTTTGAGAAGAGTCAATCTATGTGGCAAACTTCACTATTGTCTTGTTTTAAGAAATTGCCTTAGCCACCCCAAACTTCAGCAGCCACCACTCTGATCAGTTAAAGTCCATTAACCTCTAGGCATCACCTCCACCAGCAAAATGATTACCACTCTCTGAAGGCTCAGATGGTGGTTAGCATCTTTTAGGAATGAAATATTTTCTTCAATTAAGGTATTACTTTTTTTTAGACAAAATGCTATTCTCATGGTATAGTGTAAATCTAACTTTTATATGCACTGGGAAACCCACAAATTTGTGTGACTCCCGTTATTGTGACATCATGGTGGTCTGAAATGGAACCCTCGATATTTCCAAGGTATGCCTATATATATAAGAGCATCTGGTCCTAGAACTCAGAGCTTCCATTTAGATAGCTCCTGGACCAACAGGAACAAAAGTGGTTCATTATGGGAAAGATCTGTGGATTACTGGAGGCTGTTTGGCTTTGGCTTTGACTTTACAGCAGTGCAGCCTTCTGGGAAATAAGCATTTATTAACAGATAGGAAACTTCAGAGGTAAACTGTATCCATCAATTATATAAAGTATTCTATGTGAATTATCCTTGTTCTGGAAAATGAAAGACATGGTTTAGGGGACAGAACACCTCAGCTCTTTCCCTTACCCTCAAATGTTCCAATCTGACCCAGCTCTAAGCCCATTTACAGATAATCAAAGAAAAATTGCCCACCTTATTTTGTTCCCCTTGTCAATGCCATGGTTCCATAGACAACACTTTGTTGCCATGTCCCTAGTGACAATGAAAATTTATTAAACAGTGGTCTAGTTTGACACTCTTGGCCAGAGTGACTCAGCTGTTTCCTCTTGGCCAGAAGGATCACATATTCTTAAAAACTGCAGTAAAGTTAATTATTATTCTTATTCAGTTGGGTTGTTTTCTTTATGAAGACTCTGAGTTATTTGTTCAAAATAAAAATCCAATTGTTAGAACACATTGGGAGCATTGAGTCTGGGGGAAAAAAGAAACATGATGTTTTTATCGTTCCTCATTGATTTCTTCCCTCTGGTTAGATGATCACTTCAATGCAGCTTTTCACATTATTTTTATAAAAGCTTTTTTGAGATAACATATTGGGATTCTTCATAAAAATAACTAAAGTCTAAGTTGTGATTATGCTTAATCTTGCTGTTCTATAAGATGCATGACTTAATAACATATAAAAATTGCAGGTTGAAGAATAGTACAATTGTAGGAAATAATATACTTTCTGGAAGCAAAGGCTGTATATCAGTCCAACATGCTGTGTAGGAAGACAATATTGTTTTCAGTTTTGGAGAAGAGCCATTTTGTATGAAGAAAAGTGAAAATAAAAGAAATTCTCTGTAAAGTTTACTCATAGGATGATATTCAACAAAGTAGTTCAATAAAATATGCTTACATTAAAACAAAAACAAAGAAACTCTGTTTTATTTACACTTAAATTTTCAAAAATGTCTCATATTTGTGCTATGTGTATAGGTGAGCAATTTCAATAGCTTTTCTGTTTATATTAAGAAGCAATAACTGTAATTGACCATAATAAAAAATTGTTAATAAATAAAAAAGTTTAATAAAATAAGTTTATTTTATTATGGGAAACTGTAACAGTTTACATACAGATACTAAAAATTTCAATCAACTTTATTCTCAGAAGCTAAGTAGAGATTATCTTCACATTCAATTATCCAAATTTTTGTGGATTATTTTTTAACACTATTGTCCTAATTAAGGCTGATCATGCTTAACACAAATTTAAAATAATTGGTCTTTGCCTAATTAAGGCTGATTAATCTTAACACAAATTTAAACTAATTGGTCATCCTCATTTGCTTTGTGTTTTATTGTGATATTTTTCTCCTTCCTCTTGAGATTTCTCACATCCCCCAGCTTCTCAGTGCTTACCAGAAAAGTAGCTGATGGCTGAGGATAGCTGGTATTGTTCTACCTGGGCTCAGAAATTTACATTTGGAAGGCTGGAATCCCTGATGGCTGTGACATCCTTGTTTACAGATAAATCCAAAATATTTCATTTCACCACATATTGAAAGTATATATAACAAATGTCTTAACCCCAGTCCTCCTGTATCAGTTCAGTTCAGTTCAGTTCAGTCACTCAGTCGTGTCCGACTCTTTGTGACCCCATGAACCGCAGCACATCTTGCTTCCCTGTCCATCATCAACTCCCGGAGTCCACCCAAACCCATGTCCATCGAGTAGGTGATGCCATCCAATCATCTCATCCTCTGTCATCCCCTTCTCTTCCTGGCCTCAATCTTTCCCAGCATCAAGGTCTTTTCCAATGAGTCAGCTCTTTGCATCAGGTGGCTAAAGTACTGGACTTTCAGCTTCAACATCAGTCCTTCCAGTGAACACCCAGGACTGATCCCCTTTAGGATGGACTGGTTGGATTTCCTTGCAGTCCAAGGGACTCTTGAGAGCCTTCTCCAACACCATAGTTCAAAAGCATCAATTCTTTGGCACTCAGCCTTCTTCACAGTCCAACTTTCACATCCATACATGACCACCATCTAATCTTGACTAGATGGACCTTTGTTGGCAAAGTAATATCTCTACTTTTTAATATGCTGTCTAGGTTGGTCGTAACTTTCTTTCCAAGGAGTAAGCGTCTTTTAATGTCATGGCTGCAATCACCATCTGCCTTGATTTTGGAGCCCAGAAAAATAAAGTCAGCCACTGTTTCCCCATCTATTTGCCATGAAGTGATGCATCCTCCTATATGTATTTATAATTTTAATTTTTAATATTTTTATACTTTAAAATTTTATTTTTATATTTGTAAATAAGTATTTTTTAAATTTAGTGATTATGAAACTTAAAAATCATTGGAATAGTTGTCATAATATTAATGCAACATCATTCACTGGAGATATCATGTAGGGCAAAATTTCAAAACTTTTCTAAATGTCAGATTATTGACATTTAAAATGAGGATAAAAAAGTAACTGCTTTGCATTGTTTTGTGGTTTTAAATAGGGTTGTTGTGAAGACTGAGGCAATGTTTTGAGCACAGGTTACATATTATTATTATCACATGTGACTACAAATCTATTTTATTCACTGCATTTGAAAGTTGTCTTCACAGTTCTGGGGCTCCTTCTTATGGGTGTAATAACAATAGAGTTTTGAGGACACTTGGTGTAAAAAAGCAAGTGTCTGTGTTTATCTCTCAATTTAGTTTGTATTTTAAAAATATTCCTCATTTATGTCTTGAGGGGCAAATAATAAAACTTAATTCAAAGTAAGCAAAGGAAAATCTGTTTAAAGGAACACAGCGATCATTTCCACACTTAAGTGCTCATTAAATCAATTAATAGCTTAACTGTTACAATTTTACCACAAGAAAATGTCATAAAGCAGATTAACAGATGTGTTGAATATCAGTAAACAATCTGGAAGAATAATAAATTTAAAGCCCCTACTCCTGCTTTCCTACGTAGTCTCCTCCAGACACACTTTTTCTTTTTAGGTTAAAATACAATCACAGCAAGCAGTAATCCTCACTTACATCTGACTCATTTATGTGGCTTTTTATTCAAACTTGAAATACATTTCCATTGACATAGCAACAATAGGACTATAAATGGATGAAAACCATTTTGAATGTTCCAAAACTCTTTTGAGATTTGGGCCTTTCACTTTCCATGGAAAGGAAATAAAATGATTGGCATTAGGCATCATTTAAAAAAAATAATTATGCATTTCGAACCATTCTTTGGAGACTGAGCAATAAAATGCCATCATTGAAAGTGAAGTACTTTTTTTAATTTATAAAGATATTTATTTTCTATATAGAAAGATATAAAAGACTGCATGCTGGCATCTAACACCTCAGATTGATGGAATTTAGCTACACTATTTTTGTAAACAAATTTAATTTAAAATTCACTTTTTTCATTCTTACCACTTTAAGCAGACAGATGCAAAGTTTCAAACATATTAATTCAAATAGTAAGATTTATTTCATAAACACACACACACACACACACACAAAACCCTGGAATTGACCCAGTGTAACGGAGTAAATGTGCCAACTGCATTCTTTATGATAAACTTCAAACAACTCCACAGACTGCAAAATTTTCAGTATCATCAGTTTGCTTTGAAAGAAACTCACCTCAAAAGCCTTTCAATTAAATTCAACTTGATCCAACGATCTTTTGTGGTGGTTCATCAGTAATAAAAGGACTCAGGTGTTTTCAGCATCTCAGCTTTAGCTACTAAAGGTAGCTAAAATTTCATTTTTACTTCCATGGCTTCCCACCACAGTTGAGTTTAATATATTTTGAGTTTAGTGTGTATTTGACATTATATATATGGTAAATTTAGCTCAGTTTATGTATTTTTGAATTTACCAATGACATTATGTGATGGTGGATGGTTTGAGCAGTCAGAGACAAAGGCAAAAATAGTACAGTAAGGAAAAAACTGAGAATAGAAATGCAGTTAAGTCATTTTGACCATGCTCAGATCTAGTCTGGCATCTTTTTATCAAAAAAATTAGAAAAAAAAATCATGAGGCATTTAAACTCTTCAAAGCAAAATTACTATACATTTGGCACTTAATTCTTTTAGCACAGATCTAATTGAATATTTATGTCTGATAGTAAATTATTAACTGTATCTTTTAACCCATAAAGTTTAGAGAAAAATAAGAGCTGACTGAAATGTTTTAAACCTAAAGTAAGTTCTATATGTAGCATAGAGCTTATGCCACACATAAGTTCTCCTCCAATGCAGGAGACATAAGAGATGGGTTCAATCCCTGGGTCAGGAAGATCCCCTGAAGTAGGAAATGGCAACCTGCTATAGAAGTCTTCCCTGGAAAATTCCATCGACAGAGGAGCCTGGTGGGCTACAATTCACGTGGTTGTAAAGAGTCAGACACAATTGAGCATATACCCAAAGTTCTGTGAGTAGGATATTACTGTATTATTGAGTATATATATGTAGATATATATATATATATAATTTTGTTTTCTCAGAGTAAGACTATGTTATGTTGTTTATAATCTCCTATAACAGTAATTGTAACCCTGTTGGAATTCATAATGTAGGACAGAACAGGAAGACTTCTTCAAAAGTATAAAGTGTATTGGGTGTAAATTTACAAGCTAACAAACATTTGTGTAGCATAGAGCTGATAAACAGCGGAACTGAAAAAAAAATCCTCTGCCTTCACCGGTAAGGCCTGGATGTCTGGTTTTGACCCTTGGCCATCATAAGGACAATGGAATTTAAGGTGTGCTTTTAGAAATCAGAAGTTCCTATAGCAACCCCCAAGGTCACTTTGTTTTTAATGATTTTTATTTAGCATAACAGTTTAGATAGCCTGACGTGCCTATGTGATTAGAAGGGCATAAAACTCCTGCTGGGAATTTCTGCTTTGAGCTCTCCTGAAGCCAAGATTCCTAGTACAGAGTTTGATGGTTCAGTTCAGAAAACAAAGTGATAGCTTTATGCAACTATGGGCCCTAGAGAGCCTACCCTGAGAGGAATACATTTTACAAATTCAATGACACAATTCACCAAATTTACACAAGGAAAGTCAGTGGAAAAGCTGGATTTACAGAGATAATTTAACTACAAAGAAATCCACACAACAGTTTCCATAAAGAACTAAAGTTAAATGGCACTTTGAAAAATTTTAAAACCTATAAATAAGAGATAAAGAAGTACCTGGGTTTGGATGCTCCTCTGTTACTGTTAGGTCAGGCTTTTCAGGATGACTGCTGTCTGTACCGGAGAAGGCAATGGCACCCCACTCCAGTACTCTTGCCTGGAAAATCCCATGGATGGAGGAGCCTGGTGGGCTGCAGTCCATGGGGTCGCACAGAGTCGGACACAACTGAAGCGACTTAGCAGCAGTAGCAGCAGCAGCTGTCTGTACATCCCATGCTTGACCAGTCCCTGCCTCACTCATGTGACTATCCAATCCTCTTAATTATAGGGCTTGTTAACTGCCTACATGCTTGGACCCTGCCCCAGTGGCTGGTTTTCCTGGGAACTTATGAGCCAACCGGATGACAAGTCCCCCTATAAATGACAGTCTTCTTGTCCCCTGAGTAGTGAAGATTACTGCTGGGTTCTGCTTGCCAGCTGCTGTCCAAAGTGAGGTGTCACTTCAGGACCTTTGTTTCAGACTTATGATTCCCTATCCAATAAATCATTGAGATCTCTGTCGCTGTCTCTTGGCCTTTCCAGGCTAGGCGGCATACAGGCCTACACGGTGCAACCCAACAGTTAATATAAGTGAAGATGTGTACCTGTTGATTGTGATGGTCAAAACAGGAAAAACGGTTTCCTTACCAGGAAGCACACAGGTTGTTCATGAAAGTTACTCCTCAGCAATAGGTTAATATAAAAAGATTGTTAGTCTAGAAGAACTGAGCTTTTGCATCACCCTACCTTAGGTCAGGATAACTTGGCAGCAGGGTGCACACGATGGAGCTAGGAGTCAGGGAAAGCTTTGCGAGGATAGGCTAAATGAGTCAGTATCTTGGATAAATCAAAACCCATGCTAAGGGTGTGGAGTGCTGAGTTGCTCGGTCATGCTGATTCTGTGACCCTACAGTCTGTAGCGTGCCAGGCTCCTCTGTTCATGAAATATTCCAGGCAAGAATACTGGAGTGGATTGTCATTTCCTCCTCTAGGGGATCTTCCCAACCCAGGCATTGAATCTGCATCTCTTGTGTCTCCTGCATTGGCAGGCAGATTCTTTACCACTGCACCGCCTGGCAAAGGCAGAGGGTGTGACTCAAGTCTCTTATCACCCATTTGCATTGCATATGAAAAGATGTTGTAATATTTGAAATACCATGCTATATCTCATGGCCTTCCCAGCTGGTGCTGGTAGTAAAGAACCTCCCTGCCAATGCAGGAGATGTAAAAGATGCGGGTTTGATCCTTCAGTTTGGAAGATCCCCTGGAGGAGGGCATGGCTACCCACTCGAAAACTCCATGGACAGAGAAGCCTGGAAGTGTATGGTCATAGGGTCACAAAGAGTCAGATACAACTGAAGCAACTTAGCTCACATGCCTTATATCATATTCCTTAACCTTGACCTAATATATAATAGAAGAACTGTGAAAGAAAATGGAAAGCATGGGGAAAAGAGAATGAATGGAATTTTTTCCCCATATATATTACTGTGCCCCTTTTAAGTTTATGTGGATGAATTGCTTTTCCTAGAAGGTATGCTTAAGAAGCAAAATTTAGATGGAGTTAAGGGCATTCTGAAAGAGATGGGAATACCAGACTACCTGACCTGCCTCCTGAGAAATTTGTATGCAGGTCAGGAAGCAACAGTTAGAACTGGACATGGAACAACAGACTGGTTCCAAATAGGAAAAGGAGTACGTCAAGGCTGTATATTGTCACCCTGCTTATTTAACTTCTATGCAGAGTACATCATCAGAAACGCTGGGCTGGAAGAAACACAAGCTGGAATCAAGATTGCCAGGAGAAATATCAATAACCTCAGATATGCAGATGACACCACCCTTATGGCAGAAAGTGAAGAGGAACTAAAAAGCCTCTTGATGAAAGTGAAAGTGGAGAGTGGAAAAGTTGGCTTAAAGCTCAACATTCAGAAAACGAAGATCATGGCATTAGGTTCCATCACTTCATGGGAAATAGATGGGGGAACAGTGGAAACAGTGTCAGACTTTATTTTTCTGGGCTCCAAAATCACTGCAGATGGTGACTGCAGCCATGAAATTAAAAGACGCTCACTCCTTGGAAGGAAAGTTATGACCAACCTAGATAGCATATTCAAAAGCAGAGACATTACTTTGCCAACAAAGGTCCGTCTAGTCAAGGCTATGGTTTTTCCTGTGGTCATGTATGGATGTGAGAGTTGGACTGTGAAGAAGGCTGAGCGCCCAAGAATTGATGCTTTTGAACAGTGGTGTTGGAGAAGACTCTTGAGAGTCCCTTGGACTGCAAGGAGATCCAACCAGTGCATTCTGAAGGAGATTAGCCCTGGGATTTCTTTGGAAGGAATAATGCTAAAGCTGAAACTCCAGTACTTTGGCCACCTCATGCAAAGAGTTGACTCATTGGAAAAGACTCTGATGCTGGGAGGGATTGGGGGCAAGAGGAGCAGGGGACGACAGAGGATGAGATGGCTGGATGGCATCACTGACTTGATGGACGTGAGTCTGAGTGAACTCCGGGAACTGGTCATGGACAGGGAGGCCTGGCGTGCTGCGATTCATGGGGTTGCAAAGAGTCGGACATGACTGAGCGACTGAACTGAACTTACTGAACTGAAGGGCATGTGACCGGGCTTCCCTGGTAGCTCAGATGGTAAAGAATCTGCCCGCTATGTGGGAGACCTGGGTTCAATCCCTGGGTTGGGAAGATCCCCTGGAGGGAGGCATTTTAATCCACTCCAGATTCTCGCCTGGAGAATCCCCATGGGCAGAGGTGCCTGGTGGGCTACAGTCCGTGGTGTTGCAAAGAGTCAGATATGACTGAAAGACTAAGAACAGCTCAGCACAGGGCATGTGAACACAAGCCAAAATCATCTCAAAGGTAACGGATGTTGAGCTCCAAACTTTCTAGGCAATACTGAGCATAGCCGTGAGACTCTATCTATCTGACCTTCCTTAGAGGCTTTATTTGTTCAGAAACTCTGATTTGCCCCTCTCATCAATCACACTTGGTGATTCTCCACCCCTCATGTCTAGACCTCCATTCACTGCTGAAACGTATATTAAAAACTGTGCAATTACAGTCTCTTGAGCTATTAGGAGGTGATGAAGTGTGAATGAAAAGTTTTTACTATCAAGTTTCATGTATTACAAACAGTCTTATGATGCAACTGAAGAAAAAGAATAGTGAACATAATTTTTTTTCAATGAACGCCAGATTATAAAATATACCAAGTCATTGCAGTAAATGTATCTAAAGCTACAATACTGAGAAAAATACTAGAAGAAAAACACAGTCAATGTGACAAATCTTAATAGCAAAACAAGAAATATTTTTGAAAGCAGGGAATAAAATTAGAAGCTTTTATTCAACATACACATGTTTTTGAACAAAATGGGAAAAAGCTGTGTGTAACATGTAACAAATTTAGTAAGCAGATTATTAAATTGAGTTTAAAACATAGTTTTGCTCCATCATGTCTGGCAGAAGTAATATTTCTGTGCTGAATATTTTTGTGTTGAAACAATGTTTTAGCCTTAGGGAGCTCATTTATTGTGATTTATACTGTACTTTTTTATATCAAGTACATTATACAGTTTCTTGTATTTTTATAAATAACAACTAAGAAAGCAACATTATTTAAATGAAAAGATATGTTTAGCATAAAATATTACTCATTTTCAAAATTTACCAAATACATTAATGAAGCAAAGTAAAGACAATTTCTTAAGTTTGACACTATATTCTATATTTCCAGTTGTTTCCTTAGGAAAAAATTCTGTTTGGAAGGTCAGGATGAAAGTGTCTAGCCTTACCTCCAAGAGGCTGGCTGCTGTCCAGGCTGAGGAAAATATTTTCCTTCAGTGGCACTCCTGGCCAGAACCTGGAATCCCAGAAAGGCCAGCAGTGGGCAGGACTCCCAGTTTCGGCAGACTAAATTAGGGTTTAAGCCTATCTTTGTTCCACTCATACATGCAAATAATTAAAAGCCAGTTTTTTCCTCATTTTTATCCTTTTCAATAATATTGGTACTTAGTTCAATGCTTTGGTCATGAAAATTATTTAATCTTTTTAATATGGTGATAATAACATCTCAGTTCCTTACCACATCCTAGCACACACATCAGCACCATTATGGTTCAGAAGTGCAGAAATGACTGGACTCTCAAGATCCCTATGATATCCATACTTCCTTCAGCTGTTATCTTGTGTATTTAAGTTTCTGCTTAATCTCTATCATCTAATTTTAGTAATCTGTCATGTTCTAGTAGACTTATTATTCCTAGGATTGCTTTGTCTTTTCTTTGTTTTAGGTTGCTTTGGCAGGTTGGTTTGTTTTGATTTTGATTTTATTTGATTTCTGTTTTTGTTGTTGTTGTTGTCGTTTGTTTGTTTTTAGCCAGAGTGTATGTTCCTTCTTTCTTCTCTATAAGGTATTTTGCTTCAGTTCTATTCAACCCTGTTTGAAAGTGTGTTTTTCTGAAATGAGCCATGTTATTACCTCCGGCACATATCTTTATCTTTAATTAGATGACATATGCACACATACTGCCCCAATCTATTCGTAATTTCAAAAGCCACAAGAAAAATGTTAGAAAACAAAGCAATTGTCTCCTAATGCCAGCATTTGCTGTCTAACATCTTATTTGTCTATTTGCTTTGAATTGGGTTCATACATAGCTTCTTCAGATCCTTCTGCTTCAAGGATATTGTACTTCATCTGTGAAGGAAATAATGGCAGTTTTTCTCAAAAACATATTTTGGTCTGTAAGTAAATAGTACATTATCACAAGATCACTCTTGCCTCCAACTATTGCACAGAACTGCACCACTTGTTACAATAGATAAATCTGTGTTCTTGTAGACCATTAGGAACATTTTGAAAAGGGGCTTTGGAACCTGCCTTTTCTCATACTGTAAACAAAGTACTAGCTAGCAAATTAAAATGTAAGCAATCATTTCACAAGAATTGTTTATTGTTGGTCGAAACTAATAGCCATTGTACAAAGCAGCATCAGGCTTCAATATTCTCAATAGGATATTCTCTTGATTATTTATCATCTGAAGATTTTTTTGCAGTAGATTATTTCTGAAGATTTTTTTTTTTGTAGCAGACTATTTCAGAACTTGATTTTATTAACAGTTTCTTGCCTAAATAGAGATCACTTAAGAAGCTTATAATTCAGTTAAATAGCAGGCACTGAAATATTCATTACTGTATGTCTCTTTCATATCTTACTCAAAAGAGTTTAAATGTACCCAGTGGTCATAGTTCAATAAATATCTTACATATTTTATAACTTTATATTATTTTCCTCAGAGAAGCAGCATTTTATGTGTATGTCTACTCTTGTTCATTGAGAATTACTTGTGCCCTAATGTTTTCATAAATTCTATTCTTTCCATAATGCATATGTGCTCAGTGCTCAGATGTGTCCAACTCTCTGCAACTCCAGAGACTGTAGCCCCCCAGGCTCCTTAGTCCATGGAATTTTCCAGGCAAGAATACTTGTGTGGATTGCCATTTCCTACTCCAGGGGATCTTCCTGACCCAGGGATCAAACCTGTGTCTCCTGTGTCTCTGGCATTGGTTGGCAGATTCTTTACCACTGTACCACCTCGGAAGCCCCATTCTTTCCATACTATTAATCTCATTAAGTAAATGTTCATTATTCTCACTATTTCTAAATCAATAACATATTTTGAATGTTAAAGAAAGCCACATTTTAATAGACTAGAGCACATAGTTTAAGGGAATATAAAAGCATTTTTAACTGTATACCTGATTTTAATAATAGACTGGTTTAAGACTTTCCTGATAGTCCAGTGGTTAAGAATCCACCTGTTAATTCAGGGTACATGAATTTTATCCCTGGTCCCGGAAGGTCCCACATGCCAGGAGGCAACTAAGCCCTTGTGCCAGCACTACTGAGTCTGCACTCTAGAGCCAGTGAGCCGCAACTACCGAAGCCCGCATGTTCTAGATAGAGCCTACACTATGTAACGAGAGACGCCACCACAGTGAGAAGCCTGAGTATTGCAACTAGAGAGTAGCCCCCACTCGCCACAACTAGAGAAAGCCCATGCAGAAATGAAGACCCAGCACAGCCATACATACATACATATTTTAAGAATAATAAAAAATCATAGAGTGATTTAAAGAGAAATCAAAATTTAAAAGATATTTTGAAAGTGTCATAAATTATTATTAGAAGGACATGTGACTTCTTATTTCTGATGAGGCATTTTTCAAAGTACTGTTATTTCCTATTTTTCCATGTACCTCATTTATTCCTTTCTAAATTCCTTAAAAAAAAAGCTTTATTTTTAAACCAAACATTTATTTGAAATAACACAGCATCCAGCTTATGTTAGAAGTACAAACGCTTTTTTAAAAAAATTACAATTAACTCTACCATCAATACCAATGTAACAAGTGAACATTTAAAACTTGTTTTTGATGTTATATAATGTTGTTGCTATAAATTAAATGTCTTATTTCCTTATGGATAATGGGAATGAAAGGGGTATTTCAGGTATAAACCATTTGATTACAGAAAATAAAGTCATTCTAGGATGACTAAGGGAAAATACATGTACGGTGTCATACAGGAGTTGATGTTGAAACATTAGAGCCTGAGTACTCTGAAGCTAGACATTTATATTTCTAAGCCAATTGTGTGGACAGTGATACTTGAATTCCAGATATATCCCCCTGTGGCTCTAATAATTGGAGCTGATATTTGTCTCTGGAGAACTACTTTGCTTTTGGAGGCAGTTATATGGACACCATGCTTATCTTCCTATATCACAATATGCTTCACACTGCTGTTAAGACTATCTTTTGAAAAAAAAAAAAAAAATTACCCAAATACATGAAGACAGCCATACTTCATTAAGCTCATTTTTATTCCATAGCATAATATATAAGTCTCTGAAAAATATGGTTTATCTCTCTCTCTCCAGTTACCATAGCTCCAACTTGTTGAATCCCTTATCACCTCACAAGTGGATCATGTGATTTAGTGCCTCAAAGCTACTACTTTCAATATGCCTTATCCTTTTCTAGATTCCATACATATGCATTAAATACTATATTCATTTTCCTCTTTCTGACTTCCTATATGTATGACAGGCTCTAGGTTCATCCACCTCAGTAGAACTGACTCAAATTCATTTTCATGGCTGCATCAATTTCATTATACATATGTACTACATAGTATTTATCCATTCATCATTTGTAGGGAAGGAAAGGAGATGCAGACATAGAGAATGGGCTTGTGAACACAGTTGAGGGGGGGAGGGCAGAAAGTGGGACAAATGGAGAAAGAAGCTTCAACACATACACAGTATTGGGTATGAGATGGATAGCTGGTGAGAAGGTAAGAAGTTGCTGTGTAGCACAGGGAGCCCAGTCTGGTGCTCTGTGATAACCTGAAGGGATGGGATAGGGGGATGCTAGGGAGGGAGGAGATGTATGTCTAATTACGGCTGATTTGTGCTGCTGTATGGCAGAAACCAACACAACACTGTAAATTTTTTAAAACAATTAAATTTTTAAAAAAGGAAAAAAAAAACAACAAAAAAAAACACCCCGCTACTACTCTCACAATTGCCTTCAGTTTCTATACTTCTTTGGCAACTTTTTTTTTATCTAGTTGTTAAATACACAGCTCAAAATTTACATCTATACACTTTTAATCAATCTGTTCATCTACCTATTTACAAGGATATCCACTTCCAGTAATGGAAGACAAAAGGAAATAAATACCTCGAAGGACAATTTTAACTGAAGAACTTTCTATATGTACTACATAGAGGCCTTTCTCTGGGTAATATCTATGGGAAAACAGAAGTTGAGAGTGGTGTGGTTGGCATTTGGAACTTTCTTAGGGTGGATGTGGAAGATTTAGCTAGGATGGGTGATTTATCTAGAAGTCTGAGTAGCACTTTTGATCGCTGCAATGGAAAAGGAGGAGGGGCAAAAATATAAGACAGAGACATAGCTCGAAGAGCGACAGGAGAACCAGGAAGACCACAGCAGCAAACCCAGAGTCACGGTGCCTGATTTAGAGTAAGGTTTGATCAGAAAGAATTCCACCTTCACCTCCTCCCGCTACCTCCCATTCACCACTGACTAGTCTCTCCCCACCAGGTTAAGAAGAGCTGAGTAACACATAGCAGTGTAATTCTGCTGGATTTCAACAAAAGTTATGAGGCATACTAAAAAGTAAGAATAACAGATCGAAAGGACAAGCAGTTTTCAGAATCACAGATGTATGAAGTAACAGACAAAATTTTAGATGATTCTAACTAACATGCTAAAGGTTCTAATGTTAAAAAAGGAGAAAACAGAAATGTTAGGAGAAACAGTAATATGCATACCTATGGCTGATTCATGTTGATATATGACAAAAACCAATACAACATTTTAAAGTAATTATTCTTCAATTAAAAACAAATAAAGAATAGTTGGTGTTGGAAATAATTTTAGATTTGCTGAAACTCAATAATACTAAGAATTTCCATATGCCCTTCCATCAATTTCTCCTAATCTCAAAATCTTATATAACCATGGTATATTTATCAAAACAGACATTAATTTGATATAATATGTAGTCTGAAGTAAACTACAGATTTGTATTTGATTTTTCAACTAAACGTTTTTTGTTTTGTTTTTTCTTCTGTTTCAGGACACAATCTGTGGTATCGTGTTGCACTCAGTCAGGTCTCTTAAATCTTCTCTAATCTCTAATAGATCTTGCTGCTGCCGCTGCTGCTAAGTCGCTTCAGTTGTGTCTGACTCTGTGCGACCCCACAGACGGCAGCTCACCAGGCTCCCCCGTCCTTGGGATTCTCAGGCAAGAACACTGGAGTGGATTGCCATTTCCTTCTCCAATGCATGAAAGTGAAAAGTGAAAGTGAAGTTGCTCAGTCGTGTCCAACTCTTCGCGACCCCATGGACTTCAGTTTACCAGGCTCCTCCGTCCATGGGATTTTCCAGGCAAGAGTACTGGATTGGGGTGCCATTGCCTTCTCCGCTAATAGATCTTAGGCTTTCCTTATCACTGGGACTTTGATATTTTTAAAGACTACTAATTGAGACTTCCCTGGTGGCTCAGACGATAAAGCATCTGCTTATAATGCAGGAGACCCAGGTTCGCTCCCTGGGTTGAGAAGATCCCCTGGAGAAGGGAATGGCAACCCACTCCAGTACTCTTGCCTGGAAAATTCCATGGACAAAGAAGACTGGTAGGCTACAGTCCATGGGATGTCCCTCCATTTTGGTTTGCCTGATGTTGCTTCATGGTAAGCAAATGTAATTTTAAAGATAATACACTTTTTACTTCTGTACTAATCAATCCATTGACTTTTCCTTTCACAGAAATGTTCTAGATTCAAAGCTACCACATGTCTGTGCAGACCTTGCACTGAACAGTACTGGGGTTTCAATTTCCACTATCAGATCAGATCAGATCAGTTGCTCAGTCGTGTCCGACTCTGTGACCCCATGAATCACAGCACGCCAGGCCTCCCTGTCCATCACCAACTGAAGGAGTTCACTCAAACCCACGTCCATCTAGTCAGAGATGCCATCCAGCCATCTCATCCTCTGTCATCCACTTTTCCTCCAACCCCCAATCCCTCCCAGCATCAGATCTTTTCCAATGAGTCAACACTTCGCATGAGGTGGCCAAAGTACTGGAGTTTCAGCTCTAGCATCATTCCTTCCAAAGAAATCCCAGGGCTGATCTCCTTCAGAATGGACTGGTTGGATCTCCTTGCAGTCCAAGGGACTCTCAAGAGTCTTCTCCAACACCACAATTCAAAAGCATCATTTCTTTGGCACTCAGCCTTCCTCAAAGTCCATACATGACCACAGGAAAAACCCTAGCCTTGACTAGACGAAACTTTGTTGGCAAAGTAATGTCTCTGCTTTTGAATATGCTGTCTAGGTTGGTCATAACCTTCCTTCCAAGGAGTAAGCGTCTTTTAGTTTCATGGCTGCAGTCACCATCTGCAGTGATTTTGGAGCCCAGAAAAATAAAGTCTGACACTGTTTCCACTGTTTCCCTATCTATTTCCCATGAAGTGGTGGGACTGGATTCCATGATCTTCATTTTCTGAATGTTGGGCTTTAAGCCAACTTTTCCACTCTCCACTTTGACTTTCATCAAGAGGCTTTTGAGTTCCTCTTCACTTTCTGCCATAAGGGCGGTGTCATCTGCATATCTGAGGTTATTGATATTTCTCCCAGGAATCTTGATTCCAGCTTGTGTTTCTTCCAGTCCAGCATTTCTCATGATGTACTCTGCATAGAAGTTAAATAAACAGGGTGACAATATACAGCCTTGACGAACTCCTTTTCCTATTTGGAACCAGTCTGTTGTTCCATGTCCAGTTCTAACTGTTGCTTCCTGACCTGCATACAGATTTCTCAAGAGGCAGATCAGGTGGTCTGGTATTCCCATCTCTTTCAGAATTTGCCACACTTTATTGTGATCCATATAGTCAAAGGTTTTGGCATAGTCAATAAAGCAGAAATAGATGTTTTTCTGGAACTCTCTTGCTTTTTCTATGATCCAGTGGATGTTGGCAATTTGATCTCTGGTTCCTCTGCCTTTTTAAAACCAGCTTGAACATCAGGAAGTTCACGGTTCACATATTGCTGAAGCCTGGCTTGGAGAATTTTGAGCATTGCTTTGCTAGCGTGTGAGATGAGTGCAATTGTACAGTAGTTTGAGCATTCTTTGGCATTGCCTTTCTTGGGGATTGGAATAAAAACTGACTTTTCCAGTCCTGTGGCCACTGCTGAGTTTTCCAAATTTGCTGGCATATTGAGTGCAGCACTTTCACAGCATCATCTTTCAGGATTTGGAATACCTCAACTGGAATTCCATCACCTCCACTAGTTTTGTTCGTAGTGATGCTTTCTAAGGCCCACTTGACTTCACATTCCAGGATATCTGGCTCTAGGTCAGTGATCACACCATCGTGATTATCTGGGTCATGAAGATCTTTTTTGTACAGTTCTTCTGTGTATTCTTGCCATCTCTTCTTAATATCTTCTGCTTCTGTTAGGTCCATACCATTTCTGTCCTTTATCGAGCTCATCTTTGCATGAAATGTTCCTTTGGTATCTCTGAATTTCTTGAAGAGATCCCTAGTCTTTCCCATTCTGTTGTTTTCCTCTCTTTCTTTGCATTGATCACTGAAGAAGGCTTTCTTATCTCTTCTTGCTATTCTTTGGAACTCTGCATTCAGATGTTATATCTTTCCTTTTCTCCTTTGCTTTTCACTTCTCTTCTTTTCACAGCTATTTTTAAGGCCTCCCCAGAAAGCCATTTTGCTTTTTTGCATTTCTTTTCTATGGGAATGGTCTTGATCCCTGTCTCCTGTATAATGTCATGAACCTCATTCCATAGTTCATCAGGCACTCTATCTATCAGATCTAGTCCCTTAAATCTATTTCTCACTTCCACTGTATAATCATAAAGGATTTGATTTAGGTCATACCTGAATGGTCTAGTGGTTTTCCCTACTTTCTTCAATTTAAGTCTGAATTTGGCAATAAGGAGTTCATGGTCTGAGCCAAAGTCAGCTCCTGGTCTTGTTTTTGCTGACTGTATAGAGCTTCTCCATCTTTGGCTACAAAGAATATAATCAATCTGATTTCGGTGTTGACCCTCTGGTGATGTCCATGTATAGAGTCTTCTCTTGTGTTGTTGGAAGAGGGTGTTTGCTATGACCAGTGCCTTCTCTTAGCAGAACTCTATTAGTCTTTGCCCTGCTTCATTCTGTATTCCAAGGCCAAATTTCCCTGTTCCTTGACTTCCTACTTTTGCATTCCAGTCCCCTATAATGAAAAGGACATCTTTTTTGGGTGTTAGTTCTACAAGGTCTTGTAGGTCTTCATAGAACCGTTCAACTTCAGCTTCTTCAGCGTTACTGGTTGGGGCATAGACTTGGATTACTTTGATATTGAATGGTTTGCCTTGGAAACAAACAGAGATCATTCTGTCGTTTTTGAGATTGCATCCAAGTACTGCATTTCGGACTCTTTTGTTGCCCATGATGGCTACTCTATTTCTTCTGAGGGATTCCTGCCCGCAGTAGTAGATATTATGGTCATCTGAGTTAAATTCACCCATTCCAGTCCATTTGAGTTAGCTGATTCCTAGAATGTCAACATTCACTCTTGCCATCTCTTGTTTGACCACTTCCAATTTGCCTTGATTCATGGACCTGACATTCCAGGTTCCTATGCAATATTGCTCTTTACAGCATCGGACCTTGCTTCTATCACCAGTCACATCCACAGCTGGGTATTCTTTTTGCTTTGGCTCCATCCCTTCATTCTTTCTGGAGTTATTTCTCCACTGATCTCCAGTAGTATATTGGGCACTTACTGACCTGGGGAGTTTCTCTTTCAGCATCCTATCATTTTGCCTTATCATACTGTTCATGGGGTTCTCAAGGCAAGAATACTGAAGCGGTTTGCCATTCCCTTCTCCAGTGGACCACATTCTGTCAGATCTCTCCACCATGACCAGCCCGTCTTGGGTTGCCCCACGGGCATGGCTTAGTTTCATTGAGTTAGACGAGGCTGTGGCCCTAGTGTGATTAGATTGACTAGTTTTCTGTGAGTATGGTTTCAGTGTGTTTGCACTCTGATGCCCTCTTGCAACACCTACCATCTTACTTGGGTTTCTCTTACCTTGGGCATGGGGTATCTCTTCACGGCTGCTCCAGCAAAGCACAGTCATTACTCCTTACCTTGGATGAGGGGTATCTCCTCACCGCCACCCTTCCTGACCTTCAATGTGGGATAGCTCCTCTAGGCCCTCCAGCGTTTGCGCAGCCATGGCTCCTTGGACGTGGGGTTGGTCCTCCTGGCCACCACCCCTGGCCTTGGTCATGTGGTTGCTCCTCCCCGCCGCCGCCCTTGGCCTCGGGCTTAGGGTGTGGGGTAGCTCCTCCCGCCCGTCGACCCTGGCCTCCGGCTTGGGGCGTGGGGTATCTCCGCCACTGCCCCTGACCTTGGACGCGGGGTAACTCTTCTCGTCGCCACCCCTGGCTATAGTATTGTATTTATTTTTTCACATGGTCCCCAGACTAAAAAAACAGTTGTATTCTATAAATACTTTGGGAATGTAAATTACTTTAATTATTAATCCACTGGAGGGAAATTCACATTTGCAAATATATATGTTTTAACAAGTTACTGTTTCTATGGCATGGCACATTTATTAATTTTTGTTAGGAAACCTCAGAATTTGACTACCCTGTAACAGCCTCTTGTCCATACATCACAGCTACCCAAATCAAAAGATATGAGTGCAATCCTCAAATTCAATATTAATTTCCCCCAATTTCCTTTACTTTTACAGAGCTTCATTGCAAAAATTCTAGTTCTACTGAGGTTTCCATTTTAGACCTTTTTTTCCCCCCTAGTAGATCCGTTCTCTTCACAAATCATACAATGAGGAAATATTTTCTTCATAGTCTCAATTGCAAGAATTGAACATCTCAAGACTGTGATAAAGATACATAGAAAGTAACATTCAAAAAAAAACCATACATAAAAGAAATTCAGATTTTGGGAGGATTAAAAGAATTCATAGATACCCTGGAAACCTGTCAGACAAGTGAATTCCACGGTAAAATGCATTCGGAAAAAATAATTATGCTGCTTTCCATTTTGGGGGCCATATGCATTAAAATGTTAAATAGATTTTGAAATAAGTTCTAATGACGTTTTTCTATCCTTCCTTTATTCTCAGTGGGAATTTGTTTTAATACATTTTAGATGCCAGTCTTAGCATTAAAATTCTGTAAGAATAGAACATAATAAAAGTTATCTACCTTTTTCTACCCTAATATCCTACTATTAGATGCAATTTTATGTTTCTAATTAACAACTTAAAAAGTGGTTTAAAATAGGTTATTTAAATATATCTATGGGAAACTGAAATATTTTATACATATTAAAAGACTTTGCAAAATTTTAAATACTACACATATTGGCTTCCTTAAACAAGAAAATACGATTGGTTTTCATTTCCTTTCCTAAGGCCTGGAAACTCAAAAGAATAATTAGATTCTTCCTGAAACTGAATTCTATAATGTATGTGAAACAGGGTTATGCTGTGCTTAGTCGCTCAGTCATGTCCAACTCTTTGTGACCCCATGGACTGTCGCCCGCCAGGCTCCTCTGTCCATGGGGATTCCCCAGGCAAAAATACTGGAGTGGCTAGCCTTTCTCTTCTTCAGGGTATCTTTCCAACCCAGGGATTGAATCCAGGTTTCCCACATCATGGAAAGATTCTTCACTGTCTGAGCCACCAGGGAAGCCCAAGAATATTGGAGTGAGTAGCCTATCCTTTTTCTAGGGGAACTTCCTGACCTAGGAATCGAACCGGGGTCTCCTGCATTGCAGACAGATTCTTTACCAGCTGAGCTACCTGGGAAGCCATGAAACAGGGTACTAGAATATGAATTACCTGAGTTTGTCTTCAGCAAGACAGCAGTTACTTCTACTCACTATCAATCTGAATATTTTCTTTTCTTTTTTTTAATTTATTTATTTTAATTGGAGGCTAATTACTTTACAATATTGTATTGGTTTTGCCATAGATCAACATGAATCCACCACGGGTGTACACGTGTTCCCAACCCTGAACCCCCCTCCCACCTCCCTCCCCATACCATCCCTCTGGGTCATCCCAGCGCACCAGCCCCAAGCATCCTGTATCCTGCATTGAACCTGGACAGGTGATTCGTTTCTTATATGATATTATATATGTTTCATTGCCATTCTCCCAAATCATCCCACCCTGTCCCTCTTCCACAGAATCCAAAAGACTGTTCTTTACATCTGTGTCTTTTTTGCTGTCTCACATACAGGGTTTTCAATATTTCTCCATATACAAATCTTCTAAAATTTGTTTTCATTTAGTCAGTCATTTATATAACTTCTCATTGTAAATCTTAAATCCTTAATCCTTATATATAATAACTGACACAATCTTGAAACGTATGATTCTCTTTTTAAAGTGACACAATATTATCATTTTGACCATTTAAAATTATTTCTGGATCCAGAGTCCTGATCAAATGAGAAAGCTCATAAAATAGACACATAAAACAGAAAACTGATCAGTGGTTTATTTCTTTTTAAAAAGTTATTTTGCAAGAGGTTAAGTGTTCTTGCTTAGGCAAAAAAAAAAAAAAAAAAAAAAAAGGAGGTTTCCATGGTGTCTCAGATGATAAAGAATCTGACTGCAATGCAACAGACCTGGGTTTGATTCCTGGGTCAGAAAGATCCCCTGGAGAAGGGAATGGCTACCAACTCCAGTATTCTTGCCTGGAGAATTCCATGGACAGAATTTTAATGCTAAGACTGGCATCTAAAATTTATTAAAACAAATTCCCTTTGAGAATTCCATAGCCTGGGGGGCTACATTCCATGGGGTTGCAAAGAGTCAGACAGGATTGAGCAACTAACGCTTTCATTTTCAGCAAAATTATGAAGTGGGAAATTTATTTTTAACTTGATCTTTCCTCTCTTTCTGTATTCTTCTTAATTACCACACTGTTCTGGGTCTAGTGTCCATATGTTTTTACTTCAAAAGCTATATCTGTCAAATTTAAATAATTATAATCTTAAATTACTCTTTCTCATCACACGTTAAACCCTAGAAACTCTGACCCACCCTAGATGATTTTCCCAGCTGCTCAAATTATCTCTCAGACCATTCAATGTATTTCTCAATTCTGTGTGTTACTCACTCAAACTTTACAAAAATCTGATTTTAATCATCTAAAAAAGAATTCACAAATCCTCCTAGTGGAGAAGATATTTGTGGATGAATATATTTGAGGATGATTCTTATATTAAATATCATGCTGAAATAAATGAAATCAGGGATAAAGTGGTAAGATAATAGACCCTGCAGTCTGTTTTCAGCAGAAGAGCTTTAAAAATATTTACTATATATAATTTTATGTTAACTGTATACACTAACTAAACTATTATAATGAAATTTTCCCTGTGCTAATTTTGCACTTCTCTACAATAACTTGAATTCTACTGCCTTTTTGTGTTTATATTATGAATTCATTTAATTTCATTCACCTTATTCATTGTAGAAGTTTCTATTTTATAGATCTTAAGACACACATCAATGAGCCAAATTATGATGTTGCAATGCTTTACTTCACTGTTCCTTCTGTTCATGCTATGCATTCAGTTACTAGTGTATTAGAATTTTTGTAGGGCAATTACCTATTGAGGATGAAATTTATTTTACTTATTTTCTTTGATGAGAAGTACAAATATTTCTGATATTTCAGAAGCTATTTATTTAGCTGGAAAGAACACTAAAACAATGAAAATAAACCTATTAAATTAGTTTGGAAAAGAAAAACCTTAAAATAGTGAATTAAGAATATACTTTTTTTGTAAATGAAAGTATTGTTGCTGTTCAGTCGCTAAGTAGTGTCCAACTCTGCGACCCCATGGACTGTGGCAAGCCAGGCTTCCTTGTCCTTCATTATCTCCCTGAGTTTGCTCAAACTCACGTTCATTGAGTCAGTGATGCCATCCAACCATGGTATATGTATAGGCAGAAATCATCTATATGAATGAAGCAGACATATCTGTCAATCATCTGAAGTATAAGCATATGTTATTTAATAGTATTAAATTATACACACAATAAAAATATTTTAGTACAACATACCAAAATATACTAACTTATAATCCTTTCTAGCCACAAATATGATTATCAAAACAACCCTACTTATATATCTTTTAATTTATTAAGTGTATTTTCTATAACTATGGTAAGAACTCATTCAAATGCAAGTATTTTGCAGAAGTCACACTGGAAAGTAATTTCTTATATTCTTAACTTTCTATCTCTTATGATCTTGTCTTTCTTTCCCATTAGAATGAATCTTTTCTTCAAAACAGTTGTTTATGCTTGCCATTTTCAAGTTTCTACTCCCAATTTCTCTTGAGCTAACTTCAATAAACTTCAAGTTAGACATCCAATAAATCTACTTTCATTCTTCACTCTTCCTAAGACATTTATTTTTATACACAGACCTTATAACTGTTTATCATTGATAATGTCAGGCTCTTACTCTCATTTCTGTTCATTCTCATGCACAGACTACAACTCCTTGACCTCAGTAGAACCTTAAACCCTTCTGACACTGTAACATATTATTTACTGGCCTTCAGATGTTTGTAACACCTTATAGGAGGCAGTGACCAAAATCATCCCAAAGAAAAAGAAATGCAAGAAGGCAAAATGGTTGTCTGAGAAGGCTTTACAAACAGCTGAGAAAAGAAGAGAAGTGAAATGCAAAGGAGAAAGGGAAAGATATACCCAACTGAGGGCTTCCATGGTGGCTCAGATGATAAAGAATCTGCCTATAGTGCAGGAGACCAGGGTTCAATCCCTGGGTTGGGAAGATCCCCTGGAGAAGGGAAAGGCTACCCACTCTAGTATTCTTGCCTGGAGATCCCATGAACCGAGGAGCCTTGTGGGCTACAGTGTGTGGGGTTGCAAAGAGTTGAACATGACTGAGCAACTAAGCACAGAGACACACACATACCCAACTGAATGCAGAGTTCCAGAGAATAGCAAGGAGAGATAAGGAAGGCTTTTTAAGTGAACAATGCAAAGCAATAAAGGAAAATGATAGAATGGGAGAGACTAGATATCTCTTGAAGGAAATTGGAGATACCAAGGGAAAATTTCATGCAAAGATGTGCACAATAAAGGAGAGAAACTGCAAGGACCCAACAGAAACTGAAGCGATTAAGAGGAGGTGGCAAGAATACACAGAACTATACAAAAAAGGTCTTTATGACCCAGATAACCACAATGGTGTGGCCACTCACCTGGAGCACTCACCTGTAGTCACTTCATATCCTGGAGTGTGAAGTCAAGTGGGCCTTAGGAAGCATTACTACAAACAAAGCTAGTGGAGGTGATGGAATTCCAGCTGAGCTATTTCAAATCCTCAAAGATGATGCTGTTAAAATGCTGCACTTAATATGCCAGCAAATTTGGAGAGGGAAGGCTGGCGTGTTGTAGTCCACGTTGTCATAAAGAGTAGGACATGACTTAGTAACTGAACAATGACAGCAACAATCTACTGCTCATTTTTATTTTACCTCAATCCATCTTGGGCTTCCCTGGTGGCTCAGATGGTAAAGAATCACCTGCAATGTGGGAGACCTGGGTTCGATCCCTGGATTGGGAAGATACCCTGGAGAAGGAAACAGCAACCCATTCCAGTATTCTGGCCTGGAGAATTCTATGGATTGTTATAGTCCATGAGGTCCCAAAGAGTCAGACATGACAGAATGCCTTTCACTCACTCACTCAATCCATCTTAAATAACATGATCTGACCCCATGGACTGTAGCCTACCAGGCTCCTCAGTCCATAGGATTCTCCAGGCAAGGATACAAGAGTGGGTTGCCATTTCCTTCTCCAGGGATCTTCCCAACCCAGGGATCAAACCCGGGTCTCCCGCATTGCAGGCAGACACTTTACCGTCTGAGCCACACTTTGCTGATAAATAACACGATCAGTGGAACCCAAAGCCATTCTGATCCTCTAACATATTATTTACTGGACTCATTCCCTTTAATATATTTTTGCAATGCAATATACTTTGCATTGCCATCACTCCCTTTAATATATTTTTGACTTCCTGTCATTTCTCCATGACTTATCTTAACTGGTTGAAAAACATCACAAATCTGAAGTCAAATACCCTCAAATTACACACTACATTTGTGTAGCTGAAAAGGCTGAAGAAAAACACAATATCATAATATCTCATCTCACTTCAGAACTCTGGCTGGGAACATGCAGTGCAGTTATAATGCCATCTAGCCATTGGATTGTGAAGTCACCTGGTCTGCGGGTCCTTCTGCTTGCTGTGCTGGAGATACCATCACAATTACCTCAAATTTCTCATTTCATAGAACCCTTAGTGTCTTGCTAATTTTCACATGGCACCCTTAGGTAAAAAGAAATACTGAACAGTTATTATTATAAGGTTATTAGATTAAGAAATGTATAAGTTAAAGTGAAAGTTGCTCAGTCCTATCTGACTCTTTGCCACCCCATGGACTATCCAATCCATGGAATTCTCCAGGCCAGAACATGGAGTGGGTAGCCAGTTCCCTTCTCCAGGGGATCTTCCCAACCCAGCAATCGAATCCAGGTCTCCCACATTGCAGGCAGATTCTTTACAAACTGAGCCACCAGGGAAGCCCAGATATGTATAAGGGTTTATATAAAAATGACAAAATATATGCACATAAATTGAAATAAAACATTGTAATTTCAACTTTAAATGACCGCAATCACTTACTAAGACATGAGAATCTTGTTGGGTGAGGCACAATTTCTCAATCCTAGGAATTATACGGGATGCCACCACCTTCATTTCCAGCTTTCACACTGATTTTCATGTACTACTTGCTGTACATCACAAAGCAACAACTAAAGCTCAGCTTTGCAAATGAATGATGCTTTCTAAAGGAATGCAGCACAATCTAATATTGGAATTGTGAACACTTCAACTCAGAGTAGTTAGCATAGAATCTGTTAGTTATCAAGTATCATTGTGATTCCTTCAAAAAAATTATCAATGTGAGTTCACTGCACTGTCTGGGTGCTCTTTGATGCAAAGGGGTAGAATTTCAGGACTACACTATATCATACCCTCACTTCTCAAACTTTTAACAATTCTTCCCTATCATTTAGTTAGTGGTTTTGATGCTTATTTCACTGAAAACAGAGAAAATTTAGGGGAAAACCTCCACAAGCTCCCACAAAATCGATGACTCCATCTCCTGAAATTGTGCTAATATGCCTCAGTTTATTTTGTTAAGACACTGTTAATTCTTGTGTTATTAGTAAAGGACAAATGGTCATTTGTGTCTCGATCCCATCCAAGTAATTTGGCTCTCTCATGCATCGGAAACTTTCCGACTTGACTATTCCATATTGACAGACAAACATGCTGTTACTTCTCCCACTGACTTTAAAGCATAACCCTTTAAAAGTTATCATCCATGTGTTTCTTCCTTTAGAGCAAAGTTCCTCCTCAAAGTAAGTTGTACAAAGTAAGTTGTACTTGTCTAAATGTTTCCTCTTCCCACTCTCTTGAACTTTCTCCACGCAAGTTTCATTCTCATCTCTCCCCTGGAAACTGGACCTACAGTTTATTATTCCAAACCTGACATACTTTGTCTTTGTATATCCTACATGCCTCCTTTACTCCCAGCCCTGCCAGCCTCTCAGGCTAATTTATCAACATCTAATTGATCTCTGAACTTCACAGTGTCATATAGATAAGCCCTTGTACTGTTTGTTTGTTTTTTTTTCCCCTATATACAGTCATTTCTATATACACTAATTTCCAGGTCTATGCCTTTAAATATTGTCTCTGCTAAGATCTGCCCTAGCCCCCACATTTATATATTCAAACCCTCAATTTCAGTGGCAAATATAGCTTCTTTTTAAAAAATTTCCTTCAAAATCATTTGTATCAGAATTTCCCTCTATCAGTTGTCATGAGTCTCTTCTTCCCAGTTTTTCAGGGTCAAACATTTTCTTGCTCATAGCATAACCTTTTCATGAACAATTCCTGCTTATTATTAACACAATCAATTCCCACCAGACCCACTGCTAATTTCTTGTTCTGAGACACTGCCATCTTTCACTGAATTAAAGTAAAAGCTTATGTTTGGCTTCCAGGCATCTTCCTTTATTCACCTTCTTTCCATTCTCAACACAACACTCTGTAGAACTATCTCAGATTATGTGATGACTCGACTTGCTCAATACCTTTAAATGGCTTCCCTTCTAACTCTGAGTTAAAGCCAGCAGGATTTGGTGCAACTCATTGTTGATGTTTGCTGACAAACTTCAGTCTACCCTCCTGCTTACCCAGTTGCTCCATGTATGTGCAAGCTGATAAGAAAGTGGGCATGCCTTCTCCTGGGAACAAGAAGCAGGTTCAAACTATGCAAGCCCTGCCTTCATTCACATGAACTCTTGCCCCAGCCCTTGTCCCTTAACCAATATAAAACCGAGCCAGTTGCTCTTCCCTGCGCTCTCAAGCCATTTTCAGACTGATACCCTGCTCTCCCCAGCAAGCTGCACTAGTGAGTAATAAATTCGTATTTAGTTGGCACATGTGTACATCATCGTGATTTCAACATCTGAAACAAACTTGGGGTAGGGAATCTACCCCACCTGCATAGGTAACCACAGCATCTGGTCACACACTACTCTGCAACCAAAATGGTTCATCAACAGTAATAGAATCGTACAATCAGTTGTAGGATATTGGTAACATGGTATAGTGAAAAACAATAAAAACAGTAAATTGTACACTACATGTAAAACATGCATGAATCTTAAAATACATATACATATATGTATATGTATATATGTACATAAATACACACACCACACACACACACACATATATTGCTAAATGAAAGATGCCAGACAGAAAAGAATGTATAAAGTATGATTCCATTCACATAAATCTCAAGATCAAGGAAAACTAGTCTAAGATCAAAGTGTTTAAAGTCATAAAAACAATTACCTTTAAGGAAGGTAATGATTTGGACAGGGCAGGATGGAGGTTTCCAAAGTACTAAACGTATTTTACACCTTGATCTGGGTTTTCCTTAATGGTTATGTTAAAACTGTAAAAAGTCATTAGGCTTTATACTTATAACTGGTGTCCTTTCAGTTCAGTTCAGTCACTCAGTCGTGTCCGACTCTTTGCGACCCCATGAATTGCAGCACGCCAGGCCTCCCTGTCCATCACCAACTCCCAGAGTTCACTCAGACTCACGTCCATCGAGTCAGTGATGCCATCCAGCCATCTCATCCTCTGTCGTCCCCTTCTCCTCCTGCCCCCAATCCCTCCCAGCATCAGAATCTTTTCCAATGAGTCAACTTTTCACATGAGGTGGCCAAAGTACTGGAGTTTCAGCCTTAGCATCATTCCTTCCAAAGATGTCCTTTACACTTCAATAAAAATTATGTTATACTTCAGCTGAAATGTAAGATAAATAAGTTGTTGTAGTAATTTAATTTTCTACCTGAAACTATGGAACAACTTAAAGAATAATTTTTGAATTTTTCTCTATATAAACAATTCTAGATTGACAGTTATTTCTTCTCAGCACTTTAATTGAAATAATTCTGTTGTCTTCTGTCTTCCTTCATTTTGGTTGAGAAATGAGCTATAAGTCAAGGTATTGCTACTTTGATTCCTAATGTGAATTTATCTGATATTTTTCTCAATATTTTTTAAAAAGTACTAAGGACAACTAAAACTCTTCTCTTAAATCAATAATATCTTGTCATCTTGTGTGGTATGTTCAACTCAGACGACTTATAAATTCCTATGGGAATAATTCATGTGCGGCTGTCAAATGTCATCAGCTCTAACTAGAATATAACAGATGTTTAATAGTGACAATAATATTTAGCTCTTAAGCAAAATATCTCTTCTTCAGAGCACCATGCAAACATTAAATAATTAAGCTTTACAACTTCCTAAAGATGTAGATAAATAAAGATTCATGATGATGTTTATTTTTTTTTTAAGATAAAACATCATTATAGTGGTGAGTGGACCCAAAGAAAGAAAATATATTCTCAGAAAACACTTGGTATATGTAAGGAAATGAACGTGTGTTGCTTTGGAAGCAAGTGTTATTAAAATACAAACATTTGAAAGAAAATTTAAAACTGTGACATTTTTACTTGCAAAAATTTAGAGCAGTTTTCCTCAAAATATTGAGTGGGACATCAATATCATAATTACTAGATGTATTTGATAAAAAAAAAAATAGGTTCCTTGGACAAAACTAACTATGCACCTACAAAATCAGAATCTCTAGAAGTAGAGTGAGGGAAATGCAATGTACTATATAACATCATCCTGCCATTTTTATGTAAAGGAAATTTTAAGACCATAGTTTTAGAGTTTATAGGTAAATGATATTTATTAAAAATCTACATAAAGGGAATTAAGAAGTTTAATTCTAGCTGTATATACTGTGACATACATAGATAGATTGAACTCGATAGTTACAAATGAATATTTCCATATTAGTGGTTAAGAAGTATACTGAATAGGGCGACATCTGCTTCTACCAATTACATGTAGTGTTATTCAAACTCTCCTTCTCTGTCTTTACAGCTAATAAGAGAATGATGGTTTTTTCCAAAGACATTTCCTTGTTTTGATATCATTTCCTTCTTTTACCCAAGAATCTTGACATTCATAAATAAGTTGTCTGAAATTCCGTACACATTTTTTTTTGCCTGAACTTAGCTATAAAGACTTTATAATGCTTCAAAACATTTTAAATAAGTGGATTTATTTTGACATAGACTTCTGTGAGCACCTGCAAAATCATAGCCTTAATTGGGATACAGCTGTTGCTGATTACTGTGAAGAGAGGGTGCCTATGTTGACTGATTGGCCATTTTTATTTAATAGTACATTGAGCTTTCACTCTTTTTCTCAAGTTGCAGTTTTCTTAGGAAATGGTTTCAATGATTAAAGACCTAAAATGGAGTGTCACTTTGCCAACTATCAACAGTAAAAGATGAACTGCTTTCAGTAAATAAACATTGCCAGACACCTGTGTATGACTTTTTCCTTTCTGGAGCAAGAATATTGATCTGAAGAACCAATTTGCTCAATGGTTCAGCAGTCACAGAAGTAAATGTTTTAAACTGATGAGGCATATAAAGTAGTAAAAATGTCAAGGCAGCAGGAATAATTAGGTTTGCTCTAAAAAGTACAAGAAGAAATGGGAACGATTCTAATGAGTGCTAAATAAATGTGTAATCTGATTCCTTTTCTAGTAAGGTCAGTGAGGTATTTGCAGTTCTCTGTGAATTTAGTTTACTCACTGATATTTAAAGCAAACAAATTTTAGAATTCTTATTTTAAGAATCCATATATGTGATATTTGGATTTCTACCTACATAGAAAATTTAGTGCATAATGATGATTTGCAGTTTTACCTGTGTTTCTCAAATAACTACTTGATGACTCTAAAGATATGGCTCTAAAACAAGAGGTGAAGATTCAAATAATTTTTCCTCAGCACCCTTAAATATGTAAAAATAATCTTTTAAACATTCTAGGCTTAAAAGAACAAACATGCCAAATTCAAATATTTTTAATATTTAAAAATATTAATATTTTTAATAATTTTGTTTACCACATGATTTCAAGTCCTTTCATCATGAACTTTGTGCTTTTAGGCATATAGCAGTTTATCATTTCTTCTTAAAGTACATTAATAAGAAATTAATAGAATATTTTGGGGAATATTGTTTTGGAGTCTATATTTCAAATGATACAGTGTAAGATATTGAACTCTTCTTTAGAAGCTTAGAGGCTGCAGTCCATGAGGTCGCTAAGAGTCAGACACGACTGAGCGACTTCACTTTCCCTTTTCACTTTCATGCATTGGAGAAGGAAATGGCAACCCAAGAGTGTTCTTGCCTGGAGAATCCCAGGGACAGGGGAGCCTGGTAGGAGGCCGTCTATGGGATTGCACAGAGTCGGACATGACTGAAGCGACTTAGCAGCAGCAGCAGAGGAGCTAAAAACTTACTGCTCTTGAAATTATCAAAACCTCTCTGTAGTGTAAAAACATGTATTTAATTCTGCTGCTGCTGCTAAGTCGCTGCATTCGTGTCTGACTCTGTGCAATCCCATAGACGGCAGCCCACAAGGCTCCCCAGTCCCTGGGATTCTCCAGGCAAGAACACTGGAGTGGGTTGCCATTGCCTTCTCCAGTGCGGTGAAAGTGAAAAGTGAAGGTGAAGTCGCTCAGTCGTGTCCAACTCTTAGCGACCCCATGGACTGGCAGCCCACCAGGTTCCTCCGTCCATGGGATTTTCCAGGCAAGAGTGCTGGAGTGGGGTGCCATTGCCTTATTATCAAAACCTCTCTTTGTAGTGTAAAAACATGTATTTAATTCTAGTCCACTCTATTTACCTAATAAACATCAACTTCTATGTCATGATAACATTTCATTCTATTCAAATCTTATTATTTAGCACATTAGTTGTCTCCTTAAAAACTAGCTGAAACAAATTTCTAGGGGGAATAGGGGATTTAATTGGAAGGCAGATAATTAAGAAGCATAGCACATTTTAATGTATTATGGAAGAAGTAAATCAAATTTCCCAGTGGCAAGTCTCAAGAGAAGAATGAAAAGGTTGTGGGAACATGTCATCATAGATCAATTTTATGAAGTTTATCAATCCCTCAATCTAATAAGAAAAAAAACCAAACAACTTTTTCCCAGAGAAGGCACAAATGACATGGACACACACACATACATACACTCAAGCAAACTCTATAGAGAGATAATGTAAATGATTTTCCAGTTCCTTTCTGAAATATACATGTATCCTTGTGCTTCAAGTGTCTCTGGTTGCAGAAAATTATACAGAACTCTAATTCCCTCTTCCTCTTTTATTCTCCCTCTTATGATTCCCTGTTTTTAGTCCCATATTTTGCTTAATATTCCTAATATTATCATATAATAGCTTTCAGTTCAGTTCAGTTGCTCAGTCGTGTCTGACTCTTTGCGACCCAATGAATCACAGCACGCCAGGCCTCCCTGTCCATCACCATCTCCCGGAGTTCACTCAGACTCACGTCCATCGAGTCAGTGATGCCATCCAGCCATCTCATCCTTTGTTGTCCCCTTTTCCTCCTGCCCTCAATCCCTGCCAGCATCAGAGTCTTTTCCAATGAGTCAACTCTTCACATGAGGTGGCCAAAGTACTGGAGTTTCAGCTTTAGCATCATTCTTTCCAAAGAACACCCAGGGCTGATCTCCTTTAGAATGGACTGGTTGGATCTCCTTGTAGTCCAAGGGACTTGCAAGAGTCTTCTCCAACACCACAGTTCAGAAGCATCAATCCTTTGGTGCTCAGCTTTCTTCACAGTCCAATTCTCATATCCATACGTGACCACTGGAAAAACCATAGCCTTGACTAGATGAACCTTTGTTGGCAAAGTAATGTCTCTGCTATTCAATATGCTATCTAGGTTGGTCATAATTTTCCTTCCAAGGAGTAAGTGTCTTTTAATTTCATGGCTGCAGTCCCCATCTGCAGTGATTTTGGAGCCAAAAAAATAAATAAATAAAGTCTGACACTGTTTCCTCTGTTTCCCTATTTCCCATTAAGTCATGGGACCAGATACCATGATCTTCATTTTCTGAATGTTGAGCTTTAAGCCAACTTTTTCACCCTCCTCTTTCACTTTCATCAAGAGGCTTTTGAGTTCCTCTTCACTTTCTGCCATAAGGCTGGTGTCATCTGCAAATCTGAGGTTATTGATATTTCTCCCAGCAATCTTGATTCCAGCTTGTGTTTCTTCCAGCCCAGCGTTTCTCATGATGTACTCTGCATAGAAGTTAAATAAGCCGGGTGACAATATACAGCCTTGAAGTACTCCTTTTCCTATTTGGAACCAGTCTGTTGTCCCATGTCCAGTTCTAACTGTTGCTTCCTGACCTGCATATAGGTTTTTCAAGAGGCAGGTCAGGTGGTCTGGTATTCCCAACTCTTTCAGAATTTTCCACAGTTTATTGTGATCCACATAGTCAAAGGCTTTGGCATAGTCAATAAAGCAGAAATAGATGTTTTTCTGGAACTCTCTTGCTTTTTCCATGATCCATCTTTGTCAATTTATTCATTATATATATACATATACATATATCACTAATGAGCATGATTATCTATTTGTAGTCTACTACTAGGATAATTATCTAGTGTTAACTAGGTAAAAGAGTGATATGGAAGTTTGAATTTTGTCAGAGTAAAGGAAAGTGAAAGCATACACTGAAGCAGGGGAGTGACACAACCTAATATTTTTACAGACACAAGAGTATATTGTCTAGAGAATGCAATGACAGATGACATTAAAAACAGAACTAGAAATTGTAACAATAAGTTTCAGAGGTACTGGTGAGTTCAACCAGAACAGCAGCAGTGAAGATGAATACAAGTGATTTGATTAGAAAAATATGTAGAAGTCAAACTGTGCAAGAAATCATAAGAGAGAAGGGTGGCTGACTCAAAAATGACTCCCAAGTCCCCACTCAGGAAAGTGTTACAGTTGAATATATTATTCTGTGCCCAGGGAAGAACTCTAGAATTGAAGATATCACTTTGGACTTGGTCATTTAGAAATATTAGGCAAAGTCATGTGACCTGATAAGAACTTCTAGAGTAAAGGTAAGAATCAGAAGGCATTCTAAAAATAGAGCTAAGATTTAGCTGTCTAAGAGAAAAACTGGAAGAACAGATTTTTAACATCATAAAAATGAACAACAGCGATTCTTAAAGAAGCATGATTATTGATGAACTAACAAAATTCCATGAGATTAAATAAAATTTGTTTATAGAGCAATAAAAATTATTTGTATCCTATGATTAAATCCAATTTTAGGAATATAACACCATGATATATTGGGAAATATCTCTATTTATAGTTCTGGAAACCAAAAAATTATTGATTTCTATATTTGTTCTCTATTTCTTTCCATGTTGTTGATGAGGTAAAGTGGATAAGGAATGATGTGTGTGTGTATAATTGACCACATATGACATATGAGAGGATCAAATAGGATATCAGGTTGTCTTTGATCACTACATGTTTAGAATCTGGGTATGCTTGAAATTTAAATATTGACAAGTGGTTTTAATTATTTATGGAGATTAAAAAGTATGTGTACTTGCTTTAAACCATAGATACATTTATTAGAATTAACTTTTAACTAAAAAATATTGATTTCTGGTTTCTGCCTTCTTTAATAAATTTGTTACTTCAGTGTCTGCCTTAGCAAATGACTAAGTATGCCAGCATCCTCACTAAATAGAATGCATTTACACTTTTGAGGTATGAAAAATAACATAAAGTCAAGCTTTTCATTGAATTGGCTTGCTACTTTTACATGAAAAGCTGTATCATGAAAAGTTTCTAAGTATTTGTAATTAAAAATATAAAATTACAAAAGTATATTTGGTTCCAGATAGTTTCAAATGGATCCAACTGTAATTGAAAAAATATTTCAGTAGCAAAAAGGAATTAGGGAAATAAATATTTTCCAGCATGAATTTTATAAGTCCAACTAGGTTAAAATGATATGTAATTCATTGTAAACAGATGGACTAAATATTGACTTATTGCATTGCTGATCTTAATCACAGAATAGATTATTTTCTAAGATGTAATGGAATTATTACATAAAGTCAATTTAATCTGTTTCCAGAGTAATTGTGATGAATTTTGGATATGGCTACCATGAGTGGATGTAACATAAGAAATAATCATTATTATTTTCAAAAGAATCAAAAATTATATTAATGTAAAATGTTATCATAAAAATGAGATAATAATTACAAAATAACATAAATAGTACACTATATACTTGGTATATTTAACTGAATATAACTTTCTTATTCAAGAACCAGCAACAAATTTTATATGTGTATGTATGTATGTATTTGCTATCATGAAATTTTAATAATATCATTTAACATTTTTATTAAACATTTATTTCACAAGTTGAAAAATGTGTTTAATACAGTAGAAGTCATAACTTAATTGCACATTCATTATAACAGTTTTTAACCTAAGTGAATATTTGATGACTTCCCTTTACATAGGCATATGATAATTTTCTCTTTCTTAAATAAGTCTTTTTAAAAAGATAAATTCCTGTGAGCCCACATCATCATATGTTTTACCTATTCTTTGAGTAATCTTTGAATAATCATTGCAGTTTATTTTGCAAAGTCGTCTTCAAAAGAAATACTATCAAATCTGCACAAGATATCTCAGAAAAAGATAGGTGAAATGCTTCCAAACTCATTTTATGGGGCCAGGATTGCACTGTCGAATCACGATAAATAGGGAAAAAAAATTTTCCTCATAAACACAGATGTGAATTATTCACAAAATATTAGTATCTAGACTCCAACATGGAAAAATGATAATTTTGAACAAGTAAGGTTTATCACAGGAATGAAATGATGATTTATCACTTGAAAGTCATTCAATGTTAGAACATATTAAAAGTTATGTTATTAAAATATAGAATCATCTTGAGATGCAGAAAAAAATTGACAAAATGCAACTCCAATTTGCTTAAAAGAAAAAAATATCTGTGTCAAACTAGAAATAAAATGGAACTTTCTAAGCCTGATAAAGGACATATATGGAAAACCCACAACTAACATCACACCCAATTATGAAAGCTATTCTTACCCTGTATTTTAGGATGGAAGTGTTCACAAATTTGGAAAGTAAATCTTAGTTTGACGCAATGAGCGATTCTATAATATCAGGTGGCTCAGACGGTAAAGCGTCTGTCTACAATGAGGAAGACCCGGGTTTGATCCCTGGGTCGGGAAGATCCCCTGGAGAAGGAAATGGCAATCCACTCCAGTACTACTGCCTGGAAAATCCCATGGACAGAGGAACCTGGTAGGCTACAGTCCATGGGATCGCAAAGAGTCGGACACGACTGAGCGACTTCACTTCACGGATGACTAAAAATATAGGTAAATGACATCAGCATATGGTAGAAGTTGGATTGTTTCCAACACTCTGATACGTTATGCCACCAGGTAATGACAGCTGAACCCAAAATGCATTAATGCAGTTGAATATAGAAAGCTACAAAAAAAAAAAAAAAAAACAAACCAAAAAACTGAGTATTGGTACATACATATTCTTTTTAGTATTGCTTATTACCTGTTTTTTTTCACTTTTTTTTCTGGTTTTGACAATTTTCATATTTCCTGTAGTTAGTAGTCTCAACGCTTTCCATCAAGCTATGTTCACCTTTCCTCTAAGGTACACTTTTAAAGTGCTATAGGATTTCACAGTCAACTTTGTTATTTTTCTAACTGAAGTCAGAATTTGAGCTCAGATTAAATTCTCACTCTGAGTTGAGTATAACCACATACAATGTTCTAATTGATATAATGGGAGTTAAGGGACAAAACCAACTGCTTGGATATTCTATTTGTTGTTGTTCAGTCACCAGTCATGTCCGGCTTTTTGCAACCCAATGGACTGTAGCACACTAAGATTCCCTGTCCATCACCAACTCATGGAGACTACTTAAACTCATGTTCATTGCATCATTGATGCCATCCAACCATCTCATCCTCTGTCATCCACTTCTCCCACCTTCAATCTTTCCCAGCACCAGCGTCTTTTCCAATGAGTTGGTTCTTTGCATCAGGTGGCCAAAGCCTTGGAGCTTCAGCTTCAGTATCAATCCTTCCAATGTATATTCAGGACTGATTTCCTTTAGGATGGACTGGTTGGATCTCCTTGCAATCCAAGGGACTCTCAAGAATCTTCTCCAACACCACAGCTCAAAAGCTTCAGTTCTTTGGTGCTCAGCTTTCTTTATATCTTAGTGATTTTTTTTAAACTTAGTCTTAAGCCAGATCTTTAACTGTCCTCCTTTACCCTCATCACTTTTAGTTTCTTTTAGCTTTCTGCCATTAGAGTGGTATCCACATATCTGAGATTGTTGATGTTTCTCCCACCTATCTTGATTCCAGCTTGTAAATCATCCAGTCTGGGATTTCTCATGATGTGCTCAATGCATAGATTAAACAAACAGGGTGACAGCAGACTGCACTGTCCTATTCCTTTCTTGATCTTGAACCAATCAGTTGTTCCATACAGGGTTCTAACTGTTGCTTGACCTGCATACAGGTTTCTCAGGAGACAAGTAAGATGGTCTGGTATTCCCATCTCTCTAAGAGCTTTCCACAGTTGGTCATGATCTACACAGTGAAAGCTTTAGCATAGTCGCATAATCGATGAAACAGAGATAGATTCTTTTTGAAATTCCCTTGATTTCTCTATAATCCAGTGAATGTTGGCAATTTGATCTCTAGTTCATCTTCCTTTTCTAAGCCCATCTTGGACATCTGGAAGTTTTTATTCACATCATGCTGAAGCCTAGCATGCAAGATTTTAAGCATTACTTTACTAGCATGGGAGATGAGTCTGGCTACCTGATGGTTGGCACATTCTTTGGTACTACACTTCTTGGGAACTGGGATGAGGATTGACCTTTTTCAGTCCTGTGGTGACTGCTGGGTCCAGATTTGCTGACATAATGAATGCAAAACCTTGATGGCATCATCCTTTAGGGATCTAAATAGTTCTGTTGGAATTTCATTGCATCTACTAGCTTTATTAACAGCAGTGCTGCTTAAGGCCCACTTGACTTCACACTCTAGAAGGTCTGGCTCTGTGTGGCTAACCACACTATCGTAGTAATCCAGTTCATTAAGATCTATTTTATACAGTTCTTCCATGTATTCTTTCCATCTCTTCTTGATCTCTTCAGCATCTACTAGGTCTCTACCATTTTTATCCATTATTGTCCCTATCTTTGGATGGAATGCTCCCTTGATGTTTCCAATATTCCATTAACCATCACCAAATTATTTTGTCAATAAAGTGAAATAATTTTGCCGTTAAAAATATCACTCTAACTTTTTAAAACTGCATTACTATAGGCAATGCTAGATTATAATGCTGGAAATAAATGAGGTATATCTGTCAACTCTCTGGATATCATAAAAGTTAATAAACAGAAATCTCAGTTAAAGTCAGGAAGCCACAAGAGAGAGCTCTCATTCCCTACAACAATAGGAGAACCTAACTGGAAGAAGAAAGACTTCTTTTTTGCCTGGCAAGAGTTCAGCCAATGAAAGAGCATCACAACTCAGCCAATGAAAATCACAGTACTTAGAACTTACGATTCCTTCATTATTAGACTCTTTGTTAACACTAGCCCTCCTATCTACCTTTTCCTGCTCTACAAAAGAGTTCACTCCTTGTCACTTGCACATGGCTTTCCATGGTTGCAGATTCCAAATTGTTATTCTTGGCTGATCCCTTTTATTTTTTTATTTATTTATTTTTTAATCTTTCACATGATTAGTTTATTAATTTTTTTATAAATGTAACATTTTTCAGTATTTATATTACCTAGAGGTTTAATAGCACATTAGGATCACTTTTCTTTTTTTTTTTTAAATTTTATTTTAAACTTTACATATCTGTATTAGTTTTGCCAAATATCAAAATGAATCCACCACAGGTATACATGTGTTCCCCATCCTAAACCCTCCTCCCTCCCCATTCCATCTCTCTGGGTCGTCCCAGTGCACCAGCCCCAAGCATCCAGTATCGTGCATCGAACCTGGACTGGCAACTCATTTCATACATGATATTTTACATGTTTCAATGCCATTCTCCCAAATCTTCCCACCCTTTCCCTCTCCCACAGAGTCCATAAGACTGTTCTATACATCAGTGTCTCTTTTGCTGTCTCGTACACAGAGTTATTGTTACCATCTTTCTAAATTCCATATATATGCGTTAGTATACTGTATTGGTGTTTTTCCTTCTGGCTTACTTCACTCTGTATAATAGGCTCCAGTTTCATCCACCTCATTAGAACTGATTCAAATGTATTCTTTTTAATGGCTGAATAATACTCCATTGTGTATATGTACCACAGCTTTCTTATCCATTCATCTGCTGATGGACATCTAGGTTGCTTCCATGTCCTGGCTATTATAAACAGTGCTGCCATGAACATTGGGGTACTCGTGTCTCTTTCCCTTCTGGTTTCCTCAGTGTGTATGCCCAGCAGTGGGATTGCTGGATCATAAGGCAATTCTATTTCCAGTTTTTTAAGGAATCTCCACACTGTTCTCCATAGTGGCTGTACTAGTTTGCATTCCCACCAACAGTGGAAGAGGGTTCCCTTTTCTCCACACCCTCTCCAGCATTTATTACTTGTAGACTTTTGGATCGCAGCCATTCTGACTGGTGTGAAATGGTACCTCATAGTGGTTTTGATTTGCATTTCTCTGATAATGAGTGATGTTGAGCATCTTTTCATGTGTTTGTTAGCCATCTGTATGTCTTCTTTGGAGAAATGTCTATTTAGTTCTTTGGCCCATTTTTTGATTGGGTCATTTATTTTTCTGGAGTTGAGCTGTAGGAGTTGCTTGTATATTCTCGAGATTAGTTGTTTGTCAGTTGCTTCATTTGCTATTATCTTCTCTTTTAAGCCCATTTTTGCTGGAGAAATAACGGGCAGAGAAATACTGCTGGAGAAATAATAATTGTATTAAGATCAACAATACAATGAAATGCTTTCCCAGACACTTTGTTCAAGAGAACCAAGTGTCCACTTGATGGATTTTTTAAAAAATATTTTTAATAGCTTAAAAAATTGCCAAAGACAGCTATCATAAAACAATTACATGAAGAAAGAGAAATGCTTCCTATTTTTAATTTAAAGTTACTAATATGGTACCTTATAAAATTTATCAGGGAATGGAAAAGCATAATTATAAATATTTCAGACTTTGCTGGAATCCTATAATACTCAGTCATGTATAACTTGACATTTTTTAGAAGTTAGGCTAATATTCCAATTTAAGTCTTATAATGATATTTGTATTACAGTGACAACAATAATTGTTTCAAACAGTTTCTTCATGCAGTGTTTTGTGAATCTGTCATTGAATAACAGTTTTTCAGCTTATAAGGTTTTCTTCTTTACATTAAAAAAATTATTGATATGCTTCAAGTTTAGCCTAAGGGAAAGTGAAATAATATTCATTGAAAAATTTCTCTATGCTAATTTAAAATTTCCTAAGTTGTACCTTGAAAAACTGTCAGTTAAGATTATTTTACATTTTGATTCACCAAGAATCTTGTATCAATCTAGATTCAGAATATATACACACCAGATATAGCTATATATATATATATATACACACACCAGAAATAACTATATATATATATATATATACACACACATACACATAAATACCAGATATAGTCACTATCTCTAGAATTATGAAGCATTTTTATTCACATGGGTCATCTTCCACACAGCTATGCCCACTATAAAAAGACTCATGTTTGATATCTTAATTTCCAGAGTCTTCCACTAAATAGAGCTACATAACTTGAATTCTCAGCCAAGTACATAATCCCACTACTCCAAAGTATTTTATACATTAAAAAAATATGTTAATTCTTAAAGTTAAAAAAATTGTTCTAACAATTCTAACAGTTACCAAACTAATTGTTAATAACCTAGTTCTTTAAAAATTAAATAGAGCAATCCATTCAATCCAGCACATAAATACAACCTTAGGCTACTAGAAATTGATTAGTTTTTGAAAAAGACCCATAAACCTCAAAACTGTGATAAAGAGATATATCTCTCTTCAAAGTGCCTCATTTGAATTAACAGTAAAGAATTCCTGCTGAATCAAAATGTAAAATGATCCTAATCTGCTTTAAAAATTACTATAAATGTTTGTATATAGTAAGCAGCTATGGATCTGGAAAATGTTTTTTCTGAATACACAGTAAAGGTCAACAGAAGCAGTTTACTTTCAACTGGTAAGACCAATAATAGACCTTCACTTACTACCTTAGCCATATAAACTCTCTAGCCTTATTTATTAATGTAGTCTGCAAGAATCTTGCTCACCTTCCAATTTCGTATGACATATTACAGGTCTATTATGTTGATAATTATGCATACTGCAACTGGTGAGCAAGAAATAGAAATGACTGTAGACGTATCAGTAAGACATTTGCATATCAGAAGGTGGATACTAAATTTGACAAAACTCCAGAGAACTCAGTGAAATTTCTGGGAGGTCAGTGGTATAACACATGTAAAGAAAGAGAAGTATCTGACCCCTCTTATAATAAAAATGAGGCATAACACAGAGTGGACCCATTTGAATTTTGGAGGCAACATATAGTTCACTTGTGTATGCTATCCTATCCTATTTCCCCATGACCCAAAGAGCTGCTAGTCTTGAGTATGACCAAGACAGTCTGAATAAGAGAAAGCTCTGCAACACATCTAGACTGTCTTGCAAAATGCTCTGTCACTTGCATCATCTAATCTAGCAAATCCAATGGTGTCTGAAGCGTCAGTGGCAGAATGAAAGACTGCCTGTTGCCTTTGGCAGGTCTCCCTTAGGGCTCAATCTCTTCGAGTTTTGGATCAAAGCTTTATCAACTTTTGAGAATAACTACTCTTTCTTTGAGAAATAACTTTTGGCTAGCTACTGGGCCTCAGTGGAGATTGAACTACTAAGATATCTTGCTGTCTGAGTTGCCCATCATTTCTATCCCATGCAGTCATAATATTGGCTGTGAATAGTAGCACTCTACTGTGCTGTGCTTGGTCACTCAGTTGTGTCCTAGTCTTTGTGACCCTATGGACTGTAGCCCACCAGACTTCTCTGTCCTACCACATGATAATAGGTTTGAGAGGCTCTTCAGAGTAACTTACTTATGAGAGGCATAGGTAAGTTACATGATGAAGTGGCTTAAATGTTTGTGATTCCTTCTTTTGCTATATGACCTTATCTCTCCCAGTAATGCTGTGGCCTCGTAGAGAGTGCTCTATAGACAGCTGACTAGTAAAGAGAAAACTTGATCTGGTTTATAAAGAATTCTGTGTGATCTGCTAGCACCATCTAAAAGTAAATAGCTATAATACCACAGTCTCTTTTAGGGACATCTCTGAGGGAAAGTAGTGAAGGGAAGTCCTCCCCGTGGGTAGAAATCTGAGTATTGTACTCAATCTGTTATTTTGCACTGAAAGGAGAAATGGCCAAGGTACATGTCAACACTGATTTATTTTATGTGCAATGTCCAACGGTTTAGCTGGATCATTAAAGAATTGGAAAGAACATTATTAAAAAGTTGATAACAAGGAAGTCTGGGGAAGGGATATGGATATTTATGCTCACTGCTCTTAGAATGAGCAGTGAGCATAAATGTATTTGTGCCACAAGTGAATATTAATCAAAGAGGAGATTTTAAAAATCAAATGCATAAGATGACCCGTTTGTGGATGCCAATCAGTCTCTTTTCCCAGCCAGCCCTGTCATCATTCAGTGAGCTCATAATTAAAGTGAGGATGGTGTTAAGGATGGAGATAATGCCTGGATTTAGTGATAGAGACTTCCACTCACTAAGGCCTGCCTGGTCACAGCCCCTGCCGAGTAGCCACCCTACCAGCAGTGCTGAAACACTGAGTTTCTGATAAACACCATTCCCTATGGTGATTAGCCAGTTACGTGGTAGCAGGTTGATTACTTATTACTGCTTCTATCTTAAAAAAGGACAGTGCATTTGTTTGTTACTGGAATTGACCCTCTGGATATAGATTTGTTTCCCTGCCAACAATCCTTTGACTAATTACCATCTGTGGACTTACAGTCTTAGCCATTATCACAGTACTCCACACAGGATTGTTTAGGATCAAGGAACTCTCTTCACAGTAAATGAAATATGCCAGTGTGCTCATGCTCTTGGAATTCACTTGTTTAACCAAGTTCTCCATTATCCTTAAACACGTGGTTTGAAAGAAAGGTGAAATGGCCTTTTGAAGACTCATTTACAATGCCAGCTGTGTCTCCACACCTTGAGACCAGGGACAATGCCCTCCAGGAGGCTGCGTATGCTCTAAACTAACCTCTACATAAATAGGACTCACAAGCCCAGGCCTCAAGAAGTGGCACTATTAAATATTATCTCTAGGGATTGATCCATGAGTAAATATTTGTTTCTTGTCCCCTACAACCTTAAGTTATACTGGTACAGAGGTCTTAATTTCAAAGGGAAAAAAATCTTCCAAAGAGAGACACAATTCCATTGAAATGCTACTGAGGTACTTGGACTCCTCATGCTTCTGAATCAAAAGACAAAGAAGGGAATTCCTGTCCTGAGTGAGGCGATTGGCCTGCTTACCAAGGGGTAACTGTGCAGCTCTGATGAAGTGTGTGTGTGGAACACAGCAGTCCTGAGTGAGGAGATTCACCTACTCAACCAAAGTGTAACAGTGCGTCTCCGACAAAGTGTGTGTGGGGGACACGGCAGTCCTGAGTCAGGTGACTCTCCTGCTTACCAGGGGTAACTGTGAGGCTCCACAAGTGTGTGTGTGGAACACAGCAGATCTGAGTGAGGTGATTCACCTGCTTACAAAGGGGTAACTATGAAGCTCCTACAGAGTGTGTGTGTGGAACAGAACATTCCTGAGGGAGGTGATTCACCTGCTTACCAAGGAGTAACTATGCGGCCCTGACAAAGTGTTTATGTGGGACACAGCAGGTCCCTTAGGTCATCCCTCATTTCTTCCATCTCCTATGATTAAAGTCAATGGAGAACTACAATGATTCAGCCCACAGAGTACTGCTAATGGCCAAGAACCTTTAGCAGTGAAAGTTCACATCACTCCACCAGGCAATGAACCACAACCAGCTGAAGTGATGCCAAGGGTAAAGGATAGGGAATTAGAAGAGGAAGGTAGTTGTAAACACCAACTATAACAGTGTGACTAGTTGTAAAAACAAAGACTGTGATTGTGATGGGTATTCTTTATCATTGTTATAAATACGTTTGTATGAGTGTATATATATTTATAAATGTATATTTATATCTTTCTTTCCTTATCCCTTTATAGTGTACCATGAAAGTGAAAGTGTTAGTCACTCAGTCATGTCCACTCTTTGTGGCCCCATGAACTATAGCCCACCAGGCTCCTCTGTCCATGGAATTCTCTGGACAAGGATACTGGAATGGGTTGCCATTTCCTTCTCCAGGGGATCTTGGAGACTGAACCCAAGAATCAAATCTGGGTCTCCTGCATTGCAGGTGGATTCTTTATATCTGAGCCACCAGGGAAGCCCTATACTATACTATAAAAAATATTGATAACAGTTTACTTTATATCACAGGACTTAAGTATGTGATAACAATAAAAGTTATTTAAGAATAAGTATTTTAAATTGGGGCTTCCCAGTGGTAAAGAACCCACCTGCTAACCCAGGAGACATACAAGAGGAGAATTTGATTCCTGAGAAGATCCCCTAGAGGAGGAGATGGCAACCCACTCCAGTCTTCTTGCCTGGAGAATTCCAAGGACAGAAGAGCCTGGTGGGCAACAGTTCATAGGTTTGCAAAGAGCTGGGCATGACTGAAGCAACTTAGCACACATTTTGAATTACTTTCTGGGGGAGAGTTTAGCATGGTTTTGGTTAGATACAGAACAGTTGTATCATGTTCAGTGGAAGTCTGGCTTTTTTGGTGTGTCTCTTTGTAGATTAGGGGTGGATTAAAGAGATTGTGCATGGATGCTGAACTGACAAGAGGTGAACTGAGATCATCAATTTTTTATGTCCGCACAGCTAGGCTATAGTCCCCAGTTACTCAATCAAACACTAATCTAGGAGTTTCTGTGAAAGTACTTTGTAGATGTGAGCTACATCTACGATTAATTGATTTTATGTAAAGGAGATTAATTGGTGTGGATCTGATCAAATTAGCTGAAAGGTCTTATGAGAAGAACTAAAGCTTTCCTGAAGAAAAAGGAAAAAAATTTCCCCTGTGGGATGCAGCATCAGCTCCTGCTTTAGAGGTTCCAGCCTATGCATCTCGGACTTGCTTATCCAACGCCTATGATCACATAAGACAATTCCTTGAATGATAGAAATAAAACACATGGAAGTACTTTATCACAGTTAAACAGCATACACCTTCATTCAGTCCTCCTTGACCTATATCCTTGTATTACTGAGGGATACATTATTCCCAGAATCATGTAGTATCCCATATTTTCATGACCAAGAACCCAAACATCTGATAATTGATCATCTGTCTTTGTTTATATCTCAGAATGCCAGAAACAGTAGGACTGAGACATTTTCCTATTTCTAATATTTAAATGTATATGTAGTTTTGGTGTTTCACATATTCAAAGATGCTGGCGTGGGTACGCATTGTTCTAAGCAATATTAGTGGATCAAAATTTGGGGAATAACTATTTTTTTCTTCAGTTCTTGAGGGTACATTTTATGCTGAATTTACCTATTGACATATTCATTTAAGATACAATGCATTAGAGTGTAATGAATATAAAATATTGAGTATAGTTTAATAGAAGATACCAAGTATGTATAAGGACAAATTAGGATTACTGAACAACTGTCAAACAAAAATGGTTCTGAATTACCTTGCATTTTGCTACATTTAACTTCTCTGATAATGCTTTGGAATGTGGACTTCTATGATCACTGAAGAGAGATAAGGGGAATACCATTCAGTATGTTGCAACTTCTATAAGTCTTTGTAGAAATCTATTGATTTAAGTTGTGCTTGAGATATAGTATGTCCTAGTCTCACAATACAAGCAAACACAAAAGGTATAGTAAATAATCCATCAAGAATCCTTTAATTTTTTTCTCTCTATAATAAAGGGGGTGGGTGGGAGGGAAGGTGGAGTTCTAATAGCAGTAATGCTCTGTATATTATTATGTCTTATTTTCTGTCCTGGTGAAATGACAGTATAGCATGATTGAAATAACCCTGGCTTGATTTTACATGTAAGAAGATATGAAAGTTCACCCATTTGAAACATTTTCCAAGTTACTTATACATTGTGAGCATCATTTTCTCCAGTGGAGAAATGGAATGCTACTACTTTTCAGAAATAACACATGTAAAGTGACCAAGAGAGTCTTGATACATGCTCAGTAAAGAGTAGTCACTTTAAAAATTAATATTTCTTTATTTTCATTTGTTTTTGGGATCAAAATAACTTCTTTAAATATCCTTTCAGTAGAAATGCAATTGACAAGACATAAAAATTAGGCAAAGCCAAAGCAGCACATTCAGCACAATTTGAACAGCTTCATTGGTCAACCTAAAAATCATCAGTCCAGTTTAAATCAGAGTTCTGTTTAATAGAGGAGTAAGTTTTCCTAAGTCCTCAAAGAGACATTGTCACTCTAGGATCAGTAAATACATGCTTACATATGACCCTGTTAAACAGTAATAAAAAGCTAAAATTTTCTTCTACTAGGGAGTTTATTTTTGGAGAGTATTTCAAAGGTAAAAGATGCTGTCCTACAAGAGGAAGCACTGTCTTGCTTGGCAATCAGATTAGGTTATTTGTAAAATATGGGAATCTGAGGGAAGACACGATAGCAGATTCTGTGATTAAATGGTGCTAGCTCTTCAAACAATGAAGGCTGCTATCCAAGAAAATTGAAGAATTTTTATTGATATGATAGTTGGAGGGGAAAAAAATGAGAGGAGGCAGAAAGTGAGCCTTCAAAATCATATTCAAAAATGAGGGAAATGATACTGTGTTTTAACTTTATGGGGAAAATTAAAATTATCTACACACATACATCAATTACAATAGTACTCATATTATCAATCCTCAGTAAAACATAACTGTAAAAGATTATGATTATTAAGTGAGCAAAAGATTTTTAGGCATCAGAGGAACAGGATATAATCTACTATTAAATTGCATTTTTAATTTTATTTTATTTTTAAACTTTACAAAATTGTATTAGTTTTGCCAAATATCAAAATGAATCCGCCACAGGTATACATATGTTCCCCATCCTGAACCCTTCTCCCTCCTCCCTCCCCATACCATCCCTCTGGGTCGTCCCAGTGCACTAGCCCCAAGCATCCAGTACCGTGCATCGAACCTGGACTGGCAACTCGTTTCTAACATGATATTTTACATGTTTCAATGCCATTCTCCCAAATCTTCCCACCCTCTCCCTCTCCCACAGAGTCCATAAGACTGTTCTATACATCAGTGTCTCTTTTGCTGTCTCGTACACAGGGTTATTGTTACCATCTTTCTAAATTCCATATATATGCGTTAGTATACTGTATTGGTGTTTTTCTGTCTGGCTTACTTCACGCTGTATAATAGGCTCCAGTTTCATCCACCTCATTAGAACTGATTCAAATGTATTCTTTTTAATGGCTGAGTAATACTCCATTGTGTATATGTACCACCGCTTTCTTAGCCATTCATCTGCTGATGGACATCTAGGTTGCTTTCATGTCCTGGCTATTATAAACAGTGCTGCGATGAACATTGGGGTACCTGTATCTCTTTCAATTCTGGTTTCCTCAGTGTGTATGCTCAGCAGTGGGATTGCTGGATCATAAGGCAGGTCTATTTCCAGTTTTTTAAGGAATCTCCACACTGTTCTCCATAGTGGCTGTACTAGTTTGCATTCCCACCAACAGTGTAAGAGGGTTCCCTTTTCTCCACACCCTCTCCAGCATTTATTACTTGTAGACTAAAAAAAATGAAAAAAAAAATTTGAAACACTTTTTACTTAATGGAAATGTATTTTCTATTATAAAGTAATTCATGTATTCTGTGAAAAATTCAGACAATATAATATAAAAGTCATCTTGTAATATTAATCTTCTTTCTAGTTTTCTAGGTAAATCTTACTTTGCCCTTGTAAAGTATGTGTTTTTAGAGCATCTTCTAAGTTCCTAAGTAATCATAGAATCTCAAAATTATAAATGGAAAAATGAATAAATTGTGATCTTTAGACAAAGCAATGCTTGTAGAGACAGAAAAAATAAATTCCACTGCCACTGAAAAAAAAAAATAAATTGCATTTGATTTTGGATAAGACACTTACTGAGATGGGATTCTCTTGGCAAGAATACTGGAGTGGATTGCCATGCCCTTCTCCAGGGAATCTTTCCGATCCAGGGGTTGAACCTGAGTCTCTTAAGTCTCCTGCATTCAATTTTTAGATTTAATTTTTATCTGTAAAATGAGTATTCTCTTGGGCTCTAAAACTCGTATTATATGCTGAAGTTCACAAAAGTTTAATAATACTTATTAATTAATTAAAAATATTAGATATATACTGTTCTGGGGGCTAGAATCTAGTCACTGGAGAAAGTGTCATGGACAAAGCAGATAAAATTCCTCTTTCAAGGAACTTAAATTTTAATGGGATGGGGAGAGGTATATATAGAAAATTAAATTATTACATAATGAATTATTCAATAATAAAATAGAGTTCCTCTAATGGTGATAAATGATCTGAGGTAAAATAGACCAGGGAAAAAGTTGGAAAGGGGCCAGGCTTATACATACAAGTAAACACATCAGAATATTCTCACAGATGTGATAATGGAGCAAAGACCTGGAATAGGTGAAATGTGTAGCTAATAATAACACTAATAATAGTAATAATATCTGTACCTGCACTTTAGCAGTTTATTGAATGGTTTCCATGTCCCTGGTGTTGTACTACACAGGTTACCTGCAGCTCCTTAATTAATCTTTATACAAACCTCATTTTTACAAACCAGGCTAGAAAAGTTAATTAATTTGCCCTAGGTCACACAGCTAGTCTGTTGTGAAGTTGGGATTTAAATCTAAACTCACTGACTGGAGGTCTATGCTCCCAACAACTCTAGTGAATAAGACTTAAACATCATAAAACTCCCTCAGTGTCTCATACATGAAAGTTTAAGTTGAAAACTCTGGGAAAAGTTCAGTCTTTATGTGTTTCCAGTGGGTGCACCATCCTCTATTTGAGAAGTTTGCTCAGCTCTGCCTTGAAATTTCTCTGGCTTTATTCTTTTTATGAGACGCCATAGTACCTCATAAAAGCAAGCAAATAAACAAACAAAACAAACAACTTCTGAAAGGCTTTGAATATTTACCTTCTCTCCAGTTCTCGTTGTCATGCCCTTTGCTCCTTCACCTGTGATTGTTTGGAGGAAGAGGCTAAGGTGTATAATGAGACTAATTATTCTTCCCTAAAAATCTTTCAACACATTCTGAATGGCTCAATTTTAAAACGGTAAAATCATTTTTCCTTTTTTCTGAACTGTGAGGACCCAATCAATCATTGATGAATTTTAACTTGAGCAGAAATGTTGAAACATTGGTATTTACCCCCATGCCTATTTCACAGGTAACCATTTTAAAATGCAAAATTTCCATCAATATGTTTGGAACAATATGTTTGAACAAATATCTGTTAATGGATGGACAGAACATAATATATTCCAATCTATGGCAGGTTTCAAAATTATATTATGATTTAAAGTTGGTTGGTGAATTACCCCTAATAATAATGACAATTGAGAACATAAATATGCTTGATGAAAATTAGATGACCCTTATGAATAAATTATATTTAAATATTTATGTTAAAAGATGAAATATTTGTGATATCATTGCTATATTTCCTTAAAAATCTTGTAGTGGTTATACCATTGGATTATAAATTACTAATATTTTGGTAAAATAGTACTATTTCCAAGTAAGAGAAAAATGTCTTAATGAGTTCAAAATGTAGTTTGGCATCTGTGTTTTGTGGCAGGCTGGACTTGGGTAGCATGGTGTGTTACGAAGAAGAGCCTCTCTGTAGCTCAGGGCCCTAGACCTACTAGGCACAGACACTGGGACCCATCCCATGAATCTTGGATGCTCTGGCCTGGAGCATGTATATGCAGTTTGCTCCCATACACTTGTCATGCATCTAGGCCCTTTAGGCCTGTGTGTATAGGGGCCACCCCCACCCACTAGATCATCTTCACATTTCCAGGATTTCTGCTCACAGCAGTTCTGATTTAGAACCTGGAAAAGAAGTACCACAAAGAACTCTAAGACTAATTTTGTGCTATAAATCAAATATGGCAAGTCTCAGAATAAAACATCGTAGAATGTATAAATAAGGAGGATGCAGAATGGAGACTATAGCATTACCTGGGTTTTTTGGTTGTTAATTTTTAAAAATACCCTCACTGAAATCATGTTATCAGTATGCACTTGATTTAAATTTGATAAAATATGGGTGACATGGTTGAAATTAATACTTTCATTCAGGAATATTCTGCATTTGTCACATTCAGTGGTTTAAATGTTGTGGTTCAATCGCTAAGTCATGTCCAACTCATTGCAACCCCATGGACTGCAGCACATCAGGCTTCCTTGTCCTTCACTATCTCCCGGAGTTTGCTCAGACTCATGACCATAGAGTTGGTGATGTCATCCAACCATCTCATCCTCTGTCACTCCCTTCTCCTCCTGCCTTCAATCTTTCCCAGCATCAGAGTCTTTTCCAGTAAGTTGGTTATTCACATCAGGTGGCAAAGTATTGGAGCTTCAGCTTTAGTATCAGTCATTCCAATGAAAATTCAGTTTTGATTTCATTTAAGATTGACTGGCTTGATCTCCTTGCTGTCCAAGGGACTCTCGAGAGTTTTCTCTAGCACCACAGTTGGAAAGCATCAATTTTGGGGGCACTTCTCTATGGTCCAACTCTTATATCCATCCATATATGACTACTGGGAAAACTATAGCTTTGACTACATCTATCTTTATCAGCAAAGTGGTTCAAATGGTAGCTTCCAAAACAGGTCCATGTCAGATTAATGGGGTCTGTATATGTAACCTTATTTGGAAAAGACATAGTTGCAGATGGAAGTAAATTAAGGTTTTTGAAATGATATTTCTGTATTATCCAGATCAGCCCTGAATCTGGTGAAAATTGTCACTACAGAAGACACACAGGAGAAGAGGAAGTGTCAATGTGAACATTTTAGTGATGTGACCACAATCCAAGGAAGCCAAGGAGTGCTAACAGACACCAGAAACTGGAAGAGGAAGGGAAGATTCTAGCCTATACTGACCTTCAGAACTGTGAGAGAACAAATGTACATTGTTTTACACTTCTATGTTTGTGATAATTTATACAGCATCCACAGAAAATTAACACAAATTCTCAAAGATTAGGTACATGCCATTCATTCTTTGGATGTTAAGAAGTGTTTCTCATTAGCCTCCCAGTGTTAATGAACACAATGAGTTCATGATGAGAATCTGTGTGGAACTAAAAATATGGGCTAATTATCTTCAATAATTATCTAACTGCTGCCAGAATGAATGCCCAGTCAGCTGGTAGCAAAGAACTTGCTGAGCCTTATATATGGCAACCCTACTTAAGGAGGCTTGTCATCCACTAGATGACATGGAGATTATAAAGAAGCTCTTTGAGGGACATTGATTCATCATCACCAGAATAGATATATACTCTGGATATGTATTATCTTTCTTGCTCAGAGGCCTCCTATAGCATTATCTTCTCATGACTTACAAAATGATTGATCTATCAGCATGGAATTCTACATGATGTTAACTCACAGCAAGGAAGATATGGAGTGGGGAATGAGCTATATCTACCAAATCTATGGTGAAGAGGAACTAAAAAGCCTCTTGATAAAAGTGAAAGTGGAGAGTGAAAAAGTTGGCTTAAAGTTCAACATTCAGAAAACGAAGATCATAGCATCTGGTTCCGTCAGATCATGGGAAATAGATGGGGAAACAGTGGAAACAGTGTCAGACTTTATTTTCTTGGGCTCCAAAATCACTGCAGATGGTGACTGCAGCCATGAAATTAAAAGACGCTTACTCCTTGGAAGGAAAGTTATGACCAACCTAGATAGCATATTCAAAAGCAGAGACATTACTTTGCCAACAAAGGTCCATCTAGTCAAGGCTATGGTTTTTCCTGTGGTCATGTATGGATGTGAGAGTTGGACTGTGAAGAAGGCTGAGCGCTGAAGAATTGATGCTTTTGAACTGTGGTGTTGGAGAGGACTCTTGAGAGTCCCTTGGATTGCAAGGAGATCCAACCAGTCCATTCTGAAGGAGATCAGCCCTGGGATTTCTTTGGAAGAAATGATGCTGAAGCTGAAACTCCAGTACTTTGGCCACCTCATGCAAAAGTTGACTTATTGGAAAAGACTCTGATGCTGGGAGGGATTGGGGGCAGGAGGAGAAGGGGACGACAGAGGATGAGATGGCTGGATGGCATCACTGACTTGATGGATGTGAGTCTGAGTGAACTCCGGGAGTTGGTGATGGAAAGGGAGGCCTGGCGTGCTGTGATTCATGGGGTCACAAAGAGTTGGACACGACTGAGTGACTGAACTGAAATGAACTGACACTTTGAAGGTAATTATTTGTTCTTGAGCCTGGTGGGCTGCTGTCTATGGCGTCACACAGAGTTGGACACAACTGAAGCGACTTAGCAGCAGCTGCAGCAGCAGTTACCTCCCTCTTGAGTAGGAAGTGGGCATCATGTTTCCATTAGTATAGAGGTATCCTACTCTATGATACCTATGAGAGCTAAATGTAATGGAAGAGCAAATGTGAATTTATATGATGCTAAAAGTGACCTATATCAGAAACTTCCTCTTACATAGGGCAAATAAGCAAACATATTGTGTTTGGGACACAGTATTTTCACTGTGGAAGAAGGATGATGTAAATGTGAAACATGGGAAGAAAAGGGGGAAAAAATGTGGTGTTGTGTTCAATGTGGGGTATCAATATAAACTTGCAATTATTTTGTAAAACCACTTTCCTATTTATGTTCCCTAAAGTGTGCTTTAAAATGCTGTGCATGCATGCTAATTTGCTTCAGTCATGCTCAACTCTTTGTGAACCCATGGACTGTAGCCCACTAGGCTCCTCTGTCCATGGGATTCTCCAGACAAGAATACTGGAGTGGGTTGCCATTCCTTTCTCCAAGGGATCTTCCCGACCCAGGGATCAAACTCCTGTCTCCTGCATTGGAGACAGATTCTTTACTGTGACACTGGCCAAGTCCATAAAATGCTGCTAATTAGGAATTAGCATATACAGTGTCTAGAATCAGCATCTAAATATTATTCCTCACTTAAAGGAATCAAGATTCCTCAGAGAAATGGCTGATTCCAGGTCTCAGGCAGGGAAGATATTAAGAAGTTTGGAACAATATGCTTTGCTAGAAGGGAAGAAATTGTTCAAAGAAAAATAGGAGTATATGAAAAGGAAATGGAACACCTATTGCCCAAATTTGTATCAACCACTAAGATTATGTGCTTTACATAAATGTCCCAAAATAATGGTAGTAAAGAATTAAACAAACAAACAAAAAAGAATCCATGTGTCCACAACAATATAAATAAATAAATAAGGAAAGTTATTTCCTAAAATAGAATGCAAACTACATAAATGCAGAATGGTAAAATTAGATAATCACTGTCAACTAAAATAAAAAATAAAAATAATTAATTCAGGCAATATTTATTCTAGTAATAATCATCAATTGATGGTATAGTAAGTACATAAAAATTTCTTTAAAAACTATATATCTCCATATATATAACATTTATTAATTAATGGGGAAAATTAGTAATTTTTCCAAGGTAATTTTCTCTAGATCCTTCATGTAAATTTGTTAATAATACATTCACGGAAGTGTCTAACTCCATTGTGAATAAACCCAAATCAACTGCTTTTATTATCACTATAATAATAAATATGACACACTTTGGATGAAAGGACAATTTTATTGACAATGTAAATGCTGATATTTTTATAGCTAAGTTCTTAATTTATTTTTGGTACAAAACTAAGTCAATAGATTCAAAGATTAAGAGGGCAAGGTCCATTTTATAAGGACATTTTAGGTATTTCTTAGTACTTGGCAATTTAATGTATTGGTATGTCAACCTACAGAAAACATAAAAATGTGAATTTGAGATAAAACGATCTGCTGCTAGACTAAATTTAATTTTTGGCCGTGAAGAAATAATTTTACCACCTTGAAACATGTATGCACTATCTGATGAAAATTATATAACGGAAATATGTATTTTTAAAATATCACCAAAAACGCAACCAATTAAGGGCATGATTTTCACTCAAATAAAAAGCAGGCATGATCTTCACATCATTTTTATTCTGCTCAACTCAAGGACACTGATGGAAATATCTTGTCAGAGTAAGTAAGCTTTCCTGCAGGCATCATTAAACACATAGAATGCGGCAGAGTCATTGGTAGGGATCCTGCAAAACGTCTTACTTCTCTGCGATGCTATTTCTCATTTAGAGAAAGTATCTCTATTACACAGAGACAGGACTATAATAGCATTACCTAGCTGAAAGGGAGATCCAAGATGGATCGCTTTCCTTCAATTCCTCTTTTACAAAATATTCTCATAACATCTATAGTGCCACATGACATTTTTTAAAGTAGGCTATGACTGCTCCATTGAGTAAATCTGACTAACAATATTAAAAGATCCATCACTTAAAACACAATTCAATCATAGTTAAAAGAAAATTCAAGACATATTTTGATGTCAAAGTAGTTTTGTGCTTCAGCGATTCCACTTTCCGGGTGTAAATTAGTATGCCCTTTAAAATGAAAAGATCTTTTCTTCTAAAATAAATGCCAACAATATCTGTTATCATTACTCTGCATAACTAGTCTCTTATTTCATGTATGCACATGCTATTGAATATAATTCTGCTATAGATACATAATAGGGATTGCATGAGTACCACCAATTTAAAATTCAGATTAATCCCCAATTAATACCCACAGAGAAAGGTAGATCAGGTTTTATGAAGGCTGATGCTTACCCTATTTGGGGGAATATCTTTAAGAAAAATAATGCAAAAATGTAATATAAACACATGCTTAGTGCATGTAAAATAGTATTATAGGGCAGAAAGAACAATATGAAGAAAAACATGAGGAGGGGGGTGTAATTTATGGCGCAAAAGATTAGTCTGGTACTTAGGAAAGGAGTGAGCAGGACATAGAAAGATCATTTGGGGCAGGCATGGTACAGTGCAATTTACATCTAGCCATAACAAATGTTAGTGGCTTGACCTGAGGCAAATGACTTAATCTTCCTGAGACTTGGCTCTCTCATTTGAAAAAGAGAAAATGATAACTATCTCATGGATTGTGGTTAGGGCAAGTAATATATTGAATGTTAAGTACTTACTTTCCTGAAAATAAGAGCTTATAGATTGAGAGGGTGGAAAGTCACAAAAGAATGCGCTCCCCTGATGAGAAAAAAGGTATTCAGTCTCCAAAATCATAAATATTCTTGAGGTTATCAGGGAGCTGAGGTTTCAAGGCAGCCATATAAACTAAATTCCAGAGAGCTAAACAAGCCCTTTCTAGGAAAAACTATTTTACCTCTAGCACAACATGGGAGGAAGAGGTAGAAGCAATAAAAATGTACATGAAAAAAGGCAGTAAAATTTTAATGGATTTTTAAGATCCTAATGTGGCTCAGAATAACAGTTTAGAGTTATCTGGAGTCCCAGACGCAAAAAGAGTCCCCACTTACCAACTCTCTACCTGGTGCTCACAGGGGAGGATGGAGGCAGGGTAGAAGGTCTGAAAGAGCAACTCTGTTGGTGGGATACAAACACAAGACCTTCCCAGCTTTCTGAATCTTTTCAAATTTATGTTAAGGAGCAGAAGGCTTCTGACCCTGTTCAGTTCAGTTCACTCAGTCGTGTCTGACTCTTTGCGACCCCATGGACTGCAGCACGCCAGGCCTCCCTGTCCATCGCCAACTCCCGGAGTTTACTCAGACTTGTGTCCATTGAGTCAGTGATGCCATCCAAGCATCTCAACTTTTGTCATCCCCTTCTCCTCCTGCTCTCAATCCCTCCCAGCATCAGGGTCTTTTCCAATGAGTCAGTTCTTCACATCAGGTGGCCAAAATATTGGAGTTTCAGCTTCAGCATCAGTCCTTCCAATGAATATTCAGGACACAGTGGTTTAAATCCCACTTACAACTATGCGTATCCAGGAACTGGAGCCAAGCCTAGCCAATCTCTATCCTGCAACAGAGTCACACCAGCTGAATTTTAGAGCCCCTCTAGCTTACTTGCCAATCTGATGAGAAAAATAAAAGATTATATGTATACACCCACTAAATTTGGGTGCAGTTTGCTATGCAACATTATTATGGATATAGCTGGTTGTTACAGAAACTGGTACTAGAAATGGGACACTGCCAAAGGGGAAAAAATCGAAATATGTGGCATTACTGTGGAACAGACAGTGGATGGTGAGGAAACTGTTACAAAATTTGGAAAAATGGCACCAGATATCATCTGTAGTGATGGCAAATGGGGACATCCAACTCTTTGCAACCCCATTGACTATAGCATGCCAGGTTCCTCTGTCCACAGGATTCTCCAGGCAAGAATACTGGAGTGGGTTGCTATTCCCTTCTCCAGGGGGACCTTTCTGACCCAGGGATTGAACCCAGGTCTTTTGTATTGCAGGCAGATTCTTTACCATCTGAGACACCAGGAATCTTGAGTCACTATAGAGTAACTCAGAGGACAAAAATATGTACCTAAGAAGCATTTAGCACGTCAAAGCAAAAAAAAAAAAAAAAAAAGTGCCAGAAAAAATTAAACATATAAGCAAGATTTTATTATAAACTGAACTCAACTAGGATGAAGCAAAAAGCTGGAGGTTTTAGAGCACTGGGGTGAACTTGTGGAAAAGTACTGAAGGACTTTAGGGAGGAAGTTGATCAGTAGATGTGTCCAGCTCACAAGTAATTCCTGAGATTGCCAAGTCCTTTGTAACTGAACCACCTGCATTTCCTGATTTGTGTCCATTGAGGTTGGGGTCCTACCAACCACAGATACTGGAAGATTGGTTTCTATGTCTTTGAGAAATACTTTTTATTGTAAAACTGGAAAGAGGCTGAGAAAAGATATACACATACTTCAAAAAAGGCCAGGAAGAATTTATAATTGCAAATCTTTTAATAAAATAAAAGCTAAGTAAATTCTAAGAAAACAGAGGCCTAGGGCCTGTAGTTAAGAAATCTTTGTAAATATTAGGCTATTTAGGGGAATGTTAATGCCATCTTGCTCAAGTATAGAGTATGAAAGAATGATGAAAGTGAAAGAAATGGCTGAAAGATGCTTCTGATAAGATATCACCTCCCAATACCCACTTCAATTTAACAGTCTCTACTCTCATCAGATGCTTATATCTTTCCTTTTCTCCTTTGCTTTTCACTTCTCTTCTTTTCACAGCTATTTGTAATGCCTCCTCAGACAGCCATTTTGCTTTTTTGCATTTCTTTTCCATGGGGATGGTCTTGATCCCTGTCTCCTGTACAATGGCATGAAACTACGTCCATAGTTCATCATGCACTCTATCAGATCTAGGCCCTTAAATCTATTTCTCACTTCCACTGTAAAATCATAAGGGATTTGATTTAGGTCTTACTTGAATGGCCTAGTGGTTTTCCCTACTTTCTTCAATTTAAGTCTGAATTTGGCAATAAGGAGTTCATGATCTGAGCCACAGTGAGCTCCCGGTCTTGTTTTTGCTGACTGTTTAGAGCTTCTCCATCTTTGGCTGCAAAGAATATAATCAATCTGATTTCAGTGTTGACCATGTGGTGATGTCCATGTGTAGAGTCTTCTCTTGTGTTGTTGGAAGAGAGTGTTTGCTATGACCAGTGCGTTCTCTTGGCAAAACTCTATTAGACTTTGCCCTGCTTCATTCTGTACACCAAGGCCAAATTTGTCTGTTCCTCCAGGTGTTTCTTGACTTCCTACTTTTGCATTCCAGTCCCCTATAATGAAAAGGACATCTTTTATGGGTGTTAGTTCTAAAAGGTCTTGTAGATCTTCATAGAACCGTTCAACTTCAGCTTCTTCAGCATTACTGGTTGGGGCATAGACTTGGATTACTGTGATATTGAATGGTTTGCCTTGGAAACGAACAGATATCATTCTGTCGTTTTTGAGATTGCATCCAAGTACTGCATTTCGGACTCTTTTGTTGACCATGATGGCTACTCCATTTCTTCTAAGGGCTTCCTGCCTGTAGTAGTAGATGTAATGGTCATCTGAATTAAATTCACCCATTTCAGTCCATTTTAGTTTGCTGATTCCTAAAATGTTGATGTTCATTCTTGCCATCTCCTGTTTGACCACTTCCAATTTGCCTTGATTCATGGACCTAACATTCCAGGTTCTTATGCAATATTGCTCTTTACAGCATAGGACCTTGCTTCTATTACCAGTCACATCCACAGGTGGGTATTGTTTTTGCTTTGGCTCCATCCCTTCATTCTTTCTGGAGTTATTTGTCCACTGATCTCCAGTAGCATATTGGGCACCTACCGACCTGGGGAGTTCCTCTTTCAGTGTCCTATCATTTTGCCTTTTCATACTGTTCACGGGGTTCTCAAGGCAAGAATACTGAAGTGGTTTGCCATTCCCTTCTCCAGTGGACCACATTCTGTCAGACATTACTTTGCCAACAAAGGTCCGTCTTAATCAAGGCTATGGTTTTTCCTGTGGTCATGTATGGATGTGAGAGTTAGACTGTGAAGAAAGCTGAGCACTGAAGAATTGATGCTTTTGAACTGTGGTGTTGGAGAAGACTCTTGAGAGTTCCTTGGGCTGCAAGGAGATCCAACCAGTCCATTCTAAAGGAGATCAGTCCTGGATGTTCTTTGGAAGGAATGATGCTAAAGCTGAAACTCCAGTACTTTGGCCACCTGATGCGAAGAGTTGACTCATTGGAAAAGACTCTGATGCTGGGAGGGATTGGGGGCAGGAGGAGAAGGGGACGACAGAGGATGAGATGGCTGGATGGCATCACTGACTCGATGGACGTGAGTTTGAGTGATCTCCAGGAGTTGGTGATGGACAGGGAGGCCTGGCATGCTGCAATTCATGGGGTTGCAAAGAGTCGGACACGACTGAGCGACTGAACTGAACTGAACTGACTCTCATCGGATAATACATTAATGCATATGAGAAAAATAAAGTCATGACAGGAAATAAGCTACATTTTCTTTGACCCTCTTAGTATAGTACTTGTAAATACCCACCTTCTACATTTAAAAACAGCGATTAATCCTTGACCTGAGCTTTACACTACCTAAATTTGAATTATTTGCTCTGAAATTTTATGAACAATCTGACTACTTACTTAATTTACTCAGTTACACAGTAAAAAGAATTATAGTTACCCTAGAGGTTTTTTAATGATTAAGTTATAAAATATTCTTCAGGAATTTTAGTCAACCTATAGTAGGTAAATCCCATAGTTTAGAGAAAGTACATAATAAAAATAAATTTTGAAAAAAGTCTGGAGGAATAATCACTGGTATGAATGGCTTAAATTATATATAGCTAATTTATGTTCTTCCTGGAATACCTACACATATCAATAAAATTCATCATTCTTTAATAATCAGGCACCAACCAAAAAAGATTCTATTTATTATTTTCTGTTGAATCAATTTAATTTTTGTTTTTCAAATGCAATCCCTTCAGTCAGACCTGCCCTCATCTCTCACCTCTACTATTATAAAAATCTTCTTATTGGATTTTTCACCATTTCCAGTTCCAAATTAATAGTGCAAATCAAATGAATTTTTCAAAATTTAAACACAATTAAATTAGTTTGGTTTAAAACTCTCTAAAGAGTCATATTCCTTTCATGATTAAAAAAAAATCTTTAAAATGTTCTTTAAAATCTTACAAGTCTTGCCCATGGTTACCTCTCTAGCTTCATCCTCCATCACTATCATAAATGATTTTGGGCTCCACCTTCTTATCATAAGAGCCTTCTTTAGGGAATCTGAAGAAACTATTCCCTACGTTTTGAGCTCTACCCACATCCATCTCCCTCCAGGAGTCAGTACCTACATATTCTTCTACAGGCACATCAGAAATCACATTTTTATAAATAAACATTGAACTCCTAAATTACAGGATCTTTGTTGTCATTTGTACAAAATGCGAACCTGCATTCATAGCAATTGTTTCTGTTTTAATTTTGCATTCATTTACATGATCTTCTTTTATTATTTGTCTTGCCCTTTTCTGTAAGGTTTCTGAGGGTTGGAACAATGCCTGATTTTGCAAACATCATATCCCTGGGACTCACTGTGCTGCCAGAAATGTGGTAGGTATTAGATAATGATGTGTTGATTCAATTGGTCTAATTGTAATACAAATTGCAAATGTCACTACTTGGCCAATACACTAATCATCTATCCGCTGTCTCAAAAAGGGAGTCTCAATATGTGACATTTTTCTTCAGGATAGATGTGAATGGCAGTGGAAAGGCCCCTTATTGAGACTCTCCTTTTTAAATGGCTAGAAGACATGGGTTTAGCTTAGTCTCAGATTCTCATTTAAATCTGTGTATTCTCCATGGCAACCTCAACTACTGACAGAGACTGGGCCCCTTGTACTACTCTCCAACCTGCTCTTTTCTTTAGAGCAGAACCAGCTTGCCAGAGATCTCATCACTACAAAGCTGTAAATATTAGAAGCCTTACTTTCCGGAGATATATATCTTCTTCAGAATTTAATTACTACTGGTTCATTTATTTAAATCAGAGTTAAGCTTGATTAGTTTAATGTTAATATAAGTGAAAACAATATTTCTCTTTGACAAGATTTGGATGATAAATGCATAATTATCACTGATGTATTTGAAAGTAAAACATTTATATTACCTGAATATTAAACAAGCCAGTATGGCCTCATGTTTTTTATTAATGAAATATAAAATTATAAGTGTTCTGTGTGAGAAAACTCTCTAACACTCCAAGTGACCACATTTCAGTCTTTCTTCATCCCTGTCAATGTTAATCAAATTCATATTTATAAATATTTTATATATGACACAAGGCAATAGCAATGGCTATCTTATTGAAGAATGGAAAATTCCGCTGCTGCCTGCAGGACCTTAACCGTTTCCTCAGGCATATCCACAGGGCACGCAAGACTGGTTGACAGCAGTCCTGTGCTGAATCACACAGTCAGCAAACCTTGCTTCAACAGACCTGCTCTGGAAGCCCTTCTAGTCAGCTTAGCTTCACTTTGAGTCAATCAGGGCATTGACACATTTAAATTTATTTATTTACTTTTGGCTGCTGCTTGGGTCTTCTTCGATGCATGTGAGCTTTCTCTAGTTGCCATGAGTGGGGGCCACTCTCTAGTTGTGGTGCGTGGGCTTCTCGTTGTGGTGGCTTCTTTTGTTGTAGAGCATGGGCTTTAGGACGGGTAGGCTTCAGCAGTTGTGGCCCATGACCTCAGCTGCCTTGTGGCCTGTGGAATCTTCCCGGATCAGGGACTGAACCTGTGTCCCCTGCATTGGAAGGTGGATTCCTAACCACTGGACCACCAGGGAAGTCCCAATGCATTTATATTTACACTAAACTCTTTACTCCTCCAAACTTTATAGAGGCATATTGCTTTTTGCTTTATTTGTATTATAAAGTAGTTTTCTCCTTTTTATTCCGTTAGTATGGGTTCTTTTAGAATAAAAAAAAGATTTTGTAGAAAATAAAGAAATTTATCATGATAACAACTTTCATCATTGCATGCCACATGACTACTGTCCAAATATCATGGAACTATAGGGCTTGTTCAAATGACATATAATACAAACCTGGCTTTAAATATATAAAACAAGCAATATAGTTCTCAGCCAAATAGTGCTCACATGGAGAATTATCATGACATTTCAGATGCCTTTATTTCACAGGTTAACTTGGAGAAACTACTCCATTCCATCCTTGTCTTCTAATATGTCTGTCACACAGCCCCTCTAGGAGGACTGCCAAGTGCACCACTTCCGTAGTCACTGCAGTTATTAACGACTAACCATTTCTGATACTCATGATCAACTAAGTCAGTTAACACTCTACATTTACCTTATGTGGGGGGGGAGCAACTTTTATAAAAGGTAAATTCTAAAACATATCCTAGGCATCCCTGGGTCTGAGAAAAGAGCTCAGATCTGTTGGTCCACCCTCTGACTCTGGATTAATATACTGATAGGCAAATTGTTCTCTTATCTTGTGGAGTCTCTTTATGGAGAGATTTATAACACTAAAATGCTGCATATATGTCAATGGTTAACACGATTTAGAATATCAAGGTAGTGATAGTATGCCTTCAATTAGCCCCATTAATTTCCCGAAGCAACTTTCTATCTCTAGTATGCTCATCAGCAAACATTGAGCCTAATGTCCATGAAATTGTCAATAATTCCTTTATTACATAGATAGCACTAGATAAAATATTAAATAAATGTTTACCACACCAAATAGCCTCACCTTGTTTTGTATATAGGCTATTAATACTATATTAATTAATTATGTGTAATTAATCAAGCATTAACTAAATGTTTACTATAACAAACATCTGTCTTTCTCAGCAAAAGGGTGCCTATCACATCTACTGTATGTTTGTGTAAACAGTAGTAGTCATGTAAAGCCAATGATTAAATATTGGATTCAGAAATTCTGGGGTTATAGCCATACTTCAGTTTGAAAATAAAACAAATTCAAACAAAAATAAGAAAAAGACAAACAATATTGGTTTCTAAGTATCCTTGGAGAGCTCTGGAGTGACATGGCACATACATATATGTCTGTACTCTCATCACTGTACCATTGAGTAGTTAAGTCCATGGTCCAACTGTAAGGAAAGAATAGTTATGAACACATTTTCTAATTCTGTTTTACAATAACATGGGCAGCTCTGATAGTGCCCTTAAGAGGGCTACTGTGCCTCATCTTCCTCATCACCTGCTCGTTGTCCTCAAAACACATCCTATTCTATAGCCATTATTGTTGTTGTTGTTCAGTAGCCCAGTGATGTCCAAGCCTTTGCAACCCCATGGACTGCAGCACTCCAGGCCTCCCTGTCCCTCACCATCTTTCCAAGTTTGCCTAAGTTCATGTCCATTGCATCAGTGATGCCATCCAGCTATCTCACCCTCTAATGCCCTCTTCCCCTTCTGCCCTCAATCTTTCCCAGCATCAGGGACTTTTCCAATGATTCAGCTGTTTGAATCAGATGACCAAAATACTGGAGTTTCAGCTTCAGCATCAGTCCTTCCAACAAGTATTCAGGGTTGATTTCCCTTAAGATTGACTGGCTTTCTCTCCCTACTGTCCAAGTGCCTCTCAGGAGTCTTTTCCAGTCCCAAAGTTCAAAGGTACCAACATAGTCATTAACATGGTATATTATCAATTTTGGATGAAGGTGCATGATTTATCTCAAAATTGCACTCAGGAATACTGTCATATTAATTTAGTGATACAAACGCTCCATATACATAATTACCATCCTCCTCCTAGGCTCACACTGTGTGCCAGAAACATGAGTGTGGGTTGGTCTCAATGATACACTAAATATATGACTATAAAAACTGTGTTGCCCAGGAAAACACTCCTCCTCCCAACAATTACCCCTTCTGAAATAGAATCTGGGATACATGGTAAGCATTACCATTCTAGGTAATGTTGTAGCAAAATATTATTCCTCAGTCTTTTAACCTCCTCAACACAGGGTCATGTTGTGCCATATGAGCCACAGCACAGGTCCATGATACACGGGCTTCACTGTTGTACAGTCACTGTCCTGTGAGGCTCAGAGGCAAAACCCTTTGCAAAGTTCCTGAAAAATGACCACTGTGTGAAAAACAGTTCATAATCATGATGCAAATGAGATTCCAATCTAGTGACATTCATCCTGATCAGTAAAGGGCACTGAAAACCCATTGATCAGTTATATTATCTGCCAAATTATCACCTACAGCTCATAATAAATGTGTCTCAGTCTAATTGCACTCAGAGAAAAAAATATTTTGATTTTGTTTTTTCCCTAACAGTGCCCATCACTGAAAGGAAACAACTCAAAGAAGCTATTCGCTTGTTCTGAGTTTTTTCTAGAAGAGGTATCTACATCTCATGTGTTGCTGTGTTGCTTTTGTTGTTTAGTCCCTAAGTCATGCCCAACTTTTTGAGGCCCCTTGGACTGTAGCCTGCCAGGGCTCTCTCTCCATGGAATTTTCCCAAGCAAGAATACTGGAGCGAGTTGCCATTTCCTTCTCCAAGGGATCTTCCCGACTCAGGGATGGAACCCAAGTCTCTTGCATTGGCAAACAGATTCTTTACCGCTCAGCCATCAAGGAAGTCCATCTGTATCTCATAAATGATATTTATTTAGAGCCCACTGAATGAATTTCAAGTAAATTAGTCAAAAGTAATATATAAACTTACATGTTTCTTATGGGTTTGAAATGACAGGAACATTTTCTTTTCTTAATTATTCATTTATTCAAATAGTACCTATTGATAAAATTGTGAAGATTAATTAATTAATGATGATAGATTTTTCATTTAAAATCATAATATATTAACACATGTTTAAATGTATTTTAAATCAAGATTACATTAAACAACACATGTTGTGGTAGAGAGCTTTCTGGTAACATAGCTGAAAACCATCATATGGAGACTTTGGGCAATTCTATTCCAATGTGTGCATTCTCCTTATATCAGTCTTCCTATTTTCTATACTACACTTGGAAATATACTATTATAGCTCCTTTAAATGAAGATGAAAGCCACAAACTGAGCATTTCGTGGTGGTGCTGGCTGTTTAGTTGCTAATTCATGTCCGATTTTTTGCGACCCCAAGATTATAGCCCACCAGGCTCCTCTTTCCAAGGGATTTCCCTAGAATACTGAAGAATACTGGAGTAGGTTGCCACATCCTTCTCCAGGGGATCCTCCCAACCCAGGGACTGAACTCAAGACCCTCACTTCTCCTGGAGTACAAGTCGATTCTTCACCACTGAGACACCAGGGAAGCCTGAGCAACTCATATGCCTCACCGTTAATAGCTGAACTTTCAAAATTAAATAGCAGCCAAGATTCTTATCATCTTGAAATGACTGTAACACCAATCAGTAGAAGATGAATTGTGGCTTTAATTGAAGTAAAGAGAATCTAACTTTTAAAAGTATGAATTTTATAAGAATTCATGATTATAAAGATGCTAGTAATTAAGTTATTTTATTAATACTGAAAATAGTGTGGGTCTGCAATTTGAAATTTAAAAAAATTAATTTGGAAGGTAAATAATACCAAATTTAAATTAGTATTTTATAAGACTGATATTTTGCACTCTAATATTAAAATCAAGTACATAATTCATGGAGTATTTTCTCTCTACTTCCACATCAGGTTTATGCAACTTTGAAAGATTGAAAAATCAGGTAAGTTAGAGTAAACTATTTGGTTAACTAAAATTTAGCTGCTTGTTTAAATTTTATAAAATTGTGCCTGGTCACAGGGAAAGATATCAATTTAGACTTTGAATAAACATTATACTACTTTTACTAAAATAATTTCCATTAAAAATAAAAAATTCCTATAAGTTAAAAGGAAGACACACTGGATATTTTGAAGAAATGTTCTTTAACTTTTGAAAAAGTAAGTGTCTATTTCAAACACTTTACTGATTATAAAAATAATAAATTCATAACATATAAAAAATAAAAATCACCTAGAAGAAACAAAGCTTGCCCATAATTTTCAAAGAGAAGATAATGAATATTTACCGTATTCCTCATCACTCATTTTTCTATATGTATTTTATTTTTCTCTTTTTTAAATATAAATTTACATTGTTTTAAATGCTAACTTTTCAGCAGTATACCCTCAATTCTTTTCAATAGCAGTAAAAGACCTTCTAAAACACAATTATTAATATCTGCATGCTACTTTGGCATATAAATATACTATAATGTATTTATCCCAATACATATTTTTAAAAATAATCTTAAAACATATATTTTCCCCCCCTAAACATGCATGATCTTTTTTTTCCAAGTACTCTGGTAGTTTCTGATCAAATGCAGTAATTTCCCCTCATGGTGCCTGTGGTCATTAGATTGCAGGTAACTAGATCATCACTTTTAAAGGAAGGATGTTATATGTTTCTACATGTCTGACTCTGTGACCCCATGGACTGTTGCCCATCAGGCTTCTCTGTCCATGGGATTTACATATACAAACTTCATAAAGGGAAGAACGTTGGTTAAAGTAAGATAGAACTATATTTTTAAATTAGATTGAATCTCATTCTTTGGAAACTAAAAGCTGGTTTCGCTCTTTAAGATCATGTTATATCTATTCAATAGTTAAGCCTCATTACAAGAAGAACTGTAATGTGATTCTCTAGAAAGGTTATTTCTGAAATACTAAAGAAGGGCACCTAGCCCATCATCCCTGTAAACGGAGACCAGGATGAATTATTAAGTATCATAGATGCCAAGGGAAGAGATGAATCTGTTTTGAAAAGGTGACTCACAAAAATAAAAATATCCCTTAGTCAAGGGACTCAAAGAGTATCTGAAAAGGATGTTCAGACATCTGAGAGCACTATTCAGTAATTCAGCTTTAACGAATACACTATCAGGCCATTGCCATAGGAGTCTTTGAGATTTAGTGAAGCAGTTAAAATCAAGAAGACAGATTTCACAAAATGATACAATATCCCATCATTGTGAAATTGTGCAAACAATACAGCAAAAGAGTATATGAATCTATAAGAGATTTTTTAATATTTAATATACTGGACATTTCTGCATAAATAGACCTTGTGATTCAGCACAGTGAAACAGGATAGTTTTTCTTTAAAATGTGTAAATATACTTCAATTATTCTTTATTCATTTTCCTGCTTTTAATACTGATGGTTAAAGTTTGGTGTCCTAGCCAAATATTAATTTAAATTAGTTTTCTTCTTTGTATTACTAAGCCTAGGCTGCCTTGACAGATTGATCTCTAAAATTCTAAAAGCTGAAATGCATTTTTTTTTAAATTTATAGAACAGAAAAAATTTTGGTGGTAATGTAAGTCATCCTCAACACATGCCTTACAAATTAGTTCTTTGGGTTACCATCTTGGCCAAACAGAAGAAGAAAGAGCACAGAGGAGCAAGGAGGCCAGCTTTCAGAATCTTCTTTCCTGGTTCATTGGTTATAACTCAGTTTCAATGTTACCAAGTTACAAGAAAACTAAGGAAATGTGGACTAGCTATGGTACAGATGAAAGGGAAAGGGATCATTAAAAATAATTATCAGCTTCTTTAGAATCTTCAAAACTAAAGAGCCTATATGAAAATAAAGGCCAGCTCATATCCCGTCTCAGCTTTTCTGAAAAAGCTCTTCATGACCAAAGTTATAGGAATTTCAGTTGACATTAATGTCTTCAAAAGTCTGAAAAACAACTGACCATAATAAAAAAAGATGAATGTTTTACTCTTAAACATTTTCTTTCAAAAATATTTTTCAGTAAAGTATACAGCTTTACAGTATTGGGTTGCTTTCTACCAAACCTCAACAGGAATCAGCCATAGGTTTACACATGTCCCCTCCCAATTGAACATCCCTTTGAAAATACTGACATAGGCCAAAAGATTACTTATTAGAATTTTCAAAAATCACAATGCTATTTTAGAAAAAGCTTAACAAGATTCATCTGAAAAGTTAAGGCTAAATCCTGATGCCCCAGAAGTTGTTTTCTAGGATATTATTGTTTAGGGTATATTTTTGAGGTTATAAATTGGATTTTCTAGATCATTTCTTCATGTAGAAACATGAAAACATATTAACATTCATGATTCAGAGATGTTGCAAAGCTAGTTCATTTAATCTAATGTAAAAGAATAATGCTCCATTCTGGTATTCACACAGCATCCACACAGCATTCACCTTCATATGTTTACTAGTATTGCCAGTGGTTCTCAAACTTTAATGTGCATTCAAATCGTATGAGATTTAAGGTACAAACACTAATCTATGACTTGCTTTCTCATATCCTGACTCTTTGGAGTTAGAGCCTCCATGTTTAAAAGTTCACAAGACACTTCTGATCACACAAGGGACCTAGAGTCCAAGCTTAAAGAGCGGTTTGACCTCAGTGTATTCAAAGTGTGATCATCCATCCTGTATTATTTTGTATTTCTCAAAATCAGGGCAATGCTTTTCCCATGGTGAGCACTTGATTAGTAACTATTAAATAATAAATATTTGTTTAGTGTAATTTAAATATAAATTTTTAAAAATTAAAAAAAAAACAGTTTGAAAAAGAAATCTCTGCCACTTACTAATTTTTTTGATGTGATCAAGTCATAGAGTGCTCTGCATTTCAGTTTCTAAGCCTGTCAAGTTAAAATCATCCTAGATCCTTGTATGGTATTGAAAAGATTAGATAAAATGGATACATAAAATAGATACAATAGATCTTATAATTATTCTACAACTCATATATATTAACTATTCAGGTGTATTATTCAGGTATATTAACTATACTTTAATCCATTTAAGTTTCATCTAGATAGTGTAAAATTAAGTAATCAAAATACATGTTTTCGATCAACATAATTTTTTAAAGAGACTTATTTCCCCAATGATGTTGGAGAACCTTTTAAAAGTACAGAAATGTGGTGACTGGGCTAAAAATGTGATGTGAATCTTTCAAATTTAAATGAGCCACTTTATCTGAGATTTCATTTTCCTAATTAAACAATGAAGAGCAAGCATAAATGAAGTGGAATGTGCCTTCAATTCTAAATTTTAGAATGATATGGCCTTTCGAAGAAATCATATTAAATGAAAAAGAATCACATGTCAGAGACATTACTTTGCCAAGATAGGTCCATATAGTCAAAGCTATGGTTTTTCCAGTAGTCATGTATAGATGTGAGAGTTGGACCATTAAGAAAGCTGAGTGCCAAAGAACTGATGCTTTTGAATTGTGGTTTTGGAAAAGACTCTTGAGAGTTCCTTGGACAGCAAGGAGTTCAAACCAGTCAATCCTAAAGCAAATCAACCCTGAGTATTCATTGGAAGGACTGATGCTGAAGCTGAAGCTCCAGTACTTTGGCCACCTGATATATAGAGCCAACTCATTAGAAAAGGCCCTGATGCAGAGATAGATGGGTGCAATTGTGTGGTAGTCTCATCTCACACAAGGCCTCTACTTTTTCTTTTTCCCCCAGTAAATGCAGAGTTCCAGTTCTTGTAGGGAGGGGCAGGTTACTTCTGCAGGCTCAGAAGTTTCAGAGGAAGTTGGCTGGTCAAATCTCTGGGGACAACCACCATATCTCCATCTCTGTCATCAAATTTTTAGAGTTTACCAAACAGAGCCCTGACTTTGAAATGGTAGATCTGCTTTGTTGGATATTTGGCTTTCTGTAAAGTGAAGTCACTCAGCTCTTACTACATCTTCACCTTAGTCTTCAGATTTCTTTACAATCCTTCTGCAGGAGAGGAGGACTTCATTTATTTTTCAAAGAAACCCTCTGGTCATGACTCTCAGTTTTCAATTGCTTATTAGTTTTCTTTAGTAGTCCATTATCTTATGTTAAATTAGTGCAGTTTAGCAAAGGCATCCAATCCCATGATCCTTCCAGTTTAATTTTTACCAAAAAGTTTGAAATATAATACACTTGTTTATTTTCTATTCAATTGCTACTGTCCAAATATACCAGCAACAAATGTTTTAACAACAAACTTCCACATTGCATTAGAAGATGTTGATGGGGTTCTCAGTGCTGGCTGAGTAATGTACAATCAGCTCCAAAACTTCATTTTATAACCTGCTCCTGGGACTACCCCTAATATCAATTCTGCAGGTTGTGTTTGCTGGAAGCAGATGCTAAGATGCAGTATGTGGTGCAGCATCGACCAGGGATCAATATTTGTGAAAGAAAGAAAATAAATAAGGTTGAGCAGAAAGAAAAGCTGAAGATGTGTCCAAAATGTGAATCAGATAACAAAATTCATTCTGGCTTTTCACACACAACTGCTTCTTTCGATTATTATGCTGTCTCACCATTAAGCCCACCTCTTGAAAGAATATGTATTTATTTGCTAATCTAAGAAATTAGTTCTCTTGAGGACTTTTCCTTTTATAGTAGGACATACTGATATATTGGTATGAATCAAGTTTTGAAGAAGGCCTAAAGGACCCATTGCTTTCTAATATGGAAAAATTGTTTCTGAGATTAGAGATCTAATGGACAATCATGTGACAGAATTAAAATTTTTTGGGGGAATAGCTATAATATAGAAATATTTAACAGAAAAATAGTAGGGTTTACATGATCATGTTCCTCATCATAACTTTCCCCAAGTATGATTTTTATCATAATTAAACAAAGAAATGGTTAACTACTAGAAAGAACTTAAATTGAGTACCTAGAATTTTGTATATAAATATGGATAAAAGATTAATAATGAAACAGGAAGAAATGAACTTGTTTTGAGTGTTTAAGTTGTGAGAGGGTAATTATAGATATTATTTCATTAACCTTTCAAAATTACTCCAGAAAATTTGATAGCATTTGTTAACACCATTTTACAGAAAATAAAACTGCAATATGAAGACTATAGGAATTTGGCAAAATCACCCAACAAATGAGTAATGAATGTGCAGATGATCTCCTGTGTCTCTGGTTCCAAAACCCAGGACATTCCCACTGCATCTGGGTCTTCTTACAGAATTAATTGCTAAGATTAATATATTAGTGTCAATGATTCCTAAAACTGGAAAAACCATAGGTAACAGTTCCACAGGGCTTCCCAGGTGGTACTAGTGGTAAAGAACCCACCTGCCAGTATAGGAGACATAAGAGACACGGGTTCAATCCCTGGGTTGGGAAGATGCCCTGAAGAAGGGATGGAAACCCACTCCAGTATTCTTGCCTGGAGAAGTCCATGGACAGAAGAGCCTGCAGGGCTACAGTCCATGGGATCACAAAGAGTCAGACACGACTGAAGTGACTAGTACACACACAACAGCTCCACAAAGTCAAATTAGTGTCTTATATTCACAGTGGTACAGGTTCAACACTCAATTTAGGAGAGGAGGGCTTCAAACTTTTACCATTTATTAAAATTAATTAATCATGTAAGCACACCTTCCAGACATTTCTTCAGACTACTTTAAATGTAGGTGTTCCTGAAATCTTTGCTACTCTAGAAATGTTAATTCACCCTAGTATTGAACAGTTGACAGGAAAATGCCTAGATGAATAATAAAGGGAGTACTTTGGAGACATAAGTAATTAATGTTAATTTGATGATAAATTTCACATAACATGAGTTGAATAGATGGAAATTAATGAGTCAGGGGAAGAAATGAGTCACATAAATAGCTGCCTCAAGATCTAAGTTGGCCAGAGTTCAAGAAAACAAATATTTTTTTTTTACCATTCCAATTATGTAATTAGCCAAAAAGCCAGAAGTCACTTGCATCTCATTATTATGTGAGAAAGACTGATAACTCTGTTCCAGTGTTTACATTACTCTATTTTTTCCTCACCATGGGGTAGCTACCAGATATGCACGGAATGAACATAAACAGAAAACATAAACTGTGTTGTGAAACAGATAAAGAGATTCATGGAACATCTGTACGTGTTGCTTCTACAAAGCAAGGGGGATAAAGGGTAGAAATTTTAGTAGTTCAAATTACTGACGTTTACAGATTTAAACTGTAGCATTCGTAGCATGGCCCTCAAACATGTCCACATCACAATCTCTATAATATGTGAATTACCTTATATGGCAATGCACTTGGGAATGTGACTAAATTAAGAATCTTGAGATAGGGAGATGGTCCTAGATAATTATCTTGAGTAATTCTAGTATTATTTTTGAGATTTTCTTGGATAATTTAACCTGGAGATTATCTAAGTTGGCCCTACATGTAATCACAAAGGTCCTTCTAAGAAAGAAAGAGAATGGAGGCAGAGGAAGAAGCAGAAGATGCAGCACCAGAAGCAAGAAGTTGGAATGATGTGAGAAGAAGGACATGAGTCAGGGAGTGCAGGCAGCCTCAGTCAGTTCAGTCCCTCAGTCACCTGACTCTTTATGACCTCATGGACTGCAGCACGCCAGGCCATCCTGTCCATCACCAGCTCCCGGAATCCACTCAGACTTCACGTACATTGAGTCAGTGATCCCTTCTCCTCCCACTTTCAATCTTTCCTAGCATCAGGGTCTTTTCAACTGAGACGGTTCTCATGAGGTGGCCAAAGTATTGGAGTTTCAGCTTCAGCATCAGTCCTTCCAATGAATGCTGCTGCTGCTGCTGCTGCTGCTGCTAAGTCCCTTCAGTCGTGTCCAACTCTGTGCAACCCCATAGATGGCAGCCCACCAGGCTCCCCTATCCCTGGGGTTCTCCAGGCAAGAACACTGGAGTGGGTTGCCATTTCCTTCTCCAATTCATGAAAGTGAAAAGTGAAAGTGAAGTCGCTCAGTTGTGTCCGACTCTTAGTGACCCCATGGACTGCAGCCTACCAGGCTCCTCCATCCATGGGGTTTTTCTAGGCAAGAGTACTGGAGTGGGGTGCCATTGCCTTCTCGGTTGCAATGAATATTCATGACTGATTTCCTTTAGGATGGACTGGTTGGATCTCCTTGCAGTCCAAAGCACTCTCAAGGCACTTCTCCAACACCACAGTCCAAAAGCATCAATTCTCCAACACTCAGCTTTTTTTATAGTCCAACTCTCACATCCATACATGACTACTGGAAAAACCATATCTTTGACTAGACAGACCTCTGTTGGCAAAGTAATGTGTCTGCTTTTGAATATGCTGTCCAGGTTGGTCATAGCTTTTCTTCCAAGGAACAAGAGTCTTTTAATTTCATGGCTGCAGTCACTATCTGTAGTGATTTTGGAACTCCCTAAAATAAAGTTTCTCACTGTTTCCACTGTTTCCCCCTCTATTTGCCATGGAGTAATGGGACCGTATGCAATGATCCTAGTGTTTTGAATGTTGAGTTTGAAGCCAATTGTTTTCACTCACCTCTTTCACTTTCATCAAGAGAGTGTGGGATAAATGGAGAAGGGAAGTCCTTGAAGTGGCCTAGTCTCATGGAATTTAAGACACTATAAGTTGCTGAATGCAGGATTATTTTCTGAGACATCAGGAGAGGAAACTAAAGCTGCCAGCCACACTTGTGATACCCCACTGGCTGTATGAGACACACTTACTTCATGTGGAAGGGTATCTTTAAATTTCTGATATGTGGAATCTGCCTCCCTGCACTCTCCAAAGCTTATTAACCCCTTACCTGTCTCCCAGGGTGTGTGGGGAGTATGTGTGTGCATCCATGTGTGCGTGTGCCTACACATGAGAGACATGTGCAAAGACATATCAGCCTGGGCTGTCTTTGCTATATGTACATAGGACCATTGGATCTTTATTTTTGATTAATTTTTCTGATTTTTTGGTTTGTTTTTTAAGGGACTGTCATAAACAAATGTCAGGATACACAATGCCAAATAAAGATATTGTATTTCTTTTTAAAAAAAATGCCTTTCATCAAGAGGCTGTTTAGTTCTTATTCACTTTCTGCCATAAGGGTGGTATCATCTGCGTATCTGAGGTTATTGATATTTCTCCTAGCAATCTTGATTCTAGCTTGTGCTTCATCCAGCCCAGCGTTTCTCATGATGTACTCTGCATATAAGTTAAATAAGCAGGATGACAATATACAGCCTTGAAGCACTCCTTTCCCTATTTGGAACCAGTCTGTTGTTCCATGTCCAGCTCACAGATTTTTAAAGAGGCAGGTCAGGTGGTCTGGTATTCCCATCTCTTTAAGAATTTTTAACAATTTGTTGTGATCCACACAGTCAAAAGCTTTGGCATAGTCAGTAAAGCAGAAATAGATGTTTTTCTGGAATTATCTTGCATTTTTGGTGATCCAACAGATGTTGGCAATTGGATCTCTGGTTTCTCTGCCTTTTCTAAATCCAGCTTGAACATCTGGAAGTTCACAGTTCACATACTGTTGAAGTTTGACTTGGAGAATTTTGAGCATTACTTTGCTAGTGTGTGAGATGAGTGCAATTGTGAGGTAGTTTGAGCATTCATTGACATTGCCTTTCTTTGGGATTGGAAGGAAAACTGACCTTTTCCAGTCCTGTGGTCACTGCTGAGTTTTCCACATATGCTGGCATATTGAGTGCAGCACTTTCACAGCATCATCTTTTAGAATTTGAAATAGTTCAACTGGAATTCCATAACCTCCACTAGCTTTGTTTGTAGTGATGCTTCCTAAGGCCCATTTGACTTCACATTCCAGGATGTCTGGCTCTAGGTGAGTGATCACACCATTGTGATTATCTGGGTCATGAAGATCTTTTTTGTATATTTTTGTGTATTTCTGCCACCTCTTTTTAATGTCTTCTGCTTCTGTTAGGTCCTTACCATTTCTTTCCTTGATTGTGCCCATCTTTGCATGAAATGTTCCCTTGGTGTCTCTAATTGTTTTGAAGAGATCTCTAGACTTTCCCATTCTATTGTCTTCCTCTATTTCTTTGCACTGATCACTGAGGAAGGTTTTCTTATCTCTCCTTGCTATTCTTTGGAATGCTGCATTCAAATGGGTATATCTTTCCTTTTCTCCTTTGCCTTTCACTTCTCTTCTTTTCACATCTATTTGTAAGGGCTCCTCAGACAGCCACTTTGCTTTTTTGAATTTCTTTTTCTTGGGGATGGTCTTGATTCCTGTCTCCTGTACAATGTTAAAAACACTGGAGCAGAAGCTGCAGAGCGCTGGAGCATCTTTGAGGAGATTCCCCATGTCCAAGGGCAAAGGAGAAGCCCCAGCAAGATGATAGGAGGGGCAAACAAATTCACGTTTAGAAACAAACCCCATTCCTGCCAGAGACGCTCAGAGGGCTCAAACAAACCTTGTTCACACAAGGACCCAGAGACACCAGAGACTGAGACAGAAATGTGTTTGAGTGTCTCCTGTGGAGGCACGGGTCAGCAGTGGACTGCCGCAGGGGCAGGGGCTCTGGGTGCAGCAGACATGGGTATATAAGCCCTCTTGGAGGAGGTCTCCATTAACCTCACCATAGAGCTGCCAGAACTTACACATGACTGGGAAATAGACTCTGGGAGGGCACAAACAGAACCCTGTGCACACCAGGACCCAGGAGAAAGAAGCAGTGACCCCACAAGAGACTGACCCAGACTTGCCCGGGAATGTCCAGGAGTCTCCAGTGGAGGCGTGGGTCATCAGTGGCCTGCTGCAGGGTTAGGGGCACTGAGTGCAGCAGTGCATGCATGGGACCTGTTGAAGGAGGTCGCCATTATCTTCATTACCTCCACCATAGTTTGGCCCCAGGTGAATAACAGGGAGGGAACATAGCTCCACACATCAACAGAAAATTGGATTAAAGATTTACTGAGCATGACCCTGCCCATCAGAACAAGACCCTGTTTCCCCCTTCTTCAGTCTCTCTCATCAGGAAACTTCCATAAGCCTCTTATTCTTCTCCATCAGAGGGCAGACAGACTGAAAACCACAATGACAGAAAACTAACCAATCTGATCACATGGACCACAGCCTTGTCTAACACAGTGAAACTATGAGCCATGCCTTATAGGGCCACCCAAGATGGATGGGTCATGGTGGAGATTTCTGAGAAAATGTGGTCCACTGGAGAAGGGAATGGCACACCACTTCAGTATTCTTGCCTTGAGAACCCCATGAACAGTATGAAAAGGCAAAAAGATATGACTTTGAAAGATGAACTCTCCAGGTCGGTAGGTGCCCAATATGCTACTGGAGATCAGTGGAGAAATAACTCCAGAAAGAATGAAGAGATGAAGCTGAAGCAAAAACAATACCCAGTTGTGGATGTGACTGGTGATAGAAGCAAAATCTGGTGCTGTAAAGAGCAATATTGCATAGGAACCTGGAATGTTAGGTCCACGAATCAAGGCAAATTGGAAGTGGTCAAACAGGAGATGGCAAGAGTGAACATCAACATTTTAGGAATCAGCGAACTAAGATGGACTGGAATGGGTGAATTTAACTCAGATGACCATTATATCTACTACTGTGGGCAGAAATCCCTCAGAAGAAATGGAATAGCCATCATGCTCAACAAAATAATCCGAAATGCAGTACTTGGATGCAATCTCAAAAATGACAGAATGATCTCTGTTCCTTTTCAAGGCAAACCATTCAATATCATGGTAATTATGTCTATGCCTCAACCAGTAATGCTGAAGAATCTGAAGTTGAACGGTTCTATGAAGACTTACAAGAACTTCTAGATCTAACACCCAAAAAAGATGTCCTTTTCATTATAGGGGACTGGAACGCAAAAGTAGGAAGTCAAGAAACACCTGAAGTAACAGGCAAATTTGGCCTTGGAGTACAGGATGAATCATGTCCAAGGCTAATAGGGTTTTCCCAAGAGAACACACTGGGCATAGCAAACACCCCCTTCCAACAACACAAGAGAAAGCTCTACACATGGACATCACCAGGTGGTCAATACCAGAATCAGATTGATTATATTCTTTGCAGCCAAAGATGGAGAGGCTTTATACAGTCAGCAAAAACAAGACTGGGAGCTGACAGGCTCAGATCATGAACTCCTTATTGCCAAATTTAGACTGAAATTGAAGAAAGTAGGGAAAATCACTGGATCATTCAGGTATGACCTAAATCAAATTCCTTACAATTATACAGTGGAAGTGACAAATAGATTCAAGAGATTAGATCTGATAGACAGAGTGCCTGAAGAACTATGGATGGAGGTTCATGACATTGTACAGGAGACAGGAATTAAGAACATCCCCAAGAAAAAGAAATACAGGCATCTTACAGAAGCTTTAAAAGGTAAAGGAGTGGCACAAAACCAGAAGTGCAGATCCATGGAGCAGGATAGAAAGTCTAGAGATAAACCCACACACCTCATCTATGACAAAGGAGGCAAGAAAATACAATGGAGAAAAGACAGTCTCTTGAATAAGTGGTGTTGGGAAAACTGGACGGCTACATGTAAAAGAATGAAATTTGTACACTAACATCAAATAAAAAAATAAACTGAAAATGGATTAAAGACCTAAGTGTAAGGCCAGATACTATAAAACTCTTAGGGGAAAACATAGGCACAAACCTCTGACATCAATCACATCAAGATCTTTTTGATCCACCACCTAGTGAAAATAAAATAAATAAATAAACAAATGGAACCTGTTGCTGCTGCTGCTGCTAAGTCACTTCAGTCGTGTCCGACTCTGTGCCACCCCATAGATGGCAGCCCAGCAGGGTCCTCTGTCCCTGTTATTCTCCAGGCAAGAATACTGGAGCAGGTTGCCATTTCCTTCTCCAATACATGCATGCATGCTAAGTCGCTTCAGTCGTGTCCAACTCTGTGCGACCCTATGGACAGCAGCCCACCAGGCTCCTCTCTCCACGGGATTCTCTAGGCAAGAATACTGGAGTGGGTTGCCATTTTGTTCTCCAATTAAACTTAAAAACTTTTGCATAGCAAAGGAAACCATAAATAAAACAGAAAGACAACCCTCAGAATGGGTGAAAATATTTGTAAATGAAGCAACTGACAAGGGATTGAGCTCTAAAACACACAAAGAGCTCATGTAGCTCAACATCAGAAAAACAGACAAGTCAATAAAAATATGGGTAGAAGATCTAAATAGCCATTTCTCCAAAAAAGACATACAGATATTCAAAGAGCACATGAAAACATGCTTAGCATCACTAATTATTAGAGAAATGCAAATCAAAAATACAATGAAGTATCACTTCACACTGGTCAGATGGCCATCATCAAAAAATCTACAAATAACAAATGCAGGAGAAGGTGTAGAGAAAAGGGGTACTCGCCTACATTGTTGGTGGGAATGTAAATTGGTAAGGCTGCTATGGATAACAATATGGAGGTTTGTTAAAAAACTAAAAATTTAATTACCATATGACCCAACAATCCTACTCCTGGGCATACACCCAGAAGAAATTATAATTCAAAATGATACATGCAAAAGACTGGTTTATTTAAGGAAAAAATTAAAAAAAAAATTTTTTTAAGCTAGAGATTTTTACATTCTAAAAAAATACAAAATGATTTTTGGTTTTGTATCAAATCAAACGGACTATTCAGATTCTAGGGGTGGCAAGATTCTATACAAAACCAGTTACATGACCACTTAAGTGATGGCCATCCCTCCATTTAATACTGTCAGTACCAACAACTCTAGGATTTAAAAATAGCCTCGGGATATGAAAATATAAGGAAAGTTATGACCAACCTAAATAGCATATTAAAAAGCAGAGACATTACTTTGTCCACAAAGGTCCGTCTAGTCAAGGGCTATGGCTTTTCCAGTAGTCAAATATGGATATGAGAGTTGGATTATAAAGAAAGCTGAGAGCCAAAGAATTGATGCTTTTGAACTGTGGTGTTGGAGAAGACTCTTGAGAGTCCCTTGGACTACAAGGAGATCCAACCAGTCCATTCTAAAGGAGATCAGCCTTGGGTGTTCATTGGAAGGACTGATGTTGAAGCTGAAACTCCAATACTTTGGCCACCTGATGTGAAGAGCTGACTCATTTGAAAAGACCCTGATGCTGGGAAAGATTGATGGCAGGAGGAGAAGGGGACGACAGAGGATGAGATGGATGGCATCACCAACTCAATGGACATGGGTTTAGGTGGACCCTGGCAGTTGGTGATGGACAGGGAGGCCTGGTGTGCTGCGCTTCATGGGGTTGCAAAGAGCTGGACATGACTGAGTCACTGTACTGAACTGAAACTACATATTTCTCCTGTAGGAAAAAAAAAAAATGCTTTATCTATGTACTCATATAAACACATATCAAACACTTCAGAACAAGTAGTTTTGGTTTATAATTCAAGTTTTTGGTACTTATCACAGTGAAGTGAAGTCGCTCAGTCATGTCCGACTCTGCGACCCCATGGACTGTAGCCTACCAGGCTCCTCGGTCCATGGGAACTGGAGTGGGTTGCCATTTCCTCCTCCAGCAGATCTTCCCGAACCAGGGATTGAACCCAGGTCTCCCTCACTGTAGACCGAGCTTTACTGTCTGAGCCACCACGGAAGTCCACAAACTGAGAACTAAAGTATTATATAAATAAATAAATGCATCATTATTTGGAAAAACTATATCACATATAGAGAAAGTTTTCACAGAGGTAATACTGAATTTCAATTCATGATGGTAATCTCAACACATTCTAAAGGATACACATTATTTGCAATAGAGAATAAAACAAAAACAAATTTCCTTGAAGATACTGCTGAGAAAGTATTATGACACAGAGATTACACTAGAGGAAAGTGAAAAAGCATTTGTACAAAAGTGAAGCTTTAAGGAATATTTTCCCTTTGTAAAAGTTGGTCATATGAAAGGGACTTCTGTGGCAATGAAGAGTTAAATTATTAGCAGCAAGAATCAGGAAAAGCACAGATCAGGGAATAAAGGACATATTAATTCTAAAGCACTTGTATTCCACAGCCTTACCCAGAATAGCAGAACAATCTTAAATGTCTCAGTGAATCAATAGAACAGGGGAAGTATCTATGTTTAGACTCTAAATCTTTTCTTCTATTGTAATTTTGCAAATATTTTATGAGGTCAAAGTGTTTCTCAGATTCATTAGTTTTAACAGGAATGTTAATTCCATGCATTTTGTTCTACATATTCAATATGACTATTAAGTAATTGTGTATGCACTGTCTTAAGGAGATGAATGTACTTTGCCACTCTACTGATCTTAATATTTATTGAATGACAATTTTTAATCTCATTAAAATTGTGAGTGATGAGGTTAAACTACATGCCACTCATTATTAAAAGTTGATTTATATTCTAGGACACCTGCACTTATCTCTAATGTGACCACTCTTATTTCACTTCTTTGTAGCCCCCAATACAATATCAATTAATCTTGTTTCTAGATCCTGGTATAATGCTCGACATGTGGTCAGCATATATATATAAATAAATATATATACACACACTTATATCATTTCAGAAGATCTAATTATTCTAAACAAGATGACAAATAGTAGCCGCTAATATCATGAATCTTTTCTTTGTCCATAACATTGGCCTATTGTAGAAATCATTGCCAGTGTAATGCCCAATTATAGCATCTAAGTTATTCCTCTATAAATTTTGCTGAAACATTCACACACACTTCCCCCAAAATGTATCCCTATTTTAGATATTGCCTTATGAATTATGGCAACATTTAAATTTTGGTACATAGTGCATTTAACTTAATTGGTGTTCTAAACATTACTAGCTTCCCATTTTAAGTACAATGCCACTAACCCATTTTCTTATATGAAACAGGAATTTATTTAAGCAGTAAATCTCTTACTCAGTACCACAAGTTTTATGGATACAGTAGAGCTGTAAGAATGAGAAAAGAGAAATTATAGATTGAAATTTTGAGCAAAACACCCCCTGATTGTCTAGATAATGCTGCTGATTTTTAAAGTACATGTATGTATGTTGAGGGCTTCCCTGGTAGCTCAGTTGGTAAATAATCCACCTGCAATGCAGGAGACCCTGGTTTGATTCCTGGATCAGGAAGATCTGCTGGAGAAGGGATTGACTAACCACTTCAGTATTCTAGGCCATCCCTGATAGCTCAGCTGGTAAAGAACACATCTGCAATGCAGGAGACCTGGGTTCGATCTCTGGTTTGGTAAGATGTTGAATATCGCTTTGTAAATTACATAGGAAAATAAATACATAGCTATTCTATAGTTATTGTATTTTCATAAAAAGAGAGGAAGAAATGTATCCAGAATCTTACAGCTAAAGACAGAGACACAGCTAAAATCCATCTTTCTCTAACTCAAGTATACTTTCCACCATGTCACGGAAACTCACTATCAAACCCAACCACACTCATACATATAATCTAGACAGAGATATTTTTAATTCAGATATGTACATGGAAGTAAATATTCAGCATCATGGAAGGTTAGCCTTCCAATCTGCTCTCAGTTTTAGCCCATCTTTAGCAGTAATGAGTTTCGAATGTTTGTTTTATGCATTTCGAGGGGGTGATATCTCAAACTAAGTAGTATTGTTAAATCTCTAATTTTCTATCTTTAACTCATACTGCTCTATCTATTGCCTTACTTTTTATTCTCTAAATTTTCTTAGTTTTAGTTTTTTGTTTTGTTTTGTTTTTTGGTATTATTTGTTAAGTAAATCATACAGCCAGATTATCTTGGACTTTCTTCATGTTTTAAATTTTACATATTATGGTTATGTTTTTAAATTTCACATATTATGGATATGTTTTAAATTTCACATATTATGGATATCTTAAATTCATTTTAAAAACTGTAATGGCTACATAGTATTTTACATTACTAACATAACATAACATGCTATGTCGTGTCTGACCCTTTGCAACCCCATAGACTGTAGCACACCAGGCTACACTGTCTGTGGGATTTCCCAGGGAAGAATACTGGAGTAGGTTGCCGTTTCCTTTTCTTAGAAGGATACCTACACCAGTATCATTACTTATTACTTATTATCAATTAATTGTATTACTAGTAAAAATAACTTATTTTTTTTTAATTTTATTTTATTTTTAAACTTTACATATTTGTATTAGTTTTGCCAAATATCAAAATGAATCCGCCACAGGTATATATGTGTTCCCCATCCTGAACCCTCCTCCCTCCTCCCTCCCCATTCTATCCCTCTGGGTCATCCTAGTGCACCAGCCCCAAGCATCCAGTATCGTGCATCGAACCTGGACTGGCAACTCGTTTCTAACATGATATTTTACATGATTCAATGCCATTCTCCCAAATCTTCCCACCCTCTCCCTCTCCCACAGAGTCCATAAGACTGTTCTATACATCAGTGTCTCTTTTGCTGTCTCGTACACAGGGTTATTGTTACCATCTTTCTAAATTCCATATATATGCATTAGTATACTGTATTGGTGTTTTTCTTTCTGGCTTACTTCACTCTGTATAATAGGCTCCAGTTTCATCCACCTCATTAGAACTGATTCAAATGTATTCTTTTTAATGGCTGAGTAATACTCCATTGTGTATATGTACCACCACTTTCTTATCCATTCATCTGCCAGTGGACATCTAGGTTGCTTCCATGTCCTGGCTATTATAAACAGTGCTGCAATGAACATTGGGGTACACGTGTCTCTTTCCCTTCTGGTTTCCTCAGTGTGTATGCCCAGCAGTGGGATTGCTGGATCATAAGGCAATTCTATTTCCAGTTTTTTAAGGAATCTCCACACTGTTCTCCATAGTGGCTGTACTAGTTTGCATTCCCACCAACAGTGTAAGAGGGTTCCCTTTTCTCCACACCCTCTCCAGCATTTATTACTTGTAGACTTTTGGATCACAGCCATTCTGACTGGTGTGAAATGGTACCTCATTGTGGTTTTGATTTGCATTTCTCTGATAATGAGTGATGTTGAGCATCTTTTCATGTGTTTGTTAGCCATCTGTATATCTTCTTTGGAGAAATGTCTGTTTAGTTCTTTGGCCCATTTTTTGATTGGGTCATTTATTTTTGTGGAGTTGAGCTGTAGGAGTTGCTTGTATATTCTCGAGATTAGTTGTTTGTCAGTTGCTTCATTTGCTCTTATCTTCTCCCATTCTGAAGGCTGTCTTTTCACCTTGCTAATAGTTTCCTTTGATGTGCAGAAGCTTTTAAAGTTAATTAGGTCCCATTTGTTTATTTTTGCTTTTATTTCCAATATTCTGGGAGGTGGGTCATAGAGGATCCTGCTGTGATGTATGTCAGAGAGTGTTTTGCCTATGTTCTCCTCTAGGAGTTTTATAGTTTCTGGTCTTACGTTTAGATCTTTAATCCTTTTTGAGTTTATTTTTGCTGGGAAATCTGGTCAACCACTTGTAAAAGAATGAAACTAGAACACTTTCTAACACCATACACAAAAATAAACTAGTAAAAATAACTATTATTATAAAGAGAATTACATTACCTAATTGGCTCACATGACTACGGAGGTTAGCTGGTTCCAAGAACTTCAGCATGAGTTGGCAAACTACAGACTCAAGCTGATCTAGATACATGAAAATATTTTTGCTCAGTCATCAGATTTTTATGTTCACTGCTTTATGAATACAAATAAAATATAGTATTTTCAATTTTCCAATGAAAAATATCCTCATCAGAACTTAACTATTCCTAACTTAAAACAAAAACTAAAGTAACCCTCAGAAATTTGGGGCTTCCCTGATAGCTCAGTTGGTAAAGAATCCGCCTGCATTGCAGGGACCCCGGTTCGATTCATGGGTTGGAAATATCTGCTGGAGAAGGGATAGGCTACCTACTCCAGTATTCTTGGGCTTCCCTTGTGGCTCAGCTGGTAAAGAATCCACCTGCAATGTGGGATACCTGGTTTCGATCCCTGGGTTGGGAAGATCCCCTAGAGAAGAGAAAGGCTTACCCACTTCAGTATTGTGGCCTGGAGAGTTCCATGGACTGTACAGTCCATGGGGTCGCAAAGATTCAGACACGACTGAGTGACTTTCACTTCACTTCACTCCTAAATTTTAATATTAGATTGTGCTTTATCTCATCATTTAATAAGGTGTTAATGTTAGTCCCTATAGAAGGCATTATAGCTTTTTCACATCATTACTTATATTTATAGTTAAATATATATCAAGCTATGGATCATTGAAAAAGCAAGAGAGTTCCAGAAAAACATCTATTTCTGTTTTATTGACTATGCCAAAGCCTTTGACTGTGTGGATCACAATAAACTGTGGGAAACTCTGAAAGATATGGGAATACCAGGCCACCTGACCTGCCTCTTGAGAAACCTATATGCAGGTCAGGAAGGCAACAGTTAGAACTGGACATGGAACAGACTGGTTCCAAATAGGAAAAGGAGCACGTCAAGGCTGTATATTGTCACCCTGCTTATTTAACTTCTATGCAGAGTACTTCATGAGAAATGCTGGGCTGGAAGAAGCACAAGTTGGAGTCCAGATTGCCAGGAGAAATATCAATAACCTCAGATATGCAGATGACTCCACCCTTATTGCAAAAAGTGAAGAGGAATTAAAAAGCCTCTTGATGAAAGTGAAAGAGGAGAGTGAAAAAGTTGGCTTAAAGCTCAACATTCAGAAAACTAAGATCATGGCATCTGGTCCCAGCACTTCATGGGAAATAGATAGGTAAACAGTGGACACATCACTGCAGATGGTGACTGCAGCCATGAAATTAAAAGATGCTTACTCTTTGGAAGGAAAGTTATAACCAACCTAGACAACATATTAAAAAGCAAAGACATTACTTTGCCAACAAAGGTCTGTCTAGTCAAGGCTATGGTTTTTCCAGTGGTCATGTATGGATGTGAGAGTTGGACTGTAAAAAAAGCTGAGCACTGAAGAATTGATGCTTTTGAACTGTAGTGTTGGAGAAGACTCTTGAGAGTCCCTTGGACTGCAAGGAGATCCAACCAGTCCATTCTAAAGGAGATCAGTCTTGGGTGTTCTTTGGAAGGAATGATGCTAAAGCTGAAACTCCAATACTTTGGCCACCTCATGTGAAGAGTTGACTCATTGGAAAAGACTCTGATGCAGGGAGAGATTGGGGGCAGGAGGAGAAGGGGACGACAGAGGATGAGATGGCTGGATGGCATCACTGACTCGATGGATGTGAGTTTCAGTGAACTCTGGGAGTTGGTGATGGACAGGGAGGCCTGGCGTGCTGCAACTCATGGGGTCGCAAAGAGTCGGACACGACTGAGCAACTGAACTGAACTGAAATGATATATCAAAGCATGTTATTTCTTGTTAATGAAAAAATTTTCATCTATCTTTTATTTTTAATAAACAAAAATGTCAATACATAGCTACACTCCCAACTTTCCTTTTAACATCTCTTTCCCTAGAAAGAAACACTGTCACAGGGCTGAGATGGATCATTTCATTCAGTTTTTAGTACTTGCAATGTGTTTTCAAAGTCTCTGGTCTGAATCATATAAAATTTTTATTGTTGGTCAGAAAGTTCAGACATTAGCAATTTCATAAGGCTCAATTTTACTAAGTATAAACCATTACTTTGAGACTTTTAAATAAATGTAAAGGCTACCAGAAAATGAGTTGTCCTTTGAAAATGACTTTTAAAACCTACAAAGTTCTATCTATTGAAGTTAGAGAGTCAATAAAGATTGTACTTAATATAAAGCAGATTATAAACATGTTATAATTTCTATTTTACAATACAAAATTGCATTGCCTGAAGTAAGAAATAAATTTTAAAAATATAGATTCCCTTTTCTTTTGATTATGTGTTAGTGGCTCAGTCATGTCTGAGTCTTTGCGACCATAAGACTGTAGACCATCAGACTCCCCTATCCATGGGATTCTCCAGGCAAAATACTATAGTGGGTTTCCATTTCCTTTTCTGGAGGATCTTCCACACCCAGGGATCTATATTTAGTCACTTTTCATTAAGAAATCAAAATCTTTCCTTTCAGTTTAAAAATAAAACAAGTATTTGAAATATAATAGAGAAAAATAAGTTGCTTTTTAAAAAGTCCTCCTGGAAGTAGTTCCATTCTGAAAAAATTTTGCTTAAATTACATAAAAAGTTGGGCAAAAGCAAATGATTCTATTATTCCATTTGCCATATGTTCATAAATGAGATTGAGCAGCTGAGAATTAGGATAAATTCTTCACCCAAAGGAAAGAACTGGAAAAGTCATTTTTTTTCTTCCTCACAGGTAATTTGGAAATAATTTCATAAACCATTTTACATAGTTTCCTGAATAATTTTAATAGCTTGATGATTAAAAACAGTATAAATTAACTAATTATTGGTTGACTCTGAAATAAATGTATCTTATAAAGTCAGAAAACAACAGTCTAGATCTCTTGCATGCCTGCATGCTAAGTCTCTTGTCTCCTGTGGCTCCTGAATTGGCAGGCAGGTGTCTTACCAGGAGCACCACCTGGGAAGATACAGATCGCTTATATAATGTCAAATAACTCTTGCCAAGATGTATAAAAGTTAGTGACGCTTTATTCAGTCAGAATTTAGCAATTTTCAGGTTTATAGATAAATTTACCAACTGCACTGTTTCTTTTATTTACTTCCCCAAAGAATCTATATTCACAGAGATTTTTATAGCATTTAACAAGAATATATATAAGTGAAAGGCAAAAAACCACTTTAATATGTACTAGGTGCTCAGTCATTCAGTTGTGTCTGACTCTTCGTGGCTCCGTAGATGGCCAACCACCAGGCTCCTCTGTCCACAGAATTTTCCAGGTAAGAATCCTGGAGTGGGTTGCCATTTCCTATTCAGGGGCATCTCCCAACCTAGGGATCAAACTTGCATCTCTTGCATCTCCTGCATTTGTAGGCAGATTCTTTACGCTAGCACTACCTGGGAAGCTCAGTATATATACTATATAGGCTATTAAAATACTGAATTGAAACAGGAGATGACATCAGTGAACTTGGTACCATGCTTTAGGTTCTATTATTTCACGTAGGCTTTTTCTGGATAAGATAACTATTTTTGTCATTTCAGTTCTAACAGATATCGGTTCCCATACACATATAAACATATCTCTTTAAATTAAAAAGAAAACTGAACAACAAATAATATAAAGTTACAAGAATTGAAATATGTTAGAATGCTCTGAGGTATTCTGGAAATGGGATGACTTTTTTTAATGAAGGATTTCAATATTTATTTGCAATACAAGTTCTCTAAATTCTTAATGTTCACTTCAATTTTTCACTTCAGAGACATTGGGCTTCTACAAGTCCTAATTTTCATTCCAGCAACTTATTTAGCATTAAACAAATAGACACTGCAGTCAGCCATGCTTAAGTGCATAACTGAATTTTTATGCACTAACTTGCAGAGTTATTACTGAAATATACATTTCTTATACCTATGATACTATGTATGTGTTTTATTTCTCATCTACTCGGAGGTGATAAATTTCCTGTTATTACTGTTAGTCGATATTCGACAAATTGTTGTTTAGTTGCCAAGTCATGTCCGACTTTTTTGTGACCCCATGGACTGTAGCCTGCCACACTCTTCTGTCCATGGGATTTCCCAGGCAAGAATACTGGAATGAGTTGCCATTTTCTTATCCAGGAAATCTTTCTGACCTAGGGATGGAACCTGAATCTCCTGCATTGGTAGGCAGATTCTTTACTACAGAGCCACCAGGAAACCCATTTGACAAACTGAAGGCAACGTGATGATTGCTGAGAACTTACACACTCCAGAGTAAAGTTGTCATTTTTGGCATTTCTGCTGCCTTGATCTGCTTTGTATTCAACATGTAATGCTAAGATAGTGTCCAATTTATGTACAAGATTATAAGCACCAGCCAAATGGCAACCCATCCCTGTATTCTTGCCTGGAAAATCCCATGGAGTTTGGCGGGTTATTGTCCATGGGGTCATAGAGTTGGACATGACTTAGTGACTAAACCACCACCACCAGAGAGTCTTAACTTTTTCTTGCATAGAATAAATAGTCTTATATTCGACTGTGGATATGTAGTCATTTAAAAATATTCCTGTGCAGTTTGATGATAGTTGAGTGGACCAAATTATAAAATCCTGAGTTAGCACTAAGTCCCACAGAGAAAAGTTTAGATAAGTTAACTATTGTTCTCATGTGTGACTGTATAAATGACTATATTATAGAGAAAACCCTGGAGTAAGAAATGGAAACTGGCTCCAGTATTCTTGCCTGCAAAATCCCATGGACAAAAAAAAAAAAAAAAAAAAAAAATCCCATGGACAGAGGAGCCTGGCATAAGTCCATGGGGTTGCAAAGAGTTGGACATGACTGAGCAAACACACATACACACACAGAAAAATCACACCCATGAGTACATAGATATATGTATGTGTGTATATGTGAATTTCATATATTATAAAATACTAGATTTTACTTTTGTTTAGTGGTGAAAAAACAGAAGGAATTGCGGAATCAAAGACTATTTCTTCCCCACAAGTGATGTTGGTTTCTTCAAGGCAAAAAGGAAAAAATGGAATACCATGAGGAGTTTGAAGTTACGTTGTTTTCTTTATTCTAAACAGTACTTTAAATTAAATTATAGAGATTAATATCCTATCATGGAAGAAGCTGAGTTTATAGTTACTCCTCTTTAACTTTCAAAATTCTATCCCATTCATCCCCTAATTTTATACAATGTAGTTTATATACCTTTCATTTTCATTCAATGATAATTTCTTGAATAGTTTATCTCACTTCTAGAATCAAGGTGAGGTTTTTATTCTTCACTTCAAATATGCGAAAGATATTCTTCACTTCAAATATGCAAAAGATATATAGCTTTCTTTATTACTTATAACAAAGCTTAAATTGCTCAGGAAGGCTCATGTCCATTCTTGACAGGATACAAATATTTTGTTGAATCTTATCAATGAAAAGTAGATAATCATTTTGAAATTTAAATCGGTTTCTAAGCCTAATACATTCCATTTTGAATATTTGCATTGAATTAAAAATCAGAAGTTGTCATCAAATCTCCCTCTACCCGATTCAAAAGGGACGTCTCTGCTTTTTCCAGTTCAAGTTAGTAACTGAATGTGGCAGAAAGTTTCCACAGTCTCATGGTAGCAATTGAGTTGGTCTCTGTTTTTCTGTCACCCCAGTGACCCTTCAGAACTTTCCTGATGTCTCTCGCTGACCCTTGTTCTTGGACACCTGCTGTGTCGCCTTACAACAAGCCCTCCTCTTTTTGCTCTCACACCTGTGGTTCTCCCCACTTCCTCACAGGACTCAGCACTTGAAAACTCAACTGTATTTTCTTCAAATTACTAGAGGATTTGTTTCTTTATGGTCGCATGCTAAACCAACTAGGCACTTATGTGAAATCAAGAAATTAATAATAGCATCAATGTTCATTATGTGCTTTGTGGATACTAATTCGACCTCAGTTGTTCCTATGCTTAGAACTGACAAAACGATCACATGACTAGGTCTCACCATAAGTTAACTTTAAATATAGAGCATATGTAAATATACAGATGAGGAAACAATGGAAAAGTGAGAGGTTTGTTTTCTTGGACTCCAAAATCACTGCTGATGGTAACTGCAGCCATAAAACTAAAAGACAAAAGACATTTGCTCCTTGGAAGAAAATCTATGACAAACCTAGATAGCATGTTAAAAAGCAGGGACATTACTTTACTGACAAAGGTTTGTCTAGTCAAAGCTATGGTTCTTCCAGCAGTCATATATGGATGTGAGAGCTGGACCATAAAGAAGGCTGAGCAGTGAAGAGTTGATGCTTTAGAACTGTGGTGTTGGAGAAGACCCTTGAGAGCCCCTTGAACAGCAAGGAGATCAAACCAATCAATTCTAAAGGAAATCAACCCTGAATATTCACTAGAAGGACTGATGCTGAACCTGAAGCTCCAATATTTTGGCCACCTGATGCAAAGAGTTGACTCAGAAGAGGCCCTGATGCTGGGAAAGATTGAAGGCAGGAGGAGAAGGGGATGACAGAGGATGAGATGGTTGGATGGCATCACCGACTCAATGGACATGAGTTTGAGCAAGCTCTGGGAGATGGTGAAGGACTGAGAAGCCTGGCATGCTGCAGTCCTGCTGCTGCTGCTAAGTCGCTTCAGTCGTGTCTGACTCTGTGCGACCCCAGGGACTGTAGCCTACCAGGCTTCTCCGTCCATGGGATTCTCCAGGCAAGAACACTGGAGTGGGTTGCCATTTCCTTCTCCAGCTGCAGTCCATGGGGGTCACAAAGAGTCAGACACAACTAAGCGACTGAACAACAACAGTACAGCAGGCACTAGGGAAGTGGAATATTAGAAAAAGTTGTATGATTTTATTTGGTAAATTACAACAAAGACATACAGACAAAAAGAAATACATAATTTATAGGCCTCAATATGTTTGTATGAGCAAAGAGGAACTTGCCTAGGGACACAAACTCATGGAACACAGGGCACCTGACAATTCTTTTATACCTTACTTATTTTAATACTTAAGCAGTTAGCTTCTTATACCAAATATATACTGCCTTCATAATAATAAGCAAAATTAAAATGTGAAATAGTTTAACATAACTATGTGTAATTTATCAATCAAGCTGACCTGGAAGCATTCACTCAGAGAGAAGTTTTATATATCCTCACCAATATCTTTAGTTCCCAGACCCTTAGTCCCATATCTATTTCAAAGGTTTTATAGAAATATTTAAGAACAAAATTCCAGTTTACTTTAATGACAAAATACCAATGTCTCATCCAAATAAGGCTTATTCCTCTTTCTCTTTTAATAGCTATATTGGATGTAGAATTCTATTTGGAAGGGAGGTGAGGAGTCTGGTTCCTGGTTTAAAACCCATGTGTGATTTTTCAGGCCCCATCACAGGTATTAACAAAGCTTTATTCCGCAAGCTCCTTGGGGAAGAGCTGCCGTTCCCACAGCAGACTTAGTGCATGATGAGTGCGCTGCAGTCTCTGAAAGGAGTTGCAATCAGGGATTCTGGCGCTCTGTCCAGCCACTGTCTTTGCATATTGACATTCCTAGTCTAGTCACCTGCATTCCCAGGTCTCTTATCTGAGGCCTTGAGCATGGTATTGTTAGGCCGTTTAATCGGGGCAAGAGAAAGAAACCTTGGAGGCATATTTCTCAGAACCCAGTACTTTATACTCTTGGTCCTTCCCTTTGCCTCCCCCAGGCCCAGGGCCCATAAAACTGCCAGAGCCTTTTGCTCAGGCACGTGGATAGTTGCTCAGTCATGTCCGATGCTTTGCGACACCATGGATTGTGGACCACCAGGCTCCTCTGTCCATGGGATTCTCCAGGCAAGAATACTGGAGTGGGTTGCCCTTTGCTCAGGACTCCCTCAAAATATAGAATGACCACATCAATATCTATGCTGATCCACCTGATCCTCCAGCTCGGGGCTCTTCCATGGGTGAAAATACAATAGGAGGAATTGGAGTATTGAGTTTTAGACTCTAACCTAACACCCTCTCATTAAGTGATTAAAGACCTAATTCTTCCCTGTCGGGTTTGTTGCTTTAATCAGCTAATCTGGCACCTGGCAACTTGGCTCTCTCTCTGTCCAGACTCAATTGAGGTCCTCACAGGAGGAAACATGGGTTTCTGTTCTTTCATCTACAATAACGTATGAATTAAAAATTATACAAACTCAGGATCAATGAAGAGAGGAATCAGATAAATGTGGCTAGGCTGTTATGTCTGAATGGATGAATAATAGTTCAGTCTGGGCATCACAGAAACACAAAAGCTGTGTGTTTTTTTTTTTTTAATTTTATTTTATTTTTTAAACTGAAACACTGTATTAGTTTTGCCAAACATCAAAACGAATCCGCCACAGGTATACCCATGCTCCCCATCCTGAACCCTCCTCCCTCCTCCCTCCCCATACCATCCCTCTGGGTCGTCCCAGTGCACCAGCCCCAAGCATCCAGTATCGTGCATCAAACCTGGACTGGTGACTCGTTTCATACATGATATTATACATGTTTCAATGCCATTCTCCCAAATCTCCCCACCCTCTCCCTCTCCCACAGAGTCCATAAGACTGATCTATACATCAGTGTCTCTTTTGCTGTCTTGTACACAGGGTTATTGTTACCATCTTTCTAAATTCCATATATATGTGTTAGTATACTGTATTGGTGTTTTTCTTTCTGGCTTACTTCACTCTGTATAATATGTTCCAGTTTCATCCACCTCATTAGAACTGATTCAAATGTATTCTTTTTAATGGCTGAGTAATACTCCATTGTGTATATGTACCACAGCTTTCTTATCCATTCATCTGCTGATGGGCATCTAGGTTGCTTCCATGTCCTGGCTATTATAAACAGTGCTGCAATGAACATTGGGGTACACGTGTCTCTTTCCCTTCTGGTTTCCTCAGTGTGTATGCCCAGCAATGGGATTGCTGGATTTAAAATTTATTCTCCTAAAGTTTCAGGTACAACTCCCCAGACACAAGCATGTATGTTTGCACCCCAGCCTCCCACTACTTTAAGCTTCTTGGATCAAGTCCCTTTGATCATAACTGAACTCTGGTTCCATTCCACAGGTCCGTTTGGCCAATCAGAAAACACATATTATTTCATGATTACAATAACTTGTAAGCTACTTTATTTCACTACACGTCTTCCAATCTACTCTTAGCTTTAGGAAGTTTGTTTAAATCACTAGGGACTCAGGAATTGGTCCATGTTTTTTTTTTTTTTTCTCCTCCCCCAAGTTCCAGTGGCTGCATACTAGGATTTCTAAATACAAATATTGAAAATCATTTCATGTAACTGGAGGGATAAGAGAAAAAATACAATATTAGAAGCCAGTGCTGTGCTGAGAATTCCTTATTACCAAGTCCCTGATCATTTCCAGAGCCTTCCTTTATATTTCCTTGAGGTTTGTAATGCCCTGCAAATCATCAGACTGTTTGAGATGAATTCTTGACTAGTTTTACATAAATCTCATAGCAGTTCAGGCCCTCTACTTTTCAATTTTTTGAGTTTTGATACCTAAGCAGAAACAGAAAATAAGAAATATCTGAATTTCACATTGAACATATTGTAACTTCACATTTATACAAAAAACTGTGAAATCAGGCATCCTTATCAATTTAGGGAAATAAGGTCTATACGACCTGAAGACTGATTTTACTCTCCTCAAAGTAGGAAAAACAAAATGAATTTTAGAAACCTTAAAATTCTACCATTGTGATGACTGAACTCATGAAAAAATTATTGGGCCATGATTCACTGAAGATCTTAGAAATACATTAAATAATTCAGGACCATTTTACAAGCTAAAAGAGAACTTATTCTAGAAGATCTATTTCCTAGATTCATATTACAATGAATATTTTAACATTTCATATCTATTTCATATCTACTTAAGAATGTATTTTGAAAGAAAATATCAAAGGATTTTTTCTAGATGATTTAATCTTAAAATTATTTTTTCTAATTGAACAAAAAATACTTATATACATGAATTTTTATAGATCTCCTCATGTGTTTATTAAATGCCTGATCTAGTTGTAATCCTACCATTATAACAGCAGAATAGCCTGATCTATACCTACAATTTCTGGTATAGGTGGTGTCACTGTTCTTTATAAGTTGGCATACATTATCATTTTAAATTATTTCAACCTATCTACATGAATATTGTTTATATGCAATTCCATGGTGGCTCAGTTGGTAAAGAATCCGCCTGCAATGCCAGAGACCTAGGTTCGATCCCTGGGTTGGGAAGATCCCCTGGAGGAGTGCATGGCAACCCACTCAGGTATTCTTGCCTGGAGAATCCCCATGGATGGAGGAGCCTGCAGGCTACAATCCATGGGGTCTAAAAGAGTCGGACATGACTAAGTATTCACACTTGAAGAGTACATTAAAAAGTGTGTGTTTATACCAGTACCAATATTCCTGGTATTATCTTTATATCATTAAACTTATAAGAAAATATACAAATCATTAAAGAAAAGGTGCTTTTATATTTTCAACAGTAAATTAAACATGTAATTTCTCACTTAACTGTCTGCATGGAATCTTTGGCAGTATATTTCAAATGCCTTAGACTAGTGGGGTTGAGTTTTAACAAATTTTGACAGAGCTTTTTATCAATATTAATGTATCACCAGTGAAATATTTGAGCTCATTATCAAAATAAAACAGCATGACCTAATTACAATAACTAGCTATACTGTGGCTTAAAACAGCAACCTTATTTAACTAATATATATGAAAATTTAGATAACATTTGAATGGAAACTTTTTGTGGGTTTGTATGATAAGTAAATAAGTGTTTGTTTAATAAGTAAGGTGTTTGTGCAAGTATTCCTGTTTTAATTTGTTGAAAGAAGAAAATCATTTATCAACTGTTACCATATTTGCATATTCAGTAGAAATAGAAAAAAAAGTTTAATGATTCTATTAAATTTATATAAATGGTTCTTTGCCCATGGATGTGAAATAAACTAATATGAATCTCTTTTAGGTGGTACTGATATAGTATGTTGTCTAGCAATAATTATCTTCTCTACTGCTGCTGCCGCTGCTGCTGCTAAGTCGCTTCAGTTGTGTCTGACTCTGTGCGACCCCATAGACGGCAGCCCACCAGGCTTCCCGTCCCTGGGATTCTCCAGGCAACAACACTGGAGTGGGTTGCCATTTCCTTCTCCAGTGCATGAAAGTGAAAAGTGAAAGTGAAGTCGCTCAGTCGTGTCCGACTCTTCGCGACCCCATGGACTGCAGCCCACCAGGCTCATCCATCCATGGGATTTTCCAGGCAAGAGTACCGGAGTGGGTTGCCATTGCCTTCTCCAATTTTCAAATCTTATATCCCTCCAAATGGTTCATTTAGGCAATTTTGTGCTTACAGAATCTGTTCCCTGTCTCTCAAGGGTCACTGACCTCTACATGATATTCAATGTCTTATGTCATGCATTTTACCCAGTTTTAGGTGGCTGTGCAGGACAGACAATGAGCTCTAGATTAAGACTGCTCAGGTTTCACCTAATAAACTCTGAAGGGATCAATCTGTCTCCAAGAAGTTTAAATACAATCCACAGCAAATCTCAATAATATTTGCAAGAATAATAAAAAAAAAAATTATCCATCATCAAATTTCTTCCAGCCATGATGGAGTAACAGGGCATTAGAGCTCTGCTTCAGTATGCATACCTCTTCTCTGGAACTCCGTTTTGCAAAAACAAAGTTCAGGAAACTCCCAAGGATTCTAACTCTATATCCTCCATTCAAAGATATCTATGTGCTCTGATAAGGCTCCTCCTTCCTTTGCTACAGCCAGAAAATTCTCTTTAGGCTTTAATTTATGGCAATATCAGAACTTAGTCATTTGTTTCTTTTTTTTTTTTCAGATAGTCAATATCTGAAAACAATTGTTTCTATAGTTTAGGTTTTTAGTTGTTTATTTTAGGAGAGCAAATTAGATGAATCTTATTCCATTTGGCAAGAGGTAGAAATTGTCTCCAGAGATTTTTAATCTTAAAATTTAACATAACATCAGGTTAACCCACTATATAATGATTTTTACACTGATTTGACTTGTGAACAGAAAGCAAATGTTTTAGATGCCTCAGTAAAACATGTATAAAGTAGACAGTGGGATATCAACCTTAAAAAAAGTCAAAGGTATTTTTCACTCAATAAAGTTTGTAGGAGTTCTGTGATTTTCAGCATATTGAGATATTCCCATCAAAGTGAAAACTAAGCTGTCAAGCCTCACAGCACTTATTCTGAAAAAAGAATGATAAGTATTTTAGGCATTTGGGGATTTTGGAAGTTAAGTATGCCATAGTTGTGTGAGCTATATCAACTCATTTTGAAAGTAAAAGTGAAAGTCGCTTAGTCATGTCTGACTCTTTGCAACCCCTTGGGCTATACAGTCCATGGAATTCTCCAGGCCAGAATACTGGAGTGGGTAGCCTTTCCCTTCTCCAGGGGATCTTCCCAACCTAGGGATCAAAGCCAGGTCTCCCGCATTGTCAGTGAATTCTTTACCAGCTGAGCCACAAGGGAAGCCCAAGAGCTGGACTGAGTAGCCTATCCCTTCTCCAGGGGATGTTCCTGACTCAGGAATCGAACCAGGATTTACTGAATTGCATCTTTACCCTGAGCCATCAGAGAAGCCCAGCTATCAACTCATCATAGATTCACCTTTTAGACTTACAGTTCCTTCAAAGGCCATAGCAAGAGAAGCTCTCCAGCAAATCCAAACTGTAGTACCAGCTGCCCTAAGACTTGAAACCTGAACTAATGATCTAACAGAATCGTTGATGCTTGAAGAACCAGTGTTGTAAGAAACCTCTGAAAATTCATAGCCCAGAACTCTGGTATATCTCCCTTCTTCTGCAGGTGTCTATTCTCCTTTTGACAATTAGCTATGACTTGTTAATGGAATTGGATAGACAGCAAATGCCTAACCAGGAACATCCAGTCATCATGAGATCTAAGCTTCCCATTATGAACTTATCACTGTCTGATCTAACTCTTCACAAGGAGCATTGGAGTGGGGTGGGGGTGTGGGGGGGGTGGTGGGATGTCCAGCATCTGAGTATCATCAAATGAAAATGATTTATAAGAAAATGAGCTCAGGTAGACTCAGAAATTAATGTAGGTTGAATGAGAAGGTGACTTGGGCTCTTTTGATACTTATTCCTATTGCTTTGCCTCTTGTCCTTCAATCCATGCTATGGTAACCTCAGAAGTTCATTATGACCAAATGACTGAGGAGGAAGAAATCTAAGTGTGAATTACAGTTTACTCTACATTATACAATGGCATAATCTGAATTACTGGGAAAGTTCAAGCATTCAAGCCTACTCAGGAATAAATCTGAAAACGTTGGCAATAGTTTGGCTGAATGGTCAAGGACTCAAAAGAAAGAGGATTGAGAAGTCAGTGACAAAAAGGACTATGGACAATATAAATGGGTGGACATTTCAGAATGGGCACATTGTGCATGCCCAAGAAAGGGGTGTCTACTGCAGAGGTGTTCTTAATCATCAGATGGCGTTCTGATTGCTACTCTCATTGCTTAAATGATGTTTCCTTTGGCTGCTTAAATGTAGCTACCCTGTCTTTGTAATTCTGGGATTGTGTCATATCAGATATTAGAGAACTCACTTTCCATGGAAACATTCCTAATGTCAACCCTAGTCACTGTTAAAGATTAAAGACAGTCACTATTGAGCTTCTCAGTATGTTGATACTCTCATCATTGGTGCAGTTCTTTTTCTTTTTCCTTAAAGAAGTTGTCTCCTAGGCTCTCTGGTGATGATATTCATGGAATGGATTCTCGTGTAATACACAAACAGTCCCTAAATTCCTAGAAACTTTTCTCAAATTTTCCCAAGGGAATACTAGTTTTGATATGATTTTCACTGTAGGCATATAATTATCAAAATATGGTGCCAGAACCAGCAGCATCAATATCATCTGGGATCCTACTGGAAATGTACATTTCCATGTGTATCAAATCAGATACCCCTGGGTGGAGGCCCCAGTCATCTGTGTTTTACTAAGACCTCCAAGTTATTCTTACACTAAAATGTAACAATTACTCCTGTAGACCATCATCAAATTCAAGTTTTACAGATCTTGCTCAGAATGAGGCCAGTTTCAGGCACCAAGTATGTTTTACAAAGCATGAAATGTCAAATTGTAGTGTATTGCTTTCTCTTAAAATTGCATGTGTTGTTAAATAATGTGTTCATTAAATTAAGTAAACATGTATGTGGGAACATATAAAGTAATTGTGTACCCCTGCCATAAAACAAGATGCATTCTTAATGCTCAGTTTATTTATTTCTATAATTCATGTATAATTGCATTTGCACTAATGTGACCATATTTTAGCACATTATGTTTTTGTCAGATGTTGGTATATGAGTGTTATGCCAGCAAAATAGTACTTTTTCTATTTTCTGAAAAAAATAACATGTAGTATTGGTGTTTTATTGTTAAATATTCAATAGAATTTAGTGAAATTGTGAATTATGTAGGCCTGGGTTTTCTTTTATGTAAGTTTTGAATAAAAAATTTAATTTCTTTAATAGAGATTTATTCAAACTTTCCCTTTCTTTTCCCTTAGTGAGTTGTATTTTTAGGAAAATTTCACTTCATCTAAGCAGTTCAATTTGTTGCAACTCTTTTTCCATAATCTTTTTATCATTTTAATGTCAGCAGGATTTGTTATGAAAATCCTTATTTTTATTCCTGATATTGATGCATTGATTCTTTCTTGATTTTAATGACCAGTCCAGTTTGGAGGTCTGCCAATTTACTTGATCATTTCAATCACAATATTCGTTTGTTTGTTGTTTAAATTGGATTTCTGCAATCATCTTCATTACTTATTTCTATTTCTTTTCAACTTACTTTGCTCTTTTTTTTTTTTTTCTGGTTTCTCATTTTTGGACTTTAACATGGTAGGCAGAATAATACCTCCCCCAAAATACCCACATTTCAGTCCTCCAAACCTATGAGTAAACTACCTTACATGACAAAAGGGACGTTGAAGATACAATTAAATTAGGGATATAGAAATGGGGAGATTTCTGGATTATACTGGTGGGCAGAAAGTAATCTTTAAGTTCCTTATAATGGAAGGCAAAAGAGTCAAAATTAGAGAAGATCATAGAAGCAGAGATGGGCTTTCCTGGAGGCTCAGTAGTAAAGAACCCACTTGCCAATGCAGGAGACATAGGTTCGATCCCTGGGTCTGGGTCAGAAAAATCCCCTAGAGAAGAGAATGTCAACCCACTCCAATATTCTTGCCTAGGAGATCCAATGGACGAGGAACCTGGCAGGCTACAGTTCACGGGGTCACAAAAAGAGTCAAACATGACTTACTGACTAAACAAGAACAAAAATACATTTTGGCAAAACTAATACAGTTATGTAAAGTTTAAAAATAAAATAAAATAAAAAAAAAAAGAACAAAAATAAAAGTAAAAGTCAGAGTAACAACATTGCTGGAAGGAGTCATGAGCCGAGGAATACAGGCAGCCTCTAAAATTTAGCAAAGGAAAGGAAGCTATTCTCCTGTAGAACCTCCAGGAGGTACGCAGCCCTGCCTTGTAAGATCTGTTTTCATATTTCTGACCTCCAAATGGTAATTATGTCCAACCTAGATAGCATATTAAAAAGCAGAGACATTACTTTGCCAACAAAGGTCCGTCTAGTCAAGGCTATGGTTTTTCCTGTGGTCATGTATGGATGTGAGAGTTGGACTGTGAAGAAGGCTAAGCACCGAAGAATTGATGCTTTTGAACTGTGGTGTTGGAGAAGACTCTTGAGAGTCCCTTGGATTGCAAGGAGATCCAACCAGTCCATCCTAAAGGAGATCAGTCCTGGGTGTTCTTTGGAAGGAATGATACTAAAGCTGAAACTCCAGTACTTTGGCCACCTCATGCGAAGAGTTGACTCACTGGAAAAGACTCTGATGTGGGAGGGATTGGGGGCAGGAGGAGAAGGGGATGACAGAGGATGAGATGGCTGGATGGCATCACTGACTCGATGGACGTGAGTCTGAGTGAACTCAGGAGTTGGTGATGGACAGGGAGGCCTGGCGTGCTAAATTCATGGGGTTGCAAAGAGTCGGACACGACTGAGTGACTGAACTGAACTGAACTGATAGTTCTGTACATTAAGTCACTAAATTTATGGTAATATATTGTAGCAACAGTAAGAATATAATACACATAGAAATGTATTTTATTTTTGTTTTATTTAGTAACATAATTTAAAATTACATTTACCTCTAAACACTACTTTAGCTGTTGCTGCCGCTGCTGCTAAGTCACTTCAGTCGTGTCCAACTCTGTGTGACCCCATAGAGGGCAGCCCGCCAGGCTTCGCCATCCCTGGGATTCTCCAGGCAAGAACACCAGAGTGGGTTGCCATTTCCTTCTCCAATGTATGAAAGTGAAAGGAGAAAGTGAAGTCGCTCAGTCATGTCCGACTCTTAGCGACCCCATGGACTGCAGCCTACCAGCCTCCTCCATCCATGGGATTTTCCAAGCAAGAGTACTGGAGTGGGGTGCCATTTTCTTCTCTGCTACTTTAGCTACATTCTGTAAATTTTGATATTTATATTTTCAATGTCATTCAATTAAAAATATTTTCTAATTTCTCTTGTGATTTCATCTATGGTCTATGAGCAATGTGGTATTTCATTTCCAAATATAGGCTTTTCCAGGTACATTAATGTTACTGACTTTTAGGTATTTGTTGTCCAATATATTAGCAACTACCAGTCACATGTAGCTGATAAAAACTTGGGATGAATTGAAACTGGAATTAAAGTATATAAAACTATAAAATCATAACATTTCAAAGACTTACTATGCAAACATAATCTATAAAATGTAAATATTTCATTAAAATAGTATAATAATTCAATGTAAAACATAATATTTTCTATATACTAGATTAAAAATCCATTATTAAATTAAAATAAATTTTATATGTCTCTTTTTCCTTTCATGTGGTTAATAAGAATTTTAAATTACACATGTCACTCACATTTGGGGCTTACATAATCTTTCTAGTGAACAGTATTGTCCTAGTCTAACCCCACTGTAATCAACTTCCTCACCTACACATATATTTTTCCTCACATTCTCTAGCCTATCTTCTTATTATCTGTTTGGCTTTTTCATCATCAATGACAGCATGTTAGAAAGCAAACTTCAAGCATTCTCAACTCTAACAATCAAAACTCATCTACTGTAATATGAAAAATGCAGTTTCATTGCTTTCCCACACACTAATCCTACCATTTTTATTTCTGAACCTATTCATTTTACAATGCCTGGCAATCATTATTAGTCCCTCACAGGATCCCTAAATTGCACTGTCTCTGACAGTGACATGAACTCAAGTTAAACTCAATTATCAGTTCCTGTTTTGACTGCAGCTAAGTAGAATGAACGCTGGTGAGAAAGCAACACAAAAATGTCTTGCTTAGTGTTATTGGAAATTCATGGCATCAAGGCAAAGAAAAAGAATCACATACAATTGTCAATGATGTCTGATTTTCTGTTTCCCCAAATGAAAATTTCACATTCTTTCTCTCCTAAACCCTCCTACTTTGTCTAGGGGTATGCTTTGAGGTACTATCAATTCAATGGTGAAAAACAGATATTGTTATTATTGCTTACTAATATCCAGTGGTGCCAATATGTGAATAAAATGTGTAATTACTTACCTTAGATCAGATCCCAGACAAAACTTGGAAGAGAAATTTTTAAGCTAAGATCTGTATTATCAGGCTGAGCCAAATACACAAAAAATAGTATGTATATCAAAGGACTGCTTTATCATTTTATCAAAAACCATACAGTTGTACTTCCTTCAAAACAGAAAAAAATCTGTATAGTTCAACATAGTCTCTTTTTAATAATAGAATTCTAAATTAATATCCTTTGGATCTTTTCAGTATTTTTAAATGAACTAAAACTATTAAATAAGCACATTGTTCTTGTAATCAGAAAATATTTTGATGTGATTTGATTGCTAACACATTAAATTTAAAACCCTACAGTTGAGAACATGCCAGTATTAAAGCAATCTTGCAATACTTTAGACTTTAGGGAGAATATTTTAAAATCTTGGTGTATGACACAATTTGCAAGTAGTTTTGGAATGTTTGCCTAGTTCTTTGCATGAAATGAGTCCTATTTTATATAATAATATACATGTTTTATTATATATATATTCATAAAAGGAAAATAGAACCAATTGAATAATGCATGAATATAATTAACATTAATACATTCATTTCAAAAAACTTTAAGACATACAGTCAGTTTCTGTTCTGTGGGCACCACATTTGCATTAACCAATATAAATAAATAGAGAAGATGTTTTCAGTGATATGAACAACGGACACACTATTCAATCTCTCCAATTCTATGAATCGAGGTCATTTCTCAAACTGAAAATAATCTCTGATTCTTCAGCTAAGGGCTCAAACTGGTATTAATCTAGTTTCAAATCCAAACAATATGAAGCCCTAATTAAGTAAGTACGGACATAAAAATTCATCATGGCCTTGTTTTGTTCCTACTCTTGCCTTCTTAGTTCTGTTTATATCATTTCTGCTCTGTCATTGTCATAAAGCCCATTTTGTAGAAACTAGGTCCATGTCTTGCTCCTCTCCACCTACATCTGACCTTTGATAACATTTCTGTGTCCTATTTCCTCCCAGTCTTAGAATTGAGGACATAAAATGCATCCATGAGAAAGGTATCTATAAACTGTTACTCTACGTTAGGAAGGACTTTGATTTAGGAAACGTCCATGGATGGGGAACTTGGTTCCACAGGCAATCTGAGAACACTGTTTTGCTGCTAACTTTACTTTTTTAAATATCTACTTAAAATTCTTTTTCTGGTTGGTATTCTTTACTTGTCCTATTTCACTATTTCCAATAATTTTTTAAATCCATTCTAGTCAGTTCTCATGAGGTGGATGAAACTGGAGCCTATTATACAGAGTGAAGTAAGCCAGAAAGAAAAACACCAATACAGTATACTAACGCATGTATATGGAATTTAGAAAGATGGTAACAATAACCCTGTGTACGAGACAGCAAAAGAGACACTGATGTATAGAACAGTCTTATGGACTCTGTTGGAGAGAGAGAGGGTGGGAAAATTTGGGAGAATGGCATTGAAACATGTGTAATATCATGTATGAAACGAGTTGCCAGCCCAGGTTCAATGCACAATACTGGATGCTTGGGGCTGGTGCACTGGGACGACCCAGAGGGATGGTGTGGGGAGGGAGGAGGGAGGAGGGTTCAGGATGGGGAGCACATGTATACCTGTGGCGGATTCGTTTTGATGTTTGGCAAAACTAATACAGTGTTTCAGTTTTAAAAATAAAATAAAATTTAAAAAATCCATTCTAGTATATTTTTCTTTCTTTTTTTTAATTTTTAAAAATAATTAATTAATTTTACTTTACAATATTGTATTGGTTTTGCCATACATTGACTTGAATCTGCCCTGAGTGTACATGTGCTCCCCACCCTCCCACCTCCCTCCCTCTACCATCCCTCTGGGTCATCTCAGTGCACCAGCCCCGAGCAACCTGTATCATGCATTGAACCTGGACCGGTGATTCACTTCACATGTGATAATTTACATGTTTCAATGCCATTCTCCCATATCATCCCACCCTCACCCTCTCCCACAGAGTCCAAAAGACTGTTCTATACATCTGTGTCTCTTTTGCTGTCTCGCATACAGGGTTATCATTACCATCTTTCTAAAGTCCATATATATGTGTTAGTATACTGTATTGGCGGAGAAGGCAATGGCACCCCACTCCAGTACTCTTGCCTGGAAAATCCCATGGATGGAGGAGCCTGGTAGGCTGCGGTCCATGTGGTCACTAGGAGTTGGACACGACTGAGGGACTTCCCTTTCACTTTCCACTTTCATGCATTGGAGAAGGAAATGGCAACCCACTCCAGCGTTCTTGCTTGGAGAATCCCAGGGACAGAGGAGCCTGGTGGGCTGCCGTCTATGGGGTCGCACAGAGTCGGACATGACTGACGTGACTTAGCAGTAGTAGCGGTAGCAGCAGCATACTCTATTGGTGTTTTTCCTTCTGGCTTACTTCACTCTGTATAATAGGCTCCAGTTTCATCCACCTCATTAGAACTGATTCAAATGCATTCTTTTTAATGGCTGAGTAATACTCCATTGTGTATATGTACCACTGCTTTCTTATCCATTCATTCATCTGCCAGTGGACATCTAGGTTGCTTCCATGTCCTGGCTACTATAAACAGTGAGTGCTGCTATGAACACTGGGGTACACCTGTCTCTTTCACTTCTGGTTTCCTCGGTGTGTATATCCAGCAGTGGGATTGCTGGGTCGTATGGCAGTTCTATTTCCAGTTTTTTAAGGAATCTCCACACTGTTCTCCATAGTGGCTGTACTAGTTTGCATTCCCACCAACAGTGTAAGAGGGTTTCCTTTCTCCACACCCTCTCCAGCATTTATTGCTTGTAGACTTTTGGATCGCAGCCATTCTGACTGGCGTGAAATGGTACTTCATTGTGGTTTTGATTTGCATTTCTCTGATAATGAGTGATGTTGAGCATCTTTTCATGTGTTTGTTAGCCATCTGTATGTCTTCTTTGGAGAAATGTCTGTTTAGTTCTTTGGCCCATTTAATCCATTCTACTATATTTTTCAATGCTTTCCTCATATACTTCTGAACATTTACAGTGGCATCCTAAGTGCTAATTCTAATAATATCTGTGCTCCTTCTTAACAATTTGGATTATTTTTCATTATTGAAAAACATTGTTAAAGTTGATGGTTTACAAAATTACTGTCAGTAGTTTCTCCCTGGTGCTTAATCTCCTTCCATATCTATTGCTTCACAGAAGGCTCTTCCTCTGCCACTCAGCTGACATTATCTGTCCAGGGTCTCTAGTTGGTGCTTTGTTTGCATTACATATCCCCATGGTGATCTCATCAATAGTCAGAGATCCAACTAACATATGTCTTACTATGATTCTGAAGCATACATTTCAAATAGGAGCTCCTATCAAGTTACAGAAGTTTATTTCCAGTGTACCTATAATAATAGACTACCCAAAATTGAATACAATATTCATAGAAGAAAAATAAAGTGTCAGTAACCAAAATCACTGTGAATCAGGTACAATGATAAATAAACATGGCAGCTGGCTTCAAAGTCTTCACATGACTGCCAGGCACTAAAGACATCATTACAAAATATTGTTTAAGTACAAACCAGAAATATGTTTAGCATAATGGAGCTTTCTAGATTAAACACCCATGGAGTTTTGTCTTTTATTGCTCTCTGCTCTATCAAAGCTGTCAACTTTGTCACTTGTAAGAGGTCATGATTTATAGATATTTTCTCCAAACCACAGATTGTAAGTTGAAGGATGAAAGGATGATGGTATAGATATGGACCACATGAAAGGCCAGGAATTATTAACATGAGCCATTTGTACTGACTGTGCAAAATAAACACTGTTAAGTAAATATAAGCACTCCAAGATAATACAAAAACAGCACACTGGTATTTCAGTTTTGCCCCACTGGAGTCATCAAGCACTGTGTCAAGAAGAGAAGTTGTAGAGCCCCTACTGTGTTTCATGAGCTGAAAAGGCAACTAGTCAGAATCTTGGTGGGATCTAGAATCTGGAATCAGGGGATCAATTGGGTTGGTTCTAACAGAAATGAAAATCTAAATTACTTTAGACAGTGTACTTCTGGTATTGGGGCCTCAAAGGACAATATCTACAAGAGTTACCTAAAAGATTACATGGACCATAAGAGTTATGGACTGAAAAGCACAGGTTAGAGCACACTATGTTGAGTGTAATATCAACAGATGAGCATTTTACTTTTTTTTTTTTTCTTTTAAACTACATTGATCTCTGCTGGAAGTTGGATCTGCAGGATTTAGCTCTGCTGCTGCTGCTAAGTCGCTTCAGCCTGGCTTTAATTTTTTGACCTGGTGTTGAAATGCCCCATAAAATAGAGATATTGTGTATCATTAAGGACCAAGAGCGGAGAGGGCAATGGCACCCCACTCCAGTACTCTTGCCTGGAAAATCCCATGGACAGAGGAGCCTGGTAGGCTGCAGTCCATGGGGTCGCTAAGAGTCGGACATGACTGAGCAACTTCACTTTCACTTTTCACTTTCCTGCATTGAAGAAGGAAATGGCAACCCACTCCAGTGTTCTTGCCTGGAGAATCCCAGGGACGGGGGAGCCTGGTTGGGCTCGCACAGAGTCGGACACAACTGAAGCGACTCAGCAGCAGCAGCAGCAAGGACCGAGAGCAGCACAGCTGTAATAGAACGATAGCAGGACTTTTCTCTTTTTCCTCTAAAAGTTTGAGACATTGTTTAGATTGTATATGTCCCTGAGTGGAAGAAATGCAGCCTTAGAAAGTTGGTTTTTTTTTTTTTTTTTTTTGGTAGATTTTATGATTTCCAATGGAGCCACTTGTACTGGACAGATATGTAAAATTAAAGAATTAGTACATGCCTCTAATGGTGAATTCTGTTAGAGAAAGCCTCACAGCAATTATGTCTTGTCAAAGTTCTGAATAATTTATATTAATAAAAAGTATGCCAAGTGAACAAGGTGGTAAAGAGTTAAGAGTGCTACTAGAAGGAAGCAACATGAACCAAAGCATTAAGGCATGAAACAGAATAGTTTATCCAGGGAATTAAGAGTTTTGCAGTGGAACAGTATGTGCTTCAAAACAACATAGATATATTTGTTCTGGTATCCATAGCACCGAAGCAGTTTTAAACAAAGAGTGGACCGGGAGTAATTGTATAATGGTAAACCAGTACATAAACTAATGTAAAGTAGAAGGAGACTGAATCAGGTGAAAACTTAAGAAAAGGTTAACTTCTAAAGTTACTTGTAGGCCATAACAAGACACTTTAGTTTTACTCATCAGTAAAATAGTGTTGTATTGTCATCATAGGAATGATTACCTTTTTTTGAGTTGTCTGGGAAGTTGGTGTGGAGCTCAGGAGAGAGGAGGAACCCTTCAACAACAAATCCTCTACATGCAAATTTTCTTCACAAATCGAGACTTTGATATGTTTCTAGAAAAGAAATTTGATTAGAGATGAGATTTATTTAAAATTTTAGAAATACTAGAAAAAACTGAAAATCACATATGTTAATTATCACTTTGTTGCATGTTCAAATTCTTCAAATGAATGTGAATTTCAAAATAATGCAATCACAACTTAAGGTGCTTTAAACAACCTCATTTACCTCAACATTAATTTCCTCCTCTTATCATCTCAATTACATTTACATTGCAAATAGCTTTACTTTGATGATTTGTAATCAATTTTATATTTATATTGTGATAACAGAAATTAGTGTTCTGATGACTAAATCACTTAATGCAATAATCTCACTACATAAATTCACATAATCACTCTGACTAAAATATATTTGTACACACAGTTTTGGGGGAAAAGTGTCTTTGATGACATACTAATTTTATTGTAATACTGTGCATCTGAATACTTCCAATTTATTGAGACTGTTTGGTAAATAAAATGCTTTATACAAACACACATAGAATGACCTTATAGATGAATGATCATTTTATATGAATTCAAATTCATGAAAATATAGATATTATGTATATATTATCAATGAAAGGCTAATCCTCAGATTGGGAGCATTGAGAGATGGGTCTCAGGTTCAAGTTCTAAGTGCATGCACAAACAGGGAATCATTAGCAGTGTTACAATATGTGCTTTAAAGTAACAATAGATACATTTATTCTGGTATTCATTACACTGAAGCAGTTTTAGGCAAAGAGCAGTAATTCTTTTGCAATATACAGATGTATCAAACCAGTATGTTGTCATTTAACATAACACCCTCAAGGTCTATCCATGTTGCAATAAATGGCAGGATTTCCTTCTTTCCTTCTTTCTCATGACTGAAGAATAGTCCCCTATATTTGGGTATATATATTCCCCTTGACACACTCATCAGTTGAAGACATAAGACAAACAGAGAAAGACAAATAATGATTGATATCATTTGTATATGAAAATTTAAGAAGCTGAACTGATAAAAACAGTGAGTAGAATGGTAGTTATTCAGTTTTCAATTTTGTCTTTATCTTGCTTTAATATCTAGTATCAAACTCAAGATAATTTGAGTTGTGAGTGTTATCTTATTTCTGAATTAGTTACTATAAGATTTAAATTATCTGTTTCTGTATTATTTGGTAGAATTAGTGTCTTTGTATATGTGAACCTCAGGTTTTCCTCAGTAGAAGATATTGACTTATTTATGAAAAGTATAATGACTACAATGCCATTTAGTTTACTATTTAACCCTGTTAGTTTATCATTAACATTTCTCTAGGAAATTACACATTTTAGCTAATTATATCAAAATAATTTGCAAAGGACTTTTTCGAAGATTCAGATAAACACTCAAGGAAAAAAATTACACACACACACACACACATATATATGTATATATATAGACACAAACATATACATGATTATTAAATATTTTACCAACAAATTTGACCTGTCAGTTAGGAAGGAATAAAGGAAATTAGCTAACCCCTCTAAGTTAATTTTAAAATCATGTTCTTTGTCTTTCTATGATCCTCTACAAATAATTACCTTTATCCATTTTGCAACAATAAAACACCCTATATAGTATTTTTCTACATCCAGGATCAAACCTAGGAATATATATGTAAAGGAAATCAAGATCAATGCAACAACAGCAACACTACCTTAATTCCCTGTACAGCATTGTAGGGTTTATATAATACATTATATTAGTTATCTCATTTAATGTACACTGCATTTCTACCAAGAAAGGGTTATATCCATATGATCAAATAATGTGACAACATTATTAATGAGTCACTCAGATTACACAGCTGAGATTTATTATGTCTTCAGACAACAAATTAAATGTTATTTTAACTATATTTCATATTCTTGTCTTCTTAAAAGTACTGTTTAGAATAACTTGAAATATTAAAATCCATTCAATGAAATCCAACCTGCCACAGAATCTATTATTTCCCCTGAAAAATACATGTCTTATTTTGGTTAGAGAAATAAGAAGCTACTGAAAGAATGCTATAAAATGAATTTCCAATATGACAAACCTGAGAGCTTAGAAAAGGCAGATCTTTTCACACCTTTAAACTGGAAACATCAAAAGCATCTGGAAATTGAATTTTCACAGTAGGGGCTGAAAAGGAAAAGTAAGAACATAACGATATAGTACTTAATTATCATAATTCACCCCCAGGTGTTGAAATGTTCAGAAAAGATATATTTATAATGAGTATCAAACCATGTATTCACAAACTGCAAAAGATAAAAAGTTTTGGTGAAACATCATGTGCATTATACAAGGAAGATAAAGCAAAGTTAATTTTTGCCAAGTATTGGTATTTTCTCCTGATAGTCACATAGAAATGAAAATTTTATACAGTTACTTGTGTTACAATCTGTTGATAAACTGAGTGAGGTAATTGCTATAAGACACAAAGTCTTATAATAATTGCCAAATCATATTGTTCACCACTAAGAGTAGCATTATATAATGCATAATCTTTTGTGAAAATCTGTATTAGTTTCACTGGACTATTGGCTGTCACAGGTAAATGTAAGCATGACATAAATATGAGCTATAAGACTGCCAAAAAGTTATAATTTCACCAAGGCCAAGAATGTATAATTTGAAGAAAAATAAGGAAATTGCATATTGCACATAAAATAACTTTAAAAATCTTACTGCCTGTGTAGTTTGGAAATTTGACATTTAAAAATGCCAGTTAAAATAAGCAGAGAGAGAAAAAATAAACTGATAGCTACAGATATTGGAAATTTCCATTTTCTTTGTATGCAATAGGAGTCGATATTTCTTACTATCTCTGAAAAACCATACATGAACTAAGAGAAATTGAGGAAGTAAAGCAGTTTCTTGGTCCATCTCAGCATGACAACGTGAATACATTTACATATCCTAAAATACATGCCTAAATACATATCCTAAAATACATGTTCTTGCCTAAAATACATGCCTAAAACTGAATACAGTTACATATCCTAAAAATGAATATAAGACTGTATGTCTCTTAAAAGATCCTCACAAGTGAGTACTACAAATAAATAATTTTAACTTAGGTTTTTATTTACTACAGGAAAATTTTATAGTAAAATTTTCAAATTTTACTATAAAAGATCTGTATAGTCAATGTAGTCACATATGGATGTGAGAGTTGGACCATAAAGAAAGCTGAGCACTGAAGAATTGATGCTTTTGAACTGTGGTGTCGGAGAAGACTTGACAGTCCCTTGGACTGCAAGGAGATCAAATCAGTCAATCCTAAAGGAAATCAACCCTGAATATTCATTGGAAAGAATGATGCTGAAGCTTCAATACTTTGGCCACCTGATTTGAAGAACTGACTCATTGGAAAAGATCCTGGTGCTGGGAAAGATTGAAGGCAGGAGGAGAAGGGAATGACAGAGGATGAGATGGTTGGATGGCATCACCAACTCAATGGACATGAGTTTGAGCAAGCTCCGGGAGTTGGTGATGGACAGGGAAGCCTGGTGTGCTGCAGTCCATGGGGTCACAAAGAATCGGACAGGACTGAGCAACTGAACTGAACTGAAGACATAGTGCTTTTCTATCTACACACACACACACACACATACACACACACACATCAAGTGCTGAGAAATATCTAAGCTCAACAACATAAGTTTATATTGAAGGAAAACTTTCATTCCCCAAAGGTGTTATTAATCAAGCAGATATGTCTATGAAATATCCTTAGAATAATATCATCTTATGTTGTACACATTAAACTTACAGAGTTGTATATCAATTATCTCAATAGTAGGGAAAAGTTGATTAAAGCAGAGGAAAATTTGTTAAAATATCTAAAATCTACTTAGGAAGATGTTAGATTTTTGAGGCTGATCAAAACGTTTTCCTTAGTATTCCCGATTTCTCAGCACTCGCTCCATATTTCGGATATTTATCTGGTGATATGATCATTGTTCCTGAGAGTTGCTAGTCCAGCCTCTTCAGGGTAAATATAACCTTCCACCAGATAAGACAATTCACAGGAATGTCCTAGGAATTCCTGAGTTCCATCCTTGTTTTTCCCTCTCTTCTTTGTGCAACACCAAGCCCATTTTCCCTTTATGTTTGACACCACTCTCCCTAGGGCATGTTGTATACTGCTTTGGCTATTTGTGCATTGGGTTCAAACAATCCCATTTCAATTAAATATAATATTTCCACTTATAGGTTTTGGTCTCTGAGCTTTAGAATAATACTATTTTAACTGCTGGGCTTCCCAGGTGGCCCAGTGATAAAGAATCTGCCTGCCAAGCAGGAGAGGCAGGTTCAATCCCTGGCTCAGGAAGATACCCTGGAGAAAGAAAGGAAAACTCATTTCAGTGTTCTTGCCTGAAAAACCCCGTGGACAGAAAAACCTTTGGTGGGCTAGAGTCCTTGGGGTTGCAAAGAGTTGGACATGACTTAGGGACTAGGGACTAAAGAGCAGTAGCATTCCAAGAGCTAGCAATACCTTCTTCTGATGTCACCCAAATATGCTCCCTTTGTGAAAATGTATTCCCCTATGCCCTTTTAAATTGTACGCTTTTTGTATATATTTTAACACAATAGTAATTTTATCATAAGCATAAATATTTGCAGTAAAATAATTTATGAAGAAACCTAGATTTCATGCATGTACATAGAAGATTTCTGAAAAATACAAAGGAAATACTTCTCTGGAAAAAATTGGATTTTAAGTGGACTGGATAATTCATATTAATTATATAGGATTTAGTGCTGTTTAGACAGATTACAAAGTATATATTTAATTTCAAAATTTCAAATATCAATTTTAAATATCTCCTGCTTATCTGATGACAATAGTATTAACTAATTAAATCATAGATAGAAATTTTTACCAATGTCTATAAATAAAGTTTTGACTTCTCATACTGTTCATGGGGTTCTGAAGGCAAGAATGCTGACGTGGTTTACCATTCCCTTCTCCAGTGGACCACTTTGTCAGATTGCCAGGAGAAATAGCAACAAGCTCAGATATGCAGATGACACAACCCTTAAGGCAGAAAGCAATGAAGAACTAAAGAGCTTCTTGATGAAGGAGAAAGAGGAGAGTAAAAAAGCAGGCTTAAAACTCAACATTTAAAAAACTAAGATCATGGCATCCAGTCCCATCACTTCATGGCAAACAGATGAAGAAACAATGGAAATAGAGACTTTATTTTCTTAGGCTCCAAAATCACTGTGGATGGTGACTGCAGCAATGAAATGAAAATGGTTGCTCCTTGGAAGAAAAGTTATGACAAAACTAGACAGCATGTTAAAAAGCAGAGACATCACTTTGCCAACAGAGGTCCATCTAGTCAAAGCTATGACTTTCCCAGTAGTCATGTATGGATGTGAGAGTTGGACTATAAAGAAAGCTGAGCATAGAAGAATTGATGCTTTTGAACTGTGGAGTTGAAGAAGACTCTTGAGAGTCCCTTGGACTGCAAAGAGATCAAACCAGTCAATCCTAAAAGAAATCAACCCTGAATATTCACTGGAAGAACTGATGCTGAAGCTGTGGATCACTTTGGCTATAGGTCCATTTTGTGGCCATTCGGCCACTAAGGTCCAATACTTTGGCCACCTCATGCGAGGAGCCAAATGATTGGAAAAGACTGTGATGCTGGGAAAGATTGAAGGCAGGGGAGAAGTGGATGACAGAGGAGATGGTTGGATGGCATCACTGTCTAAATGAACATGAGTTTGAGCAAGCTTCTGAAGATGGTGAAGGACAGGGAAGCCTGGCGTGCTGCAGTCCATGGGGTCACAAAGAGTTGGATACAACTGAGCTGCTGAACAACAAAATAAATAATTTATGAAATTGATTTTGTTCAACAAAATGCTCACAAGACATGTAATCTGGTGTCACTTTCATTCAAAATCATTGAGACACAACCTAGTATAAGAAGTGTAGATTTTTTGACCAAAATACAGACTAATTTCAAAACATCTATGCTGCTGCTGCTGCTAAGTCACTTCAGTCGTGTCTGACTCTGTGCCACCCCATAGACGGCAGCCCACCAGGCTCCCCTGTCCCTGGGATTCTCCAGGCAAGAACGATGGAGTGGGTTGCCATTTCCTTCTTCAATGCATGAAAGTGAAAAGTGAAAATGAAGTCGCTCAGTCGTTTCCAACTCTTTGCAACCCCATGGACTGCAGCCTACTGGGCTCCTCTGCCCAAGGGATTTTCCAGACAAGAGTACTGGAGTGAGGTGCCATTGCCTTCTCCCCAAAACATCTATAGATTTGTTCAAATCCAGCAGGTTTTTTTTTTTTTTTTGACTTGTGATTTTTTTTTTTTTTTAATGTATAGTTCAGTTCAGTTCAGTCACTAAGTCATGTCTAACTCTTTGCGACCCCATGAATCATGGCACATCAGGACTCCCTGTCCATCACCAAATCCCAGAGTTCACTCAGACTCATGTCCATCGAGTCAGTGATGCCATCCAGCCATCTCATCCTCTGTTGTCCCCTTCTCCTCCTGCCCCCAACCCTCCCAACATCAGAGTCTTTTCCAATGAGTCAACTCTTTGCATGAGGTGGCCAAAGTATTGGAGTTTCAGCTTTAGAATTAGTCCTTCCAATGAATACCCAGGACTGATCTCCTTCAGAATGGACTTGTTGGATCTCCTTGCAGTCCAAGGGACTCTCAAGAGTCTTCTTCAACACCACAGTTCAAAAGCATCAATTCTTTGGCGCTCAACTTTCTTCACAGTCCAACTCTTACATCCATACATGACCACTGGAAAGACCATAGCCTTGACTAGACGGACCTTTGTTGGCAAAGTAATGTCTCTGCTTTTAAATATGCTATCCAGGTTGGTCATAACTTTCCTTCCAAAGAGTTAGCATGTTTTAATTTCATGGCTGCAATCACCATCTGCAGTGATTTTGGAGCCCAAAAAAATAAAGTCTGACACTGTTTCCACTGTTTACTCATCTATTCGCCATGAAGTGATGGGACCAGATGCCATGATCTTAGATTTCTGAATGCTGAGTTTTAGGCCAACTTTTTCACTCTCCTCTTTCACTTTCATCAAGAGGCTCTTTAGTTCCTTTTCACTTTCTGCCATAAGGGTGGTGTTATCTGCATATCTGAGGTTATTGATATTTCTCCTAGCAATCTTGATTCCAGCTTGTGCTTCTTCCAGCCCAGCGTTTCTCATGATGTACTCTGCATATAAGTGAAATAAGCAGGGTGACAATATACAGCCTTGACGTACTCCTTTTCCTATTTGGAACCAGTCTGTTGTTCCATGTCCAGTTCTAACTGTTGCTTCTTGACCTTCATATAGGTTTCTCAAGAGGCAGGTCAGGTGGTCTGGTATTCCCATCTCTTTCAGAATTTTCCACAGTTTATTGTGATCCACACAGTCAAATGTTTTGGCATAGTCAATAAAGCAGAAATAGATGTTTTTCTGGAACTCTCTTGTTTTTTCCATGATCTATCACATGTTGGCAAGTTGATCTCTGGCTCCTCTGACTTTTCTAAAACCAGCTTGACCATCTGGAAGTTCACGGTTCACATATTGCTGAAGCCTGGCTTGGAGAATTTTGAGCATTACTTTTCTTGAGTGTGAGATGTGGATTCTAGGATGTCTGGCTCTAGGTGAGTTATTACACCATCGTGATTATCTGGGTCATGAAGATCTCTTTTGTACAGTTCTTCTGTGTATTCTTGCCACCTCTTCTTAATAGCTTCTGCTTCTGTTAGGTCCATAGCATTTCTGTCCTTTATCGAGCCCATCTTTGCATGAAATGTTCCCTTGGTATCTCTAATTTTTTTGAAGAGATCTCTATTCTTTCCCATTCTGTTGTTTTCCTCGATTTCTTTGCATTGATTGCTGAGGAAAGCTTTCTTATCTCTCCTTGCTATTCTATGCCCCGACCAGTAATGCTGAAGAAGCTGAAGTTGAATGGTTCTATGAAGACCTACAAGAGCTTTTAGAACTAACACCCATAAAAGATGTACTTCTCATTATAGGGGACTGAATGCAAAAGTAGGAAGTCAAGAAACACCTGGAGGAACAGGCAAATTTGGCCTTGGCATACGGAATGAAGCAGGGCAAAGACTAATAGAGTTTTGCCAAGAGAACGCACTGGTCATAGCAAACACCCTCTTCCAACAACACAAGAGAAGACTACACATGGATATCACCAGATGGTCAACACCAAAATCAGATTGATTATATTCTTTGCAGCCAAAGATGGAGAAGCTCTATACAGTCAGCAAAAACAAGACCGGGAGCTGACTGTGGCTCAGATCATGAACTCCTTATTACCAAATTCACACTGAAATTGAAGAAAGTAGGGAAAACCACTAGACAATTCAGGTATGACCTAAATCAAATTTGTTATGGTTATACAGTGGAAGTGAGAAATAGATTTAAGGGACTAGATCTGATAGAGTGCCTGATGAACTATGGACAGAGGTTCGTGACATTGTACAGGAGACAGGGATCAAGACCATCCCCAAGAAAAATGTAAAAAGCAAAATGGCTGAATGAGGAGGCTTTACAAAGAGCTGTGAAAAGAAGAGAACCAAAAAGCAAAGGAGAAAAGGAATGATATAAATATCTTAATGTATAGTAGCCATATTTAAACCTAAATAGTGACTACAGACAGGAAGACTGAAAAATAATATATACAACTTTTATGTTATTTTAAGTACTCTCTGATATTTGCTATTTTCTAGGATATTCGTATTACAAATAGAAGGTGTGAATTTGTTCAAATTCAAACTTAGAAATAATTATGGATGTCAGAATATATATTATTGTGCTACACTTTGCAAAGTATATGAAACATTACAATTGTATTGCTTTATTCTTATGACAAATTCTACAACTAAATTCAAACTTGTAATGTGTTTATTATATTCAGTCATAATTTTGTAATAAAGTTAAATGACTCCATACAAAAGTATATATATAGACATAAATACAACAAAATGGTGAGTGTTTCCATGTTACGTCAATAGCACTGTGGATTATACCTTTCAGTTTTCTGATGGACAATAATGCAGACTTACATAATGTTCTCTTTCTTCTAGGGGGAAGACTAGGGGTAAAGCCTAAAGTCATATACTAGGGTTTTTCTTCAAAGTTCATCAGAATATTATTGTAAATCCAAGCTCTTCTTGCTTTGTAAGATATAATCTCCAACAGCACAGAACCTTGACAAGTACATATACTCACAATGTAAAGTTTAAACTTTCTGAAAGTGAAAGTTGCTCAGTCATGTCCAACTTTTTGCAACCCCATGGAATAGTCCATGGAATTCTCCAGGCCAGAATACTGGAGTAGGTAGCCGTTCCCTTCTCCAGGGCATCTTACTAACCTAGAGATCAAACCCAGGTGTCCCACAGTGCAGGCAGATTCTTTATCAGCTGAGCCACCAGAGAAGCCAAACAGCCACTATGAAAAACAGTATAGAAGTTCCTCAAAAAATTAAAGATAACATTATCATGTTAGTTCCTCAGTCATGCATGACTCTTTGTGACCCAATGGACTGTAGTCTGGCAGGTTCCTCTGTCCAAGGGATTTTCCAGGTAAGAATATTAGAATGGGTAGCCATTCCGTTCTCCATGATCTTTCTGATCCTGGGGTCATAACTTATAACATGATTGTCACAGTTAACAACACTGTTCTCTGTGTTTGAAATTGACTAGGAGAGTAGATATTAAAAGTTCTCATCACAAGGAAAAAACAAAACAAAAAACTAGTTATGTGAGATGATGGTAAACTAAACCTACTGTGTTAATCATTTCACAGTGAATATATACATCAAATCATTATGCTATAAACAAGTTTATACAATGATATTAATTAAATCTAAAACTAGAAAGATATATTAAAAAACTTAAAATATAAAAACTTAAGAAAAAATGAATGTATTATTCATATGGGCTACATAGATTACATGTTTTTTATTTACAGCTATTTAATATAGGGAAATTCTTAAAGAGATGAGAATACCAGATCACCTGCCTCCTGAAAAATCTGTATGGAGGTCAGGAAACAGCAGACAGAACTGGACTTGGAACCACAGACTGGTTCTAAATAGGAAAAGGAGCACATCAAGGCTGTATATTGTCACCCTGCTTTTTTAACTAATATGCAGAATACATCATGAGAAATGCTGGGCTGGAGGAAGCACAAGTTGGAATCAAGATTGCTGGGAGAAATATCAATAACCTCAGATATGCAGATGACACCACCCTTATGGCAGAAAGTGAAGAGGAACTCAAAAGCCTCTTGATGAAAGTGAAAGTGGAGAGTGAAAACGTGGGCTTAAAGCTCAACATTCAGAAAACTAAAATCATGGCATCTGGTCCCATCACTTAATGGGAAATAGATGGAGAAGCAATGGAAATAGTGTCAGAATTTACTTTTGGGGGCTCCAAAATCACTGCAGATGGTGACTGCAGCTATGAAATTAAACAACGCTTACTCCTTGGAAGGAAAGTTATGACTAACCTGGATAGCATATTAAAAAGCAGAGACATTACTTTGCCAACAAAGGTCTGTCTAAAGCTATGGTTTTTCCAGTAGTCATGTATGGATGTGAGAGTTGGACTATAAAGAAAGCTGAGTGCTGAAGAATTGATGCTTTTGAACTGTGGTGTTGGAGAAGACTCTTGAGAGTACTTTGGACTGCAAGGAGATCAAACCAGTCCATCCTAATGAAATCAGTCCTGAATATTCACTGGAGGGACTGATGCTGAAACTGAAACTCCAATACTTTGGCCACCTGATGTAAAGAACTGATTCATTAGAAAAGACCCTGATGCTGGGAAAGATTGAATGTGGGAGGAGAAGGAGATGACAGAGGATGAGATGGTTGGATGGCATCACTGACTCAATGAACGTGAGTTTGAGTAAACTTCCAGCAGTTCATGATGGACAGGGAAGCCTGGTGTGCTGCAATCCATGGGGTTGCGAAGAGTCAAACAGGACTGAGTGACTGAACTGAACTGAATATAGGGAATGACTGAATATAGGGAAAGACCTTAAGATTTCTTCTGATTTTCAATTCAGAAATGGAAATAGCAGTATTAGTAAGATTTATTCTGATTCTCATAACATTGTATATTTACCTGGCACTATGTTCTTGCATTTTAATCCTGCAGCATAACTAACCTTTGACTGAGGATAGGAAACTGAAGATAGTAGACATAATCCTTGAGTGCACTTTGTATATCAATTTTTTAATATAAAATTTAGTTTTGTTTTTCCTTTCTGAAATTTTTAGATAACTATCAATCAAAATGCATGGACTTTGTGAAATATTTAATTTGTAACACTGTTGAAGAAATTGAGTTTGAGCTTTGATAAGTATTAGATAATATTTGTGAGGATTTATGACCAACATATTCAAATGTATTTTTGTCAATAATTCTTGACCCTTTTTTGCTAATGTATTAGTGAAAGAAGCCTCTGCATATATGGTGATATTCATGCAGTTTCAATTTTAATTAATAGTCAATCTAATTCCTATAAATTTTGCCCCAAAGTTTGCAGAAATTGGTAGCAGCTGGTAGCTCCGGGGAGTCTTCTGGTTTACATAGGTATATATGCTAACCAATTGGATAATTTTGGTATTTGCTTACAATTTCAGAAGTGTTACAACCAGGATTTTCATATAGGCTGTTTATTACTCAGAGCATATGTTGGATACCTGGTTCCTAATGAAAGAGCAATAAAGTTTGGTTACTCCTAGAGCTTTGAAGCAGGTTAATGAGATTCTTTAATATTAGCATATTTTTTACCTTGATTTCAAATTATATTTTGATCACCATTTTCTCTACTACTCTAGAATCCCTTCAGAAGCATTAAGGAAACAAGTTAAACGATGTTTTACTAAAGTTTTGTTTTAGCCATCTGTTTTTCACTCCTACTAACCAATATCAGAAATAATATTTATGTGTGAATATCAAAGGAAAAAAAATATGACCTGGATAACAAAATCTAGCCATATAAACATTGTTCATGCATGTGTGCTAAGTCGCTTCAGTTGTGTCCGACTCTTTGTGACCCTATGGACTTGTAGCCCACCAGGCTCCTCTGTCCATAGGATTCTCCAGGCAAGAATACTGGAGTTGGTTGCCCTGCTCTTCTCCAGGGGATCTTCCAAACCCAGGAATTGAGCCCAAGTCTCTTATGTCTCCTGCACTGACCAGCAGGTTCTTTAACACTAGTGTCACCTGGGAAGCCCCATAAATATTGTAGGATGCACAAAATATCAATTGTTATCAAAGGGAGATAATTGTAACCTGAATGAAACAAATGAATTGATATATATATAATTCTAAAGAGATCATTCTTATGTTCACAGCATATATCATCACAAGCATAGATTACATCATTTAAGGAAAATATTAAATTTATTAAGAGTAGGCTCTCAATGATTGAAAAAATTTGTAGATATATACCCATATAAATGAATGTTCTTATACCCCAGTTATCATATATAAGATTACCCACTGGAACACAATAGCAATGGACAGAAAATGGAAATAATCCAAACATCTAATGGTAGATGGAAAATAAAAATAAACTATGGAATATTAAAAAGTGAAACAATAATTATTAGTAGTAACAGAAATATGAATATTAATAGTAAATCATACTAAAGAGATTTTCTAATTAAAACAATGTAGTACTAGCACATATCAATAGGATAGAAATGAAAATCCAAAAATTATTTAAGTCCCCTAAGGAAGTTTATCACAAGTTGGCATCTCACATCAATAAGCATAAATTGACATTAACAAAAAGTAGGCTCAGAAAATGGAAAGCCAGATGGGAAAAATAGAAAAAATCATACGATATACACATACAAATTCAATATGGATGAGAAATCTAAATATCAATAATAAAGCTATACAAATACTGGAAGGAAATTAGGTTTAACTGCTGTATAAACTGTGTAAACTCTTTGTGACCCCATAGACTGTAGCCTACCAGGTTCCTCTGTCCATGGGATTTTCCAGGCAGTAGTACTGGAGTGGATTGCCTTTTCCTTCTCCAGGGGATCTTTCCAATCCAGGGCTCGAACCTGGGTCTCCCACATGGTAGATAGACACTTTACCGTCTGAGCTACCAGGGAAGTCCTCTGTATAAACTGTGTAGGAGAGGCTTATTTAGATTTAAAGGAATATGAAAATAAAATATTTTCATGGTAAAAAAATAAATATTTATATATTTCCAAGAGAAAATATTTGTAACATATATCACAGAAAAAAACCAATATCTTTAATATAAAAATATCTTTAAAATGGAGGAAAAGCATAAAGTAAAAATCTTAGGGAAAATGAATTTGGGCAAAATGTATGAACAATCAGTTCATTAAAAAAAAAAGAATACTGTAAAACTGGCCCTAGGAAAAGTTGTTCATCTTTACTCATAATAGCAGACTTGCAAATTTAACCCTCAAGCGAGTGAATTTGATAAATAATATCTAACACAATGGTAAGGACCAAACAGAAGAAGAGACTAAGAAGAGGTGGCAAGAATACACAGAACTGTAAAAAAAAAAAAAAAAAAGGTCTTAATAACCCAGATAACTGGGATTACTGTTGAAATAAAGAATGAGGATAATAACATATATAGGAAAAGCTATTAGATTATGAGCAGGAAAACTAACTTAACATTATACCTTCACAACATTTGAACCTTCAACTTGACTGTACTCTCACCCACTCTGAGGAGACTGCAACAGTTAGGCCAACTGGACACCACCCCTATCCTTCAGGACCCAATTTCGGAGGAGATGAGATAGGTGGAGAGGCCAGTAAAAATACTGCGGAGATTACTGGCATAAGATGGATAGATCTAAATGTTGTCTGTTCTGAGGTTCCAGGAGCAGGAAAGATTTCCGAATTGGGATTGCTTGTTAGTATTAGGTCCATTGCAACTCAAGAAAATATTTGGGATTAGATTTAAGATGTCTGCTCCATGGAGACCAATTTGGGCTGACAATCAAAGACTTCCTGATTTTTTTTTATTTAAATGGAACTCCTGACTCCAAGGTAAATTCATTTATTTTTAATTGGAGGACAATTGCTTTACAATATTGTGTTGGTTTCTGCCATATATCAACATGAATCAGCCAAAGGTATATGTATATCCCCTCCCTCCATCTTTTTTTTTTATCAGATCACTTATTCTCGGAGTCTGCACAAATGATTTTCCAGTATCAAGCGACCTGAATCAGACTCACAAATTTGCTTATTGAAGTTCATTTTCTTGCTTCTCCTCCTATGTATAGAATTAAAATGTCTTAAGGTAAGGTCCTAGAATCTATAATTTTTTCAAAATATCCTGGCTGACACATGCACACTAACATATGGAAACCAATGCATTTTGCTCTACTCCCCACAGTAGGATTCTTTCCTTGAGAGTTTATCTACGGTAATTCCTAGAGAAAGCTAAAACCTTTTTCAAAAACCAAATGCACTCTTTCTATCAAGTTGCAACCTCTACTCTGAATGAGAAGAAAAAAGCTTTTTAAATTAAAACATTTCAGTGTGAACAAAGATTATGAGTTTAAAGAGTAAGAATTTTAAAGCAAACAAAACAGAATAAACCAAAAAGGAAGTGTAAAAATATGTCTATTTACTGGAGTTCTTCATTACATTCAAATTTCTAAGTATAAGACAGTAGAAATGAAAGGGTAATTCTATAACTAACTATATGTGTTACTAGCAGCTTAAGAGAAATATATTATTTCCCAAAACTGCTTACCCTCATATTGCTTTTTCCAACTTTTTTTTTAAATCAGCATTTACAGTATGCTAAGCATATTGTAAGGCACAATTAAAGACTCCAGATGTGACTGTGATTTAGCTTGATGAAAGAAATTGTGAGACACTGATATCAACGCTAATTTCTTACATTCTGCTCAATATTGGCCGTAACATGAATAAATCCCACACAATGTTGTTGCACCACATGAATTATTTTCTCCTACTTTACTCAAATATGCCAGGCATTTGAAATTAATAGGCTTCTTCAGATAACAACAAATAGAGGACTCTACCAAATATACGTACACAAGATTTCTAAGCCAGAATATGTACCTAGAATAACTTGTTAATGGCAATTGATTGATATTTCTATAAGCTGGGAGCAATGTGCTTTATGATACGTTTTGGAGGGTGCTCCAGTTTCTTATTTTTCCAAAGCAACCTAAGATTAGCATTACAAATGGGGATTTCCACAAATGAATATTTTCAATATTAGAAAATGTTCTTAAACTTTGAAGTCAATGATAAATATCTCTAGCTATGCTTTATGGTATAGAGTCTTAATCTGTTTTCTGTTACTGTAACACTGAGCATCAGATATTAATACATTGGACAATAAATCCAGTGAGGGAGGTTGTACATGACAGTGAATATATTGGCTTAACCAGATTTGAGTTACACTTAGCCTTGCCAATTTAATATCCCTGAAAACTTTGACAATAAACTTTGATATTTTCATCTGTCAATCAAAACATTCATGCCTTTTCTACAGTATGTTTATGATGATTAAAATGTACAATGTACATGAACTGTTGGTCTGAGTTTTCTGTGTTTAATAAATAGCCAATTAATTCCCATGAATATGATGAAGATAGTTGATAACAGACTAATAAAAGCATATTGGATTTGAAATCATTTATAGGATATTAGAGACCCAAGGAAGGAGAGTAATTCTGAAAATGACCTAGCCAAGATAAACATTAGACAAGCTGAATGGGAAGGCAACAAGTCAGGGAAGTCCTAGAGCTATAAACTCAAGGTGGCTCAGATGGTAAAGAATCTGCCTGCAATGCTGGAGACTGGGGTTCAGTCCCTGGGTTAGGAAGATCCTCAGGAGAAGGGAATGGCAACCCACTACAGTATTCTTGTCTGGAGAATTCCATGAAGAGGAGCCTGGCAGGCTATAGTCCATACGGTCCCAAAGAGTTGGACATGACTGATTGACTAACACTTTCACTTTCAAGAGAGAATAAACCACTGAGGGGCTTCCTTAATATTTTAAGACCTTAAAATCTCTATTTTTTCTGTTTATTTTTCTTTTTATTCTTACCTTAATGTCTAGGAGGTGCTAAAATCTCTTGACAAAGTGAATTTTTTAAAAAGGAGTAAAGAGATATTAAGAGACTGAAGAGTTTCTGTAAAATTGATCAGTAAGGAAGCCTATAGAGTTCTTGGTCACTAGCAAAGATATGCAGAAGGTAATGGCAACCCACTCCAGTACTCTTGCCTGGAAAATCCCATGGACGGAGGAGCCTGCTAGGCTGCAGTCCATGGAGTCGCGAAGAGTCGGACACGACTGAGCAACTTCACTTTCACTTTCATGCATTGGAGAAGGAAATGGCAACCCACTCCAGTGTTCTTGCCTGGAGAATCCCAGGGACAGGGAGCCTGGTGGGCTGCCATCTATGGGGTCACGCAGAGTCGGAAACGACTGAAGCGACTTAGCAGCAGCAGCAGCAAAGATATGTTGTTGTTCAGTTGCTAAGTTGTGTCTGACTCTTTTGTGACCCCATGGACTAACAGCCCACCAGGCTTCTCTGTCCATGGGATTTCCCAGGCAAGAATACTGGAGTGATTTGCCATTTCCCTCTCCAGGAGATCTTCCCAACCCAGTGATCAAATCCACATCTCTTGCACTGGCAGGTGGATTCTTTACCGCTGAACCACCAGCAAAGTTATAGTCAGGTTCAAAAGCTCTGATTATTCTGGTAACACATTAGCTAGCAAGACATTGTCATGTTGAAAACAAATCATAAGATAATGCCCTATGTATTATTCCATGGAAATTCAGAACAAGAATTACAAAGAGTATTTAGTATCTCTTTTGAAGAATTTTAAATAAGGTATTTAAAATGTATGCTATGGGATCTTGATACCCAGTAAAGGATTAGGGCTATTGAAAATTTAATACTTCATTTTTAGAGTCCTTTAGAGTCAGAGAAATATCAGATATTTATTAACAGCTGCTGTTGTAATACATAAACACCCAAATCTTTATTCTTTAACAAGTATGATTTATTACTTGCCAAAGTCCAGTCTGCAGCATTGGGATGCTGACTGAACATAGTTAGTCAAGAATACAGACTGATAAAGGCTCTTCCATATTCCACAGGTAATTTCTAAACTTTCTTTGTCAGAAAATGTTGGCATTACCCTGTTCAAAACCTCTTGGAGCTTACTGGTGTAGTACATTTCAGCTTGCCTTCCAATCTTCAGCATGTACCACTCAAATGACGGCTTTCTTTGAAAATCTGGGTCTTCTCTGCCTGCAAACACCACAGGCTGTCAGTGCTGCCTAGTATTGCATGCCTTCAGTAAGAGCGCTCAACCAGAACGACAGGATCCCATGATCCTATGATTGGACCTGCTGGATAAGCACCCAATTTCTCCTGTCCCTATTGGGTGGATAATTTGAGATGCATGAGCTGCCATGACCCCTCAAGTTCTACAATAGTTGTTAGACTCCAGGAACTTACATTGTTAACTTGCCTGATTACATGCCTTTACTGTCTGCCTTGCCTTTCCTGATCCTATGAGTCTGAAGGAAAAAATATGGAGAATATGTGTTCAGTTATTGATATAGATCGCTAGATGGAGAAGGAGGTACTGTGGGCCTTGGGGATCATATAAGAAAGTGCTTCCAGGTTAAATGATCAGGGAAAAACTACCAAAATTAAGTGTGCACATGATCAAATGCAAATCTATGTGAAGAAATTCAACTATCTGGTAAATATAAATTTAAAATAGATTATAATAAAAATATTGCATTAAGCTTATTTCATGTGGTTGTATACAAAGTTAATCATGATATAATCTTATATCTGCCAGAATGTACTTACTTTATAACATACTTTATAACAACATGGGAAATCTAGATGGAAAGCACTGTCTTTACTCTAATGCCAGCTTTCAATATATCTGAAATATGTGCTGTTAGTCTTAGAGCGAAGTAGGTATGTACTAGATTGATTCTTCTCAGACCTTCCAAAGTGATATCTATATGGGCATGCCTAGGCCAAAGCCATATCATTTTCAAGAGACAAGCTAAACAGGAATGAAGATTTCAAAATGCCATACTGACAGCTAGTAAGAAAAGATACTTGTAAATATAACCTCCAAGGAGTGAGCTTGTTGAAGTCAGAAATTTTTGGAAACTGCTTCCTATCATGTACTCATAATACCTTAAAAATCAGATTAAATCAACATCATACTTTTTTGAATTACTATAGAAATAATTAGGAGAATAAATGTGTGCATTATAGTGCCAAATAGATTTATTGTTGTTATTATTTTACTACCAGAAGCCAATGCATACCCAAGGTGTACTCTATTATTTACACATTTCACAAAACTAAATGAAAACTTATTTAAGTGATTTTTATATTATACAGGAGTGCTTTTTTGACTGTATAATATAAAAATAAATCACTTTTGCATACATATATCCATCTTTCATTTTTCAAAGGAATTATCTATAACATATTGTATAAACTGGAATGTTACAATATAAAAAGATGTCATCAATGGAACAGTTATAAACTTGAGATTTCAAAAAAAAATCCAGTGCATGTGTACATGTCTTTTTTTATACATCTTTTAAACTACTCTCCTTTTGTAAATTACTTTTCTTAAATATACTTTTATGACATTTACCATACTGTACTTTCCTTATCACTTTCTATATCTGTCTTTCTTATTAAGCTCTGAATTCCTTGAGGGTATTCCTTGAGGGTACCAATCAGGTCCTATTCTAAATAAAAGTAAAGGAATTAAATATTACTTCTTAGTTTTGAAAACTGAAAATGCCACTTAGAGAAGCTTACACTACAAGGTGCTGCATTCATCATTCATTCCACCATTTATAAAATTGTTTTTGCACGGACTGCATTCTCACTTCTGTGCAAAGAGCTGAATCTAGAAGATGTGGAGCATAATCTTTATTCTAAAATCTGAGGGAGTCAATAAACAGTACTGAGCAGTAGAAAGATATGTAAGCTTTGTGTTCATACAGAACATTCTAGGAGCAGTAATAAGGATCTGAGCATAAGCAACTAAAGAGAAGTGAATAAGCAGAACATATTATAATGCTCAAGATAACAGGATTTGAGGTGCTAACACTGTGTATATTTGATATAAATATTCCAAAGCTTTTCTACTATACCTAATCCACAGAAATGGCCCCTAATGAATGACACCTTCAAGTACTCACACACAGTGTATGCCCCCGCATTGAATTTGGGCTTGCCTTTTTACTCTCTTTGATCAATAAAATGCAGCTGAAGTAATTCTGTGTAACTTCCAAAGATAGTTCTTAGAAGACCTGAAGTGCCCCTTTTACCTTTTTAGAACATTTGCCCTTGAAAATGATCTTGCAACTTCCCTGGTGGTGCAGTGGATAAGAATCTGTCTGCTAATGCAGGGGACACAGGTTCAATCCCTGGTCAGGATAATTCCACATGCTGCAGAGCCATTAAGACTGTGCACCTACTACTGAAGCCCAAGTGCCTAGAGTCTGTGCTTTGCAACAGGAGAAGCCACCACAATGAGAAGTCCATGAACTGCAATTAGAGAGTAGACCCCTCTCACCATAGCTAGAGAAAGTCTGTGCAGAGCAATGAAGACCCAGCACAGCACCCACTCCTCAAAAAGAAACAGTTACCTTGTTGTTAGATGTCAAAGCCACATGGAGAGATCACAATGACAGAATCTTTGTCATTCTCTCTAAGATCCATGAAGAAGCTCCTAGCCAAGAAACAGCATTAACTGGAGCCACATAGGTTAAATGTCTTGAACATTTCAGCCCAGTACAGAATACAGATTCTACTGGCACCTGATGACAATGACCTGGAGCAGAAGAACCATCCAGCTGAGCCACTATCAACAAATGGAATCATGAGAAATTAAAAAATGAAATTGTCAAATAGTCCAGCAGGTTTTAGAACAGATTTGCCATGCAGCACACATACCTAAACAGATATTGGTAACAAAATTAGGCTGTAGCTGTGATAAAAGGCTGAAATATGTGGATCAGCTTTGGGACCAGCTGTCAGGTGCAAGCTAGAAGGGTCCTAAGGAGAATATTAGTAATGGTTGAAAGGGAAATTTCAGTCTAGTGAAAAAAGTGCCCTGTGTTAGGAATTTTGGCAGCACTAGTTTCTGCAGAAAATATGGGGAAAAAATTATCCCTTGAACTTATAGACCTGATGAATAACATTTCCTTATAAAAGAGAAGCAGTGCCTAGTGCCTTTGAATTTGGGGACTAATATATTGAGCTTACTATTCTAATCCATTTACCTAATAAGATGAAAAGATGCTAATTTTAAATAAGATGCAGAGAACATGTAGTGCAACAAGTCCAGACTGCTGTGCAGGCTATTATGGAAACTGTCCCTAAGACCCAGCAGATTTAACGGTGCTAAGGATGATGACACCACCCTTATGGCAGAAAGTGAAGAGGAACTCAAAAGCCTCCTGATGAAAGTGAAAGTGGAGAGTGAAGAAGTTGGCTTAAAGCTCAACATTCAGAAAATGAAGATCATGGCATCTGGTCCCATCACTTCATGGGGAATAGATGGGGAAACAGTGGACACAGTGTCAGACTTCATTTTTTTGGCTCCAAAATCACTGCAGTTGGTGACTGCAGCCATGAAATTAAAAGACGCTTACTCCTTGGAAGAAAAGTTACAACCAACATAGATAGCATATTGAAAAGCAGAGACATTATTTTGCCAACAAAGGTCTGTATAGTCAAGGCTATGGTTTTTCCTGTGGTCATGTATGGATGTGAGAGTTGGACTGTGAAGAAAGCTGAGCGCCGAAGAATGATGCTTTTGAACTGTGGTGTTGATGAAGACTCTTGAGAGTCCCTTGGACTGCAAGGAGATCCAACCAGTCCATTCTGAAGGAGATCAGCCCTGGGATTTCTTTGGAAGGAATGATGCTAAAGCTGAAACTCCAGTACTTTGGCCACCTCATGCGAAGAGTTGACTCATTGGAAAAGACTTTGATGCTGGGAGGGATTGGGGACAGGAGGAGAAGGGGATGACAGAGGATGAGATGGCTGGATGGCATCACTGACTCGATGGACGTGAGGCTGAGTGAACTCCGGGAATTGGTGATGGACAGGGAGGCCTGGCGTGCTGCGATTAATGGGGTCGCAAAGAGTCGGACATGACTGAGTGACTGAACTGAACTGAACTGAAGGATGATAGGCATAAAGTTTTTCATATTTGGAAGGACAATTTTAGTGATTCACAGTACGTGTGTGTGTGTTCTGTCGTTTCTGACTCTTTACAACCCTATAGACTGTAGCCATTGAGGCTCCTCTGTCTGTGGGATTTTCCAGGCAAGAATACTACAGTGCATTGCCATTTCCTCCTCCAGGGGATCTTCCCAACCCAGGGAACAAACCCATGTCTCCTGCACTAGCAGGCAAATTCTTTAACACTGAGCCACCTGGGAAGCCCAATTCACAGTGTATACTTCCATAATTTTGGAGTAAAGCTATGTTGATCTCTACAGATAACTATTCACATGAGGAGGAAAATACTTCATGCTTGTTTTGGGGTCCTCAGTTCAGTTCAGTCACTCAGTTGTGTCCGACTCTTTGCAACCCCGTGAATCACAGCACGCCAGGCCTCCCTGTCCATCACCAACTCCTGGAGTTCACCCAAACTCATGTGCGTCGAGTCGGTGATGCCATCCAGTCATCTCTTCCTCTGTCGTCCCCTTCTCCTCCTGCCCCCAATCCAGCATCAGGGTCTTTTCCAATGAGTCTACTCTTCGCATGAGATGGCCAAAGTATTGGAGTTTCAGCCTCAGCATCAGTCCTTCCAATGAACACCCAGGGCTGATCTCCTTTAGGATGGACTGGTTGGATCTCCTTGCAGTCCAAGGGACTCACAAGAGTCTTCTCCAGCACCACAGTTCAAAAGCATCAATTTTTTGGCGCTCAGCTTTCTTCATAGTCCAACTCTCACATCCATACATGACCACTTGAAAAACCATAGCCTTGACTATATAGACCTTTGTTGGCAAAGTAATATCTCTGTTTTTTAATATGCTTTCTAGGTTGGTCATAACTTTCCTCCCACAGAGTACTAGAAGTGACTGAATATTTAAAATTGTCCCCCAATTTACCAGGCATCCCCAGTGGCTCAGGAGTAAAGAATCTGCCTGCAATGCCGAAGACACAGGAGGTGTTGGTTTGTCCCCTGGGTTGGGACGATCCCCTGGAAGAGGGCATGGCAACCCACTGCAGTATTCTGGAAAATCCTAAGGACAGAGAACCCTGGTGGGCTATAGTCCATAGGGTTGAAAAGTGTCAGACAGGACTGAAGTGACTAAGCACAGACACACACCAATTTACCATAAAATTCCACATGCCCACCATTAACTGGGTGTTGTCTGACTCATCAAGCCATAAAGTTGAGAGTGCAAAGTAGCACTCAATATTCAAAAGTAGGTAGCATACACACAAACAATGTTACTGGGTCCAAGCTCACTCTGCTTGACACATGATAGGAAATAAATCTGAGAGACAAGGTGTGAGGCAAAGAATATGACTTTATTCAGAGAGCTGGCTGACCGAGAAGATGGCAGACTAACATCTCAAAATAACCATCTTGTCAGGGCCTGGATGACAGGTTCTTTTATGGATCAGAGATGAGGGTGGGGTGAGGAATCAAAGTAAAAAGACCTTTTAATTCTTGCAAATATCTCCTAGAATGGCAAGCCTCAGGTAGGTGAATGTGTTAGCTTCAGTTCATTACAGTCATTTCATGGGTGGTGTGAAATGGAATTTTTCCTATCATATCAATAAACAAAGATACCACAGCTATTTGTGATTCCTGCCCCCAAATGTGAACTGCTGAGCCACACTGGCAAGCAGTAGACAAGAGGTGCTATTTCCCACACAAAGAACTAAAGAATGTCACAGTCCTTCACAAGCAGGCAGGGTCAGGCTCACTCTCTGTGAGCCAAACAAAGCCACCCTATAGCCCAAGGGTCAAGAAAAGGGAGGCCGGCAGGTCTCCCTGAACCGGGCCATTATGTATACCTATGGTAACAAAAGCGCCAAAATAAGAGTTGAAGTCACAGAAGCAGACCCAGCACCCAGTCAAAATTAACCCTTCCTAGTTAAAATAAGACTCAGTTACTAAAAAAACAAAGTTCTTGTTTTCATGACTTCTCCTACCACTATATAGCTTCCCCTTTCTCTTTCCTGCATTTATGGTCCATGAGAAGTTCTTTATGCACAGTATTTAGTAAGACTGGCTTAAAAATAACTCTCTAAAATGTTTTGGTACCACGCAAAAGTGAAGATATGCAGCATTAGCACGCTACTCAGGAGTAGCTCTGAAGGAACATTTTCAGAGAAAATCCTTCTACCAAGCAGTTTACCTCGTTGTTAACCTTGACTAGAAGAAGAATGTCCAGAATTTTAGTGCTACATTGACCTGTGGTGAACAGTTTGGCTTGAGAGTTAGGGGTATGGAAGGAATATGGTTGAAAAATCATTGATAAGGGGGACAGGAAAAGTTACAAGGATGGACATCTCTAATAAATACACTTATGCCCCAAGGCCACATTTAGAAAAAAAAAGAAGCAAATAAGAATAATCAGGTAGACAAGATAAATTATTCCTTGAATGTCAGTCAAATTCTCTCCAAGACATCCCAGTGGGCATTGGCTAATGTGGTCACAGGGGAAGAATGGAGGGTATGTATGGATTAAGCAATATGAACTTAGAGTCACCAAGAATCATTTGGTGATGGCCACTGCTAAGTGTCAAACCTGCCAGAAAGAGAGACTAAAATACTTATCCCACAACATGCCACCATTCCTTGAGAAGTCCCTCTGTCCACACTGTGTGAATTCTATAATGGAAGGTGGAATGATTTGTTCTCACTGGGATAGCTAATTTAGATACTGATTTGCATTCCCTGAATGCTTCTGACAAAAAAAAAAAAAAAAAAAAATTACTTATATGCTTATGTATGTACAAATCTCATCAAGTTTATGCCAATGGCATTGCTTATGTTTTCCCAATATCACTGATTCTTATCAGGGAAGTCATTGTCTATAAAATGAACTGTGCTAATGAGTTCTTGGTCAGGGAAGTTGCTAGTCTTATCATTTTCCCCATCACCCTGTTAAACAGTTGAATGACCTTTTACAGACTAAATCTTTTGCAAATTTAGTCATGGTGCTGGCTTGATGATAACACCACAGGACTGAGATAATATCCTCCTTGATGTATATATGCTAAGAATCAATATATTGTGTTGTTTCTCCCATACCCTGGATTCATGGTTCTGTGAGTAGAAGGATAAAATTTATAGCACTTCCTCTCACGTTATACCTAATAAAAGACTTCACATTTTTTATTACCATCTTTTTGAAAATATGGGTTCTGCTGGGTGGATTAGAGGCTGTGACAGGCAAAATTCTAACAATCTGCTCCCTTCTCCCCCTATCACATATACACAGAATCCCTGTTCCCTGGTTATTCAAACATTAAAGCACTTACATGATGACATTATTTTGTGACATAATCAAAATCGCAAGTCAATCAGCCTTAAGATGTGAAGAGTATCTGGTGATATCTGACTCAGTAAGGTGTACCTTTAAAAACTAGAAGTAAAAGAACAAGCCAGGAAAGTACTCAAGAAAATGCTTCTGATTTTAAAAGAGGGAGAGGGCCATGCAATGAGGAATCCAAGCAGTGTCTGAAAGATGGTCCTTCCCCTGGCCAACAGCCAGGAGACTCAGTCCTAAAACTATACGAAAATATTAATAATCTTTTCCAATTTCGTAAAAGAGCTTGGAAGTGTATTCTTCCATAGATCTTCCATCTAAATAAGAGTCCAGCTTAACTGACACCTTGATTCGGCCTTAGAAAACCCCAAGCAGAGAACTCCAATTGAGCCCTGCTCTGAACTTCTCACATACAGAAATAGAAAATGAGTGTTTTTAAGCTCCCAAGTGTGTGGCAATATGTTGCAAAGCAATGGAAAGCTAATACATAAGTTTCAGTTTTCAGGGGACAAACTACTATCAGGATTGAAGGATAAACTGGAGACCATGTTGTCATTTTGCTCATGGCAACTGAGCCAACATGCACGGGAGCTTACTGTGCAGACTGGGAAGATTCATTTAGCTGTTATCACAAAATAGGGGTAGTGAGAAATATGTAAGTTAGAAGATCTCCTAATTATATCTTAGTAATTTCATATCCAATAGGAAAAAATAATGGAAATATACAGCAACCCAACACAGAAAAGATTCATAACTGCCCAAACCCCTTGGTAATAAAATTTTGGAATACTGACAAGGCAAAAAATTTTGACCAGCTGAGATGCTTGCTGAAGCCAAAGGGACTAAGTAGTGTGTAGGGAAAAGGACTAAAACCAGAATGTTCTAAAGACACTCTAAAGTTTCTCAGTATTATACAGTATATATATACTACTCAATAAGTTGTTTTGCTTATTGTCTGTGTATGTAGTGTAACTAGCTTGTGTACTAAAGGACTGTAACTACTATTAAGGTTGTACTGATTGCAATTTAGATGTTTCATTGGCTGTCTGAAGAGTTGTGGATTGTCTCTTATATAGCGATCTTCATGAAAAACTCATGAAGCAAGACACACTTCCCTCAAGAGATTTTAAGATCTCCTAAAATCTTCATTTTAAGATCTTCATCAATTAATCTCTCATTAGGTGTGGCTATTTTCAATGACATATATGAATATTACATATGTAATTCTGAGTTGACTATAATTTTAATTATGGACAAGAAACCAGCACTTCAACTCTAATGCAATTTGCCCAATCAGAAAAACAAAAACTTAATTATTTAAAAAATGAATAAATAAAATGTACCCAAAATATTAAATTTAAATTAAAAAACAAAAGCTTCTATTTGTCTATTGCATGTACAAAAGATGTTACCCTCTTACATAATTATAATGGGAATCTACTGTTGTTTTTTTTTTCTTTTCTATAGTAGTGAGGAAAAGGTGACGTTCTTCACAAACTGGGTTATACACTAAATAATTTCTCTTTTGTTGCAAGTCCTAATATTTAACTGGATGCACAAACTGGCTAGGGCTGCTGCTTTTTAAAATAAGGTTGAAACCTAAGTAGAACATGATACAATACATTAGACTTTAGCAATTTCTCCTCAAGTACACCCACATTCAGGTCAAGTCTTAACTATAGTTCAGGATTATATATTAGTTTACCACTGAGAAATGGAGAAACAAGGTAATGAACTAAAAGAGGAAATATATCAAATAGAAAGATGGCCTCTTTTCTTTAATGATAAGTGAGGAAATTGTTTTTTAGCCCAATAAATAATTGAACTCAGGGAGAAATAGAAATATAGGCAAAATAAAATAAAAATACAAATAATTGAAACAATATCACTGCAACTACTACCACTACCAGCAATAACAGAAAATAATGAAGGCAAATAATTTCACCTTATAAATCTTCATTTTCTTTAGTTAAAATACAAACAATGGCCAGTATATTTCATTGTCAATTTTAGTGTTTAATTTTTCTGAAACTTGAAAATTAAAAATAACAGCCCTTTCCATAGTATACGATTTTGATAAGTGATGCATAAAAGTCATCACTGGAATATATACTCAGTTTTTTACAAGTCAACCTGCAAAGTATCCATTTTTAAGAAGTTAAAGTTTACTCTTGGTATGTGTGCTTAGATTGTTTGGACAGTTATTAGCTGACCAAGTTTTTGTCTAGTATTTTCTATGTTATTTTTTAAAGAGAAATTGGAGTGGGTTTTATTAGGGTTATAAAATTTGGCCCTTAATTCATTCCTTTACTTTTTAAATAAACATTTAATTACAGAATAGTTTTTACACTTATATTACTTACAATAGCTTTTTTTACAGTATTTTTACATTTACAGAAAGTAGCAAAGATAATAATTCTCTTTTACACCATGTTCAGTTGGGAGAAGGCAATGGCAGCCCACTGCAGTACTCTCGCCTGGAAAATCCCATGGACAGAGGAGCCTGGTAGGCTGCAGTCCATAGGGTTGCTAAGAGTCAGACACGACTGGGTGACTTTACTTTCACTTTTCACTTTCATGCTTTGGAGAAGGAAATGGCAACCCACTCCGGTGTTCTTGCCTGGAGAATCCCAGGGACGGGGGAGCCTGGTGGGCTGCCCTCTATGGGGTCACACAGAGTCAGACACGACTGAAGTGACTTAGCAGCAGCAGTTTCCTGATCTGTTAGATAGAGTGCCTGATGAGCTATGGAATGAGGTTCATGACATTGTACAGGAGACAGGGATCAAGACCATCCCTATGGGAAAGAAATGCAAAAAGCAAAATGGCTGTCTGGGGAGGCCTTACAAATAGCTTTGAAAAAAAGAGAAGTGAAAAGCAAAGGAGAAAAGGAAAGATATAAACATCTGAATGCAGAGTTCCAAAGAATAGCAAGAAGAGATTAGAAAGCCTTCTTCAGTGATCAATGCAAAGAAATAAAGGAAAACAACAGAATGGGAAACACTAGGGATCTCTTCAAGAAAATCAGAGATACCAAAGGAACATTTCATGCAAACATGAGCTCGATAAAGGACAGAAATGGTATGGACCTAACAGAAGCAGAAGATATTAAGAAGAGATGGCAAGAATACACAGAAGAACTGTACAAAAAAGATCTTCATGACCCAGATAATCACGATGGCGTGATCACTGATCTAGAGCCAGACATCCTGGAAAGTGAAGTCAAGTGGGCCTTAGAAAGCATCACTATGAACAAAGCTAGTGGAGGTGATGGAATTCCAGTTGAGCTATTCCAAATTCTGAAAGATGATGCTGTGAAAGCGCTGCATTCAATATGCCAGCAAATTTGGAAAACTCAGCAGTGGCCACAGGACTGGAAAAGGTCAGATTTCATTCCAATCCCAAAGAAAGGCAATGCCAAAGAATGCTCAAACTACCGCACAATTGCACTCATCTCACACGCTAGAAAAGTAATGCTCAAAATTCTCCAAGACAGGCTTCAGCAATATGTGAACCGTGAACTTCCTAATGTTCAAGCTGGTTTTAGAAAAGGCAGAGGAACCAGAGATCAAATTGCCAACATTCGCTGGATCATGGAAAAAGCAAGAGAGTTCCAGAAAACCATCTATTTCTGCTTTATTGACTATGCCAAAGCCTTTGACTGTGTGGATCACATTAAACTGTGGAAAATTCTGAAAGAGATGGGAATACCAGACCACCTGATCTGCCTCTTGAGAAATTTGTATGCAGGTCAGGAAGCAACAGTTAGAACTGGACATGGAACAACAGACTGGTTCCAAATAGGAAAAGGAGTACGTCAAGGCTGTATATTGTCACCCTGCTTATTTAACTTCTATGCAGACTACATCATGAGAAACGCTGGGCTGGAAGAATCACAAGCTGGAATCAAGATTGACGGGATAAATATCAATAACCCCAGATATGCAGATGACACCACTCTTATGGCAGAAAGTGAAGACGAACGAAAAAGGCTCTTGATGAAAGTGAAAGTGGAGAGTGAAAAACTGGGCTTAAAGCTCAACATTCAGAAAACGACAATCATGGCATCCCGTCCCATCACTTCATGGGAAATAGATGGGGAAACAGTGGAAACAGTGTCAGACTTTATTTTTCCAGGCTCCAAAATCACTGCAGATGGTGACTGCAGCCATGAAATTAAAAGACGCTTACTCCTTGGAAGGAAAGTTATGACCAACCTAAATAGCATATTCAAAAACAGAGACATTACTTTGCCAACAAAGGATCATCTAGTCAAGGCTATGGTTTTTCCTGTGGTCATGTATGGATGTGAGAGTTGGACTGTGAAGAAGGCTGAGCGCCAAAGAATTGATGCTTTTGAACTGCGGTGTTGGAAAAGACTCTTGGGAGTCCCTTGGACTGCAAGGAGATGCAACGAGTCCATTCTGAAGGAGATCAGCCCTGGGATTTCTTTGGAAGGAATGATGCTAAAGCTGAAACTCCAGTACTTTGGCCACCTCATGTGAAGAGTTGAATCATTGGAAAAGACTCTGATGCTGGGAGGGATTGGGGGCAAGAGGAGAAGGGGATGACAGAGGATGAGATGGCTGGATGGCATCACTGTCTCAATGGACATGAGTCTGAGTGAACTTGAGGATTTGGTGATGGACAGGGAGGCCTGGCGTGCTGCTATTCATGGGGTCGCAAAGAGTGGACACAACTGAGCGACTGATCTGGTCTGATCTACATTAGTAGGATACATTTGTCATGCAAATGAACAACATCGATATATGATTATTAACTAAACCCTTGTTTATTCAGATTTCCTTCTTTTTTTGCTTAGTATCTTTTTTCTGTTCTGGTCTACCATTTACATATTGTCATCATGTCTCTTGGCAGTCACAATTTTGAAGACTGTCATTGTTTCTGATGGCTTCATGCATTTTGAGGAGTATTGGTAAGGAAATTTTTAAGCTACTTTTCCTTGTGAGTTTGTCTGATGTTTCTTTCATCATTGTTTTGGGCGTATGGGTTACTGATGATAACCTTGGTCACCTGACTGAGGTTGTGTTGGTCAGGTTCCTCTACTAAGTTTTTCATATTCCCCCCTTTCCATACTGGTATTAGAAGTTAAGCTCTGAGCACTAAATGTGCTTGTTGTTCGTCTCCAACTATATGTTATTCTGTGGATTTATATCAATCTTTATTAGATTAGAATGAATCCATACTGACGTATCCAGCCCTAATCCAATATCACATAGTTCCTTCTAGTCTTCTGGAATTTCATATAAATATATTTTTAAATCTATACACTCCCATTGATGTCAGTGAGAAACCTCATTCACCATGTTCCATCCATTTACTTAGTTGTTCAATCTCAGTATATATGGGACACATCAACCCACACCCCTATGGGGAATAATTATACCAACAATAGTACAGAGCTAATGATCAGCTCCTTTTGCTCTTAGGGTATCCACTTATTTCCAGAGTTACTTAGCTAAGAACCTTTTTTTCCTCCAATGTATTGAGTGACATTATATCATACATTTTTTAATAAATTATTTTGTCACCATCTGAATTTCACCCTGAATTCTCCAGATTCCTTAGTTTTGTCTTGTTCACATACATTAAGGTTCGTTATCTGTGCTAGGTATGAGATAACCAGTAGTATCTAACCTAATCTTTTTTCTTACTTTCATGGTATTTTATTAGAAGTCAATTGTAATTCTTAGCCTAATTCTCCCATAGGTATTTCTTTATCTTCTGACTTCCTGTAATAAGATTTTCTTTTTGTCTTTGAGTTTCTGTACAATTTCACTGTGATATATCCGGGGATGCGTGTGTGTGATATATTTTGTTTTGCTTTGTTTTTGTATTTACACTTCTTTATTTTTTAAGAGTTTTCTGGATATGATTTTGGATCCTATCAAAAGTGTGGACATATCTCACTTTCGGATATTATCTCAAAGTTCCGGGACTTTTTGTTTTCAGTCGTATTTGCTCTGCATTTCGGCTGGGGAGATTCATATTGATTACTCTGAGGTTTCCTCTTCCTTGTCTTAATTGATGAGCACATTGAAGGCACTACTCATTTCTGTCACTGTGTTATTGATTTCTAGTGTCTCATTCTGATATTTTCTTATGGTTTCTTCTCTTTGATGGCATCCATAACCCATCTTTTCTTGAATGTTGTGTAATTTTTTCATTAGAGCCCATAATATATCAATTCTTATTTTAAATTCCTGAATTTGTAATTCCAACAAATATGTCACATCTGAGTCTTATTTGGTTTGCCTTGTCTCTTCAGTGTATTTTTCTTACTTTTTGGTATGCCATTGTAATTTTTTTAAATTGAAAACAGGGTATGTCATATAAGGTAATAAGTGCTAACATAAATATTCTTTTAGTGTGAAGATTTATGGTAATCTGCCTGGGATTTGGGCCATATTTAACATTTATTATAGCGATAGGTACAAGAGGTTTCAAAATAATTTTTGGTCCTTGTTTTAGTTTCACTTCTAGGCTTTCAAATTCCATCATGAATTGCTACTGAGAGAGACTCGTTGTGATGTAGGTCTTTCAATGCAGTACACTGTTATTACATTGGAGGTTTATGGTGTGTGGATAGAGAAAGGGGCAGAGGACATTCTACAGTCTTCTGGTTGTGCCTCTCTTTTACTGTACCTTCACAAGTATTTATCCCTTCTTTAAGGACATGCCCCTATTGCTATTCTCTTCCCTGTCTGGAGTCACTCCAACTTCTTTCTTAAATCCCTGACCCCTGGTGGCTGTGATATTTTTATTTCTTTCACAGAAGACATGAAGGCTGAAACTGCCTGGAGTTGGGCAGAGTTCCCTTCCTTTACATGGGATAAGGTTTCAGAATTGTCCCCTGGGAATCCCTTCCTCCTGGAGGTTGGGTCTTTACCAGGGGAAAGAGTCTAGGAGAATTTTCATAATGGTTAGTCCACTCCTCCCTTTTTCAGGACTCTTTCAGATGATTTCGCTCAGCTTCTCAACATGAGAATCATTAAGTTTCATGGAGAGAAACCCATGAAAATAGCAGAGAGTCCAGGTGAAACAACCCTCCAAAGTTTCTCTGTATTCAGCCTCCAAGTAATTTTTCAAAATTATCATTTAAAGGGATTTTTTTCCTTCAGCTGTGGTGTCTGGTGGCTTCTGCTCCAGGTAAGCAGATAGACACACAATGTTGTATCTTGCTGCGGGAAGTGGGGAGAGGGGGCAGCTATCTCTCTAGATTTCAAGGATTTGGTTTGCCTTACAACCAGAGTTTCTGAAGGATCCTTGAAAAGGCACTGATTTTCATTTGTTCAGTTTTTCTGGTAAGGATAGGTGTAATGACTTCCAATCTTTATACATGTCAAGGGGCTCAGCATGCCTTTTTGCTATTATAATTTATAATTGCTTATAATGATCGTTACTGGATTATAAAATTTTGTTTCCTTATTACTATTCCACTGCCAGAAAAATAATGGGTATATTTCTATTCTTATGCAGTTATCTTTATTATGAAATATACATGTTTATAATCATTTGTATTAATAAGATATCAACAAGTATTTAATTTTGCCAAAAACAAGATACAAACTTTGGCATACTATTTTTTCTCACATTGTCTGCTTTTTGTTATTTTAGTTCCAGTTCCTTTAAAAATTACTTTCATCAAATGAAAATTTTTCATGTAAATATGAATGTGAAAGGGTTTTTTATGTTAGTATTTGACATCATCGCTCTGCTTTCTTTGATTTCTTTATTAAGTTGGTTAACTATTTTGCTAGTTGTTCTAGAATAGTTGTTTCAGATGTTGACTTTAAATTATAATCTTTGTGTATCATTACATAATCAATTTTCAAAAATTTTACCTTTATATTAGAATGCTATTTTGGATGGGTATTAATTCTAGATTATAAAAAAATCTTCTCCCAAATATTAATCTGCTGCTTTCTATAGTCTAAATTGTTAATTATAAGAAATCTGCAGTTAAATTGAATTTTATCTGTGAGTAGCAGTACATTTTCTTCTTAATGATCTGGAAATTGTGGGGGGATTTTTCTTCACCCTAAATTTCTATATGTTTAACATTATACTCCACATTGGTGCCTTTTAAAAAAAATTAATACACGTATGGTAGATCTTTAGAAAAATCCTCATTTTTATTCTGTTTTAGGAAATTATTTTTGCAGGTCATTATTAGTTTTCCATTCTCTCTTACTTTCTGGAGATCCATATAAAGTATAGAAAGGGATTTGGAGAAAAAAATTATTACTTCCCTTATTTGCATGCTTCTCTACTAATCAAACCAGTCAATCCTGAAGGAAATCAACCCTGAATACTAATTGAAAGGAATGCTGCTGAAGCTGAAGCTCCCACACTTTGGCTACCTAATGCGAAGAGCCAACTCACTGGAAAAGACCCTGATGCTGGGAAAGATTGAGGGCAGTAGGAGAAGAGGGTAGAGGATGGGATGCTTGAATGGTATCAATGCCTCAATGGACATAAGTTTGAGCAAACTCTAGGAGATGGTGAAGGAGAGGGAAACCTGGCATGCTGCAGTCCATGGGGTCATAAAGAGTCAGACAGAACTGATTGACTAAACAACAACTAGTACTATTAATACAATAATGTTTTAAGGTCCTTTACACATTGATGATCTGGGCAAATATTCAGCTGAATTTTTTCTTAGTTTAACTCTGGTTGGATAATTGATTTTCTAGTTTCTGAAACAGGTAGGCATAATGTTCCTGAATTGGAGAAATGAAGGGAAGGGAAGCCTCTGGATTACTCCTGTCGTCCACCCCCATTCTCAGTTGCCCATGCCCAAGTTACTGTTTAAGCTGCACTGTGTGCAGATTTCACAACTGTGAGTGCAAATAACATTGTCTTTATTTAGTCACTGAGTTGTGTCTGACTCTTCTGCAATCCCATGGACTGTAGCTCTTCAGGATCCTCTGTCCATGAGACTTTTCCAGGCAAAAATACTGGAGTGAGTTGCCATGCCCACCTCCAAGGGATCTTCCTGACCCAGAGATTGAACCCACATCTTCTGTGTCTCCTTCGTTGCAGATGGATGCTTTATGACAGAACCACCAGGGAAGTCTCAATAATAATATGCAAATGCCTATGTTGTTTTTGTTCAGTCACCCAGTCATGTCTGACTCTTTGCGACCCCATGGACTGCAGCATGAAAGGCTTCCTTGTCCCTCACTATCTTCCAGAACTTGTCCAAATTCATGTTCTTTGCATCGGCGATGCGATCCAGCCATCTCATCCTGTGATATCCTCTTCTCCTTCTGCCCTCAATCTTTCCCAGCATCAGGGACTTTTCCAATGAATCATCTGTTCATATCAGATGATGAAAGTACTGGAGGTTCAGTTTCAGCATCAGTCCTTCCAATGAATATTCAGTGTTGATCTCCCTTAAGATTGACTTGTTTGATCTCCTTGCTGGCCAAAGGACTTTCAGGAGTTTCTCCAGCACCACAGTTCAAAGGTGTCAATTCTTTGGCATTCTGCCTTCTTTATAGAATAGCTCTCACAATGGAACGTGACCACTGGGAAGACCATAGCCTTGACTATGTCTTAGTCTTGTTTCTGCATTTCAACACACTGTCTAGGTTTGTCATAGCTCTCCTGCCAAGAAACAATTGTCTTCTGATTTCATGGCTGCTGTCACTGTCCAAGATTTTTGAGCCCAAGAAGAGGAAATCTGTCACTATTTCCACCTTTTCCCCTTCTTTTTGCCATGTAGTAATGGGGCTGGATGCTATGATCTTAGGTTTTTTAATATTTAGTCTTAAGCTGGCTCTTTCACTCTCTTCCTTCACCCTCAAGAGGCTCTTTAGTTCTTCTCTTTCTGCCATTAAAATGGGATCTTTCACATATATGAGGTTGTTGATGTTTCTCCCGACTATGTTGATTCCAGCTTGTAATTTATCCAGCCTAGCATTTCTCATAATATGCTCAGCATAGGTTAAACAAACAGAGTGACAGCAGACAGCCCTGTTGTACTCCTTTCTCAATCTTGAACCAATCAGTTATTCCATACAGGGTTCTAACTGTTGCTTCCTGACCCACAAACAGGTTTCTCAAGAGACAGGTAAGATGTTCCGGTATTCCCACCTCTCCAAGAGCTTTCCACAGTTGGTCATGATCCACACAAAGGCTTTAGCATAGTCAATGAAACAGAGATGGATGTTTTTTTCTGAAATTCTGTTGCTTTCTATATAATCCAGTGAATGTTGGCAATTTGATCTCTGGTTCCTCTTCCTTCTCTAAACCCAGCTTGGACATCTGGAAGTTCTTGGTTTGCATAATGCTGAAGCCCAGCATGCAAGATTTTAAGCATGGCCTTACTAGTACTGGAGATGAGTGCCAATGTCTGATGGTCAGCACATTCTTTGTGCAAATGCCTATATATTGAGATTAATATAAATTTTTAAAGCTCACATTTCCATCTTCTCATATTATTCAACGCTTTTGTATTCATTTTTTAATGAATATATTTACAGGTGTTTTATTAAGAGTGGGAGAAAATATGTCAGGCCTTGTAACATTAATAAGTTACACTAACATTATTAAATATTATTAAGGCTCATTAATGAGAATATTTTAGTTTTTTTTTAATGCTGATTCAGTTCACAAGCACTATTTTGATCTATGAGGGAAAATGTAAAGATTCTGACAAAAGCAAAGTGTATGAGCACTCACATTCTTCATAGACTTTCATTGTTGAATATACATAACTGGAAATATTACCTTAGAAAGAACATTATTTCATGAATGAAAGCTCAAGATCTATACCATTTAGAGAACTGTAACCATTACTCTCAAACCCATCAAAGTTTGTATTCATTTATTTCTGGCATTCTGGTTAGGAAAGCACTGATGTGAAACTGCTGCTAGTAATAGATGACGGTTGTTAAAGGTAAAAAGGTCAAGATGTCAAGGATAAGTTAAATTACATGGCCATGTTTAGGGACTTTTGAAAGAAAGACTATTAAAGAAATAAACACCTGGATCCCTTTATCTCAAAAAAACTTAAAAGAGAATTTTAACATGCTTCTATTGAGAAGTTGACTTAATATGATTCTCAAAGATTTGTTTTTCTAAGTAAATGTCAAATTTCTGTATAAAGAACAGTACTGCTCACTTCTGAAGTGCAAATACTGTCAAGATTAAATGGATAATCTTTACAGTATCAAGAGATATCTGGCTACCATTTCATCATATGTTATATGATTTCTCTTTCATGAATTTTGACTTTGCTTTTTCCTTGTTCAATTCCCATGTACTCCTCTCTATATACTGTTTGATGGCCTCTACTAGTTTCTTCTCCTTCACAAATTTAATAGGCGCTCATATATTTCATATATTTCAACTTCTACAGTGTCTTTACATTTTCTTGTTTAAATAAGAAAATCTGATTACTTTCTATTCATTTATAATGGCATTGCTCTGTATCAATTTCTTACAGGCCCGTTGCCCCAAGGAGGCCACAACTGAAAGTTGTCCTAACCAGATATGTACCAGGAGTATCCCAGCCCATCTAGAAAAACATAGCTACCTAAAAGACAAGCTATTATCAATGTGCCATTAGAAGTTTAAGCAGAGTCATTACTGCTTATGAACATCTTATTTTGTATAATAGTAATCACTTCCTTATTTATTTTTTTAATTTATTAGGTTATAGTAGATTTACAATGTTGTGTTCATTTCAAGTGTACAGCAAAGGGAATCTTTTATTCATATACATATATCCACATGTTTTTAGCTTCTTTTCCAATATAGGCCATTATGGAGTATTGAGTAGAGTCTCCTGTGCTATACAGTAGGCCCCATGTGGTGGTGGTGGTGGCTTAGCCACTAAATCATCTCTGACTCTTGTGATCCCATGGGCTGCAGCCCGCCAGGCTCCTCTGTCCATGGGATTTCCCATGCAAGAATACTGGGGAGGGTTGCCATTTCCTTCTCCAAGAACAATAGGCCCTGATCAGTTATCTGTTTTATACATAGTAGTGTGCATGTGTCAATCCCAATCTTCCAATGTATCCCTCATCCCTCTTATCCTCAAGTAACCATAAGTTTATTTTCTATATCTGTAATTCTATTTCTGTTTTATAGATAAGTTCATTTATAGTCATTTTTTAGAATCCACATATAAGATACATCATTTGATACTTGTCTTTATCTAATGTAGCATTTTAATTTCTTTAATAATTTTAATTACATTTTTAATTTTTTTGTACTAGCTGCTATAAAATTTGCCATATATATCTCAACTGAATCAGCTTCCAACTTGTACTAGCTTAATTCTAGTACTATATACAAAATTATACCTTTATATCTATTCCATTTCCCTCTCATTGTGGTATCATCACATGCATTTCACATTAATGTGCAAAGTAAACAATATGTTGTTATAATTACTACTTAGCATCAATAGTCATGTCCTTAGCCCTTGCTCTCATGTGCCTCTCTTGTGCTCTTCATTGGCAAATATATTTCTATATGTCATAGGCCCTACAATAAATTATACATAAAATATATACACGTATATTATGTAAAGACTGATATACAATATTTATAAATATGTATTCTATATTATCTACAGCATGCATTATTTTATACAATGGCTTTTAAAGTAAATGAAGAGAAAATGAGAAATATATATATACATATATTCGCACTGATTTATATAATTATACAATGTTTTTATTAATGTGGATTTGTATTACCACCTGGATAATTCTGTAAAAATTAAGAGCCAAGAACCACTAAGCCAGAACTCTGAAGTTAGGGCTGGTAACAATGGCAAGCATCCCTCTGAGTGGCACCACTATTACAGAAACAGTCCAACTGAGAGCCAGAGAGAGAGAAAGTTCTGTGTTTGGTTTTTTTTTACATTTTATTTTTTATTTTTTTTTAATTTTTTAACTTTACAATATTGTATTGGTTTTGCCATATATCAACATGAATCCACCACAGGTATACACGTGTTCCCCATCCTGAACCCTCTTCCTTCCTCCCTCCCGGTACCATCCATCCAGGGCATCCCAGTGCACCAGCCCCAAGCATCCAGTATCGTGCATTGAACCTGGACTGGCGACTCGTTTCATATATGATATTATACATGTTTCAATGCCATTCTCCCAAATCATCCCCTTCTCCCTCTCCCACAGAGTCCAAAAGACTGTTCTATACATCAGATGAAACTGGAGCCTATTATACAGAGTGAAGTAAGCCAGAAAGAAAAACACCAATACAGTATACTAATGCATATATATATGGAATTTAGAAAGATGGTAACAATAACCCTGTATTCAAGACAGCGAAAGTTCTGTTTTTTACTGCATCAGTAAGGAATGGAGTCTCTACTTTGTTAAAGAATTATTAATAATAATTAAAAACAAATAATTAGAAAAAAACTAAATTCATATTCAAATATGATTGTGAGCAGTTTTTCAGGTTTTATTTGTTAATATTAAAATGAAAATCCTACATACAACTCCAATTTCTTAAAAAAAATGTACATGTTAGAGTGAATTATCAAGTTAGAATTAAGACAAAGATTAGTTACATTGTGAATCTAGATAATTACTAAAATATTGGCTGTAGAACTTCTGTTGGTTTTTATAATTGCCAGTTTAATCTCTTTAAATGTTTAATCGTTTTAATGTTTCCTTTAACATAAAATAAAGCAAGTCAAATTACATTTTCAACAATGAAAAACTCCAGGAGTGACTCCTTCCACTTGTGTCCTTAAGAAAATAATTAAAATGTTGAACCCTCAGTGTGTGTTCTATAAAATAATTTAATAAGGTATTTTGCTAAGTAAATAAGATGGTACATGAATTTTTAAAATATATTAATTTTATAAAATCATATATAAGTGAATTATATCTTGTAATTTATGTTTATTAATATAACTTATTTAATTTGGGCTAATATTTAGTGCATTTTCTACTATAGTAGACAAACCTACTTCACCAGGAATGTAAGAGGGAAAAAGGAAGTAACAAACCGTCCTAAGGAAAGAATAGACACTGTGGTTTGGAATACATTGACCTTGAAATAATTTCAATACAAACTTATGTGCAATTAATAAAGGACAACAAATAAAAATTAGTTTGAGTTAATTTAGCTTTATCATTTAATTATCTAGGTAATCACGGTCAAGGGGTTTACCTCTCAAGGTCCATACTCTAACCTCTCCAGTTCTACTGTGTTAAGATACAGAGTAATATCAAGAAAGTAGAGGGGAAAGCAGGAAAATGGTTTGTGACTGACAGAGCCACATGATATTTTACTACATTATATTTGATACATTAACATTGGATGATAATGAAAACTCACCATTTATATTTTCCAATAACACTATGGTTTATAAATAATTTATTTTTTAATCAGTAATATGAAATACAATCAGACAGGAGATGAGTGACACTCTTAATTTTTCAAGGAGTAGCGTCAAAGAATTGTGCTTGCAAACTGAAGGGAGAAAAAGACACATAAAAGTAAAGGGGAAAAATGAATACATCTGACCCATTCAAAGACTGGAAAAGGGAAAAAAAATGGTAGAAATAGTATGATATTTTTTCTTAGCAAGACCAACGTTGGTTTAAAAACTAATAGCCCAGGTAGAACCTGATGAATTTCTCAGTCCTATGCTGAGGTATATCCTATAGCTGCAATAAATTCACATTTCTCAGCCTGGGATCCTGCCTGTCATCTGCTACTGCACTGAAGAATAGAATCAAGGTTAACACAGATGACTTAACTTCTGGCAGTTTCACAATTTGATGGAATGATTGATTACCCAAGAATAAGAAAACTCGTTGCTATACTACTGAAGTTCATAATCTTTACTTAAATATCTAATTTTAAAAATCCACATTAAACACAGTCACTAAAAATCATCCCATGTAGCAAATATGTTTATATGTGTATTATCTACATTTTAATTGTTTTTATAATTTCATTTGCTATTTTAAAAATATTAATGTATTTTAATACATTACCTCAGGAACTTGAAATGCTTTGATTCTGTCCCAGGGGCCTGTGCATAGGTCCTTGTGGCTTTTGCTCTAGAGAAGTACATGGTCTATGTGGCAGTTTTGGGGTGCCAGGGTCACTCCTGGTGTAGTGGGGGATACTAAAAGAATTGTAGACTTGGAATTTAAGTATAAGGAGATTAAGTAACAAGAAATGTACTCAACATAATGTAGCAGATTAAAAGTAGAGAGTTTAACAGGGGGGACAAGGTAGCAGAATAGGAAGACAAATGCTTAAAAGAAAAAATACACCTACATGTGGAATAATTTGAATGGAAAACTAACTGGAAACTATCAAAAGAACTTCTATACAACCAAAACTGCAAGAAACATCTCCATGTAACCAAGTAGGACAGAAAAAAAGTGGGGGGTGCATCAGGTTTGAATCTGAGCCCCCAAGAGGGATGTATAAGGAGGAAAAGGTCTGTAAGGGTGAACTCTCACCCTGCGGAGTGAACTGCTCAATCTAAAATCTGGGCATCCTAGTCCTCGGGCTCTGAGAAGAAGAGAAAGCCCTCTTGATCAGTTGAAAGTCCACAGAGACTGATAGACACACTAGAGAAGCCTAGACTCTACTCAGGAGGATTATGTCTGTGCTGGTTTGCTGACAATCAGGGAGGAGCCTTGAACTGGTGGTGCCACCTCATTGCACTTCCCAATCTGAAGATGCAAACATCCTAGCCCTGCTTATTCCACATCACAGTCTGGTATGATATCTGAGCAAAGATTCACTCCAGCTGCACAAACTGGGACACCTGGAGTGTGATCTAAGTGAAGCCCCAGAGGCCACTGTTAGTGTATGCAGTCACGGGGTCACACATAAACACAGACATACAGAGAGGGAATGACAATAATTGTAGGAGACTGTAACATCACTACTGGCATCAATGGACAGTGCATCCAAAGAAAATCAGCAAGGCAACACAGGTACCAAATGAAAAACCAGACCACTTCGAATTAATTGTTATCTACAGTACACTCCATCCAAAAAATAAAAAAAAAAACAGTATACACATTCTTTTCAAGTGCACATGGAATGTTCTCTAGGATAGACCACCTAGTAGGTCACAAAACAATTCTCAAAAAATTTAAGAAGATACAAATGATTTCAATGTCTATTCCATCTTTTCTGATCACAACATTATAAGACAAAAATTTACCCAAAAAGCCCTCAACAAAATGTTAACAAACTGGATCCAACAATACAGAAAAAGGGTCACATATGATATTTAAGTTGGATTCATTCTAGTGTTGCAATGACGGTTCAGCATATGTAGACCATTTAATGTAATACTCAATAAAAGGAAAGACAAAATCACATGTTCATCTTAATAAATTCAGGGAAAAAATGGACAAAATTTAACATCTTTGCATGACAAAAATTCTCACCAAAGTTGGTAGAGATAGAACATATCTCAACATAGTAAAAGACATTTACAACAAACCCATAGCCAACATAATACTCACTGGTAAAAAGTTGAAAGTTTTCCCACTAAATTCAGGAAGAAGACAAGGATGTCCAGTCTCACCACTTATATATGACATATTAGAACTCCTACCTACAGCAATCATATAAGAAAAGGATATAAAAGGTATCTAAATTGAAAGAGCAAAGATAAAGCTGTCACTGTTTGCAGATGACATGATAGTCTATATGGAGAACCCTGAACTCTCCCACCCCAAACTATTAGACTTATAGATGAGTTCAGCAAGCTAGCAGGACACAAGATTAGTACACAGAAATCTGTCACATTTTTTACCATTATAATGAAATATCAAAGAGAAACTAATTTCTATATGATCCAACAATTCCTCTTCTGGACATATACTCACACATTATATATGGAGTATTAGTGAGCCATAAGGAATAAAATATTTCAATTTGTAGCATATGGATGGACCTAGACAATATTGTACAGGAAACAGGAATCAAGATCATCCCCAAGAAAAAGAAATGCAAAAAAACAAAATGGCTGTCTGGAGAGGCCTTACAAATAGCTGTGAAAAGAGGGACTCAAAAAGCAAAGGAGAAAAGGAAAGATAAACCCATATTAATGCAGAGTTCCAAAGAATAGCAAGGAGAGATAAGAAAGCCTTCCTCAGTGATCAATACAAAGAAATAGAGGAAAACAGCAGAATGGGAAAGACTAGAGATCTCTTGAAGAAAATTAGAGATACCAAGGGAACATTTCATGCAAATATGGGCTCAATAAAGGACAGAAATGGTAGGGACCTAACAGAAGCAGTAGATATTAAGAAGAGGTGACAAGAATCCACAGAACTGTACAAAAAAAACAACCCAGATAATCACTATGGTGTGATCACTCACCTAGAGAAAGACATCCTGGAATGTGAAGTCAAGTGGGCCTTAGGAAGCATCACTACGAACAAAGCTAGTGGAGGTGATGGAATTCCAGTTGAACTATTTCAAATCCTGAAAGATGATGCTGTGAAAGTGCTGCACTCAATATGCCATCACATTTGGAAAACTCAGCAGTGGCAACAGGACTGGAAAAGGTCAGATTTAACTCCAATCCCAAAGAAAGGCAATTCCAAAGAATGCTCAAACTACTGCACAATCACACTCATCTCACACGCTAGTAAAGTAATGCTCAAAATTCTCCAAGCCAGGCTTCAGCAATACATGAACCGTGAACTTCCAGATATTCAAGCTGGTTTTACAAAAGGCAAAGGAACCAGAGATCAACTTGGCAACATCTGCTGGATCATCAAAAAAGCAAGAGAGTTCCAGAAAAACATCTATTTCTGCTTTATTGACTATGCCAAAGCCTTTGACTGTGTGGATCACAATAAACTGTGGAAAATTCTGAAAGAGATCGGAATACCAGACCACCTGACCTGCCTCTTGAGAAACCTATATGCAGGTCAGGAAGCAACAGTTAGAACTGGACATGGAACAACACACTGGTTCCAAATAGGAAAAGGAGTACATCAAGGCTGTATATTGTCACCCTGCTTATTTAACTTATGTGCAGAGTACATCATGATAAACACTGGGCTGGAGGAAGCACAAGCTGGAATCAAGATTGCTAAGACAAATATCAATAACCTCAGATATGCAGATGACACCACCCTTACAGGAGAAAGTGAAGAAGAACTAAGGAGCCTCTTGATGAAAGTCAAAGAGGAGAGTGAAAAAGTTGACTTAAAGCTCAACATTCAGAAAACAAAGATCATGGCATCTGGTCCCATCACTTCACAGCAAATAGATGGGGAAACAGTGGAAACAATGGCTGACTTTATTTTTTGGGCTCCAAAATCACTGCAGATGCTGATTGCAGCCATGAAATTAAAAGACACTTACTCCTCAGAAGGAAAGTTATGACCCACCTAGACAACATATTAAAAAGCAGAGATATTACTTTGCCCAGTAATGGTAAAGGTCCGTCTAGTCAAGGCTATTGTTTTCCAGTGGTCATGTATGGATGTGAGAGTTGGACTATAAAGAAAGCTGAGTGCCGAAGAATTGATGCTTTGGAACTGTGGTGTTGGAGAAGACTCTTCAGAGTCCCTTGGACTACAAGGAGATCCAATCAGTCCATCCTAAAGGAGATCAGTCCTGGGTGTTCATTGGAAAGACTGATGTTGAAGCTGAAACTCCAATACTTTGGCCACCTGATGTGAAGAGCTGACTCATTTGAAAAGACCCTGATGCTGGGAAAGATTGCAGGCAGAAGGAGAAGGGGACAACAGAGGATGAGATGGTTGGATGGCATCACCAACTCAATGGACATGGGTTTGGATAGACTCTGGGAGTTGGTGACGGACAGGGAGGCCTGGCGTGCTGTGGTTCATGGGGTTGCAAAGAGTCAGAAACAACTGAGCGACTGAACTGAACTGAAGAGAATATCTACTTAGTGAATTAAATCACATAGTGAAAGACAAACACTATATGATATCACTTATTTGTGGAATCTAAAAATAATACAAATGAATCTATAGTAAAACTGATACAGACCTACAAACAGAATGCAAATATATTGTTCCCACAGGGGGGAGGGAAGGAAAAGAGACAAATTAGGAGTGTGGGATTAACAGATGCAAACTACTATGAAAAATAGACAGGCAACAAGGTTTACTGTAGAGCACAAAGTGTTACATTCAATATTTTGTAATAACCTATAAAAGAATATAAACTGAAAAAATGCTGAATCTCTGTTGCACATCTGCAAATCACAAAATACTGTAAATCAAATAAATTTCAATTTAAAAAAGAAATCTGAAATGCTTTCATCAAAGATCAATGTATATTCCATTTAATTTACTAAGAAAAAAGGCAAGATAATCAATTCCCTAAAAAATTATGAGATGAATACATGCACTGTCTTATTAAATCATAGAAGTCTTGAATTATAACAAAAATCGTTTAGCTAAGTAAGATTTGAGGATGATACAGATCTTCCAAATGACTCAGCCAGTCAAGGTTATATATCTTTGAAATGCAAGTTAACTATTAGTCTTTTTAACACCCTTGAAGTGACTGTCATCTCTATTAAATAATAATATCCCAAGTAACTGATATAGTAGAAGCAACATTTAAGAATGCTCTATTATTAAACAGCAAAGTGTATTTTCCAGTAATATGATGGTGCTATGATGTTAGTACCTAGAACGTGTTTATTTGAAATGTCATTGGCTCACACACTGAAAGTTTCATAAAGTTACATTTTAATCTTTCCTGAAGGTATAAAATTACTATTGTTTACAATTTCCAAGTGTACAAATATATAATGAACAGGGTGAAAGTTTTTCATTGACTATGTCATTTATCACAATGCTAAATATTATATAGATAAAGAAAATATCAAAATTGCTCCATCTTTCCTACTATTTTGCAGCAGAAAAAAAAATTGCACAGCTCTTTGCATATACCAACATATATGTTGCATTATCAAAGCAAGTTCAGTTCAGTTCAGTCACTCAGTCGTGTCCAACTCTTTGCGACCCCATGAATCAGAGCACACCAGGCCTCCCTGTCCATCACCAACTCCCGGAGTTCACTCAGACTCATGTCCATCAAGTCAGTGATACCATCCAGCCATCTCATCCTCTGTCATCCCCTTCTCCTCTTGCCCCTAATCCCTCCCAGCATCAGAGTCTTTTCCAATGAGTCAACTCTTCGCATGAGGTGGCCAAAGTACTGGAGTTTCAGCTTTAGCATCATTCCTTCCAAAGAAATCCCAGGGCTGATCTCCTTCAGAATGGACTGGTTGGATCTCCTTGCAGTCCAGGGAACTCTCAAGAGTCCAAAGCAAGTTAGGGGGATGTAAAAATATTAGAATCCACTAACATAAATCCAATAATGAATTTGTTTCTTTTTTGACAGAGTAATCTGGATAATCAGTGCAAATTAAAGTAAGTTGATTTTTAGACTAACAAATAATGTCCCCTTTGTTTAGTTATTTGTAGATTGTATCAAAAATAAAAATATATTAAATATGTCCTTTTATTCCCTATGTTTTCAATTTTTGAACAATTTATAATATTTAAATGATGAGTAATATTTATGATATAATTCATTTTATAATTTATACCTATATTTATATAATACAATATTAAAGTTAAAATAAAGGTGAATGTAATTTATTTTAATAGTATTTGACCTTATATATGTAGATATACAGATATATAAGTAAAATGATCAAAATGGAAATTTTATATAAAAAAGATATATCCAAATGCCTATTTAGTTAAACATTTAGTCTCACAATTATATGTAAAGGACATTTACCTTCCTTTGGCAACTCAGGCTGTTTCCACGGAAACAGCAGCTGGCACACAGAATCAGAATGTTTATAACTTTGATATTTCAGCTGTACTTGTCAGGTAGATGATGGAAATGTCATTTTTCAAAGCAGCACCTGCAGCTTTTGGGTTCCAACAGGTTCGCAGACTATAACATTTTACCTCCTGAAAAAGTTTTAGTTCATAATGTTTCTGTATAAATCATAAATATGCCTGCTTTTAAGAGAGGCTTAATTACTCTAGGTTTATTTTAGAAAATGACTTTTTAAATGTAATAACTGATTTGTAGTAACTTAGAATTATAATGATCTGCAGGGACCTTGGAGTCACAATGAGGAAAATTATCATGATAATTTGCCTTAATTCACACACTTACTGGCAGTAGATTCTGTCCAGAGCCACTTTTGTTCTATATTGCAAGCCTACTCTAGTTCATTTCTCTTTGGCTGAAAATTCATGATTCTAGAAGGTTTTATTCTTAGTAGTAAATAATATCTGGGTAGAGGGCTGGTTTTCCCCTCTTTGTCTTTCCTTCTCATCCTACCCACTCCCCACAATTAGCTAATAAGTATAAAAAAAAATGCTGACTTTTTGACAAAACGATCTGTTATTACTAACTTATTTCTGTAAGAGATAGGCTCTAAAGTGCTAATACTCTGCTGGCTCAAAAATCCAAATTGCTTACTAAGATGCCCATCATCACTTCTTCCTGCCAATGCATTTAGAAAATTTGCTATTGCCTAAATAACATCCACAACAGAAACAGTAGACTAAAACAGATCACCTGTGGTAAATAGAGGTTTCTCAAATCAAAGCTTCAAGATCAAAAAAAAAAAAAAACAAGCTTCAAGATCATATTTTCAATTCAAGAAAATATGCTAGTGAAAGGAAAATAAAATTATATCCTTCTCAAAACATTATGTTTTTAATTTTCTGTGAAGGACTCAAGCAAGATGAACTTATTTAAAAAGCTGATAGATTAGGGTAGCAGTTCAGCATGTAAAAGGTACTCAGAGCCTATAAACTTATTCCAATATACACTTAATCAAAGCAGTCCAATCAACTGGCCATGATAAACAATGATAACTTTTAATGAGAACTTACTTGCAATGGGCAACTGGTCAACTTCCACTCATTCAGTGGAGTTATGGAGTAACTGCTGCATGCAAGACATCAGCAGGCTTTTGAATAACAGAAAGTAATTAAAGAGAAAATAACACCACTTGATAACAGATACAGAAATCTACACCTGAACATGAGACATGTCAACAATTTTCATTAAAAATAGTGTGTCCAAATCTACGACTATATTCAAATCTCAAATTCTATGTTGGCTTTAGAACACTGGTGTGTTCTGTTGAAGGAAAAAAAAAATGGCAAATGGACTTATGCAAAAGTGTCTTGTGGATTAAGTAAAAAGCTAAAATGTGTAAAATAGGGGAAATAATAGTGAAAACTAAAAATGCATATACACTATGACCATGTAATCTCAATTTTGGAATTCATACCAACAGAAATATTGCAATATGGCACTGGGAAGTGGGAAAAAAAGAAATAACTGACCATAGAGAAATTGTCTCTAAATAATATTCTATTTGTCTTCTCAAAAAAAAAAAAAAAGCTAAGTAAAATAATTAACTATCATTGATTTTGCCCAATCAAAGTTTTGTTCAGAGTATTTTGTCAAATTATGTCCAAAAGTTGCAAGTGAATGCATGTACAATATGCTTATTATGAAAATAAAATAATAACAAAATACATATCTGCATATCTATAAATATGTTAAAGCATGAGAAAAATACTAAAATTAACATACCAGATTGGTAATTCTTGTTTAATTAAGGATGGATAGGATTGGAAAAATAGAGAGGGACCAGATGATTGATACTTTCTTTGAGTATTGTCTCACTCTTAAACACAAATTTTTAACTAAAAAATATGAAAAAGTAGAAAGAAAGAAATAAGGCCAAAGGAGGCAGGCATTACTGTTTTCGTTCCAAGTGTGTCACAAGCAAAACAATGTTAAGTAGATTTATGTATTTGAAAATGTTAAATATCATGCATTTATTTACTTATTAGATAACGAGTCAGGTACAATTAAGGTGCTTAGAAAACATCGAAGAATGAACCAGATAAATGTACCTGCCCTAGTGTACCTTATATTCTGGAGGAGAAAGACAAATCACAAACAAAAAAATATAATGATATTCAAATTGTGTAGTATTTTAGAAGGCTACAATTGTCATGGAACAAACACTGAATTAAACAGGGAAAAAGGATGAAGAACTTCAGCTAAACTTTGAGTGGTCAGTTTAGGGTTGCACTGAGAGATGGCATTCAATCAAGAATTTAAAGATGTTGAAGGCATGAGGGCATTGACCTGGAAGATAATTTCCCAGAAAAAAGGAATAGCTAGTACCTCTGCATTATGAAAACTCACAGTAAAAATTTAATTTTAAAATATTCATTTATATATATGGCAAAACCAATACAATATTGTAAAGTTAAAAAAATAAAATAAACAAAATATATATATATATATATATATAATTTTACTCATTGTTCCACCATTTACTTTTCCTGAGATCTCAGTGCTTTTCTTAAATTTCAGGGTTTCTATGCCATCAATATATAAGTACAGCACTTCTCATATTTTAATTCATTGGAGTTTTTACAACCACAGTTTTGCTTAACTCACACTTTGCGCTTAATTTCTATGAGCCGCATCACCAAACAGAAATCTGGGAATGTGAAAATGAAAAAGAATTCCCTTCTCTGAAGGAACTCTGGTATATAAGAAAGAGAAATTTACAAGGACATTATCACATTTTGCTTGGCACACCTAAATAATGATACATTGGCTGATATGCATTAGATCCTTAATAGTTTTATAAAAAGTCTATTTTAAAAGCTATTAGCAAAATACAGTATTATAAACTACCTCCCAGTTATGGTCTGCCCAGATAACAATAAACTATAACTCACTTGACTGAAACTTCCTTGTCTATTTTCTAAACCTAATGTATTATTCCAACTAGTATATATAGTGTATATTTTATACACAGTATCATGCTGTGTTTAAAGTAATTATTTTCATATAAAATCACTTAAATCAATTAAACAGGTATTCTTTAAGGAATTAGGTAAGAATGTTTATAGCACAAAATTAACATTCATTTAATAAAATTCAATAAAGATAAAAATAAACATTGCCTGATTTCCTGCTGGGTGTGTTCATGTATTTATTTCTATAGTTTTAAAATCACATCAATATACATTGATAAAATTACAATGGAAATTTTATTTGTTTTACTTATTTCATGAGGTCTGTGGTTGGTTTTGACTTATTTCACAAAATGTTTTTTGAAATACATTTTAAATACAAAGACAAAGAATTTGGCCCAGCATAAATTACAATGGTTGCAGAGGGAAAACATTCCAATACTCCGGTTCTAGTTCTGTTTTAAGAATACAATGGCATTTTAGGCAATTTAAAGTCTATTAAATTATCAACATCTTAATTTACGAATAAAAAGAAGGACTTCCCTGTGGCTCAGATGGTAAAGCGTCTGCCTGCAATGTGGGAGACCGGGGTTTGATCCCTAGGTTGGGAAGATCCCCTGGAGAAGGAAATGGCAATCTACTCCAGTACTCTTGCCTGAAAAATTCCATGGACTGTCGCCTGAGGAGCCTGGTAAGCGACAGTCCATGGAGTAACAAAGAGTCGGATATGACTGAGCGACTTCACTAATTTATGAATGGGGTAAAATCATAGCTTAATGAGTGGTTGTGATACTTCAGTGAGATTTTGTGAATATTCTTCAGAATGTAGAGCTTATTTAGTGAAGGTGAAAGTTGATCAGTCATGTCCAACTCTTTGCAACCCCGTGGACTGTAGAGTCCTTGGGATTCTCTAGGCCAGGATACTGGAATGGGTAGCCGTTCCCTTCTCCAGGAGATCTTCCAAACCTAGGGATTGAACCCAGGTTTCCCACATTGCAGGCAGATTCTTTATCATCTGAGCTACCAGGGAGGCCTAGAGCTTATGAGCTTATTTTAAATGAAGGTAAAAAGAGGTTGTTTAAAAACAAATAAGCTTGTCTTAAACATAATCTTGATTTTTTCTTTTATTTGTCTTAATATCAAATAAGGGGTTCAAAGGTTTCTCAATCTCTTTGTATGATGTTTCTTTAACAGTATTCATGCATTTATCTCTCCTAATCTCACTTGTCTTCCTGGATTTTTTATATTCACCATAGTACTTTCATGATGACAATGAATTTTTTTTTTAACCTGACAATGTGGTTCACCTGAACGTGCATATTCCTTCATTGAAATCAATGTGTATATTTTCACTTTGCTTATTAATCAACAAATTTAATTTGCTTTCTTATAAGATGGCTTTAATATTTAATAATTTTAAATGATTCTTCTACATGGTGCTACAAAAAAAGAGGCAACATTTGTGGAACCTAAGTTTTTATGCATTTTACACTTCCTAAATTAAATCATCTTGGATTAGCAGTGAATCTTTGTCTTTTTTTTTCTTTGAATATCTAAGCTTTTTATAAAATTCTGTTTATTGTGGAGAATAAATATTCTGACACCACATTCTTAAAAGATTGAGCTTATACTGGTAAAATTTGCTGCAAGGGCTTCCCTGGTGCTTCAAACAGTAAAGAATCCACCTCCTATCTGGGAGACCTAGGTTTGACCCCTTGGTTGGGAAGATCCCCTGGAGGAGAGCATGGCAACCTGCCGGAGTCCAGTCCCGGTGGATCCAGGGAATTCGAAGCAGGGACGGTGTCGGTGAGGATCAGGAAACAACTGCTTAATTAAACGTTAATTAAGGATATAAAGAGTAATAGAATAAGGATAGCTCAGTGAGGAAATTCAGTGGAGAAGAGAGGCTGAAATAAGGATAGCTCAGTGAGGAAATTCAGTGGAGAAAAGAGGCTGAATAATTCAGCCAGAAGGTGAGAGAAAAAACGACATGGGGAGACCAAGTTTCGGTGAACAAGGCCCGCACTTTATTTTCCAAAGTAGTTTTTATACCTTAAGTTATGCATAGAGGATAATGGGGGAAGGGGTAGAGTCATGCACTAAACCAGGCTTTCTTCCTGCAAACTTATATGCAAAAGCTTAGGTGATTTGCATCATCTAACATTTTAAGACCCTTTCTTCAGAAAACTTATTTTTCTCTAAAGGTGATTGGTCAGGAGCCACCCTCCAAAAGCATTAGATAAAGTTGCATTCCTACAGAGCAAAGGTGTGGTGGGCTATAACAAGAAAAAGAATTAACTCAAGGGTCCCAGGTTACAAACATTAAAGCTACTACTTACACCAATTATATTAATCAATACACTGCCAGGGACACAGCAGGTAAGGGATATGGAAACTTAGCAGCAAACATTGGCCCAACAAGTGAAAATCCCTTCACCAATACAATTTCTAATCAATCTTTTAACTGCTCAAAGGAATCTGTATTTAGACAGTTTAGAACATCTCATGCCTCTCACAGTTGGGAGGCTCTGAGCAATCACATGTGGCCGGAAAAACCTATTCAGGCAGGCTAGAGGACTTCCAAAGGAATTTGTAGGTTGAAACACTATCACACCCAGGAACTTTATTAACTGGAGCTGTAAGTTAACTCTTTTTTCAGAGAGAGGTAGTGGGGGACAGCCCCCCATAAAGTCAGAGGTGTAGGTGAAAGCACAAAGCAGAAAGTAGGCAGACTCTGGTTTTGGGGAGTAGATGCTCGAGAATTTCCAGGGGGACTCCTGAGGCTCTATCCCGCCTTTGCGTATGCCAAGCCTCCTTCCTCATGACCTTTGTCATGGGTGGAGCTCCTCACGCTGGCTCCCGGCAGTGATAGAATTTCAGTTGAGCTATTCCAGATACTGAAAGATGATGCTGTGGAAAGTGCTGCACTCAATATGCAATATGCAATATGCACTCAATATGCAATATGCCGGCTCCCAGCAGCAACCCACTCTGGTATGCTTGCCTGGAGAATCCCCATGGACAGAGGAGCCTGTTCAGCTATAGTCCATGGGGTCGCAAAGAGTTGGACAGGACTGAGCAACTAAACACATCACAGCATCCTAAATCATTGGTTTAAGACAATAAGCATTTATTAGCTAAGGAACTTGCAGGTCAGCAAGCAACTCTTTTGGTCTGGGTACTTTCACTTATGTATCCTAAAATAGCTGCAAGATGGCCTTTGATCTGACATTTTTTTTCCGGGGGGGAGGGGCACAGGTGTTATGCTATCTCTCTAGTCTAAGTAGAAGTACTTTATTTTTTTCCCAATCTGTATGTTCTATATTATTTTACTTCATTTTTATGCTTAATTACACTGGCTAAATTCTTAGGTACTATGTTGAATAAATGGGATAAAAGCAATCATCCTTGCCTTGTTCTTGACATTGCAGTAAAAGCATTAACTATGGACATCAGTTGTAGAGTTTTTTTGGCACATGCCATTAATCAAGCTGAAATAGTTCTTCTTTATTCCTAACTTGCTGAAAGTTTTTATCATGAAGGCTATTCAATTTTGTTTTGCATCAATTGATATGATCAAATATTTTTTCTTCTTCAGCCTGCTGCTGTGGTGAATTGCATTGATTGGTCTGCAAATGTTGTTGTTGTTTTGTTCAGTCGCTAAGTCATGTCTCTTTGCAACCCCAGGGACTGTAGCACACCAGGCTTTCCTGTCTTTCATAATCTCCCAGAGTTTGCTCAAACTCAAGTCCATTGAGTTGGTAATGCCATCTCATCCTCTGTCACTCCCTTCTCCTCAGGTCCTCAATCTTTCCCAGCAACAGGGTCTTTTCCAATGAGTCAGTTCTTTGCATCAGGTACCAAAGTATTGGAGCTTCAGCTTCAGCATCAGTCCTTCCAGTGAATATACAGATTTCCTTTGTGACTAACTGATTTGATCTCCTTGCTGTCCCAGGGACTCCCAAGAGTCCTCTCCAGCACCAAAATTCAAAGGCATCAATTTTTCTTTATGGTCCTCTTTATGGTCCAACTCTCACATCCATATATTACTACTGGAAAAGCCATAGCTTTGACTATACAGACTTTTGTCAGCAAAATGATTTCTCTGATTTTTAATTCCCTGTCTAGATTTGTCATAGCTTTTCTTCCAAGGAGCAAGTGTCTTTTAACTTGTTGCTGCAGTCGCTGTCCAAAGTGATTTTGGAGCCCAAGAAAATTAAATCTGTCAGTATTTCCACTTTTTTTCCTCACCAGTTTGCCATGAAGTTATGGGACCTGATTACATGATTTTAGTTTTTCGAATGTTAAGTTTCAAACCAGCTTTTACACTCCTCAAGAGGCTCTTTAGTTCCTCTTTGCTTTCTGTCTTTAGAGTGGTATCATCTGCATATCTGAGATTGTTGATAATTCTCCTGGCAATCTTGATTCCAGCTTGTGATTCATCCAGCTTGATATTTTGCATGATGTACTCTGCATATAATTTAAATAAGCAGGGTGATGATATTGAGCCTTGACATACTCCTTTCCCAATTTTGAACCAGTCTGTTCTTCTATGTTCAGTTCTAACTGTTGCTTCCTGTCCTGCATACAGGTTTCTCAGAAGACAGGTTGTCTGATATTCTCATCTCTTTAAGAATTTTCCACACTTTGTTGTGATCCACACAGTCAAAGGCTTTAGTGTAGTCAATGAAGCAGAAGTAGATGGGGTTTTCTTTTTGGAGGGGGATCCCATTGCTTTTTCTATCATCCAAAGGATGTTGCAATTTGATCTGGTTCCTCTACCTTTTCTAAATCCAGCTTGTACACCTGGAAGTTCTCAGCTCATGTACTGTTGAAGCCTAATTTGAAGGATTTTGAGCATTACCTTGTTAGCATGTTAAATGAATGCAGTTATATGGTAGTTTGAACATTCTTTGCCATTGGATGAGCTTATTTCTCCACCTCTGTAACCTGGGCTGATTCATTAACCAGTGATAGAAGTGACTCCTGCCACTGATACCAAATGAATAATTTTTGCCAGCCTGTGGAATGGTCTTTCTCCATTGTCTGTATCCATGTATTATATTTCTAGATGTCTGCCTCACTCCCAGTTGCCTTCACAATGTGTAAAGTCTGGAGCTGAGCCCGACTCAGGCATTTCCCATCTGAATAAAGCAAGCACTTGACCTGGCTGTAGCCCAGGCCCAGAGTGAACCCCACAAAAAAAAGGAAAGGAAGAAGTAAAAGTGTTTTTATTTGCAGATTACATGATTGTGCATAAAAACCATCCCAAGGGATCTACAAAAATAATCCTAGAACTAGTAAGTCACAGGGCACAATATCAATATTCAAAATTCAATTTCAATTCTATATGGACAGGTGGAAAACCAATATCAAAACACAAACACACAAAGAAAATTAAATGCTGAGATACAAACTTAACCGGACATTTATGAATCTTTATGTTGAAAATTTAAAAATTCTTTGGAAAAATCAGAGAGGACAACTAAGTGGGAAAATGATTCATGCAGTCAATACATTAAAAATATTAGTTCTCTTCAAATTGATTTACAGAGTGAATGCAAGTAATTGAAATTCTAACAAAGTCTCTGTAAATATAGGCAAATTAATTCTAAAATTTATACAGAGGACTTCGCTGGCAGTCCAGTACTGAAGACTCCACATTTCCACTGCAGGGGGCACACGTTCCACGCTTTAGTCAAGGCACTAAGATTCTGTATGCCGTATGGCGTGTACCTACCCCCCACAAAATTAAAAAGTAAAATTTATATGGAAAGGACTGGCCATAGAATAGCTAAAACAATAATAAAGATAAGTAAATAAAATGACAATCATTCCATCTGCTATTAAAGCCTACTATTCAGTACAGTAGTCAATATAGACAATTTTAGCCCAAGGAAAGACAGGTAGATATCAACAAAACAGAATTATAAAACCCAGAAATAGACCTCAAAACAATTATGTCCAACTTATTTTTGCAAAGGTGTAAAAGAAATTCAATATAAAGAGTATATAGCCTTTTCAGCAAATTGTTCTAGAATAATTGAACATCCAGAAACAAAAGTGAGCACTAACTTAAACCTCATATCTTACACAAATGACTCAAAACGGGTCATAACTTAAACATAAAAATTAAAACTAAACTTTTGAAAAAAATAACAAAATCATCAAGATCTACAGGCAGGAATTTCATTTTTAGACTCAACACCGAAAGAATGAGCCATAAAAGAGCAAATAATACATCAGATATCATCAAAATTAAAACCTTTGGTCTGCAAAATAATTTGATGGAAAATGGAAAGATAAGCTACAAACTGAGAGAAAATAATTGGAAATCACATATCTGATAAAGGGCTTATATTTAGAATATATGAAGAAATGTCCAAAATCAATAGTATAGAAACCAAGTATTTGTTAATGGGAAACAATCTCCTTGTTTCTAAATACAGTATCTATTGGGGGTAGGGGGAGAAAGTAATGATTTAAATCTGAAAAAAAAAAAAGAGAACTGAACACTGAATATCTTTCATTTGTGTTGGAGGAGGGGGGGTTGGCAGCAGATTTTCTACTAGTTATTACTGTGCTACGAAGAGGTTATTCTACTTAATTGTTGCTTCTGTTCTCACAAGTTCCATGAAAGCTGAGTTGCGAGCCTCTGGACAAAATTCACTTAATGACATATTAACCAGCTACTATAATGTCAGATGCACTATTATCCTTCACTATGTACCTAACATTTTGATTAATTTTAAAAAGTCTTAGTTTGATAAGTTATTTCTGTATTATGAATTATGATACATAATTGATAACAGAAAGTATATTTTTAGGTAATACAATATAGGTAACCATGGGTTTAACAATATTAGAAAATGCTTTGATTTGTTTGCTCTGAGAGGGATCTATGTGAAGACAATTTAACAGTAGGCTTTTATTTTTTATAGCTTTTGAACTCACTTGTTTTTTTTTTTAGATGGATTTTATTATAAACAAAGTATAGAAATGGAAAATGTTTAGGGAAAAAAATATATATTTACTTCTATATCTAGATTTTGAAAATGCACAGGTGATTATCACCAAATTAATAATATCATTAAATATAAAAATATGCAATGTTTGCAATTACATATTGAGACAGTACAATAAAAGAGCTGTCCACTCTAAAATATTTATCTCTAATTAAGTAGTCTGTAATTTGGGGGGAAAATGGCAGAAAGGCAGCAGTAAAAGTATTCAGAATTAATTATCAATTAATTAAAAACTAGAGTATCATATCTACCAGTTAAAATGCATATTTACTCTTTAAGTACTCAGAAATAAACAAAATGCAAAAGCAAATTTTCACATTATTATGAACTCCAGCCAAGTATGTAATTTTAATAAACTGCCAAAATCATAAACATCCTTTTAATAGATGGAATATGAAAAGAAGAAAAGCCTAAACCAGTATACATTAAGGATAATTTTGTTATTTATGAAAATAGTCAATTAACAAATGAACACCTAGAAAATTACTTGTGAAACCTTTAAAAATCTAGGAAGATGTTATTTTTGATGTTCAGTAAATCTGAATATCATTTCTGAGTCAAGAGGTTTTTGATAAAATGTCTTATCTTATTGGTGAAAAATATGGAATATTAATGCAGCTGCCAGATCATTTTAGTGTATGTGAATAAGTACATATATGTGTTTGTGTGTATACACAATTATAATGCCTTACTACTATTATGATAAGAGAACTATATGCATTTTATAAACTGATATTATTTTTTTAATTTCACCCAGGTCATGCCAACATTATAAGTTAAAGTGCCTGTATTGAATAGGGCAATTTACTCACTTCTAAGGCAAATGTCTAAAATTTGATTCTCAGAAAAATCCATTTAAAAATAGTTGGAGAGGGGAATGAGGAGGTAATGTTTAATTTGGTACACAGTTTCAGTCAGGTAAACAGAAAAAAAAAAAGGTTCCAGAAATGGATGGTGGTGGTATTTGCACAAGAATGCAAATGTAATTAATGCCATAAAACTATACAGTAAGAATGATTAAAATGGACCTACTGTATACACCGGGCTTCTCAGGCAGTTGCTGCTGCTGCTGCTAAGTCGCTTCAGTCGTGTCCGACTCTGTGAGACCCCATAGGCAGCCCACCAGCTCTGCCGTCCCTGGGATTCTCCAGGCAAGAACACTGGAGTGGGTTGCCATTTCCTTCTCCAGTGCATGAAAGTGAAAAGTGAAAGTGAAGTCGCTCAGTCGTGTCTGACTCTTAGTGACCCCATGGACTGCAGCCTACCAGGCTCCTCTGTCCATGGGATTTTCCAGGCAAGAGTGCTGGAGTGGGGTGCCATTGCCTTCTCAGGCAGCACTAGTGGTAAAGCACATAGTGGTAAATGTCAATGCAAGAGACATAAGAAAGGTGGGTCAGACACAACTAAAGCAACTTAGCACACATCCATGCACACCACAGAGAACACTGTTCAATATTATGTTACAAACTAAATAGTAAACGAATTTGAAAAATAGTAGATACATGTATACTGTAAAAGGTCAGTTTTCATTCCAATCCCAAAGAAGGACAATGGCAAAGAAAGTTCAAACTACCACACAACTGCACTCATTTCACATGCTAACAAGGTAATACTCAAAATCATTCAAGCTGGGCTTCAACAGTATGTGAACTAAGAAACTTTGAAATATAAAAGCTGGATTTACAAAGGGTACAGGAAACAGAGAGCCCATTGCCAACACGCACCGGATCATAGAAAACACAAGAGAATTTCAGAAAAACATCTGCTTCATTGACTACTCCAAAGGCTTTGACTCTGTGCATCATGACCAACTGTGGAAAATTCTTAAAGAGATGGGAGTATCAGATCACCTTACCCGCCTCATAAGAAATCTGTATGCAGATCAAGAAGCAACAGTTAGAATCGGATATGGTGCAATGGGTTGATTCAAAATTGGAAAAGGGGTACATCAAGGCTGTATACTTGGCTTATTTAACTTATATGCAGAGTATATCACACAAAATGCTGGGCTAGATGAAGCCCAAGCTGGAATCAAGATTGCAGGAGAAATATCAATTACCTCAACTATGCAGATGACACCAGCCTTATGGCAGAAAGCGAAGAAGAACTAAAGAGTCTCTTGATGAAGGTGAAACAGGAGAGTGAAAAAGCTGGCTTGAAACTCAACATTCAAAAAAATAACATCATGGCATCCAGCCCCATTGCTTCATGGCAAAAAGATGGGGAAAAATGGAAACAGTGACAGTCTTTATTTTGGGGGGCTCAAAAATCACTGCAGATGATAACTGCAGTCATGAAATTAAAAGATGCTTGCTCCTCAGAAGAAAAGTTATGATGAAACTAGACAGCATATTAAAAAGCAGAGACATTACTTTGCCAACAAAGGTCTGTCTAGTCAAAGCTATGGCTTTTCCAGTAGTCATCTATGGATGAGAAATTTAGACCATAAAGAAGGCAGAGAGCCCAAGAGCTGATGCTTTTGAACTGTCCTGCTGGGAAAGGCTCTTGAGAGTCACTTGGACAGCAAGGAGATCAAAGGAGTCAATCCTAAAGGAAATCAGTCAATATTTATTGAAAGGACTGATGTTGAAGCTGAAGCTCCAATACTTTGGCCACCTTGTATAAAGAACTGACTTGTTGAAAAAGACCCTGATGCCTGGAAAGATTGAAGACAGGAGGTGAAGCAGAGGAGAGAGCATGAGATGGTTGGATACCATCACCAACTCGATGGGCATGAGTTTGAGCAAACTCTGGGAGATAGTGAAGGACAGGGAAGCCTGCCGCGCTGCAGTCCATGGGGTCGCAAAGTGCTGGAGATGACTAGAGACTGAAAACAACAGCAGATACATGTGTCAGTGAATCACTTTGCTGAACACCTGAAACTAACACACATGGTTAATCAACTGTTCTCCCAAATAGAAAGTTTAAGAAAGGTACATTTTACGTTATGCATATCTTACCACAATTTTTGAAAACCAATAAGTCACGTTAATAACAGGTATACCTGATATGATGTGATGATACTGACAAAACAAAATTCACCAATCTGGGAGTCTTGAGGTAGGAATGAATAATTCATAGACTTTTATCTCAAAGGTTAATAAATTAAATGTATGCAATTTCCTTTCATTTAATTACTTTTCAGTTTCTTCTCCAACTCATCCTCTCATGTTTTATGTTTTCTTTTTAATACATTCTGTTAAATTAGTTCAAATATGTATACACTTAATAATTACTTTAAAAAGTTATTTTTACATTAAATTATATCACTGTTGGAATTGAAGTATTTAAAATTTTATTAAGATTATTGAATACTTGCATACTAGCACACTAATGAAGCAATAACATTTCAAATAACGTGTATCTATATTACTATAAATAGGCTTCGGCATTTCTTAATCTGTGAAACCAGGTATTTAAAAAAAACACAATGTTTTATATGTGGAATCTAAAATAGTCAAACTTGTAGAAGCATAAAATAGAATGGTAACAATGGGCTGGAGGAGAAAGAAACTGGGAGCTATTTGTTAGGGGATACAAAGTTTCATTTCTGAAAGATAAATAAGTCCATGAAGTCTAATATAAAACAGTGTGAATATAGTTAACAATACCTAATTATATATTTGAGATTTTTCTAAGTGTTCTTTCTCATCACACACAAGAAAGTAATAATGACCTACGGTATAGGTATATTAGCTTGAATGTGGTGATCTTTTTCACAAAGTAAATGCATATAAAATCATCAAATTGTATATAAAAATATAAAACTCACAATTATCAAATATGCCTCAATAAAAAAATAAAACCCACGTGTTAAAGTAAGAAGACTGTTTCCATCTTTTCTACTTATTTTATCTGTTTGTATATACATATATATAATACACTAAATAGTTGTACTTAGCACTAGTCACCATAAAGCTTATAAACCTGATATAAATGCACTTAAGGTTCTAATTTTATTGCCAGGTTGAACATAGATACAAAGGTAAAATAGAAAGATTACTTCTAAATTAACAGATTGTTATACTTGTTACCATTTTTTTCATTATCTTATTTGTTAAAGTCAATAAACATATTTTAGAATATTTTTCTCATGTGATATGTTGATAGTTGAAATAGTCTATTTAATTATGTACTTTTCATCTTTTGAAAAATAGCATTTCCTTTCACTAATTTAAAGTCTGAGATAAAATATTATTTGCTTTTATGTTGGTTTTTCTCTGTGTATTTATCCAATTTAGCTAATTTATTTCAGTTGCAACACTAATGTGGTAATTAGATGGCTAATGACCGAATATGTTTATTAGAAAAATTAGATAATATGTCAAAGACACAAACTACTGAGCTTTCATATTTTTATGTATTTCCAGCTCCATTTTAGATAATTTTTGTTAAAGAAAGTGGTGAAAATACAAAGTGGAACTAACATAATGAGGAGTGGCCAATGCTAATTATTTCAGCTGACTTAGAAGCAGTTAACTCAAAAGAGGATTCATTCGGTAGAGAGGTAGACATAGACAAGAATATACATTGATAGCTCTAAAACAATTCCATTTTACCCTCACAACAAATCCTAAATTTCTCCATCACACAGTATAAATTTAAATCAACAAGCAATAATCAACCATTCAATCAAGAACATTAGTAATACTGGACAATTGGAAAACAAGATGGCCAAACAGTTCTTTAATCATTTTTATAAATGATTGCTGAAATGTACATCTTCCTCCTATCAGAGATCTGCCACTTACCATTATAGCAACACCTGAATGAAGCTTGCTATTCCTGACCAATGAAAAGATTTCTTAACCTGTTTTTTTCAGAAGAGATATCTAGTCTTAGTTACACTGAAAGTAGTTGGCATTTGATAAGCAAATGTTAAAGGCAAGGTCTCAAACTCTTGATTCACAAACTCTTCAGTCTTGCTCTATGTTTGCCACAGTCAGCTTCTGATATTGTTTTGTATTTGAAATATTCAGCTTGAGGCCTCCTCACTTATCAATGAAAATGTTAGAATCTCTCAAACATCCAAAACTCCTGTAAGTCTTTTCCCATTTTAATTTTCCCCAAGAGATATAATAGTATTTGCAGATCTAAGTTACACTAGCTAAATGATCATTTGCTTGAAAATTGTGTTCTAGTATGAATTTCTATGATTGAGATATGCATGCGCTTACGCATGCTGACACATTCAGAAATTATAATATTTTGAACTTTCTGGCTATCTCCTACTGATTGTTGTTCTACAATAATTCAAAATCATCTTTAAGATAATTAACTTTAATCTAAATCAGCAGTGTATGCATGGGTACTCAGTGTGTCCGACTCTTTGCAACCCCATGAACCACAGCACACCAGGCCTCCCTGTCCATCACCAACTCCTGGAGTCCACCCAAACCCATGTCCATCGAGTCAGTGATGCCATCCAACCATCTCATCCTCTGTCGTCCCCTTCTCCTCCTGCCCTCAATCTTTCCCAGCATTTCAAATGAGTCTTTTGAAATGAGTCTTTTCAAATGAGTCAGCTCTTTGCATCAGGTGGCCAAAATATTGGAGTTTCATGTTCAACATCAGTCCTTCCAATGAACACCCAGGACTGAACTTCTTTAGGATCGACTGGCTGGATCTCCTTGCCAGTCTCCAAGGGACTCGCAAGAGTCTTCTCCAACACCACATTCAAAAGCATCAACTCTTTGGCACTCAGCTTTCTTTATAGTCCAACTCTCACATCCATACATGACCACTGGAAAAACCATAGCCTTGACTAGACGGACCTTTGTTGACAATGTAATGTCTCTGCTTTTTAATATGATGTCTAGGTTGGTCATAACTTTACTTCCAAGGAGTAAGCATCTTCTAATTTCATGGTTGCAGTCACCATCTGCAGTGATTGTGGAGCCCAAAAAATAAAGTCAGCCACTGTTTCCGCTGTTTCCCCAACTATTTGCCATGAAGTGACGGGACTGGATGGATTAAAGAAAGGTAAAGACTTCACACTTTTATCTTGATTTACAGGTTCTTTATTTGGAATCCATGCTTTATATCACACACAAAAAATATTAAATTTAAACACATTTAATTATAATGAAATTCTCTCCAACTCCATAGCATTTTATTAATCTAATATTTCTAAAATATAATTAAGAAAATCAATAGGGAGAGCATAGAAAAATATATGTGCCAAATAGGAACTGGTACAATATTTGAAAGTTTAATCTCTAGAGTAATAGTTTAAGGGACTTCACATGATCATTTTAAAATTAAGTAATAAGCATAGTTTATAATTTAACATGACAGATCTATTTTTAAAAAGGTTGTTGGACTCATAGGAAGGTCAGCATTATCTTTTAAATCAGTGTTATCTTTAACATCAGAAATTAGGAAATCCAAAGATAATATTTTATGAATTAATGTATTTTAACCCATGAACTTTTTAAGCCTGAAATTTATTCTTCCAATCAAGAACCGTTGTTCATTTTGTTTGTTTAAAAATGTGAGGAATTACCCTTGTTTATATAAATATGAACATATACATTGTAATTTATTGAATAATTTGCCCTGAAAGGGATTATACTCCTAGATAAGAATGGATCTTAATTTATAATAGTTTCTGTATTGAAACTTTACATAGTGAAATTACCATGGACTAATATAGCCTACATAGAAGGCAATGGAACCCCACTCCAGTACTCCTGCCTGGGAAATCGCATGGACGGAGGAGCCTGGTAGGCTGCAGTCCATGGGGTCGCTGAGGGTCGGACACGACTGAGCGACTTCACTTTCACTTTTCACTTTCATGCATTGGAGAAGGAAATGGCAACCCACTCCAGAGTTCTTGCCCGGAGAATCCCAGGGACGAGGGAGCCTGGTGGGCTGCCAACTCTGGGATCGCACAGAGTCCAACATGACTGAAGTGGCTTAGCAGCAGCAATATAGCCTACACACATCTATCCACTGCTACAATTGAACAAAAGCTAACACATTATCATCATATTTGTTTCCTATCTTATGGATGTGTTATGAAGTCCATTTTGTGTCACTCTTTAGTCCCCTTTCCTCTAGTTCACCTTAGACACAGTAATTTCCATGAACTGGTGTATATCTTGTCTATATGTTTACACTTTATATAGACCCTTCAATTTTTTATGATATAGAATTTTTGTATTTTCAAGTTTACATAAATGGTGTCATGCTGAATGAAAATTATACAGTATTATTTACTTAATGTTCTTGAAGTTTTTCCATATTGATACATATAGTTTGGAAACTTTATTTCAACAACTGATTTAGTACTATTATTAGAACACATGTATAAATCAAATTACTTATTTCCCTAGCATTGGACTTCACTGCAACAATGCTACAATGTATAACCACATACATCTTTGTGAACATTTTTAACAGACTCCAAAGTATATTCATAGCAGTGTAACTGTGTTGGTAAAGCATTGACATTCTACTTTACTGAGTATTTTCAAACTGGTACTGTTGGAAGTATGCCTATGCTCTAAATTCAGTACAGATTTTCTTTACATTCTTCTACTAGTCTTGTTGATTCTCTGTGGAACCACAGTATTACATCAAAATGATGATGTGCTTTCTATGTTTTTTTTTTTTTCTTGTATTTACTCAAATTATGCTCCTGACATCGTAGACATACCCTTGAATCATCAAACTCGATTGGGACTGTGTGAAGGGAAATTTACTTAAAGTGGATTTTTTACGATCTGAGCCATCGGTTCAGTTCAGTTCAGTTCAGTCGCTCAGTGTGTCCGACTCTTTGTGACCCCATGGACTGTAGCTCACCAGGCCTCCTTGTCCATTACTAACTCCCGGATTTTACTCAGACTCATTGAGTCGGTGATGCCATCCAACAACCTGAGCCATCAGGGAAGCCCTAATATGTTCTAAAACAGACTATTAAATACCTTCCTGGTTTTGATAGCTTGTAGGGGAGTGTTCCGGAGAAGGCAATGGCACCCCACTCCAGTACTTTTGCCTGGAAAATCCCGTGGATGGAGGAGCCTGGTGGGCTGCAGTCCTTGGGGTCGCTAGAGTCGGACACGAATGAGCAACTTCACTTTCACTTTTCACTTTCATGCATTGGAGAAGGAAATGGCAACCCACTCCAGTGTTCTTGCCTGGAGAATCCCAGGGACGGGGCAGCCTAGTGGGCTGCAGTCCATGGGGTCTCTAGAGTCAGACACGACTGAAGCAACTTAGCAGCAGCAGCATTAGCAGGGGAGTGTTCTTCACTATATCAGTACAAGACAGATTAAGTGTGCAAAAAAGGGTAAGAATATAGAAGATCTAAACAATATATATAAGACTGTATATTTTTAGGAATACACATTGAAATTTACACCTGATGATATATAATACATACTCACCTTATATATGGAAGAAGGCAATGGCACCCCACTCCAGTACTCTTGCCTGGAGAGTCCCATGGATGGAGGAGCCTGGTAGGCTGCAGTCCATGGGGCCGCTAAGAGTCAGACACGACTGAGCGACTTCACTTTCACTTTTCACTTTCATGCATTGGAGAAGGAAATGGCAACCCACTCCAGTGTTCTTGCCTGGAGAATCCCAGGGATGGGGCAGCCTGGTGGGCTGCCGTCTATGGGGTTGCACAGAGTTGGACACGACTGAAACGACTTAGCAGCAGCAGCAGCAGCAGCACCTTATGTATACAGCACATGCCCAAATAATTATTAACAAAACCAATCACAACCAGCTGAAAATCTGTTTTCAATGTTATTAAATACCCCTTTGGTTAAAGGAGAAACACTACCTAAAATTGCTTTACTTTTTTAAAAGATGAGAAAAAAACACTACCTAAAGCAGAGTCTATGGAATGCACTTTAAAGCAGCGAGTACAAAACACCTCATTGCACTAAAATTTTCTATCCATAAATATGAGGAGATGGAAAATGTAAATAAAATTATTAGATCATAAAACTAGAAAAAGAACAACAACATAAGCTAGTGAGCACAAAAAATAATGATTAAACAGAAAGTTATGAGTTAGAAAAATGAAAATAGATAAATTTAACACATTAAAATTCTATTTTAAAAAATTACAAATAGACAAACCACTATCAGCTTCATTTTTAAAAGGTAGAAAACACAAATTAAAAAATAATAAATAAGGAGAAGTAATACTGAATCAGAAAAAATAAAATAAAAATAAGCAGTTATCAGTGCCTACTGCCAGACCTATTTGCAAATAAACTTGAAAACCCAGATGAAGTGGATCACTTCCTATCTAAACTCAGATTGCCACTATTGGCCTTATATTACTAGAAAGATGAAAATATGTAATAATAGAAGAAATAAAGATAGTTAAGAAACTACCTAACCAAAAACACTGGGGTCAGACAGTTTCAGATGAGACTCCAGCAAATCTTCAAAGATTAGGTAACCTCAATACTCTACAAATCATTCCTGAGCATTTAAAGGAGGAAAACTTCTTAGTACCTTTTTTTTTTTTTTAACATCAGTAAAGCATTAACACCAAAGTTAGGAACCAATATAACAACAACAAAAAACCCTATAGATTAATATGACATTAATATCAGTGTAAAATGCCAAATAAAATGCTTTGAGGAAATAATACATAATTAACAAGTGGGATCTATTACACAAGTGAAAATTTGGTTCAACATTAGAAAATCTATTAATATAATATAGTACATTCATAGAACTGAAGAAAATCATACAATTTTCACTACAAATTCTGAAAAGATCTTTGACAAAATCAAACCTTCACGATTTAAAAAAATTAAAAAACTACTAAATTACAAGAAAACACCACAAACGTGTTAAAAACTGCTGATGAACTGAGAGAAAATATTTACAAACTATCCTACAAAGGGCTAATTTTCCTAATGTTTAGAGTATTCTTCTTGGCCTCCAAAATCACTGCAGACAGTGACTGCAGCCACAAAATTAAAGATGCTTATTCCTTGGAAGAAAAGCTATGACAATCCTAGACAGTGTATTAGAAAGCAGAGACATCCCTTTGCTGACAAAGGTCTGTCTAGTCAAGGCTATGGTTTTTCCAGTGGTCATGTATGGATGTGAGTTGGACTATAAAGAAAGCTGAGCACTGAAGAATTGATGCTTTTAAACTGTGGTGTTGGAGAAGACTCTTGAGAGTCCCTTGGACTACAAGGAGATCCAACCAGTCCATTCTAAAGGAGATCAGCCCTGGGTGTTCATTGGAAGGACTGATGTTGAAGCTGAAACTCCAATACTTTGGCCACCTGATGTGAAGAGCTGACTCATTTGAAAAGACCCTGATGCTGGGAAAGATTGATGGCAGGAGGAGAAGGGGACGACAGAGTATGAGATGGTTGGATGGCATCACTGACTTGATGAACATGGGTTTGGATGAACTCCAGGAGTTGGTGATGGACAGGGAGGCCTGGCATGCTGTGGTTCATGGAGTCGCATAGAGCCGGACAGGACTGAGCGACTGAACTGAACTGAAAAAATACATAACAACACATTCTGTGTAAGGTTGTGGGAAAACACCCTCAAATATTTTTGCTTGGTATGCAGGTTAGTATAAAAATGTGGAAAACTTGACAATATCTAAAAAACTATGTACACATTAGACTTCTGATCTAGTATCATCCTGGAATTGACTTAAATATACATATCTAACAATATGAAAATACATATGTGTAAGGACTTTGACGTTGTTTGTAACAGTGAAATGTTGGAAAAATTCTAAAGGTCCACAGTTTAGAAGAGTGGTTGAATCTATTATGTTACACCTACTACGTAACTATTAAAACAAGATATCTCAGAGCTGATTTGGAGTTATCTTTAGGACATACTATTGAATGAAGCAATCAAAGTACAAAGTATTAATGATATACTTCTCTTCATATAAGAAATAAGGATACCTACTCATTTGTGCAAAAGGAATTCAGAAAGAACAAACCATAAAGTTAATAAATTACCTACAGAGAGTGGATGTGAAAGTGGTGAAAAAAGAGGTTGAAGAGGGAGCACTATTTATTGAACTATACCATTTTGTAGGGCTGAAATAAAACAGGTAAGTGGGCAAAGTGCCTGAGGTCCTTATATTTTGCCTTCTAGGTGCCTGATGTATTCCATTCTAGTCCTGGTCCTGACTTTTTGTATAGCTTTGACTTTTAAAACCATAGTAATATTTTACATACAAACATCCATATACATAAACATATAAAATTATAGAAGCAACAAGGATTTAGAAGAACTCAAGATATAATTCAGCAGTAACAAAGAGATTATTTACATTGCAAATGAAGAACATAACCATACCAAACAAGGTGGCAAAAATAACAAAGTGATCTAAAGCTAAAACCAAAAATGGTGGTGGTGTTGGTTTAGTCACTCAATCATGCTCAACTCTTATGACTCCCTGGACTGTAGACAACCAGTTCCTCTGTCCATGGGATTTTCCAGGCATGACTATTGCAGTAGGTTGCCATTTGTTCTCCAGGGATTGAACCCAGGTCTCCTGAATTGTAGGTGGATTTTTTACTGACTGAGCCACCAGGGAAGCCTAAATACTGCACTGAATTTAATAAACTTGCTTTTCATAGGTATCTAGTTACCCACTTTGTAGCTACTTTATATGTATACTAGGATTAAACAAATGAGTAAAGGTATGGTAGATATTGAGAGTCATGTTTTCGTGTTAAAGAAACAAGTTACAGACAAGGGAAAGAGAGGACAAGAATGAATATTGTGGTATTGGACTGGAGTCAGAGACATCAGCATAAACTCATAGTTTTATTTATACATAACACACACATATGAGTGTATGTATACACATACAGGTGCAGAACTAAATACATGTAAATGTATGTAAGTGGGTTAGCATATATGCATATGTTTCATGGTTTTGCTCATTGAGAGTAGGCTTCTAGATGCAATGACATCTCACTAGTAAAAAGCACATCTAGGGCCAAGAGCTAGCTTTCTAGATACCATTTTCCAAGTAAAGGGACAAAGGCTCTTCTAAGAAGAATTTGAAACTAGGGCTGGGACAGGGGGAAATGAGGCTGGAACATCTTCTGATGCTTTATAATAATACATTTCTCCAAAAAAATGAATGGGGCATATTAAGCAGCCAATCAAACAGAGGTCTCAACAACCAAAGCTGGAACAATTTAGGATCAACAACAACAAAAAAAGAGCAGATTTGAATTACATCCATATAACACAATAAAAATTAGTGAGTCCATATGATTTACAAATCTCTATATATCCATACTGACATGTGTGTGTACATGTATGAGAGAGAGAGAGGTGGGGAGCTCTTAAGTACACAACAATTACAATTAATAAATGTAAAAAAATGAGATAAACACAAAATAATCATTAAACAAACATCACAGAAATAACTGATGAAATCATGATTCAACAATAAAGTCAGTTGTCAAAACCTTGGAGAGAAACAGGATATTAACAGTCTCAAAGGATCTTCCTCAGTATATTTACTGATTACAAAAGAAAAAAAGAATGCTTTATAATAGAGAAACACATCAGCTATCCCCTTAACCAAGTTAAGATTAACATCATTAGTAAAAAACATATCAACATCAGGTATCCCCTGATAAAGTACACTGACTGGACATAATAAATACACGTGATAGTCTTACCCTAAATACACAACCCAACCTAATCATTAGAAAATATCAACAAACCCAAACTGAGAGGCAATCTATAAAATAATAGACCAGAATTCTTCAAAAGTGTGAAGGATATGAAAGACAGAAAAGAATGGGAAACTGTTAAAGGTTAAGCAGACAAAAAATTAAATGCAATGTGGGATCCTCACTTGGATTCTAAAATTTAAAAAAATGACATTAAGGAGGAAAAAAAGCTGGTGATGGTCTAATGATATCTGTAGTTTAGTTATTGCTATTCAGTTCAGTTCAGTCACTCAGTCATGTCTGACTCTGCGACCCCATGAATCGCAGCATGCCAGGCCTCCCTGGCCTCCCTGTCCATCACCAACTCCCGGAGTTCACCCAAACTCATGTGCATCGAGTTGGTGATGCCATCCAGCCATTTCATCCTCTGATATCCCCTTCTCCTCCTGCCCCCAATCCCTCCCAGCATCAGAGTCTTTTCCAATATTGCTATTATACAAGTCTTAATTACCTGATTTTGATCATTGCATTACGGTTTTGTAACAATAATGAGAAGCCAAATAAAGAACATGCTGGAACTGCCTATACTATTTCAACAACATGTTTATAAGCCTAATATTACTTCAACATACAAATGTAAAAAATGAATAAAAACTCAATAATCTGTTGGATAATGTCAAATAATTTAATATTGGTAAGAAGGTAAAGAATCTTCTTCCAATGCAGAAGACCCAGATTCAATTCCTGGGTCAGGAAGATGCCTTGGAGTAGGAAATGGCACCACTCCAGTATTCTTACCTGGAGAATTTCATGACACAGGAACCTGGCAGGCTACAGTCCATGCAGTTGTCAAGAGTTGGACACAACTGAATGCCTGCAATGTGGGAGACCTTGGTTTGATCCCTAGGTTGGGAAGATCCACTGGAGGAGGGCATGACAACCCACTCCAGTTTTCTTGCCTGGAGAGTCCCCAAGAACAGAGGAGCCTTACAGGCTGCAGTGCACGGGGTTGCAACGAGTCTGACACGACTGACTAAGCATGCACACACGCATGCACTCGATAACACAATAATTAGAATCTTGGCAGAAGAGAATAGAAAAGGACACAATCTGTGAAGAAATATGGCCCAAAATTCCCCTAAATCGATGTACAGTATCAACCTACAAATCTAAAATGTCCAGCAAAGCCCAAGCAAGTGAAATCAAAGACAGCTGTGCGTAGATACACCACCGTACAGAGAAAAACCATAAACTGTTGAAAACCAAAGTATCTCAGGGCAGAATAAAATTTATTTATGTTTCCAATTATTTTTCACAGCTTGTCAATGTCATATGGAGAAAGTGACACGTTGTATATTTTTAAACAAATGCAAAGAGACTCATGAATTCTTTCTGACAGTTTATGCCTTTTAAAATTCTCATTAGCCACTCAAATTTCTCTAAAACTTTATGACAGGTAACATAATAGCATCTTGGCAGCATACTCTATACTCTACTTTTCAATGTTTCTTGCACCCGAAATTCTTGTTGTTGTTGTTTTTGGATATTTATAATTGGGTAACTTCATGACATGTAAAAGAAAACTTTGCCCAAAGCATGTTGTTCATTTTTCTGCAGAAGTTCTTATTTCACATTTTCTTCATCCAAACCCTGAAACTGTTATTTCTCCTTTACCTATCATAACCTACATCTATTCTATTAGAATCTTTCATTTCATCCATTCCAAAGAGTTTCTTTAAATATTATTGAGAAATAAAAAAGTAAAAGTTCAAAGATTACAAGTTATTAACTGTGCACATATAAGCGCTTAATTTATCTAAATCCATGGAGGAATTATAAACAATACCCAAACTGGCATTCAATGAACTTCTTGAATATTAACAAGAACTCATTCTTATCTGTACTCCCTCATCTTAAAGATTGTAAATATGCCCAATAAGCCTAAAATCTTAATTACTGACCTTTTAAAGCCATATTTTGCAAATTGTCTCTTTCTCTCAGAATTTTCTGATCTTCTTGATTCTACTGTGATTCATTTGTCTGCTTAATTTCACTCCTGCTTTTTTTTTTTTGGTTTTGACCCATATCTGATCTACTATTAACATTAGTTTTTTTTTATTATTTTGAATACCACTTCCATTCTAAGATTTCAACAAACATTCCTTGAGCCAGCAAGCTTTCTCCATAATGTGAGAAGTTGGCAACCTGACTGTCTACCTCTAGGCAGGAAAAATTCATGATTAGAGTACAAAATCATGGAGAACATCTTTGAGAAATATTAAAAGGAAAGATGTGTGACTCAGCATCTTATGATGGTTTATGATCCACTTAAGTACCACCTCATGCTTGTTCTTTACGTTATACTTTAAATGCAAATCAGAGTTTAACAATTTATCATACTTAAATAGAAAGGCTTAAACTATATTTAGATCTACTGATGCAGTCTGAAAGGTAGTCACATCAGAATTATCCTCCATGAGTAATTTGGACACTCTTATTTCCTTACTGTTTTTTTAGAAATGTGCCAACTCCTTAGTCATTAGCTCTATTTCCTGTGGAGATATGGCGGCGGCAGACTTCAGGAGAAATGCAAATACTAGCTACAGCCATCTCCTCAGATTTGACAAGAGGAAAATCCACAGCTATTTGACTCTGGATTTCTGCCATAAGCAATCTCGAATAAATAACTCTGAACTTAGGATATATGGGCACAATGAAATTCAAATGAGGGCTTCAGAGTTGCAAGGTTCATTTAAACAGCCCAGGATGAAACATGTTTAGCAGCACTCTCAAATCTCTAACCCAGATTTTCTGGGGCTCCTGTCTGTCTCTGTCCAATTTAACTCTAAAATAACTCTACTTATTCTGTGTATTAGAATTATGTGAATTAAAGAAAGTATTTAAAGTAAAATAATAATGAATGAGTTGTTGATAATAGAAAAATGTTTCCTCAGAAAATCATTAATTAGGCAAAAATCTACTACACAAAAGCACACAAATCAATTTGATTTCCTCAATGAAATGTCCTTGATTTTTATTTGTTACATTTTCCAGCAATTTCTAACATGTGTGAAAGTGAAAGTCTCTCAGTCATGTCCGACTCTTTGCGATCCCATGGACTATACACTCCATGGAATTCTCCAGGCCAGAATACTGGAGTGGGTAGCCTTTCCGTTCTCCAGGGAATCTTCCCAACCCAGGGATCGAACCCAGGTCTCCCACATTGCAGGGGGATTCTTTACCATCTGAGCCACAAGGGAAGCCCAAGAATGCTGAAGTAGGTAGCCTATTGCTTCTCCAGCGAATCTTCCCCACCCAGGAATGGAACTAAGGTCTCCGGCATTGAAGGAGGATTCTTTACCAACTGAGCTATCAGGGAAGCCCTAATGTGTGTAGTGAAAGTGAAAGTGAAGTTGCTCAGTCGTGTCTGACTCTTTGCGACCCCATGGACACCAGGCTCCTCCATCCATGGGATTTTCTAGGCAAGAGTACTGGAGTGGGTTGCCATTTCCTTCTCCAGGGATTCTTCCCGACCCAGGGATCGAACCCAGGTCTCCCGCATTGTAGACAGACACTTTACCGTCTGAGCCAAATGAAAACCATATTATCTTCATTAAGAACTATAAATAAGGTGACCATATAATTCTTCATTCAAACTAGAAAACTTTTGAGAATGATTAAAATTACTTTAGAATATCTCATAAGTGTCCTAAGAAAATCAAGACATATGGTCCCTCAAGTTTTGGAAGGTTGTATATGTACTTAAGTTTATTAAAGTAACACATGTTACTAGTGATTAATCTATACAACTGATCCTCATACTCTCACAAATAGATAAGAGTGTTCAAACTAAAACAAATAATATGGATTGATGTTTTTTTTTTTTAACTGATTCAGTCTTATGAAGTTTTAAATTCTTCTCATTTTTGTGTGGCTTTTGAAAGATAGTTGGCAATCATTTCTTGATTTCTAAAGCTAATCTCCTACTTAGATTTTATTCAAGTAAGGATATACAGATCATATTTAACAGAAGTTTAATTCTGATGCAAATCAAATTTATATGGAATTAGGAGGGAAGATTTTGTTGTTCAGTTGCTCAGTCGTGTCTGATTCTTTGTGACCCCATGGACTGCAGCACGCCAGGCTTCCCTGTCCTTCACCATCTCCTGGAGCTTGCTCACACATTGAATCAGTAATGCCATCCAACCATCTCATACCCTGTCATCCCCTTCTCCTCCTGCCTTCAATCCTTCCCAGCATCAGGGTTTTCTCAAATATTTCTAAAGTTCAATGAACTTCATCACTGTAGTGATTTTTTGTTGTCGTTCAGTTGCTCAGTCGTTGTCCAACTCTTTGCAACCCCATGGACTGCAGCATGCCAAGCTTCCCTGTCCTTCACTGTCTCCTGGAGTTTGCTCAAGTTCATTGAGTCAATGATGCCATTCAACTATCTCATCCTCTGTCCCCCCATTCTCCTTCTGCCCTCAACCTTCCCCAGCATCAGGGAATTTTAGTGTAGTAGGTTTTTAGTTTAGTGGATTTTAGCAGTGATTTTTAGCATAGTAAATTTTAATTTCATTTTCATTTCACAGTTTTTCACTGTGTATCATTACATGTGTATTTATATTTGGTCCCTTAAAATTACTAGTTTGAGGGTTAAATATTTCACTGGAAAAATCAAACTGGCTGCCACAGATTTGAGTAAGTCTGGTTATTCCTTTGATACAGAGATGTGGGGTAGACATTTAACATTCAGTGTGGCACCTTATAGCCCTGAGCCACACAGTCATCGTGGCTTTTGAGAAGAGAGCCAAAATAAATTCCTTCCAAAAGCTCTTTACCTAAGTCAATCTTCATTATAAAATTGAAAGTTACTTGAGATGATTGGCTACATTAAGATTTTCTGTAATTTGATTTCAAATTCTAGGTGGGAAAATGATTATTTTTGTCTCAGAGCTAGAAGAGAATAGAACTAAATGTACTGTTATTGTTGCATCTTATAGGTACCTTACATCATCATTCCATTCTTTAACAGGACTCAAACTGCAAGACAACTGATATTCTGTTATATCCCTGCTACAATTCCAATGGCCCACTCTGCAGAGCAAAGGCTGTCTTGGGTCAAATTATGTAGTCATGTAACTGTTCCCTTGAGCAGTTTAAAAAGGAAAGAACATTTTATTTTTTAAGAGTTGTTCTGGAAAGTTTCACTTTCTTTTCCATTGTGCACACTTGCAGGAAATATTTTTATTTTTTTTCCAAATATATATATATATATATATATATATATATATATATATAATCTGATCATGTGATTTTTGCCTACAAGATATCTATTATGCCTCACCCTATGCCTGAAGCTTTTTTAAAAAACCATGAAATAATTCTCAACTTTATTTTCTTATCCCAAATCAATCTGATTGTAAAAAAATAACCATTTATTTCCCTAATAATTCTAAGTAGAAAACTCCCATATTGTGAAGAATTATGATTTGTTATTCTAAACATAAATTATTATGTGACTTTTTGTTCAACTCTTTTGGCAACCTGTAATTCATGTCAAAATCTGTCTTAAAATGAAAACTTCTGAGGATCAAAAAAGTATTTTCAACTTGTTTTGGACAGTACAAAATATGTCACTAGATTCAATTTGAGGATTAAATATATTTTTGGTTCACAAAAGTAACATGTCCTTTGAGGACAACTCTGTCTCCAACTAGATTGTAAATTAGTTTTTTGTTTTTCTTTAGCTCCTTGATATAGATATAGTAGTTGCTTAAAGGCTAAATAGTATCTGAAATATATCTAGTTATTAATTTTATTTTTTATTGAACAAGTTGGCTTATACTTTGTCTATATTATATTTTCCTTAGTTGTAAAATTAGGTTTACTCTTTGGAAAAAGCTAGATACTTTACAAAGTTGTAGGACAACTCTATGTTGGAAGAGTGGACTTAAAAGCAGAGGATGGCTAATACTTCTGAAGCTATTTACATTTCAGCATTAAGAGAGTATTTAATTGGTGACTTTGGTGCCCTGAAAGGCTGGAATGAGTGCAGTGTCTGACTAATGCACCTGTTGAATTATCTAAAATAGTTTCTCTTTCAGTAGAAGAGAGGTTTCAGTTATACACATCATTTATGCATGTACTACTCCCATTGAAAATTAAAGGTAGTTATGCTGCACTTCAGCATAAGGTAGTTCATGTACTTGCCAAAATGGATGATACATAGGCACCTCTTTAAATGTCTGTGTCTACAGAGAGCTCTCTGCCTTTATGTGATTTTTCACATCTTGGCTTACACTTCCAAATGCAAATCCAACATGAAGGGACATTGTGAATATATTACACTTCTTCATGTGTTCATTTTTTAATGAAGCAAAATGATACAACAAAAAATCGAGGATGTAATTTAATTAATTCGTAGGAGGTTTAATTCACTTCGTAAAATGAGATTCTAATGCCTATTTAATTCCAGTTATATCCCTTTACATTTAAAATGCTATTTAGAAATAAATTTTATTTAATGAATGGAAATGGATGAATTCCTTCACTTTCTGTCTGTCTGGTAATAACTGAGGGATGAACTAAGTTGTGTACTAATGATGCTACAGCCAATCATATAATTACTTTCTTAAAAATACGTTAATTAAAACACAGTGTCTTCCCTGTTCTCTTTGACCTACATTTTTGGAAGAATGAAAATCTTGGTTTGGCAATTGATTAGAATCCTATTAGGCAGAAAAGATGAGAAGTTGACATATATTGGACTATTCATAGTTAAGTTACTATAATTGTAAAGCTAAATCCACGGCCATGGTATGTTCTCAAAGAAAATATTACCATCCAGTATATGGCAAAACAATATCTTCTCATAGACTGGATATACATCATTATCTTGAATTTAATGGGGAGATTATTCAGAGAAAAATTCTATTTGTTTTATTGTCAAGGCATATGTCACTCACCCAGTGAGAAACAGAATACTCAAAACTGAGTCATCTCCTTATTCTTTATGAGTGTTGGTAGTTCCCAGATTCTATACAGAATGGGGCTCTGTATTCTCTTTAAATTGCCCTATTATCTAACCTTCTACATAAGAGAAATTTTAATTTACCTGAGAAATGACAATGTAATGATGAAACTATGGAATAATTTACTAAGCTTTCTTATAGCTATTCATGATGAAAGTAATGACTAAAAGTTTTTAAAATAATAGTTTGTATATGAATGGATTAATAATATAGCATCCTTATAATCCAAATTAGATTATAATCCCTTTCATGTAACTGCTTTCATCTTTCTCACATATGCTAATGAATAATTGATAACTGCAGAGAGACATAGAGTGGTGTTGGAGCTCATAAACTATAACTTGACTGAGTGTCAGAATATTTTCTAAAATTCTGAAATCTTCAATTTCTATTTTAATTCAGTTTAACAAACACTGTTTTGTGAGCAATTAGATGATTTCGGTGATACAAATATGCAACTTCCCAAGTTGTTATTGCTTCCTATTTCTAGGTTTCCACAATGGTTCCTCAACATTGGAAATAAAATTGGCTTCTTAGAAAGTTCAAAGCCATTCCGCTGTACTGAGTCCTAGCAGTTACAAGTACGTAATGATGAGCCATGAAATTAAAAGACTCTTACTCCTTGGAAGAAAAGTTATGACCAACCTAGATAGCATATTGAAAAGCAGAGACATTACTTTGCCAACAAAGTTCCGTCTAGTCAAGGCTATGGTTTTTCCAGTGGTCACGTATGGATGTGAGAGTTGGACTGTGAAGAAAGCCGAGTGTCAAAGGATTCATGCTTTTGAACTGTGGTGTTGGAGAAGACTCTTGAGAGTCCCTTGGACCTCAAGGAGATCCAACCAGTCCTTTCTGAAGGAGATCAGCCCTGGGTGTTCTTTGGAAAGAATGATGCTAAAGCTGAAACTCCAATACTTTGGCCACCTCATGCGAAGAGTTGACTCATTGGAAAAGACTCTGATGCTGGGAGGGATTGGGGGCAGGAGGAAAAGGGGACCACAACGGATGAGATGGCTGAATGGCATCACCGACTCAATGGACATGAGTTTGAGTGAACTCCGGGAGATGGTGATGGACAGGGAGGCCTGGCGTGCTGTGATTTATGGGGTCGCAAAGAGTCAGACACGACTGAGCGACTGAACTGAACTGAACTGAATGATGATGCCAATTTTTTTTTTCTTTTTTACAAACTCTTTGTTGAGAGCTGACTTTCAGTAGATCACAGGAAGGGAGCTGCTCTGCTACTGTATTGAAACCCCCCCACAGAGGCAGGTCCTCCACCAATGATTTAGCATTGATTCCCCACAAACGTGCAGCAGGTAATGGGCAAGTGGGTGGCCACCTTTACAGACACCTGAGTTTCAGGATGAAGTCTCTGTACTAGACCCAGGTCCTGACGCATGGTGGGGCAAAAGTGAAAGTGAAAGTCACTCAATCACATCCAACTCTTTGTGACCCCATGGACTATATAGTCCATGGAAATCTCCAGGCCTGAATACTGGAGTGGGTAGCCTTTCCCCTCTCCAGGGAATCTTCCCAACCCAGCGATCAAACCCAGGTCTTTCACATTGCAGGCGGATTCTTTACCATCTGAGCCACAAGGGAAGCCCAATAATACTGGAGTGGGTAGCCTATTCCTTCTCCAGTGGATCATCTTGGTCCAGCCAAATGTTTTTCTAAACCGTATATGGTTGAGACCTGCAGCAACAGAACTCCTAAAATATTCAGTCAAGCAAGCAAACAAAAACTCAACAGCCTAAGTCTACAAATAAGTTTAGATGATAGTTTTTGACTCATTCCTATTCTTCACACTTAATTGATGATGCTTCTTCTAGCCTTCTCCCCATAAAACCTCTTCATTCACTCATTCTATTTATATGTACTTGTGTTCATTTTATAACAGATGTATTGATTTTCATATCATACTACATTGAAGAGAGGCATTTCCATAAAGATGACTGGATATTTGACTACTAGAAATTTTGAGAAGGCACTTTACCTATCTGGGATGCTGAAATATGGTCTATCTACAGCATTAGCTAGTTGTTTGTTACTAGATTCATACATAAATCATTTATATATCAAATGATTTACATGAAAATGTGATATTTGTAGAATTGTACATCAGGTAAAGAACAGTAATTATATGTACTTTTGTATTAATTGTAATCTGACTGCTTTTCATATTCATGAATTCTTTTTTTTTTTTTAATTTTATTTTATTTTTAAACTTTACATAACTGTATTAGATTTGCCAAATATCAAAATGAATCCGCCACAGGTATACATGTGTTCCCCATCCTGAACCCTCCTCCCTCCTCCCTCCCCATTCCATCCCTCTGGGTCGTCCCAGTGCACCAGCCCCAAGCATCCAGTATCGTGCATCGAACCTGGACTGGCATCTCATTTCATACATGATATTTTACATGTTTCAATGCCATTCTCCCAAATCTTCCCACCCTCTCCCTCTCCCACAGAGTCCATAAGACTGTTCTATACATCAGTGTCTCTTTTGCTGTCTCATACACAGGGTTATTGTTACCATCTTTCTAAATTCCATATATATGCGATATTCATGAATTCTTAGTTCAGTCACTCAGTCATGTCTGACTCTTAGTGACCCCACCGACTGCAGCATGTCAGGCCTCCCTGTCCATCACCAACTCCCGGAATTTACTCAAACTCATGCCCATTGAGTCGGTGATGCCATCAAACCATCTCATCCTTTGTCATGCCCTTCTCCTCCTGCCCTCAATCTTTCCCAGCATCAGGGTCTTTTCAAATGAGTCAGGTTTTCACATCGGGTGGCCAAAGTATTGGAGTTTCAGCTTCAGCATCAGTCCTTCCAATGAATATTCAGGACTGATTTCCTTAGAATGGACTGGTTGAATCTCCTTGTCTTCCAAGGGACTCTCAAGAGTCTTCTCCAACACCACAGTTCAAAAGCATCAATTCTTCAGCACTCAGCTTTCTTTATAGTCCAACTGTCACATCCATACATGGCTACTGGAAAAACCATAGCTTTGACTAGATGGACCTTTGTTGGCAAAGCAATATCTCTGCTTTTTAATATGCTGTCTAGGTTGGTCATAAATTTCCTTCCAAGGAGTAAACGTTTTTAATTTTATGACTATAGTCACTATCTGCAGTGGTTTTGGAGCCCCCCCCCAAAAAAGTCTATCACTGTTAGCATTGCTTCTCCATCTATTTGCCATGAAGTGATGGGACCAGATGCCATGATCTTAGTTTTCTGAATGTTGAGTTTTAAGCCAACTTTTTCACTCTCCTCTTTCACTTTCATCAAGAGGCTCTTTAGTTCTTCTTCACTTTCTGCCATAAGGGTCATGTCATCTGCATATCTGAGGTTATTGATATTTCTCCTGGCAATCTTGATTCCAGCCTGTGCTTCTTCCAGCCCAGTGTTTCTCATGATGTACTCTGTATATAAGTTAAATAGGCAGGGTGACAATATACAGCCCTGATGTACTCTTTTCCCAATTGGAACCAGTTTGTTGTTCCATGCCCAGTTTTAACTGTTGCTTCCTGACCTTCATACAGATTTTTCAGGAGGCAAGTCAGGTGGTCTGGATTTCCCATCTCTTTCAGAATTTTCCACAGTTTGTTGTGATCTACACAGTCAAAGGCTTTGATGTAGTCAATAAAGCATGGGTTCTTATAACATACAAAAGAATCTATAAGTCCATTAGTCTCTCTCAAGAAGTTTACTAATTGCAATGCCCCATCCCTCTAAATTTCTATTTCAGAGCTCTGGCTTTGTCTTCTTTTACATGTTTTAACATTTCCTCTTTCAGTGGGTCACATAATAATTAGAATGTAGGTTTGAGGAAATGAAAATTACTGTCATATTCTTATTTCATAGACCTCAATCTAGTAGAGTTTTCCTTTCTCTGCATATTCCTCAGTGTGCTACAACTGATCATTTTTTTTAAATTTTGAATCAAAATGATAAGTGTGGAATTGTAACTAGCAATATTTTAGCTTACAAGAATTCTGGATATTTGGAGTTCTTTATACTTATGGGACTTTCTGGTATCCTAATTTATAAATTCTTAATAGAAATTTAAATTATATTTCCCCTGGAGAGAAAATGGAAACCTACTGCAGTATTATTGCCTGGGAAATCCCATTGACAGAGGAGCCTGGCAGGCTACAGTCCATGGGGTTGCAAAAGAGTCTGATATGGCTTAGCAACTAAACAGTGTAAATTTTACATTAAAATATTGTGTCATTTGTACAGTATTTACTTGTAGAAGAGCTACATAGTTTTGTGACTAGTTCTATAACAGTTACTTGCTAAAAATTTTAATATAACCTGTGACATCTACCTATATACCAAATGAATAATAATCAACCTACAACTCTATATTAGGCTCCCATTACACAGTATAGTGATTCAAGATTTCTTTATATTTTAAATGATCACCATGATAAGTTATTTACATTCATCACCATAAAAATATATGTAGCTTTATTCATTAAAAAACAAGTGTATAGAGCAGAATACCTGAACTTGAGGTAATATGGGAAAGTGTCGGGGATTCCCTGGTGACTCTGATGGTAAAAAAAAAGTGAAAACTGAAAGTGATAGTCACTCAGTCCAGTCCAACTCTTTGTGAACCCATGGACTGTAACCCACCAGGATCCTCTGTCCATGAAATTCTCCAGACAAGAATACTGGAGTGGGTTGCCATTCCCTTCTCAAGGGGATATTCCCAACCCAGGGATCGAACCCATGTCTCCTGCATTGGAGGTGGATTCTTCACAATCTGAGCCACCAGGAATCCACTTGCAATGCAGGAGACTTTGGTTCAATCCCTGGGTTGGGACAATCCCCTGGAGAAGGGAATGGTTACCCACTTGAACATGAGAGAACTGGGGGGAAAATCTCTTCTTAATTAGGTTCTCTTATTGGATGCAAAAATGTTGTAAAATTGTAATTGCTATTTGTAATCATACTTTATTTGGTGATATATTGATATAAAAGCATAACTTGAGAAATACTAACCTAATCATAGAGAAGAGAAAGTTATAATAGAGCAAAAATAAGAAGAAAGAGGAGACATTCACTAGATAAAGGAAAAATTCTAGACAGAGGAAACAGCATCTGTAAAGACACTTACAGTGATTAGATGTACTAGGAACAAGGTAGAAAATACAGGACGTGGCCAGACCATACAAAGCCATCCAGCATGTTAATGATTTTTCTTTTTGTCCTGGGAGCATAGCAAACTTATTGAGGTATTTTAATCAGCTATAGAGGGCATGGGTACAGGTGTCAGCTATATAATCGTGGTTATGTTTCTAAAGCATCACTCTGCCTGCTTTTAGGTGACTGTATTAAAAATAGACGGAATTAGGATTCCATAGATGGGGATGCATAGCTGCCTGAAACCATCCTTTTACATATTTTACTAGCTGTGCAATGAAGGAGGAATCAAAGCCATACATCACTAAAATTATTAATCACACTGTAACTTAGCATGTACTACAAATATGTCCAGTTAAATCAATAAGGAAATGATAAAATAATATGCCAATGAGGACAATATCAAAAACTCTTAAACTTTTATCATTGACGAATAACTGCCTCACTTGAGAGTGATGCTCAAGAATGTTCAATTAGATCTGTCTGTGTGATCAAATATAATACTTCCTTTTCCAGGAAAAAGAATCTCCCTGTCAGGTCACTGTTTCCTGTAGCTTTGATAAAAGCTTGGTTCCTGATCTGATGCTTAGATACATTAAATTCAAATTCTAACTATATAGCCTCTTTCTTTCAATTAGGAAACTAACATATATTTCAAGTATTATACTTCAGAGTGGTGATAACTTGGATGTTGAAAACTTTTAGGCTTTTGGAATATCCTGAATGAAAACATAATATTGACAGTTCCCATACAAAACTGGGAAAAGGCACAAAATAAATAAATTAAAAAAAAACTATATATATATATATGGGGAAAGTTACTCCCAGAACTAATTTTATAACAGAGATAATATTTTATCAAATAATCTCAAGGAAATAGAGATTTTTAAAACTCATAAAGTGTATTTATGATTCAAGACTAGATAAAAACAGCTGGACTGGTCAAGCTGATTTTATTGGCTGTATTTAGATTTTAGGCATGAGAGTACAAAATTGACTTGTTCCAAAACTTCAAAGGCTGAGAATGCTATAAAGTAATTCGGACACAACTCTCCCCACTTGTCCCTCATTCACTGCATTTAGATAATAGATATGCAGGCTATGGAGCAAGCTTATGAAAGAAATTTGAATAATATCCCTGAGGACACATGTGCTCATTTTGTATATCATTATATTCCATGTCATGAACTTAATACCATCTGTAAGAAAATAACAGCAGTGACAATTTTCCCAAGAAGATACAGGTGCCTGCTGAGATGGATCCAGGGCTGGCTGGTGTCTGGTCCATGCTATGATCCTGTAGGATGGCTGATGGACCACAGCCTGATGCTCCTAATACCACGGCAGGCAGCGTCCCCCCACCCTGCTCCCACACTAATGGTGATCCCTCCAAGTGCTGTGTATAAGCACAGATGAAGAAGCTTTAGCTGTTCTTTCGGCAGCCAGCAGTATGAGTTTCAACTTTTTTCAAAATTTTATTTTGTCTTTTACTCATAGTGAGGAAGCTATTTTGAAATCCTTAGGCAATATTAAGGGGAAGGCCACCCTGTGGCTCATGTGGCAGCCAGAAGCACTAAACTAAAACCAAAAGCCTGTCTGAGCCTGAGGGATGCATCACAGCATATGGGCTTCTTCCTGTCATTGCTTCTTAAGTACCATCAGGCAGCTCCTCTAGGTTCAGGCTCACACGGCTTTCTGAAGGATGCTGATGAAGAGCATGTTTCTTTCTAGTGTCTGGATTTTACTGGCAATCTGTGTTCCACAGATACATATTTTCTTTGTACCTTTATTTGATGTCAAATGTATTCATATTTAAACCACTTTTGTGTACACTCCTTGCACATTCCATTTCAAATCACATTTTTGGTAAATAAAATTTTAATAGTCATGAAAAGCTTCTGCTGTGGTCAGTCTATTGTACTACTGGATAGAAATCTGAAACAACAAACATATGTTTATTACAAATACCTCATGAGTAATATCAAACCCTTTCAGTGGCTTGATCTGCCTCATTTAATTTGTAAAGAAATAAAAGCTATGGCAATGCATTTACTTTTAGCAACAGAAACAATAGACATATTTCTCTTTTAATATGTAATGGCCTTTCATTGAAAGTGGCAGCTGAAAAATACCTTTAATTTTAAAATATCTTCTGATAGATCCTGGATTTCTTATTATTTAAAGAATGGTCTCATAGCCATTAAGAACTAAAGCATACTACATCATTTTATGGAGAAGGAGTCTGAAGATCAGCATGATTAAACACTTTTTCTGCTGCTTACAAAGTAAAGTCAAATGCAGAATTGAGAAAGTAATATATGAAACTTGGTCTCTTCCTCTACCCATTTTAGGCTTTAGCTCTTTTTTTTTTTTTTTCTTTTTTGGTAAAAGACACTTGCATAAGAAGTGGTATTAGAGTAATCATCTGAGCTATATTATATTTTCTAGTCACACCTTACTTATGTGAATACTGAGATTAAACAGCTATTTGTCCATTTTGGTGTGCTGTTAAACCATCAGCCAGAGAAGGCAATGGCACCCCACTCCAGTACTCTTGCCTGGAAAATCCCATGGATGGAGGAGCCTGGTAGGCTGCAGTCCATGGGGTTGCTGAGAGTCGGACATGACTGAGCGACTTCAATTTCACTTTCACTTTCACTTTAACATATTTCAAAACAATTTTAAGTAACCTCATGGAACATATGCCCACTTAAAGGCATTCCTATATTTTCTTTCCTTAACTTGTTCCATAGGGAAAAATTAACACACATAATGCCTTGCTGGTTCATTAAAATGTGATTATTTTGGTACCAATAAGTAACATTTGATGGTTTGCTTATGCTATTTGCAAATAAGTTAATAACAGTGACAGAACAAGAAGCTATAGCAATACAGCATCTTCTAAAAACCATGTCTGGAAAAGCAAGCTTCAAGTCTGAGAAAACTACCAACTAAGGACAAATTAATAAATATATATTCACCTAAAACATTTATATAATTGGCATGCACTTATACAAAAGGACTAATTGATAATAATTTTATAAAGAGATTTTATTTCTATAATAATTCCTTCAGGAGCCAGCATTTATCAGCAATGAACTGTCAAGAATATCTGTTCACAGTCAAAGTGGCTTCAAGGAATAACTGGTTAACAGCTAGATGGCCCTAGCAAAAATCAAATCAAAATATGCAGACAGAACACAAATATTTCTTTAAAATAGAAAATAAAACATAATGCTGCCTAATAAAAAGTGTTTTAGTATATAAGGATATTTTTGTAAAAATAAATGAATGTCACCTTCTCCACAAAATAGGTGATAATTATCACCTGTCCTTTTCCAGTCTCTAGAAGAAAAAGAAAAAGTGTTCTCAAATACAACTAGAAATCAGTAAAGCCTAATTTTCCTTAATTTATATGCATTAGGAATACTCTGAGAATTCTCTGCATCTCAGCTATAACCCTCAACAGGATTTAAACATGTACATATTTACATAAATCTAAATAGCATTAGGATGGCCAGTTAAGAATACTTTGAATATATAGGGTGGTAAATTTGCATATAAAACATAGGAAAAAACACATATTTATGTATGTTCTTTTCCTTTCTCATTTCTTTTTTGAAGGTAAAACCACCTCTTCGGGATATCAAAAATAATCTATTAAAAATCCACATGGCGATCACAGAATGGGGAAAAGTAATGTGCCATTCTGAAGCTCAAACACCTTCTCCAAACAGTATATCATCCCAAAGGTGGTTTATATGTTAAAATAAATATGTAAACTCCTATTCTGAACAGCTCAGTCACAATTTCTTTCAAGTCCATGATCATCTTTTACTGAAACTGATCTCTACTCAGAAAAGCAAAGTCAGGCTATAAGTTATAGAGAATTATATAAGTTATAAAGAATTTATATATACATGTAAGTTACTGCATGGCAAATGGAAGGGGAAAAGGTGAAAACAGTGACAGATTTCCTCTTCTTGGGATCCAAAATTACTGCGGATGGTGACTGCAGCCATGAAAACAGAAAATGACTGTTTCTTGGCAGGAAAGCAATGACAAACCTAGACAGTGGGTTGAAAAGCAGACAATACTCTGCCGACAAAGGTCCCTATAGGTGACGGTCTTCCCAATGGCCGCATATGGTTGTGAGAGCAGAACGGTAAAGAATGCCAAAGAATTGATGCCTTTGAACTGTGGTGCTGGAGAAGAATCCTGAAAGTCCCTGGGACAGCAAGGAGATCAACCCAGTCAATCTTAAGGGAAATCAACCCTGAATATTCCCTGGAACGACTGATGCTGAAGCTGAAGCTCCAGTATTTTGGTCGTCTGATGCACACAGACAACTCATTGGAAGAGTCCCTCATGCTGAGAAAGATCAAGGGCAGAAGGAAAATAAGGTGTCAGAGGATGAGATGCCAGGAAAGCATCACTGATGCAAGGGACATGAACTTGGGCAAACTCTGGGAGATGGTGAGGGACAGGGAAACCTGGTGTGCTGCAGTCCATGGGGTCACAAAGAGCCGGACACAAATGGGCGACTGAACAACACCATATAAAGAAGTAGGCTGAGCTTTTTCATGGATGAGACTTGAACATAGGCTTGTACTCAATAGGAATGAAAATTAGCTTATCAGTCAATTCACTCCAAAATTTGGGTTAAAAACTAATGAGAATAATGGTGGCCAGCTAGGAGTAAGAGTAAAAGTAAAAAGAGCTGAGTGAATCGGAGATGCTATGGCAGATAACTGTTGCTCATTAGATGGAGAGAAAAGAAGAGTAATGTAGCCTAAGAACTGCCACAGGTCCAGACCAAGTTAAACTCCAACTTAAAATGTAAGCACTTGGTTTTATTTTTTGTATTGTTCTACATTTACAGGCTATATATGAACATCTATCTATATAGAAAACTGAAAGAACACATATACTTTTCCTTTGATTATTCTCCTCCTCCTCCTCTTCCTTTTTGGCAAAGTAAAAATTTAATACAATTTGTTGAGCACTGTATCCAGGAGCACTTTTTGAAAGTAAAGGAAGAAGTAGATAGTTCATCTGACTTGCATCTCTTTCAGCGACCTTTCTTTACCCCTTGCATACCCGCATGGGACTGCTGAACTTCCATGTTATCATGATGCAACTTTAAAGAAAAATCTATATAAAATGCCAGAGCAAAAAGATAGATGGAGGCTACCTTTTGTCAGCAATATTACAGATGAACTATACTACTAGACTTGGAACATCTAATTCCATCTTTTTTTTAACTTTGAAGAGAAATAACCCTCTAAAATATTTAACTATCTGTATTTCTGATCACTAGGGTTACCACTGAAATGTAATTCCTAACTGGCTCACCAAGCACCATTATTCAAGCTGCAGCTGCTGCTGCTAAGTCGGTTAGTCGCGTCCGACTCTGTGCGACCCCAGAGACGGCAGCCCACCAGGCTCCGCAGTCCCTGGGATTCTCCAGGCAAGAACGCTGGAGTGGGTTGCCATGTCCTTCTCCAATGCATGAAAGTGAAAAGTGAAAGTGAAGTCGCTCAGTCATGAGTCTTAGTGACCCCATGGACTGTAGCCCATCAGGCTCCTCCATCCTTGGGATTTTCCAGGCAAGAGTACTGGAGTAGGATGCCATTGCCTTCTCCGATTCAAGATAGATAGAGGGGGAAAACAACATATTGCATTTTTATTTCCCATTCTCATTTTTAACTCTCCTTCTATTTTGAGAAATTGCTAAATATTAATATCTTAGCTAAGGTCAGCTTTGGCAGCAGATTCTTTGGATGATTAAGGAAGACAAAGAGAACGTGCCTCCAGGGCATGATCGCACATGTCTTCAACTAGGATAGTTCTTAGAGCAGTCCACAGAGCTATCCAGGAGTGATTATCTATGCCTCTCCAAATGATGGCTTCAGAAGCAATAAAATAAAATTTGTAAGGCAGGTGTAGGAATAATATGACACCACATGGCTCTCAAAAGCCATTATCACTTGTGACAATTCCAGACACAGCTTCTAGGTTCCTGCACGGGACATGCAGATAAGATTTGTTAGACTCAAGAGAAACCCAAAGATATGTCCTACTAATATTTTCATTTCTCCTAGTCCAGATACAGTCTGCCAAATGTGGATCATTTTTGCAATGACTAAATGTCCTAATAAAAGTTACCATCTCATTTTTATCAAGTTTCTAGAGGAAAAGAGCTAAAATACTCAGGAAGAATGGGAAATGGTTGCTTTTAATGATTTGCCCACAGATATCATGGTAGAAAATAACACATTGATTTTAGAAAGAGAAGATTCTTAAAGGTGAGATTAAGTAGGCTGTGGTTTATTCTGTATACTCTGGGGACACATGGAAAATTAAAGGTATCTTTAAAAGAGAATGAAAAACTGAACCAACCAGTACATGACCTAGAAAATTCCAGAACGTTCTTGGATATAGAACTCAAGAAAATGGGAAGTCTGTCATTTAACATACAACTTCAAAAGGGTTTCATCTTAAACCTCTGTCTATTGGAACTGAACTAGGTTATTTATCAACCAAATGGGGGCTCCTAATTTTACTATACTTATTTCATAGATATTTTCCAAAGATTGTTGGAAAGACCATCTTCCAGATAGTTACCATTTGCCCCTCCGGATCCATTCTGTGATGGTTAGTTTATTGTGTCAACCTATTTGGACTCAGGGATGCCCGGATAGCTGGTAAAATATTATTACTGGGTATGTCTGTGTGAATATTTCTGGAAGAAATTAGGATTTGAATCAACAGACTGAGTAAAGGAGATCTGCTCCCATGAATGTGGCTGGTATCATCCAATCCATTAAGGGACTGAATTGAATGAAAAGATGGAGGAAAAGCAAATTTGCTCTGCTTTGAGCTGGGACATCTGTCTTCTCCTGCCCTCCAACATCAACACCACTGGGTATTATGTCTTTGGATAGGACCTTAATACCAATGACCCTCAATTCTCAGGCCTTTCTACTCAGATTGGTACTATCACCATTGGCTCCCTTGGTTCCTGGGTTTGGGGACTGAGACTGGATTACACCACTGGCTTTCTTGGTTTACAAACTACAAACCTTGGGGTTTTCTTGGCCTTCATAATTTCATAAGCCAATTCCTATAAGTAGTCTCTCTCTCTCTTTCTACACACACATACACATACACACACAAATGTACTTCTACACCCTACTCTGCATCCTAAGAGATTGACCTTCATAAACCTCATCAAAAGGCTCCTTTGTACACTGGCTTCTGACAGAGCTCTGCTAACTAGAGGACTTGGCAGGAGATGGAAAGGAAGGAGGAGACTGAGGTTAGGTACATATTGCTTTGGTTCTCTTCCTGCTGAGTGTTACTGTATACCTGTGCCTTTTTACTGAAGGACACTCATCTCCAAAAGTCCCTCTGTATATGACTCTCTTGGTTTCCAGAAACCACCCCACCTCTCATTCTTTATAGCCCCAGGTTGGCTACAATTCCACCAAAGCACAATGTTTCTGATCTATTCTCTGTAACATCCCCTCTGTGGGTCTCTACTTAGGCATGCAATAGTCCTTTCATTAAAATCTCTCTATAATTTGCTCTCCCTGGAGGAGAGCACGGCAACCCATTCCAGTATTCTTGCCTGGTAAATGCCATGGACCAAGGAGCCTCGCAGGCTATAGTCCATAGGGTCGCCAAGAGTCCAACATGACTGGAGCAATTTAGCACAAGTTGCTTTTGTTGAATGTGCCTCTGATTCTTTCTGGGACCCCATTGACAAACACGGTCACAGAATCCCTCTTTGATCATTCTCTTTGTTTTTTCTATATTACTTTATAGACATGGGATGATGGGGCCATTTCAGTTCAATTCAGTTCAGTCACTCAGTCGTGTCCAACTCTTTGTGACCCCATGGACTGCAGCATGCCAGGCCTCCCTGTCCATCACCAACTCCTGGAATATACTCAAACTCATGTCCATCGAGTCAGTGATGCCATCCAACCATCTCATCCTCTGTTGTCCCTTCTCCTCCTGCCTTCAATCTTTCCGAGCATCAGGGTCTTTTCATATGAGTCAGCTCTTTGCATCAGGTGGCCAAAGTATTGGAGTTTCAGCTCCAACATCAGTCCTTCCAATTCAGACTCAAGACTGACCTCCTTTAGGATGGACTGGTTGGATCTCCTTGCAGTCCAAGGGACTCTCAAGAGTCTTGTCCAACACCACAGTTCAAAAGCATCAATTCTTCGGTGCTCAGCTTTCTTCATAGTCCAACACTCACATCCATACGTGACTACTGGAAAAACCATAGCTTTGACTAAATGGACCTTTGTTGGCAAAGTAATGTCTCTGCTTTTTAATATGCTAAGTTGGTCATAACTTTCCTTCCAAGGAGTAAGCATCTTTTAATCTTATGGCTACAGTCAGCATCTGCAGTGATTTTGGAGCCCCTAAAAATAAAGTCAGCCACTGTTTCTACTGTTTCCCCATCTATTTGCCATGAAGTGATGGGATCAGATGTCATCATTTCTTAAGTGATATAGGAAACAGTCTTCTCCATATTTTACATTAGTAATTTAATCTCTTGAATAAAAGGAAGTTTAGAAAATAACATGCCTAGACAGTAGAAGACCATTTCCTACCCATTTCCTAGTTAAAATTATAATGATATCAAATTTCAAAGGATTTTTATATGATTTCATCTGGTTTTCAGGAAAACAATTGTCAAGAAATCCTTACACTGTACCAGACTTTCATATACTGATCATAAATGAAAACATAAATTTAATGAATAGTTAAATTGTTTCCCAAGGAATAATGATTGAGATGGTGATACAAAAGGGATTAAATGTATTTCAATATTCACTGTTTTCAGCCCCCAAGTACTCTTTAATACACCAAAAATACAAATACATGTATATGCCATTAAATTTATAAAGTGATATAAATGTAATGCATTCATTTCATGATTAAAACAGGTTCATTTTGCTATTTTTTCTGGAATTTTACTTTTTGTTCTATATTCATATAAAAATCTCTAGCTTACAAAGTTACTGAATCTTTTCTGATACTGGCTTACTATTTATGGCTTTCAACTAATTGCTGAGATTTAAATGATTATTTTTCTCACTATTGGTAAAAACTGTATGTTTTAAACTTTCAGTCAATTTTGTCTTCTGATAATATATTCTTATTACTTGTATTTCACTAATTCCTTTGAGGAAAATGTAGATAGAGCCTTTATAATAAAATATGGCATTTAAAAAATTATTGCTATGACTTATTTTGCATAATTTCCTATGTTTGTAGTTCCTGGTACAGTGTGAAAATAGTGACTATATGCCTTGAAATAATGGGTGCAATAATGTAATTTAGTGTGTTACATTATAATATTTCTAAAACATTTGATTGGATTTAAAATCATTTTCTGAATTCACACAATGCATTTAGTATCAGATTAATATACTGATTTTCTTTTACTTCCATTCTTCTAATCTTACTTGGTTTTAAAAGTGAATTCCCAGTCACAGTCTTATTTTTTGAAACACTTTTCCCCAACTAAGTTTCTTTATTCCTCTGATTCTTTTCCATTCAATTACTATAAACATTCTCTTTTTAATTTAAAAAAATTCTTCAAAGGAACTATCCATTATATCTATAACCACTGACATGTGGTCTTTTTTAATTTTTTTCTATTTTTTTATAATTTCTACCTGTTGTTTTTCCCCTAGTACAGTATACACTCCTTTTTCTATTTCACTTTTCGCTTTAGATTTGTTATACTGAGAATCATAATTTCTCTACTTTGTAATGGAAATCAGCAGATAATTTAACAGAGAATTCACCAAATAAGAAATAGCAGATATATTACTAAGTTTTCATTTATGTGAAATATGGCCAGAAAGGAAATTGGCTCCACTGTAATATTCATGCCATTTAATCTTGTGTATAATAGATTCTATGGCCTGAATTGTGTCCCTCAAAATTTGTATGTTGAAGCCATAAGTCGCAACATAACTGTATCCAGAGTTAAGACCTTTAGGAGGTTATTAAGGTTAAATGAGTTTACAAGGGTATACACCTAACCCTAAGGACTGGTAGCCTAAGAGGAATAGGAAGAGAGACCTCTGCCAATAGAGGACAACGAGGAAAGGCAGTGACTGCAAACCAGGAAAGATTTCACCAGGAATTAAAGCCACTTGTACTTTGATCTTGAACTTCTCAGCCTCTAGAACTATGAGAAAAAATTCATTTCTGTTGTTTAAGTTACACAGACTACAGTATTTGTATGCCAGCCTATGCTAATGCAATAGATAAAGACTACAGGAAAAAATGTATATTTATATATATTTTGAAATTTAAAAATAGACAAGATGAATTGTTTGTGACAACCTGCAATTTTAAATTTAAAACCTGAAATGTTGCATTAGGGTAAGATTTCTCTCTTATACATTGCTAACAATGAACTAAAGGCTAGTTTTTTGTTTTGTTTTGTTTTGAAATTTTATGTGAAAAGAACTTTTTTTTATCATTACAAGTAATTGATCTTATCTGAATATGCATCTCGTGGAAGTACTGCCATTTTGAGTAGAAGAGCTATTCCTTGGACTTAGACTTTGATGGGGTATTATATAGATTGAAATGTAATAGTATCAGGAAAATACTAAGTGCTCTAAAATGCACCCTTATCTTTTTTAAAAATATAAAACTGATTAAAAGTGAAAATGCATAATTGCTTTCAAAATTAACTATAAATAGTATAGGATTATTTCTTGTCTCTTTTATGAAAGCCACCAACAGCAAACTGAATAAATTGAGTTTTCACCGGCTATTTAGTGAAGTAGTAGCACAAGGAGAATGGTAAACAGGCTGGTCTTTGCTAGGAATTAAGAACCTAAGAGACACCAAGTGTCTCTAGCTCGAGTTTTTTGACTGAGGTAGTGTTAGACTGCCATCTGGAGACCATTTAAGTCAGATGCATGTGGAATGAGTATTAGTTTTTACATGATCAGGGCTTTGTTGTTATTGTTTGTGTCTTTATTTTTTAATGGGGTTTGCTACATGTCTTCCATATTTTGCTGATAACGATTTTGAGGATTTGTATTTGGCTTTATTAAAAACAAATATGGAAATGAAGAAGGATGAGTGTTATAAAATTTTGAAATATTATTTCCAAACTTGTATATCAACATAAACAACACTATTGTCTGTGATAACATTCAGTTCTACAGTCAGTATAACAGCCATACACAATTGAAACAAATTACACCATAACCCATAAAGTATGGCTGTTACATTGACTGTAGAGTTGAATGCTATCCCTAGTAGTTCAAATGGTAAAGCATCTTCCTTAAATGCAAGAGACCTGGGTTCGATCCTTGGGTTGGGAAGACCCCCTGAAGAATGAAATGGCAACCCACTCCAGTATTCTTGCCTAGAGAATCCCATGCGTAGAAGAGCCTGGTGGGCTACAGTCCATGGAGTTGCAAAGAGTCAGACATGACTGAGTGACTAACACACACACATGATAATAATAATCAAGTTCAGTGTGCTTTTTTTTTTTTTAAAGTTAATAATATTTACTTAGCACCATCAAGATAATCCCTAACGTCAAGATGCTCATAGTTTATTGAAAGCATAACATGAATTAATGCATGCTTTGTAAAAGGCAAATATTGCCTTTTTATTGTTTATGAGCATTTTTTTGGTCTGAAATAAGTTTTTAAATTATAATCTAGTTAAATTCATCTATATTTTACTTTATGTTTTGTGCATTTAGTACCTGCTTTAACAAATCTTTCATTAAACTGATGTATTGTAGAACTGATCAATTCCAAAATTAAGAGGAAAAAATTGAGTTACCTACTTCACCTTAAATTTTTATAAAAGGGTGTTTCCAGGATTACGAGAAAGGTGACTGAATCAGAGAAGTTCTAAAATATTCCCAGCATTTTCTTAGGGTTTCAAAATAAAATCTTAATGTTTTAACTTTACCTAATTTTTATGGTGGCCATTCTCTTTGACAAAATCCATCCCTCAATCCAACATGATTTCTCCCTATTTTTGGCTGTGCTACAAGGAAGCAGTAGTGGTCACAACTTTCAATCCGTTTGGATTATCTCCTGATAGAAGTATTCCATTTTTCAAATCACCAAAAAGTAGAGCTCAGAGTGACAAAGAAGATTGTCAGAAATGTTGAGCATGAGCAAAATTTATTTTTTCCCTTTGTTTATTGGAACTTGGGTTTTATGTTTTCCATGGTATGAAAAGCCAATATATACTGAATATTTCATAGAGTATTTTGCAATCATTAGAATGGCAGCTCATACTTTCAATATATTTTTTTCTGGACCACTGCTGTAATGAGACTTAACAGGTCATTATGGCCTTCTACATAGCCAGTGCTTTGGTGGACTGAGGGATCGCAAAAGCTATGGGTTTTAATAAACTATCTACAATTTAACTGGAAAATAATTTCTTTATACAGAATAATATTACAGGAGAAGCAACAATGATGAATAAAATATTCAGACAATCTGAGAATGGCAGTGCTGATGATGTGATCATGTTCGTAGATTAAAAAAAAAATTGTAAATCTAAGCTTCTATTTCAGTGGGGACAGATATATGATCTTTCCATAATGAAGTGTCCAAGGTAACCAACATGTAACCAGTTGGGTTAGCTAGTCCTCCTAGAAGATAATACCATATTGGAGTGCAGGTGTGGATGTTTGCTGCTTATTAAAGCGGTCAGCAGTACAGTGGTTCGATTCGTATTTGGTAGTTATTTGTTGTCCTTGTACAGTACTTACTCTCCCTCTCAGAGCCATATATCATGTCAAAACTATTTCTCAAAAGTGATACATTTACTAGCCTAAAACAACTGCAATCTCTAATATACTTGCTTTACTAGGAATTACTTTGGGGCCTATATACCTTCTCATTAGTTACAGATGTGCCAGGCACCATTGATTCTCTAGATAATAAGCTTATCCAGCAGTCTACATTAGATGGAGAGACATTTCTTCTAAGCATAATTAAGAGCTGACAGGTTTTGAGTCAATTATGCAGTAGGTTTGAATGGTTTTCACACATGAGCCTGGATATGGGAAGGCATGGATGGTTGGGGACCAGCTACCAGGCCAGTCATCATTCTAGCTGTCAATACTGAAATAACTGTCTCCTTTTGACTTTGTCTTGTTCCTTATCCCCCAGTGATACGTTGAGATTCTGACTTTAGTTAGTAATCTACAGATAAGAGGCAATTTTATGGTACATGAATAGAATTGAATATGGGAGCTCAAAGGGAATTTTTAAGGCAATGAAGCTATTTTGCTTGATATATAGTGGTGGATACATGGCATTATGCATTCTTCAAAATCAATAGAACTTTTCAGCACAGAAAGTGAAGCTTAATGTATATAAATTAAATAAAAAGCATTTAAGACATAAGGGGTTCCCAGGAGGGAATAAGTCTGTAACAAAACAATGTTGCTATTGATAATTTTTCAGAGAATGAAATACCCTCACTGAAGGAGGTGATGGAAAAAGGTGCTAAGCAAAACCAAGTTGGAAGTGAATGAAGAATGTACACTGAAGGCAAAGGTAATGGGATATAAGCACTGTGTTCTAGTTAATAAAGCTGTTTCCCACTGTGTGCATGCTAAGTCAGTTAACAATTCTGAAATCATTATACATGAAACCACACAAACAGGTGTATTGAAACTGAACAATTAATAAGTGGATAGCAGATTCTGCAGGCCAAGTTTCATACATCTGGAGTGACGAGCAATGCAGAAAAAGCCCAGAATGATCTGTATGGTAGTAAATTAGAGTTGAAAACAGTAATAAGTTTGTGCATTCTACCTGACTGAACTCCATATAAGAAGCTCTCCCAGAAGTCCAACACAATGTCTTTAGTCATATCTCATACATAGATTTATTTACATGACTATACTTAGCTGCAAGGTAGCCTTCTTTCGTGTTTAGCTGAAAGCTTTGTTATCCCCAAATAAATTCAGGATTCTGTTACTGAAAAAGTAAAAGCTATAATTTAATTGAGTGATACAAAATGCCCTCTACCACAGATGCCTTCTTTAGTCACTAAAAATAAATAAATAAACTCTAAATTATTTGAAGGTATAATTACTTTAAAAAAAGATAATAAATATAAATAATTATTTTTCTAATTAAGGTTTGGTCACATAACTTTTTATGTGCAAGATAAGGAATTTTTATAAAACAAAGGCTGTTAATTACATAAAACTCCAAGCTCATTTATGTCCCCCAATATTTAAAATTAGTAACAAACACAAACTAGAAAATAGTTGCAACATATATTAAATATGTTCAATTTAATTCAGTATTCAGTATGTTGCTGCTACTGCTGCTATTAAGTTGCTTCAGTCGTGTCCAACTCTGTGCAACCCCATAGATTGCAGCCCACCAGGCTTCCCCTGTCCCTGGGATTCTCCAGGCAAGAACACTGGAGTGGGTTGCCATTTCATTATGTTACAAGCCCTTAATAACTACTTAAAAAAAAAAAATCTATAGGGTCTTATCCACAAGAGTTGGAGATTTCCTGAAATTTTAGAGATTCTATAGCATGGCACCTGGCATCATAACACTTATCAGATTCATTATGAGATATTTTAAAATATAAAGAACTGTCAAATGAATGCCAAATTCCTTACTTACTATTAATGGTTCTGTTGTTATGATAATATCTTGCCATTCACTTATTTAGTCAGTGAGAATTTACTGGATATCTACTATATGATTCAAAAATTTGGGCAGATTGGGAAAGGAAAGTTGAGGAAATAATCATAATAAAATAGATTTAAAAATTCCAGTAATATTAAGTAACAGTTTCTCCCAAAGTTGAAAGAAAATAAAAATAACACAAATCATTTGAGAATAAGATCTAAAATTAAAAAATTCTCCCACCTTTCATGTTATATTAACATATGGTTATATTATATTTGAAATTCTCAAATTATTTCATATATATAAGTTATTTCTCTCATTTGGCTTTCTTAACTTTCACTTTTCAAAATCAGGGTCTCTAATTTCTTTTGTTCAATTATTTTCACTTGCCCTGATTCTTAACTTCTCTTATTTTCTCCTTCACTTTTGCTTTCCACTATCCTTCAAAATTGGTAAAGGCATAGTTCATGTTGATGGCATCCTTTTATATATATAAAAAAAAAAAGTCTTCAGAAATTTCAGGGTCTTGAGTGAGAGACCCAGCATTACAGACCATTATGTCTTTTACATTTGTGTAATATTGGACAAAATGACATTTTTTTGACGTAAGACTATTTTATTAATACATTTTCTTTATATTTAAATGATATCATACTGGTATGATAGAAAAAAATAAAGAATCCAAATTATGTAGTAAAATTAGACTTTGAGGATGGCCATGCGGCTGCTGCTGCTAAGTCACTTCAGTCGTGTCCAACTCTGTGCGACCCCATAGACGGCAGCCCACCAGGCTCCTCCATCCATAGGATTCTCCAGGCAAGAATACTGGAGTGGGTTGCCATTTCCTTCTCCAAGGATGGCCATACTTCTCAAATAAAAACATACAAGAATTTCTCTAACAATGCCTGTGAGCGTACAATAGTTTTTCAATATAACAATGTTCAGTTGAAGGTAATACTGTCCAGGTACTTTAGATCAGCTCTGTGGTAGAATCAAGGTAGAAAGGGCATTACTATGAAGCAGGCATCAAAAAGCTGTTGAGCTATTCCAGAGCTATACAAACATAGTAGTTACCATGTAGGAAGTTAATTTAACTTTGTGAATTAGAAAAAGTGAAACCACTAAATCAAGAAACAGCATAAATCAAAAACAGCCCCAAATTAAAAAGACATCAGAGGAAATGAAACAAGGCAGTCTCACAGGTACTGTTTAAAAAAAAAAGGATAATTAAACGACATACGCATTAATGACCAGACAAACAAAAAATTGAAGTAAATATTATAGTCATTGAAACAATTTACTATATTTAATCACTTAAGAATTGTGCTGTCAATAAGTTTTTGTTTCAAAATGTAAAGTAATACAACTAACCTAATAATCACTTTCAAGTGTTTGTTCTTCTAGGATATTAAAAAGGAACTGTGTAACAGAATATTATCTGAATGTAAATAACCAACTCCAAATGTAATATAGTTATTTAACCCCTGTTTGGTGTAGGCACAGTGAAAATGTGCTGTGAGTGGGTGGGAAGGAGATGAAAAGAGTGGTCAGAATTTAAATTTCAGGCTAATCCATAAGAATCTAGAACAGAAAAAAAGGTTTACAAAACAGATGTAGTTTGATATAATTTCCACTGGATTTAGTAGTCTACCATGAAGCATGTGCTTAAAAAGATCATTACCTCAAAAGGGAAAAAAAGGAAAAAATATGTAAATATCTTTGACTTTTAGTTGAATTTTATGTTCTGAAAGAAGGCTGATATTAGCTAGAACTGCAATGCTATTTTTTCAAAACTGTATCTTTGTTTTTGTTTGTATTTTAGTTATTAGTAAGACATGAGAGAAAATATGAGTAAATAATAAAGCCATAGGTAATTATATATGGATGATTATGAAATAAATTAAACTAAATGAACCACCTGGATCAAGATTTTCCTACCATGCTGTTGTTATCTGTAGTTATCCTTGTGTAGTAATTTAAAAGTTGTCTATTTTTACCCTGGACTGCATTTTTTTTCGGTAGTATATCAATTTTTTATCTACTTTTCCTCCTTGACACATAAATTAACTGTCTTTGGGAAATTTTATTTTGCAAATGCCTTTTTTAATTATTGAAGAGGTAATTTAAAACTTAAGTAGATGCAACTACAAACCTGAGTTATTACTTTCATTTAACTGTATTCTTAAGGAGGAGGAAGGCCTTTACAGGTCAAAATCGAGGACATTTTAAATGCCAGGTTTCCAGTTAAATGTCAAGTGTACTTGGACATATTCCCAATTCAGGCTTGTTTTTGGCTTAGCGCTGGAGTGACAGGACCATTCAGTGCAATTCACTTTTTTGTAAAAAGCAGTGTGGCCATTTCTCTAAATCTACTCCATTTTTTCTTTTTCTCTCCATGCTTTGTGTGCTGTGCTGTGTTGAGTCACTCAGTCATGTCTTTTTTAACCACATACAGGTAACATGCACAACACGCACACACATTACTTCTTTTTTTTCCAGTGAAGCAAATGGTTCTAGAGCTTCCTCCTACTTTGCATAAAATGTATTCCCAGCTCTGTACACTCTATCATACCAAGCAGAGTTACCATGAGACTCATGCTAAATAAGCTACAGACGCCTAGCTAGTCAAAGTTAAAGGCTTGCCTCAAAGTTCTGGACCTAATACACAGCCAATAGTGAAGTTTTCTTTTCCTAGACATTTTCCTAAGTGAACACAACCTTGATATACAGAAAGCCGATAACTGACAGGATCCAGGTGTCTGTGGATGCTATAATTACAGGTTGCTTCTCATATGTTACATAGCTTCATCGGGGCAACTAAAATATCTAGACACTAAAGAATTTAAAGAGGCTTCTATGGAAATCATTCTCAACCCAGATGACAGAATACCTTTAGGAAAAGTTTTTCAAGCTATTTTCAAATCCAGATTCATGCGATTCTCTCACAATATTACTTCCTTCTCAATTAATTTCTATATTAACTGTATTTAACAGGCTTTTCTGAAGGATATATGGTACTTGGATTTAGAAAAAAATTAGAACTCATTGCTTTAATGTTTTAGGTTCTAACTCAAGTAGGCCTGGTGGGATATTTATTAATTTGATAAGCACATATTTAGCAAAATAGGTTTAAATTACTATTTCATTCGATCCTATAATAATCATGAGTAATTACCACTGTCTCATTTGTAGGTGGGAAAAATAAGGCATCATAGAATAAGGAATTTACCCAAGGTTGCACACCTAGTAAATGGTTGAGATGAATTTGAACTCAGTCCAAATCCTATGACCATGCCCTTAAATACAAAACTTTGTTTGCAATGTCCTGAAACCAGAAAGGTCAATCTAACAGTAACAGCTGGGCAGAACAGCATTGTCTAGACACTCCAAGATTGACATGGTAGTCACCAGCAACATGTGGCTATCTACATTTAAATGTTTTTTCTTTAAAATGATAGAAAAATTTCTTCATCCATCATGCTATCCACATATCAAGTGATTTTGATAAGCTACACATCTTCAGTGGCTAACATATTGGAAAATACAGGTAAAGAACTTCTCTGTCATCACAGAAAGTTCTAATGAACACTGTTCAGTACCTCACAACTTAGTTTATCAGCAGTTGTTACAGAAATGTCCCAGAGCATGGGCATTATTTCGGCACTGGAAGGAATTCTGGTAGACCAATGCTTTTCTAACTTCAATGTATATTAAATCACTTGCACATTTTGTTTAAATCCAGCTTCTGATTCACTAGGTCTGGGGTGGGACCTGAGAATCTGTATCTCTTAAAAAAGAGAATAGAAACTTATCATGACCCATAAATGATTACTTTCATTTTATGGTCTAAGGATCATTTTTCTTGGTTATCTCAGGGTACAGAAATATCACTGCTTCTAGAATTCAGAGCTAGTTTGCGGTCTAAAAAACTGTATAAAATCCATCCCTGAATCCTCTCATTTTCTCAGTCTCACAGTAAAAACAGGTGTGTGTGCTCACTCACTCAGTCACGTCCAATTCTGTGAGACTCCATGAACGGTAGTAATTTGCATTTCTGAAAAGACTACAACAGTGCTAAGGTCTCCATTATGAGTTTCATAAGCAAAGAAACATTATGTTCCAATTACATATTCGTCCCTTAGAAGAAATTTTGATTTTGCAGGTAAAAATAATTGTATTTTGAGGTGACAACATTTTTGAAATATAAAAGTGATCCAATAATTCCGGGATCAATATCAATTGCTTAAGGCTTACTGCATACTTTTCAGATGACCACATGTATCAGTGGCTTCAAACAAACACTGCTTTTCTCTTGCAGGCCTGTTTTCCAGATATTGTTCACATGGTCTAAATGGATTCAGCTGATAGGGACTGACAGCAGCTGAACTTCAATTTAAGCCAGATATTGGGTTAAGTCAATTTTATTCCTTGCCGCGTTCTGGGACCAATAGCTAGCTTGGGATGTTCTTCTCATGGTGGAAGACAGGATTTCAAGAGGTCAAAGTAACTCACATGAGCAGGTACAAAGCCTTTGTTCACATAAAGTCAGTCACATGGATAAATGTCTGGGATACAATTTCCGTGGGAAAGTACACTCCTTCCATGAAGGATGGAAGAGAAAATGACTGTTTGCTGAATATTAAGATATTCTACTACAGACAGTTCCTGATGTACGATTGTTCAGATGAGCATTTAACAACTTAATAAGATAAGAAAGAAAACACACTTTAGGAATTTTGATCTTATTTCCAAGTTTGTGATATGTAGTAGGAACTCTTTCCTGGTGGTAGACAGTGAGGCTTAGCTAAACAACCAATACTCTTGTAACAATCCTGTACCCATGCAACCATTCTGCTTTTCACTTTCAGTACAGTATTCAATAAATTACATAAGACATTCAGCACTTTATTAATAAAATAATCTTTGTGTTAGATGGTTTTGCCCAACTATAGGCTAATGGAAGTGTTCTAAGCACGTTTAAGGTAGGTGACACTAAGCTATATGTTCAGTAGGTTAGATGTATTAAATGCATTTTCTAATGATTTTTTTTTAATTTCTGCTGTGTTTATTGCAGTATAACTGCATTGAGTCAAAGAAAATCTGTATATTTACTGACTGTCACACCTTTTAAAGGTTGAAGATTCACCCTCACTTCTGCCAAACTTCAGGTAGTGAATGTCAAGAACTGCGAAGGATCTGATATATTTATTCTGGTTGTAAGCTGGAGTCTTAGGCTACCATAGTTTCACAGAAGCTGGCAAAATAGGCAAGACCCCTGGATCAGTGGCAAAGGGCTTTATTACTCACATTGCATCAAGCAGAATGAGCTTCATTTTTCTCACATGTTCCTCTCCCCACCAAAGTCATACAGGGGAGATGAGACGGGCAGCCCAGGCACACACAGTGGGCTTATGTCACAGTTAATGATCTCTAAGTTTAGGAAACCCCCAACCATTTAAGGGAACTATGAGCCATCCTGCCCAAGGCTTTCCAGAGAGAGGGAGACATTATCTGTACTATACTAATCAGGAAATAAACCTCTCTTTCTCTGAGGCAGGCACTATACCTTCCAAGGATGGTGTGCTATAAAAATACCCTTGAATAGACATTCCAGAACAAAAACTGGTATAAAAATTCATAAAGAACATGGAGAACTGTCTCTCAACAAGCAAACTGAAAGGTCTCTTATATTCATGCCTTATATGTATTTCCTTATGGTGGCAGGTTTTTTTTTTTTTAAAATCATAGTAATGATATATAATATTGATGGAATTTACTTAATGCTAGTCATAACTCAACCCACTCCAGTGCTCTTGCCTTGAGAATCCCAGGGACGGGGGAGCCTGGCGGGCTGCCGTCTATGGGGTCTCACAGAGTCGGACAGGACTGAAGCAACGCAGCAGCAGCAGCAGCAGCAGTCATACTCAAAGCATTTTTCATCAGTTAGTGCTCACTATAAGCCTATAAGGTACTTATATTGTTGTAATCTCATCAGTAATGAAATTGAATCACCAAACAAGTAAACTCACCAGAGAAGCCCGACTTTAAAGTAATGGATTGGGATACTAACCTAGGTTGTCTACCTACAGAGTCATAATCATTATGCTTCAAAGATGGGGTTACTTACTCTTATCTTCTCCAGAGTTTTGTTTTGTTTTGTTTAACATTCTTATAGCAAGCAATGGTTTCCTTCAAATAATGGTTGATCGATGTTCCTGGAAGGTAGCTCTCCAATTCTGACACAGAATGCCTCTCATCAGGAAGGCCCTTTACAATACTTCAACATGTACTTCTAGGTTTTCAGTTGAAACACAAACTATGGTACTCAGAGATATGGGTCTTATTCACAGGAGTAAATGTAAAGAGCAAATATAATACTAACATCGCAGAACCTAGAAGATAATATGGTGTGCGTGGGGGGCTGGACTTTATAATCCTTTCACTGCCAAAACGTCAGTAGGAATGAATGATTGTCCTCCCATGGCATAACCTTTAGAAAACAACCCTTGTAGATCGTGTTAAAGAGTCTACTCTGGAATGACAATTATGTTATTCTGGTATTGTTCTATTCAAAACTATCAACACCCTACAATATTATAAAATAAACTTTACAAAATGAAGTAACTGAGAGCTACCTTTAATCACTTATAAACAGAAAATATTAGATAAATAACAGTGACAGACTTTATTTTTTTGGGCTCCAAAATCACTGCAGATGGTGACTGCAGCCATGAAATTAAAAGACATTTGCTTCTTGGAAGAAAAGCTATGACCACCTAAACAATATATTGAAAAGCAGAGACATTACTTTGCCAACAAAGGTCCATATATTCAAAGCTATGGTTTTTCCTGTAGTCATGTATGGATGTGAGAGTTGAACCATAAAGAAGGCTGAGCACCGAAGAACTAATATTTTTGAACTGTGGTGTTGGAGAAGACTCTTGAGAGTCCCTTGAACTGCAAGGAGATCAAATTAGTCAATCCTAAAGGAAATCAGTCCTGAACATTCATTGGATGGACTGATCCTAAAGCTGAAGCTTCAATACTTCGGCCACCTGATGAAAAGAGCCGACTCATTTGAAAAGACCCTGATGCTGGGAAAGAGTGAAGGCAGGAGGAGAAGGGGGCGACAGAAGATGAGATAGTTGTATGGCATCACGGACTCAATGGACATGAATTTTAGCAGGCTCCAGGAGATGACAAAGGAAAGGGAAGCATGGCGTGCTGCAGTCCATGGTGTCGCAGGGTTGGATACGACTGATAGACTGAACAACAACAACAACCTAACTTATAAATCATACTTAATTCTTGGCACATTCTTTCCTCACATCATATATATGCTTAGGAAATAAAGATATGTTTTTATGTTTTATACCTGGTATTCAAGATTGTCAACACAATTCAGTTCAGTTGCTCAGTCATCAACAGAGTGTCAATACAGTGGCTAATAAATATTGACTTCCCTCTTTTCCTGGTCATACACAATATATTTATATTTTCCCACTATAACTGACAAAAAGAGTCTGTTTTTCATTCACTCAAATATCTGTAATGGAACAGAAAATAGTGCAAGGCTCATCAGTTCAGTTCAGTTCAGTTCAGTCACTCAGTCGTGTCCAATTCTTTGCAACCCCATGAATCACAGCACGCCAGGCTCTAAAAAAGGGCAAGTAGGAGACAAGCATGGTGAGAGAGAGACATAAAATTTGGAGAGACAGGCAACTTAGGACTGAGGTATGTTTCAAATATTAACAAAGTAATCTGTGTACCATGGATAAACAGTGGAACTCTTTAGTGCAAGTGAAAAGAAAAAAAAAAAAATATATATATATATACATATATATATATATATATATATATATATATATATATATAGCTTAACAAGAGAAGAGGAAAGAATAGCATACATTCTGTCTGCTCCAGTCCAGGAAAGATGTTGAGAAACTCATAAAACAGAATTCTCTACTGTCATAGAATCAGTTCCAAAAATATCATGTTCCCATATTTCTTAGCTATGTTTTTCAAGGTTTTTTTTTTTTTTCTAAACCATTGTTTAAAAAGCATTAGCACCTAAATTTCTCCCTGCTTACCAAAGAATTCCAATACAATGTTTTTCCTATAACGATGACTTCCAATGAAATAATCTTTCTCTTTCTACCATGCTTTCTTTTGAGATTAAAACATTACAGACCTTTTAAAATTATATATTTGAGTTGACTGAATGGTATTTCCTAATTCTTTTAGGTTAATCATGGTGATGAGTAACAGTTGATCATAGTAGATGTTATTGAAGATTATTTGATTTTGGAATTATATGTTTGATATATAGCATACATTTATGTTTGTCATGTTAGGGCTTCCCTTGTGGCTCAGTGGTAAAGAATTCTCCTGATAATGCAGGAAATGTGAGTTCAATCCCTGGGTCAGGAAGATCTCCTGGAGAAGGAAATGGCAGCCCACTTCAGGATTCTTGCCTGGCAAATTCCACAGACAGAGGAGCCTGGTGGGATACTGTCCATGGGGTCTCAAAGAGTTGGACATGGCTTAGAGGCTGAGTATGCAGACACTACATGTTAAGCATTATCTTGAGTATGCTAAAAATGAAACAAAAATTCTCTAAACCATTCATTTTGACTAAGTTGTTTTCTTAATTAAAAAATATTGAAAAGTGGTAGATTGTGTAGAATTTCCTTAATAATCAATATGTCAGAATTTATAAACAGATGTATGTAATTCCATCAAGAACTAGGAGAGTCTTTATTTTCAGGAGCCATGGAAAGAAACTATAGTTAGGGAAAGAACACTGTCTTTAATTTAATTATTTTTAGATTTTTTTTTCCTTAAGGTAGCCTCTGTAATTATTTAACTATTAATATGAAAAATTGTTTTTACATGCTCTTATTGGGAAGAAAATATTTGCCATATTACAAAATCAAATAATTTATATACAATTATATATATTTTACTTACCATAAAGATATTTTTCCACTCTGTCTTAATGATGAAATTATGTTTGAAATTAGGTAGCACAAGTATTTCATCTTTGCTCTTCTTTTTCTCAAAAAGAACTTTGATTATTCTAGAATCTTTGCTTTTCTATATCAATTTTAGTATCTGCTTGTCAATATATATATTTAACAAGCCAATTGGATTAAGATTGTATTGTGCTGAAATGCAAAATTCAGTTTAGAGAAAATTGAAAATAATTTAATTTATTTAAATTCATGAAAAGAGAACATGATATATTGTTTAACATTTCTAAGTAATATTTTTTGTAAAATATTTTTTCTAAAATTTACTGTCATTTTCTAAAGTGATACTGCATAATTTGGTTTAGATTTATTTCTAGGCATTAGCTATTGTCTTGGTGGTATTATAAGTGTATATTAAAATTATTTTCCAAATGTTAACTGATATTATGTAGAAATACAATGACTTTTTCTACTTCAATACTGTGCATCCTGTCATATTGCTAAGCATATGTAAGATCTAGTGTGTTCAGTACAATCAATAAGACTTTCTACTCACAGAAGCATATAATATATGAATAAAGGCAGCTTTACTTCTTTTCTTTAATAGTTGCATTGAGATATAATTTAATACCATAAAGCTTATCCATTTAATGTGAACAATTCAAAGGCTTTTAGAATATTTACACAATTGTGCAATCATCACCATAATATAATTTTAAATAATCTCCCTTTTAAATTTTGTCTTTGATATCTTTTTATTACCTATCACATTCATATTTATATTTAAATTATTTAATAGAAATGGCAAGAACAGATATCCTTGATTTTTTGTGATCAAAGAGAGAAAGGGCTTAGTCTTTTACTATTTAAGTATCTGTGCCCTGTAGTTTTTCTTTTTAATACCTTTTACCAGGTTTTAGATACATTTATATTGAAACTTCTCATTTAAATAACCTTAGATCTTATAGATAATGACTATATTCTTTAAAAATTATTCAGCAATTCTAAAAAGAAACTTAATCTTAGTTCTTTTTTGTAAAGAAGGGCCTCTAATTCTATCAGGTTTCCCACATGGCATTAGCAGTAAAGAATCTGCTTGCCAGGGCAGGAGATGTAAGAGACACAAGCTCCATCCCTGGGTCGGGAAGATCCCCTGGAGGAGGAAATGGTAACCCAATCCAGTATTCTTGACTGGAGTATCCCATGAACAGAGGAACCTGGTGAGCTACTTTCAGTGCCAGCTGGCAAAGTTGATCAGGTCCCGAGAACGTGCACGGCGGGGCTGAGAAAGGAAACTAAAGCAAGAGAAATCTACAACAAAGATGGGGTCGAGAGGTTCAGACACGTCTCCACGAAGGGACGCAGTCTGACACCAACTTTATTCAGCGTCTCATATTTATACAGAAGAGTGTGAGAAAGACAAGACAGTTGACATTTTTTCTTGGTTGACCTATACATCTTACAAACAGTCACAAGAAATCTTGAGAGCATGGGAATGGCACCCTGTTATTATTTCTTACACCAGATAACATTTCCCTGTGCGTGAGAAGTTTGTCCAGAACTCCAGGTGCCTGCAGTAAATAAGCGCCTAATCTCTGGGGTGGCGGGACAGAGAGCTATATTTGCAAGCAAACCCTCAAGGACTGAGGCAGCTCCCAGAGCTGTGTCCTTCAGACAAAGGACCCCGTTCTCACGGGCAGCTCCCCGCATCTCCCCCTTTCTTTTTATATAGGCGCACGCTTATATGTTTTTTCAACCGCAGACCATTTTCATAGATAGAAGCCTTTATTATCCATAGATCATCAATAAGTTTTTTAATTAAACAAGGTGTAAGAAATAAAACAGTTAAAATTATTAAGAATAGTCCTCTTATGGCTGTTCTCAAGTACTAAATACTATCGACGGTAGGTACATGTCGAAAAAGTTTTTTAACAAAAGACTCAGCTCTTTTTGCAACATCCAAATCAGGTCTAGGCGCATTTTTAATGTTCATTATTTTTTGATGTAGATGTAGCAAATCTAAGGAAATATTTTCATTATGTCAAATACCTTCTAAATGAGCTTTTACCTTATCCCAAGCAGTTATACTGTCATTATATTTTTTTGGGGTAACACAGATCCATCGAAAATCGGCATGACATTGTACCTGTAATCTCAACTTTATACTTTGAACCTCTTTACCTAAAAATTTGATAACATCATAAAGGGCATTCAATCGATCTTTTAGCTTTTTGTCAATATTTTTTTGAGTCCCCAGGGTAACGGATACATTTTGTGCCAGATTATTAACAAAAGTTGCAGTTTGCACTGATTGTGCCAGGGTCAGGGCTGCAGTAATCGAGGAAACAATAAGGGTTACCAAAGCTACAAATCCCAGAATTATCAACCCTATTCTCTTGTGATAACGCATTAAAGCACCCTCTACTTTTCTCCAAAGTTCAAGTCCTCTTTTATCATACCAAGACCCATTAATCTTTATAGGAACCATAACAAAAGCAGGCTGTCTTAAGACTAAAACCCTAGTTTGATTAGTAATTTTCCTAATGTAGTTAGTTAAGGTACAATTGTTATAAGTTACATCATAATTTTGTAACCCAGGTTGTATATTTATAGATCTTACTAGTAAAGCATAAGGGTGAGGCACACATGTATGAGGGTACCTCATGGTGAGATTCTATAAATAACCGTGTCTCACTTTCGATCCCACCTGAAGGTAGGAACGCTCACATTCAAGGGCAGCAGCTAATTTCCAGATTTTTGTTTGGAACACTTTAGAGCCGCCTAAATTCCAAATATGGGATGCAAAGTTTTTATTGTCTTGAGCTCCAGGGTTTCAGGCCGAGTCTGGAGACCAGTCCCACAGTGACTCATTTGTCCCAAATATTTTATAAACCGTAGCAGTTCCATCTCGACACAGTTTTTATGGTGCAGCAGTGACTCTTCCCCTTGTTCCAAAGTCACAGAAAGAGATATCTAAAGGACCAGTTCCATTACGACGTTGAGGAGTTCCAGATTCTTTCGTTACTCCAGGAATATATAGGCTCCAACCATTGTCATAATCAGCCTATCCTGACTCTCCAACAAAAAGACATCTTGTTGAATTAAAATATCTAGACAGACAAATAGGTAAGCGATCAAACACTCCATGATAAGAGAAATTAACTTGATTAGGAATAATATGTTTATCTGAAAAACCACCTAAAGCCACAGTATCATTAGTGTATATGGGAATGGACCGACCCTCCCAGCCCACTGGTTGGAGAAGGGGAGGATCTGGAAAATAAGCCCAGTAAGCATTTGAATATTTTTTAGAATGTGCAGTATTAATCTGATTTAAGATAATTAATAAGGTTATCAGGAAGCTTAAAGGCGATATCGGATCGCCCTGCACAGCAACATGATTTTGCGTCTCTCGCATCAATGTCTGAAGTTGTTGCCGAGATGGTAATTCATCATGTTCTTGAATCATCAATCTCCTCATCTGGTTTACTAGAGATCGTCTCCGCCATGCGTACCAACCTTTCCGGCAGTCAGCGCGGCGCTTCGGCATCCTGTGGGAAAACACAAACATGCCCTCGTCCACAGATTATTACTGGATCTGGTCCATACCATTTTCCCACAAGTGGGTCTTTCCAAAAGACTTTAGGTCTTATTGTTTGCACATCAAAGTTCCAAAATCGCTGTGCTTCTGAACGGCCACATATATCCAATTGTAAAAAATTTAGAACAAATAAAGCATGGTTTAGAGAGTTGGAGGTGGTATTGGGATACAATTTTCCCTTTTTTAGTTTTTGCAATTGATGTTTGAGAGTTTGATGTGTCTGTTCAATAATTTTTTGACCTTGAGGATTATAAGGGATACCTGCTTTATGTGAGATAGACAATTGTGTACAAAATAGTTGAAAATTTTTTTCAGTGTATCTTGTACCATTGTCTGTTTAATTTATAGTCTTAGGGGTTTTTATAACAGCAAAACATTTAATGTAATGAGCTATACAATGTTTGTTAGCTTCTCTGGATTGTAGAAAGGCATGTAAAAAGCCAGAGAAGGTGTCAATAGTAACATGAACAAATTTTGTGTACCAAATTTAGGAACATGGGTAACATCTATTTGTCATATATTGTTTGGCAACAATCTTAGGGGATTAACTCCATAATGGGGGACGCTAAAAAATTGAGGACATGTTTGACATTGTTTAACAATCTGACTGGCAGCTTTTTGAGTAATGTCAAATTGAAGTCTTAAGCTATTGTTGTTTTGATGGTGTAAGCTGTGAGAAGTCTTTGTCATTTGTTTTAATGAAGGAAATATCATACGTGTAGCTTTGTCAGTCAAAGCATTGTCTCGTGCTAAAGGTCTAGGAAGTCCAGAGTGAGCACGAATGTGACCGAAATAGTATTTATTAACTCTGGAACAAATTAAATGTTGTATATCACGAAAAAGAGTTTGGATAGTAGAATTTAGGGTACCAATAAATGGAACAGTCTCAATAGTGTTTAAGGCTCTTATGATATATTGACTGTCAGAATATAAATTAAATGGAGCAGAGATTTGTAATAAAGTCTGAAAAACGGCAAATAGTTTTACTTTTTGAGCAGACTTATAATTAGTACGCCAGGTGGTGGTATTGTCTTGTATAATCAAACTAGCTATTTTATTAGAAGAGCCATCAGTAAATACAGTTAGGGCGTCAGCAAGGGGCTGAGAAACAACGATTTTTGGGAAGAGAAATTGGTGATAGTGAGCAAATTGTAAAATTTTATCTCTTATTTCGCTTTTGTTGTTGATACAGTACTTTTTTGATTGTCTTTTTCTGTAATGTCGCGGCCAAAGTTATGTCTTGGACGTACGAAAGGCCGATATCGGCACAAATCTGTATATAATCGGGTAAGCCTCCCTTTTTTCTGTAAGGTCTCAAGGCAGCTTGACAAGCCGAATTGGCATTTTCATAAGCAAGCTGTTTAGCCAACACCATCTCTGTCTGTTTATCTCTTATCACTTTATCAATTGTCTCAAGCAGGCGGGCAACAAAATCTTGATATGGTTTATCTGGCCCCTGGTGATCTTCAGTCTTTTTATCAGAATTTGGAAGTTTTTTCCATGTTCGTAGAGCCGCAGCACTAATCTGAGGGTAGGCTCCAGGCAAATAATTAAGTTGACTATTAGTGTCTCGATAATTTCTCTCTCTCACCATCATTTCATAAGTGGTGTTTAGTCCCTGTCACCGATTGATATCAGCTGTGATCCCACACTGCTCAGCAAACTCAGATTTCCATAGTAAATAATCTCTTCCAGATAAACAAGCTCCAGCGACCTGTTTTTAATCATTAGGTGGCAGATTTTGATTTTTTTAAAGCCTCTATAATAGCCTGAGTAAACGGCGCAGTTGGGCCGTATTGTGTACAAGCCATTTTTAACTCTTTTTGTTGTTTAAAGGGCAGCGGTTCATAATATCTCTGTTGTTGAGCATTTTCAAATACTGGATAGATTTCTGAAAACCTGGGAATATGTTCTCTTTTTTCATTAGCTCGCTTAATCGCTTGTTGAAGAGGAGATAATAATATCTCACTTTTAATTTTTATGTTTTTACCGGGCAAAGAAGCAGGGATAGATATAAGCTCTCGCGATTTTACAAAAGGTGGAGGTGGATCAAGCCCAGCAAGAACCAAGGGAGGACATGTTGGAGGCACAGGCTGGCTGGAGTGGGAGTCTCCCTGTGTATCTTTTTTTACTGTTATAACAATCTTTTGAATTAAATTTTTCAGCTGTTTTTTAGAAAGCCCTGAATGTTTTAATTTTTCTTTTCCCGAGGGGGATTGTATGTTAACCATAATCTCTTAAGGCATATCTTCTCTATGGTACTGAGCCGCTTGTTTATTTAACTCTTTTTGTTCATCAGAGCTTAACACATCATCACTCTCTCCAGCCTTACAAGCTGTTCTCTCAGGCACAGCATAAAGCGGCTCAGGAGGAGGGGCGGAAGGCTCTGTAACTTTGGGTCCTGTGGAATCCCTGAGCGCCGTTTGAATTTTATGTCTCTCACGTTTAGGATCTAGACAGTCTCTTATGAGAGTCCACAAAGAAAAAGCATCTACAGGGACACGATTGGGACCATGTAAGGAATAATATGTCTGTAATTGTTTTTTTTACTTTTTTTAAGTTTTTAGACTAATTGTTCCTTCCTCCAGAAACCAGGGACAAACCTCCTCTATAAAAAGTAAAAACTTTTCTAGCTGTAACTTATTTACATGGATTCCCCTACCTTTTAACATAGTTTTTAACATATGTACAAATAACTGGCGGCTATTGCCTTGTCCCATGATTTATTACTCTTGACAGTAACACTCCCTGCCCTTTTACTTTAATTAATTAGGAATTCTTCTTTACTTACCTCAATCTTGGCGGGCAGCAGCCATCGTCACGCTCCGATTCCCGAGTCCCTGTCCGGGCGCCACCTGCCGGTGCCAGCGGGCAAAGTTGATCAGGTCCCGAGAACGTGCACGGCGGGGCTGAGAAAGGAAACTAAAGCAAGAGAAATCTACAACAAAGATGGGGTCGAGAAGTTCAGACACGTCTCCATGAAGGGACGCAGTCTGACACCAACTTTATTCAGCGTCTTATATTTATACAGAAGAGCGTGAGAAAGACAAGACAGTTGACATTTTTTCTTGGTTGACCTATACATCTTACAAACAGTCACAAGAAATCTTGAGAACATGGAAATGACACCCTGTTATTATTTCTTACACCAGATAACATTTCCCTGTGCGTGAGAAGTTTGTCCAGAACTCCAGGTGCCTGCAGTAAATAAGCGCCTAATCTCTGGGGTGGCGGGACAGAGAGCTATGTTTGCAAGCAAACCCTCAAGGACTGAGGCAGCTCCCAGAGCTGTGTCCTTCGGACAAAGGACCCTGTTCTCACGGACAGCTCCCCACAAGCTACAGTCCATGGGGTCACAAAGACTTGAACACGACTGGGCATCTGAGCACATAGCACAGCTAATTTTATCATTGACTATAAAAACACACAAAAATACACATTTATTTTATTTTATTTTTAAACTTTACAAAATTGTATTAGTTTTGCCAAATATCTAAATGAATCCACCACAGGTATACATGTGTTCCCCATCCTGAACCCTCCTTCCTCCTCCCTCCCCATACCATCCCTCTGGGTTGTCCCAGTGCACCAGCCTCAAGCATCCAGTATTGTGCATTGAAACTAGACTGGCAACTTGTTTCATACATGATATTATACATGTGTCAATGCCATTCTCCCAGATCTTCCCACCCTCTCCCTCGCATATACACAATGGAGTATTACTCAGCCATTAAAAAGAATACATTTGAATCAGTTCTAATGAGGTGGATGAAACTGGAGCCTATTATACAGAGTGAAGTAAGCCAGAAAGAAAAACACCAATACAGTATACTAACGCATATATATGGAATTTAGAAAGATGGTAACAATAACCCTGTATACGAGACAGCAAAAGAGACACTGATGTATAAATACATATTTTTTATTTAAATAATGTATACACTTGATAAAAAAATAATACTGTTGATGGGTTAATAATGAAAAGACGTATGCCTTTGCTCCTAGACTATCTAGTTTATAAATTAAGAAAATGCTTTATTTTTTAAAGAGTATTTTATTTTATCTATAGTTCTAAAATACATGTTTAAATCACTAGTCTTTGACTTATCCTTTTGGCATGCTGCTGCTGCTGCTAAGTCACTTCAGTCGTGTCCGACTCTGTACGACCCCATAGACGGCAGCCCGCCAGGCTCCTCCATCCCTGGGATTCTCCAGGCAAGAACACTGGAGTGGGTTGCCATGTCCTTCTCCAATGCATGAAAGTGAAAAATGAAATTGAAGTCGCTCAGTTGTGTCCGACTCTTCGCAACCCCATGGACTGCAGACTACCAGGATCCTCCGCCATGGGATTTTCCAGGCAAGAGTACTGGAGTGGGGTGCCATTGCCTTCTCCGATCCCTTTTGGCATAATCTAGTTATTGCCTGATAAAATATCTGAGGATTTATCACAAACCATCCCTTTCTTCCACCATCACACAATTGTTATAACATGACTCTTAATTGTTCTCTGTGCTTTATCTGGAATTGCAGAAGGTTAAAGATTTATTTATTTTTCCATCATTTCTTGAAAGCATATATAAACTCCTTATTTATTAAGTGAAGTTACTATTTATCTTGTGTTTTATTTGCAACTTCTCTTCTTAACTGCAAATTCAGTTACTTCTACTTTCACATTGTCAAGTTTTCTGTCATTCACCTGTATATTGTTAGTCAATACTTAATAGCATTGTTTGTCTATGGGTTGCTATTACGTGCTCACAGTAAACTCAAAGTGAACTTTTATGTCATGATTAGTTTTTAATGTTATTTGCAGCACAGACAAGTAAAATATGACTGCATGTTTTCTAACATAGCATTTTGTGTTTCCTGCAGTTTTAGAGTCCCTTTCTTTTTTAAAAAAAATTAGAACTGACATTTTTATCACATTTTAGGTAATCTCATATTGTTATAGATGGTATAAAAATCTCTGAATTCCTCTCTGTTTCTTTACCTTTGTGTGATGGGTGTGTGCCCCTATATATTTGTTTCTATCTGAAGCAATTAATTTTCATGACTGCTAACCACATCTAATGGATTTTTTCCCCATATATTGTGCCTTTTTATTTCTTTCTTTGCACTTAGATTTAAAAAAAAAAAACAAACAAACAAAAAAAAAACACCTTTTAGAAATTCTCTGATAAAAGTGTGGGAGTGAAATTTCTGAGATCATGTATGTCTAAAAATATTGCTCATTTTTCTTTACACTTGACTTAACATATTAGCTGTGTATATTCAGTTCATTTCAGCCACTCAGTCATGTCCGACTCTTTGTGACACCATGAATTGCAGCACGCCAGGCCTCCCTGTCCATCACCAACTCCCAGAGTTTACTTAACCTCATGTCCATTGAGTCGGTGATGCCATCCAACCATCTCATCTTCCCCTTCTCCTCCTGCCTTCAATCTTTCCCAACATCAGGGTCTTTTCAAATGAGTCAGCTCTTTGCATCAGGTGGCCAAAGTATTGGAGTTTCAGCTTCAACATCAGTCCTTCCAATGAACACTCAGGACTGATTTACTTTAGGATGGACTGGTTGGATCTCCTTGTACTCCAAGGGACTCTCAAGAGTCTTCTCCAATACCACAGTTCAAAAGCATCAATTCTTCAGCACTCAGCTTTCTTCATAGTCCAACTCTTACATCCATACATGACTACTGGAAAAACCATAGCCTTGACTAGATGGACCTTTGTTGGCAAAGTAATGTCTCTGCTTTTTAATATGCTATCTAGGTTGGTCATAACTTTCCTTCCAAGGAGTAAGTGTCTTTTAATTTCATGGCTGCAGTCACCACATGCAAGGTAAGAAAAACCTAAGTGAGATGGTTGGCACTGAGAGAGGGCATCAGAGGGCAGACAGACTGAAACCACAATCATAGACAACCAGCCAATCTGCTCACACAGACCACAGCTTGTCTAACTCAATGAAACTAAGCCATGCCATGTGGGGCCACCCAAGATGGATGGGTCATGGTGGAGACATCTGACAGAATGTGGTCCACTAGAGAAGGGAATGGCAAACCACTTCAGTATTCTTGCCTTAAGAACCCCACGAAGAGTATGAAAAGGCAAAAAGATAGGACAATGAAAGATGAACTCCCCAGTTCGGTAGGTGCCCAATATGCTACTGGAGATCATTCGAGAAGTAACTCCAGAAAGAATAAAGGATGGAGCCAAAGCAAAAACAACACCCAGTTGTGGATGTGACTGGTGATAGAAGCAAGGTCCAATGTTGTAAAGAGCAATATTGCATAGGAACCTGGAATGTTAGGTCCATGTATCAAGGCAAATTGGAAGTGGTCAAACAGGAGATGGCAAGAGTGAACATCGACATTCTAGGAATCAGCGAACTAAGATGGACTGGAATGGGTGAATTTAACACAGATGATCCTTATATCTACTACTGTGGGCAGGAATCCCTTAGAAGAAAAGGAGTAGCCATCATGGTCAACAGAGTCCAAAGTGCAGTATTTGGATGCAATCTCAAAAATGACAGAATGATCTCTGTTCGTTTCCAAGGCAAACCATTCAGTATCACAGTAATCCAAGTCTATGCCCCAACCAGTAACACTGAAGAAGCTGAAGTTGGACGTTTCTATGAAGACCTACACGATCTTTTAGAACTAACACCCAAAAAAGATATCCTTTTCATTATAGGGGACTGGAATGCAAAAGTAGGAAGTCATGAAATACCGGGAATAACAGGCAAATTTGGCCTTGGAGTACTGAATGAAGCAGGGCAAAGGCTAATAGAGTTCTGCCTCTTGAATGCACTGTTAATAGCAAACACCCTCTTCCAACAACACAAGAGAAAACTCTACACATGGACATCACCAGATGGTCAACACCGAAATTAGACTAATTATATTCTTTGCAGCTGGGTATATTACCCTATACCTAAAATAAATGTCCTTCCATCTATTAAATGTATTGTCCCATTCTATGCAAGTTTCTGAAGGTCATTCGTTTTTGGATTATATTTTTTACTTTCTAGAGCTTTAAATATGTTTATCATTGATGTTCTGAATTTTTTATTACTATAATACAAATTTTCAATTTTATAATACAAATTTTCAATATACATATATTATTTAATTTTGGGGGCTAGGCATTTACTGAGTTTATTATATAAACTCATTATTTTATCCTTCAACTCTAGGAATCACTTTTACTTTAAAAAATTCATTCTCTCCATGTTTTTATTTATTTCCACATGTAAATTATGTCAGCCAAAAGTTGAATTTTTTAGATTGCATTTTCTCGTTTCCTATCTTGGTAGCATACATATTTATTTCACTTTCTTTTTGTTCTCTTTGAAGATATTTCATCAATTTAAATCAAAAATTTTACCAGAATTTTGATTTACAAGATGTGTTTGTGTATTATTATTTATTTTTTAGATGCCATACTTGTTACAGATATAATATTTTAATTAATAGCATTAAGAATATCTTAGGACTTTGATGTGTCTCTGGACATATTATTTAATTTATTTTGGATTATATATCAATGGACATGGGTTTAAGTAAGCTCCAGGAGTTGGTGATGGACAGGAAAGCCTGGTGTCCTGCAGTCCATGGGGTCGCAGAGTCGGACATGACTGAGTGACTTAAGTGAATGATATATTTTGTATTCCAAGTTTTCCTCAAATTCTTATGATTTTACACTACTTAAGAAAGAGTCAATAAATATGGTTGTCTATGAGTTTTTGTAGGGCAGGTATAGAGGTCTTCACTTTGGCCAAAAAAATGGCCATCATATTGGTCATTCTTAAATGTCAAAATGCTAGGGGTTTTGTAAGAGGCTATTATTTTTTTTCCTGCCTACAATGTGTTCCTTAAGGGATCAGGAATACAGGTGTCTGCTGTTTTATATATTAACTTCCAATTGATTCTCCATTCTTAATCTCATATCTCAATTCCACATTATATATTGCCCAGTTCATTTTCTCTGAGTACTTTCAATGGGGCACAAATGCAATTGACTTCTTTCTGACATATAGCACCTATTTTTCACTCTCAATTAAAGACTCAGTCTTTTTTCCACATTTATGAATCTTTTTAAATGAAAATGTCTGCTGATCGTGCAGTCTTTGATGAGATTATATTATTTAAAATATTCCCTTATTATTTGTGATCTTTAGAGATTTCCTACCATTTTGAATATAAAGTTAATTTTTACTTTTTAAACAGAAGACTTTGCTTGTATGAAACAAAAATACCTATAATTATGATACTTTCTACAGTCTATTATTTATATTTTCATTCAAAAATATTAATAAATATTAATGTCTACCTACTCAATATTCATGGTTAGTACTAACATATTCAATTATTCATATCTCATCAATTTCTTAGGATGCTATATGCTTAAAACTTTTAATGTCAAGAATATGTCTCAGCATAACTTAATGGTTAAAAAATGTATGTATATAAAAAGAAAAGTCTCTGAGAAAAATACATCTGGTTTAGGTCACCTATTTTCTGAGAATTTCTAAGTAACAAAAGGTTTAAATTGCTGAATATTTTTTGAATATCAGACATGCTTAGTATTTTACATTCATTATATCATTTTAATTTCTGTAGTAGAACAGAAATTAGTAAGTATTATTCTTATTTAAAGATGCACAATCTCGGTCTTAGATTAAAAGATATGTACCAAGATACAAAGCAGATAAAGGTCAAAGCAAAATTTGAAACAAAAGATAACTGCTTATGCCACTTCTGCTCATATCACCACATTGTATTAAAACGTTGTTGCTGTTCAGTCACTAAGTCTTATCTGACTCTTTGTGACTCCATGGACTGAAGCACACCAGGCCTCCCTGTCCTCCACTATATTAAAATGGATTAAATTCAAATAAGAACATTTAAATAAGTTTATAATTAGATTTTTAAATTAATAAAAAAGGAACTCCTAAGTAGTATACAATAAAATTTATATTTAAAATGAGGTGCTAGTGATACATAAGGCACATTTAAATACTATTTTATCTTCTAATTTAAAGGATATCTTTACATTTAATGATACTGATTGTGAATCTTAGTTTTCAATCTTTCTATAATCTAACCAATTTTGAACACATAATAATGAACAACATAAATATAAAGCAATCAAAATGTTTTATTTAAAAATCAGACATCTATAAAGATACCAAACCTGGAAAGATACATGGCTCTATTAGCACAAAAACAAAAAAAGATAGTGCATGATTAAAATGAAGTTACAAAAAACATTTGAAATGCATTCACACACTTACATTGTAGGCCATCAGTTCTTGTTCATTAAAACAAATAATGATAACAAACTTAGAAAAGATATAATTAAAAACAATATACATTTATAATATAGCTTGTGCCAAAAGTATTCACAGTAAAGTGATTTGTTCTTAGAATTGTAGATACATGTATATGAAAATAAGGTAATCCAGTGGAGTAGTAACTTGATGCAGAACATAGTCGTGTTGGCATTTCTGATTGCACAACTGCTGAAATGCTGCTATAGAGAAGAAACTTCTCTGCAAGTGATGTGTCATGTGGTAAAAAGAAATCTCCCACTGAAAAATGCTCATCCTTTTCTGCATTCATTATATCCTGAGATTGTTGAATTTTCAGGGCTTATTTTTTCCCATTTCCACTCAAAGTATGCTCTTTTTTTGTAATGCAGCCATATTAGCAGACACAGCTTCACTCTCTTCATACTGACAAGGATGCTGAAAACATTGTTGCTAAGCAACTGGATGCTGCACATTGGAACTCCCATTTTTTCTGATGAAAGTGACAGGAGAAAGATAGTGACATCAATAGCTTTCTGATTTTTTTTTTTAACAGTTGCAGTGAAAAGAGAGGACGATGGGCTCAGTGAAAGAAAAAAGCCAAAAGACTGAAAGAGAGGAGTTCTGAACATCAAGAAAAATAACTGACCCAGAGAGATGGTATGGGGAGGGAGGAGGGAGGAGGGTTCAGGGTGGGGCACACATGTATACCTGTGGCGGATTCATTTTGATATTTGGCAAAACTAATACAATTATGTAAAGTTTAAAAATAAAATAAAATAAAGAGATATCTGATTCGTAGAAATGAATGGAAAAGCATTAGAAACTAATCAAAAAAATAAATGAGAACTCTGTATGTAAAAATTGTCTTTGTGAAATAGATGGTCTACTAATGAAGAAAACCAAAAATGAAATACAAAGTCTTGATCCTTAAATCAAATGAATTAGTACATTGAAACTTCCCTAACCCTTCCAGATTCCATTTCTTTTCTCTTATGGTATGCTTCCAAGTTTGGCTTTTTATCTCTGAATCAGAACAGTTTTGGTCTTTGAAATTTAACAGATGGCAAAAAATGAGACTCTGAAAAAGAATAAAGAGGTAACAGGGATAGACAGTTTTGAATCTCTCCAAGAAATAAAAACTCTGCACTCTTACTCAGCCTAATGAGAGAGACCATCTAAATAATAATGGCATAGAAAGAGAGAAAAGCCTTTGGATAGAATTGAATGCAATCGGACATGTACTGAACTGTGGAAAATAAAGCAGTGATAGTGATGATGGATTGATGACTCTTCTTACATTTCAACTTGAATGACTATAACATCAAACCAAAGTTGTAAGAAAAAAAAAAAGAAAGACCTTGAAAAAGTACAAATACCATTAACAGTAAGCAACAAATTATCAGTTTGAGATATTTTAGATATATATTTGATTCCTGATTTTAAAACTTTCTATGTCATGCATTGGAGAAGGAAATGGCAACCCACTCCAGTGTTCTTGCCTGGAGAATCCCAGGGACTGGGGAGCCTGGTGGGCTGCCGTCTCTGGGGTCGCACAGAGTCGGACATGACAGAAGCGACTTAGCAGCAGCAGCAGCATGAGATCACAGCATCTGGTCCCATCACTTCAAGGAAAGAAATGGGGAAAATGGAAACAGTGACAGACTATATTTTCTTGGGCTCCAAAATCACTGCAGATGGTGACTGCAGCCATGAAATTAAAAGATGCTTGCTCCTTGGAAGAAAAGCTATGACAAACCTAGACAGCAAATTAAAAAGCAGAGACATTACTTTGCTGACAAAGGTCCATCTAGTCAAAGCTATGGTGTTTCCAGTATTCATGTATGATGTGAGAGTTGGACCATAAAGAAGGCTGAGCGCTGAAGAATTGGATGCTTTCAAACTGTGGTGTTGAAGAAGACTCTTGAGAGTTCCTTGGAAAGCAAAGAGATCAAACCAGTCAATCCTAAAGGAAATCAACCCTGACTATTCATTGGAAGGACTGATGCTGAAGCTGAAGCTTCAGTACTTTGGCCACCTGATGCGAACAGCTGACTCATTAGAAAAGACCTGATGCTGGGAAAGAGTGAAGGCAGGAGGAGAAGGGGACGACAGAGAATGAGATGGTTGGATGGCATCACCAACTCAATGTGCATGAGTTTGAGTAAGCTCACAGAGATAGTGAAGAACAGGGAAGCCTGGTGTGCTGTAGTCCATGGTGTTGCAGAGTCAGATATGACTGAGCGACTGAACAACAACAAATGTGTTAATTAAGTTCTCTGAACTTCAGTTTATGCTTCTGTAAAATGGCAGTGGCATCTAACCTTTAGGGTTTGAGCTGTAAATGCAATAATATGCCAAGCTCTTACCACATGCCCTGATTTCTTTCACCAAGAAGAGCAATACATTCACTAATGGTTATAGCGTAAAATGAAATATTGACTATGTGATGTGCAAATTTTTATTAATTTTGCCCATCAATATTATTGCACAGTCCACCACTGTTGGCTGAGTGGAGCAACTAAGAAATACAATCCATTGGTAATCTAAAGTTACAACTTTTAGTGAAAAAAGTTCATCCTATTCTTCATTGGGAAAAATAGATTAAAAAGGCAGTGCTAAAATTTTCTTTTATGAAATACTACATTCTCAACTCTTCAGTTCTTAAATATCTGGATTGTAAATTTGGTTCAGAAATTTAATTTATTCTGTCAGTACAGCTCTGCCTTGAAACAGTGACTGGTCCATGTCCATGATAAATTTAAAGAAAATTGAAAACTCAAGGAAGAAAAATAGCAAACTATTGATTTCATTCTAATTAACTTTGTAACAGTTTATTCCTGGCATAGGTTAGTATGAATTGCTCCTTGCATTGTATTGTATGTTATGTTCCTGAGAGATGATTCTTATCACCCAAAAGAAAGTGCACAGAATTAGGGTAACTGATTCTGGAAGATGGTTGGCATGGAGAAGCTGAAGGTAGACTCATTAGAAGTAGAGTATTCTGTGTGATTGGTTAGAAGTGCATACTTGACTTTCTCTGGTTGGTGCTAATTTGCAAGCAGGGACAAAAATCAGAGAAGCTATCAGTCTTTCAAGTCCTCACCATTTGTGGGCTGATGGTTACAGATGTTATTGTTTAGTATCTTGGATTACTATAGATAGTAATCTGCAATTCTGGTTTACATCAGGTTGGCTCCTGGGTTGTTTATTGTAGTTAAGGGGTTGGTTTCCTGGGTAGATTGTTGTACAGCTTCAGGTTGTGGGTCAGAGATCTGTTTTTATACATGATCTGACCATTGTTCATTTGTATATTCAGCCTCCCAGTTCACTCTCCTTTATGGTAGGTAAGCTCATATTTTCCTTGGTGACTAGTGTGAACTTTGCATTTTTATTGAATGTAGGGATCCCAGTATGATGGAAACAAATCTCACTGTGGCCTACAGAGAAAAGCCACCACAGAGATGCTCAAGGGTACTGCTGCTCCCCTCATGAAGTTCTTGCAGCCTCAATGAATAAATGCTCTGTGGACTTTCCCAGAGGACATACTAAAGAAATAAGTAAAGAATGTCTTGCACAATAAATCTACTCAAGTATTCCACCACCCCTAAGCCTTTGTGTAACTTTCTATATACCTTCTGACATTTTAAATTATTGTAGGTCATTTTTGGTTTGAAAATTCAGTCACCCAACCAAGCAAATTACTAGAGCCATTACCAGCTTCTCAAGTTTAGCCATGAATTCAGGCTTTCTGCTGATGATGCTATATCAATAAATGTGTGCTGATTTGACTTGTTATTATTTATACTCTGATCCCACATTCATAGCAACCACAGAATTCTATAAATTGGCAAAGTCATGCAATTCCCCTGTTACGTAGGATATCTTCTTATGGGTCACTTCTTATATCTCATTCTTTAAGACATGCTGGGAATTCAGTCTAGTTAAATATTTAGAAGCAGGGTAATGTGGTAGGGATAAATACTGGAAAGGGTTAGCAATCCACTATAATGAAATCACCATTGGAGGGACAGTTTCTTCAGGCAAGCAGAGGGTCCTTCATATAGGTAAAGGATACCTCTGCTGGCAAAGAAAGTTCAGTAGGACTTAACAGTCCATGGTTTCTAGCTCCAATGGAATCTGCTCATTGACCACATGAGCAGATTGTGGTCTGTAATTGGCCACATTCCCATTTTTAAGATCCTATGCTTTCCTGAGATACACTGTATGTTCAGGAGTATAATTTGCATTGTAACTCAGTAACCTCCAGGATCAGATTTTGGATATTATTTTCAGAAAGCACAGCCCTATGGCTACAAAAGGTAAGTATTACTTTTAGAGTAATCACAAAAGCTTCTAGGTCCCTTATGTAGACCTTGAGGTGAGAACTAACTTAAAGGCTTGAGCTTAGCATGTTCTCTCTGGATGCTCTCCAGTGCTGTTATGATATGTCAATATAATCCCGCTATTTACTGACATTCTCTATGGCAACAAATGTTCTGTCACTAGGAATTTTGCCTTTTGTAGACACTTGCATTAGATTCTATTCTGTCAGAAACAGTATCAATATCAAAGTTTGTATTAGAGTTCAACAGAAGAAGCATAAGCACTCCAGTACGTGAAGTGAGAGCTATATTACAGAGATTTGACAGCATGCAATTGCAGAAGCGAGTTAAATAGTCTTTTTTAGTGCCTTTGTGTCTGAAGCTGAAGGCTGAAGTCCAAAGGGTAGAAAATCAAGATATAAAGGGGAGAACAGAGACAAGCTTAATCTCATGAGAATAATCTAGGACTCAACAAGAATGAGCAGGCTAGAACATACATGGTAAGACTGGAAATTTATGTTCATTCTACCATGTTCAAACTTATTAACTGGGCATCCTAAAAGAGATGTTGGAACATGTCTTTTCTGGAATTTTTATATAAATCTTCTTTCAATCTAATTATATCAATTTAGCTTTTGTCTAGTGTTCCTAATATTTCTCATTGATCTATTTTATCACTGAGTAGTTAAGTATGGCACTAATTCTTATTAATCCTCTAGGAATTAAGTGTATCTTTTCAATCCAGATATATGTGACTTTCATCAAATTATTAAAATAGGCTGTCACTATCTCATTTAACATGGCTTCTACTATGTCCTGAGGTAATTTTTAGGACTGTTTATATTTCTCCTCTTTTCTGTACATGTAAGAATTGCACATTACATCTCTCTTGAGTTGAGCTTGGATGTATGACTTACTATGTATGGTGATTATACTCTGCCGAAAGTAGCAAGTATCACTTTTCAGGTGAGGATTTAAGATCTAGTTCATAATTTCCCTGTTAGGAAAAGTATCATTGCTCCAGATAATACAAGTTCCATTAGTTTATGTTGGTAGCTGGATAACTGGTGGTGACCTTCATGACTGACATGAACTTCCAGATTTCTCAAAGGCAGTGTTCTGACTACAACATCCCGCATTTCCAATAGTAACAAGGTAAGCCCTGAATTCTTACTAGCAAAACTTTCCCTTTGCTTTCACTTCTGCTTTCCTAATTTAAAGACTGGCTGATACATTAACTTTTTATAAAACAGGCTGGAAGTCTAAGGAGTAGTGAACATAAACCTACCACATGCATGTTCCACAAAAATTGAGATAGGGAGATTTTGGAAACTTTTCTCTACTTGGCAGGGATGTTTGAGGGCTAGAAATTACTTCTGCCAAGAATCAGATTACTGCACTGGTACTCTTCGTGGTCAGAGATGAGAACACAACAATCATTATTTGTATAGAGGTCACCTACATTTTCTATTCCATCCAGAGAAGCTCTGTCCAACACAGAAATCACTAGTCTCCTGTAGCTATTGAGTATGTGAAATATGCCCAGTCCATGCCAAGCTGTGTTTTCAGTATAAAATATGCATTTGATTGAAAACATCAAGACCAAAAAAAGAGAAAAAAAGAAAGTGAAATATATCATTATTGATTTTTTATATTGAGTATATGTCAAAATGATAGTTTAGATGTAACTGTTTAAATAAAGTTTATAATTAATACTAATTCCATAAGTTTCCATTTTAGATTTTAAGTGTTTCTATGAGAAAAAAATTTAAATTATGAATTTGATTTACATTATATCTGTACTGAATAGTATTAGTCTGGACATTGAAGATCAAATATGTCTATTATCTATAGAATGATTTCTAGTGAATTTTTCATTAAGTAATCACCATATTGAAGTTCTAAGTTTTTAGTACTGCTTAAAGGAAATTCCTTTAAGAGATTTATTTACTATTGAGAATAAATTGTTATTTATGTATTTTTGAAAAGTCTAGGCTAGCGTGAATAGTATGTATATCTGTTGTGGTTATAGAGCATTTGTTAATTGAGATGTTTGACATTTTTATACTAGACAGCTCAGAAATGGCTATTCTTCAAAGTTTTATTAAAAATGGGATTAAAGATACCCAAAGTCTAATTTCATGTCTAGAGTTTCAATATCAGACTTCTAAGATGTAAATTTCATTCCTTGTCATTCAAATATATCTTCCAATTTGACTTAAAATGTATGACTTTTGAATTTGATCAGATGCCTGAAATTGTTTCTTATCCTTCACTGAACTTATTATAAGTCCACATGACAAAGTTAGTGATTTAAGTAATTGATCCAATTTCCTCTCTTTCTCAAATAATATTAGCCTATATAACCCAAGTGCCAAGTTTGAATTTTGCTAAGAGTGTAGTTTTAGGGAGAGAGAAAATAATGTAAAAAGTATCTGTATCTGATAACAAGTTGCAAAGTTTATAAAGAGATTTTCAGGGTTTTTGATAATGTTATATGAATGATATATATTATATGTATTTAAAGAAAATAATGAGAGTTTTCAATGCTATTCTAATGCTGGATAGAGATGAACACATAAACAAATAATCTAGGCTAGTGATAACAGTATCTCCTAGAAAACAAAATGTGGCTGTTTTACTTTTGTATAACACTTCTTGCTTTTTCAAATTCCTTTCACATATTTTCACATAGTAATTCACTTTAAAAACATTACAAAAAGAGCTTTAATAATGAAAAATAAATACTTAAACAGTAGGCACTCTTCAAAATAGTTTATATGCAGTAACTCACTTAAATCCCACAAAAAAAATTAGATATCTTAACTATCTCTATTTTATAGTTGAAATAACTAAGGGACAGAAAAGCTACATAACTTGCTGAAATTCTTTGTATATAAGGGCAGAACTAGGATTTGAACTAGCAATTTAGATCTATGGTCTATGTTCTTAATTACACTAATTTTACAGGGAATGGTAAGTGCCTTGCTGTAAGTTATAGGAATTAAAGTTTATTATTTTTATCATATTATTATTATTCTTTTCAATACATGAGAATTATAGTGAAGAAAGTATAAGATGAAGAACAGACTGAAGAAAAATAAGGAGCAAAAGCATAAAAAATTTGAAGAGTGTAATATTACTATGCAAGTTTTTAACATCACTAGTTCAGTTCAGTCACTCAGTCGTGTCTGTCTGACTATTGGCAACCCCATGAACCGCAGCACGCCAGGCCTCCCTGTCCATAACCAACTCCCGGAGTCCACCCAAACCCATGTCCATTGAGTCAGTGATGCCATCCAACCATCTCATCCTCTATTGTACCCTTCTCCTCCTGCCCTCAATCTTTCCCAGCATCAGGGTCTTTTCAAATGAGTCAGCTCTTCGCATCAGGTGGCCAAAGTATTGGAATTTCAGCTTCAACATCAGTCCCTCCAATGAACACACAGGACTGATCTTTAGGATGGACTGGTTGGATCTCCTTGCACTCCGAGGGACTCTCAAGAGTCTTCTCCAACACCACAGTTCAAAAGCATCAATTCTTCTGTGCTCAGCTTTCTTTATAGTCCAACTCTCACATCCATACATGACCACTGGAAAAACCATAGCCTTGACTAGACAGACCTTTGTTGGCAAAGTAATGACTCTGCTTTTTAATATGCTGTCTAGGTGGGTCATAACTTTCCTTCCAAGGAGTAAGCATCTTTTAATTTCATGGATGCAATCACCATCTGCAATGATTTTGGAGCCCAGAAAAAATAAAGTCAGCCACTGTTTCCCCATCTATTTGCCATGAAGTGATGGGACCGGATGCCATGATCTTAGTTTTCTGAATGTTGAGTTTAATCAAACTTTTTCACTCTGCTTTTTCACTTTCATAAAGAGGCTCTTTACTGCTTCTTTACTTTCTGCCATAAGGGTGGTATCATTTGCATATCTGAGGTTATTGATATTTCTCCCGGCAATCTTGATTCCAGCTTGTGCTTCCTCCAGTCTAGCATTTCTCATGATATACTCTCCACAGAAGTTAAATAAGCAGGGTAACAATATACAACTCTTTTTCCTATTTGGAACCAGTCTGTTGTTCTGTGTCCAGTTCTAACTGTTGCTTCCTGACCTGCATAAAGGATTCTCAAGAGGGAGGTCAGGTGGTCTGGTATTCCCATCTCTTTCAGAATTTTCCACAGTTTATTGTGATCCACACAGTCAAAGGCTTTGGCATAGTCAATAAAGCAGAAATAGATGTTTTTCTGGAACTCTCTTGCTTTTTCCATGAGCCAGCGGATGTTGGCAATTTGATCTCTGGTTCCTCTGCCTTTTCTAAAACCAGCTTGAACATCTGGAATTTCACAGTTCACATATTGCTGAAGCCTGGCTTGGAGAATTTTAAGCATCACTTTACTAGCCTGTGAGATAACTGTACTTCTTTTTTAAGTTAGTAATTAAAATATGAACCAGGTATATATGCCCTGCTAATAGATTGTTAGGTTCAATTTAAAATTCTGTATAATATCATGAGAAGAAATTCTTTGATATTAGATTTGTAACTCATTCTGTTTGTGATGCTATGGATTCAGCCCATTAAGAAAACACATAGGATTGACTAGAAATTACATTGAAAGCATTTTTGGTGTAAAAGTATCAGAAACTAATCCAAAAAATAAATAAGAACTATTTTTAGAACTATTTCTTATTTAGTTCTTCTATTTTAGTGTATTATCTATTCAGTCACATCAAATACTATAGAAGGTGTGTATGTGTGTGTATCTGTGTGTGGGGGCCTTAACAAAAAATTTATTCTAAAATATAAATGGCACCACAATGGATCAAGAAGAGCAACATGATCCCAGACTATTTTATGAAAATGGAGAAGTTAGTACATTTACTATCTGATAATTAATAATCCCTATAAGGCTGAATAATGTAGATAGGGTAGTTTTGGCAAAACAATAGGCAAATAGGCCAAGAGAACAGATCTAAGTCCAGAAATAGACCTATAGGAATACAGTTATTTAATCCACAGCAAAAAAAAGAAAGTGAAAGTCATTCAGTTGTGTCCGACTCCATAATGTATTTTGAATTCCTAAAATAAAATGTTTATAGTTAAGGCAACTACATTTTAAAAAGCAGTCAAAAGCCTTGAAAAAGTAGCTCTCAAAAAATAGTACCCGAAGGCCAACATGAAAAATGAAAAAAATATCTCATCACAGAAGGTTCAAGTAAAGCCATGAAGGGATACCACTGGGCATCCAACAGAAATGCTAAAACAGCAACACTGACAATTGCTAATGAGGATGCAAAAGAAACTAGCCCTCATACTCTGCTAACGGGAGTGTCATCTGATACCACTTTGGAAAACTATTTGGAAACATCCATTTTCTCTGAATATCCTATTGTGCTTTGCTGTGATCAGTCGTGTCAGACTCTTTGACACCCCATGGACTGTAGACCAGTTGGCTCCTCTGTCCATGGGATTCTCCAGGCACGAATACTGGAGTGGGTTGCCATACCCTTCTCCGGGGCATTGGTAGGCAGGTTCTTTACCATTATCACCACCTGGGAAGCACAAATTTAGTGGCCTAAAATAACATACATAATTGTGAGAGGTATCTTACAATTCACCAGTCTCACAGAGCTGGAATCAAGGTGTCAAAAAGGCAGTGTTCCTTCTAAGGTTCTAGTAGAGAACCTGTCTCCTTGACTTTTTCTGTCCCTGGGGCTGCTTGCATTCCTTAGCTCGTGGCCATTTCCTTCATCCTCAAAGGCAGCTGTGTAGCATCTTTGTGTATCCTTCTCTGACACTCCTACCTTCTAGTCTTAAGGACCCTTTGATTACACTGGGGCAACTTTTGTAATTCCGGATAACTTTCCCATTTCAAGGTCCTTAACATGTGCAAAACTCCTTTCACCAAGTAAATTCACAGTCACTGGCTCTGGTAGAACATTGACATCTCTGTGCGGGCCATTATTCTGCCTATCACACATATCTTTCAACCACTGTCAGCGGTCTTAAAAAGAAATTTTTGTCCCTAAAACATGCTGTTCTTTATATATTACTATCCTGGTTAAGACCATTACCATCCACAAAAGAAATTAGTTTTTGTTCATGTTAATGAATGTTCATTCTTTCTCCCTCACAGTGCATACCCAATTAATAGTCAAATAATAGAAACTGTGATCTCGGTTTACTGTACCTCCTCCTCTCCCTTGCTTATGCATTATTCATTCCCATACCATCTCTGGCTTGACCTAATGTAAAAATACCTTAATTAGATTTCCTATCGCTAATACTATCTTCCTTACTCTCAAATTTATTATTTATTATGTTGCTAGATTTTTCTTTTTAAAGGGAAAATATGCCATGTTACCATTGGAGAAGGAAATGGCAACCCACTCCAGTGTTCTTGCCTGGAGAATTCCAGGGACAGGGGAGCCTGGTCGGCTGCCGTCTATGGGGTCACACAGAGTCAGACAAGACTAAAGCGACACAGCAGCAGCAGCATGCCATGTTACAGGCTTGACAGGTGGCTCTGGTGGTAAAGAACTCGCCTGCAAACTCAGGAGACCTCAGAGATGAGGGTTAGATCCCTGAGCTGGAAAGATCCCCTGGAGGAGCGCAGGGCAACCCACTCCAGTATTCTTGCCTGGAGAATCCCATGAACAGAGGAGTCTGGTGGGCTACAGACCAGGGGTCACAAAGAGTCAGACAGGGCTGAAATGACTTAGCACACACACGCACACATGCCATGTTACTCCGTAAATCAACCCAGTTGAGTTGCAAACTATATTAATAGAAAATGAAGTTTTTTTTATCAAAGGTAAGAGATGTTTATGATGCCAGCTCAACCTACCTTTCACTCTCACAGACCAACTGTGATATTTAAATTGTTGTATCTCAGCTCCAAATCTACCACTATCCATTGGTATTCTGGCACTGAGAGTCTGCAAAACTATGAAATCAGAAGATAATGATTATCTTCGTTAAAAACCTACTCCTGTCTTGTTTTCTAAACCCTTGTCAGAGACTGAATCCTGACATAAAACATCAAGTGATGAAGGTATCTCAGCAGTCTACCAAGAAGTGCATGTTATCTAGCTCAGCAAGTCAGAAGTTTGGGCGTTCATAATCAGGGCGTATCATCAGACAAACAGGATCTGCTGCCACAAGAGATCACGCATGCGTGCTCAGTTGCTCAGCCGTGCCCTGACTGTTTGCGATGCCATGGACTGTAGCCCGCCAGGCTCCGTTCCATGGAATTCTCTGGGCCAGAATATTGGAGTGGGCTGCCAAGCCATCCTCCAGGGGATCTTCCTGACTCAGGGATCAAACCCAGGTCTCCTGCATTGCAAGCAGATTCCTTACCATCTGAGCCACCAGGGAACCAGAGGCATGAGAGAGGTGCTCCAATAGGTGGCTGAGACTCTCAGAGCAACCACTCGAGTTTCATCCTTTCCTTTCCTCAATCTGCATCTACAATCTGGAAGTACACAGGCACCACCATCTAATTGGAGGTATAAACTTTTTGCTTGTTTAACAAATTGTTTTCAGGCCATACTCATAACAATCAGAATTGGACTGCTGGAATACCACAGTCTCAATCAGCAACTTCCCAGAAAGCCAATAGTGCAGAGAAATTTTGCCAATAGGCAAAACCCAGGGGAGTATATTTAAGTTATCTATTTTATATTAAGAAATGGTTAGAAATATGGATCTGGACAGATTAATGGGTGGTAGCTGTGCTTTGGCCTTATTGTCAAGAACTGGAAAGAATAGAATGATTACAAGAGAACAAAGCATAGGTTTTGAGAAAAAGATAATGGATATTAAAACATCTGCTTTTATTTGAAGCTCAGCAGAATGAGTATATATACATACTGGACAATACTAAGTCTCTTTCCCAGCCATTCTGGTACCTAAGTATATTGTGGTCATAATTTAAAAAAAAAAAAAAGATAGAGTCTAGGTATGGACTCACCAAAAATGAGGTTTCTTCACTGAGTCTGACCTGGTTACCCAAGTGTCTTATCTGCCAACGGCAGAGGCAAATGTTGTCGTGGTATAGAGCTGTCCCAGTTCTCTATATGGACCAGCCACACAGCCAGTGGCAGACTGACTATCCTGGATCCCTTCCAATACGGAGATGTCAGCTACTTTGCTTCACTGAAATAAACATGTAGCGCCTTCAACAGACATACATCTCATGTTCACAACTCTTCCACCACTGCCAACATTCTGTGAACTTAGGGAACGACTTACTTTATGTTCTAGTATTCTTCCCAAAGTTGTTTTTGTCAAGGAACTTATTTCATATCAAAGTGTTAGAACTGGATCCTGCCTATAAAATTCACTCCTTCTGATAGAATTACAGTGTTACTTTGAAGGCTCTGGGATAAGAGAATGGCACAATAGTCTAATAGTCTAGTGAAGACTCTATTACAGCCCAAATTGAGAGAGAATATGCTGAAACTGTGTGTTTCTATCTTTCAGGATGTAGTATATACACCGAATAACCGTGTTATATGTTGTGGTTCAGCCCAAACTAAAATAAATGAGTCAAGGAATAAAAAGTTGACATCAAGATTTGCTCCTGCTCCTCTCATGTATACACATAATAATTTATTCATACAAACTTGGCTTTTTATCCCTACAAATTTGGCCAATGTTAATTTGAAAGCTTTTGTTCCCATGGCAGGTGACAATGTTTGTGTTACCTGACCAGATAAGAAACCTAAGTGCTAGCTGGGTAATAATGAACAAAAACAACAAAAACAGACGGACAAAGAAGGAAAATACAACAATTAACCTATCATAGAAGCAAGAATTGATACATTTATGCATTTTCTTCCTTTTGTATTTTATGTGTGCACACACATGTGCATACTATCTCATGTACACAGGTTTATACTAACTATTCTTATTAATATTAACTACACTTTTGTCCTTTACTCATCAGTTTATATAAGAATTCCTGGTGGTAGTTTGCTTTATAAGTTGATCTCCCAAATTATAGACTATTTGGAGAGACTGAGAATGAACAAGAAGAGTAATTTACATTACTCAGAAAAATCATACTAATTCTTGGTATTTTGTTACTCACATTTTTGTAGAGACAGTGAAAGTGTTTTATTCATATAATTGTTGTGGTGTGAAAGTTAAATTTATAGAAGGGCATGTATAAATGCTGATTGACCAATGAAATCTACTGTGATAGTAATTGTTTTACCCCATTCCAAATTGTACCTCCTCATTGGGATGCTAAGCCTGGAGGCATTATAAATACCTTTTTAAAAAAATTCTCATTTTATTTTATATTAGGCTCTAAGAAGAGTTGAAAACAGTAACTAGGAAGAGTCACTGGACTATGTTTTCCTTTCAACTGCTATTCTTGTCAGTGTTAATCCGGCTTCTTTTCGCTCACTAAAACTAACTTATGTACCCTGAAAGGTATCGGCACGAGGTAAGCAGTAATTTCCCCTGAGAGATCTAAGCCCCAGCTTCATAGGTACACACTTCTAAGGTCTGTTCTCATACCATTGATTGCTTGCACTTGTTTCTAGAGCCCAAGAGTTGATAGCTGTTTTGACTGCCATTATCTTATTTTATATTGAATTTGCTTTGCTAGCCCTCTAATGCCTGTATCTAACTCTCTAAATAATCTCTTTGTTGAAAGCCTGATGGGGTTTCTATACTATTACTATTAACCTGAGACTGACTGTCATGCTGTTGCTTGCAACCAGTGGCATCTTCTATAATACTGAAACCTTGAAGAATTCCCTTTAATGTACAAAGTTCATCCATGAATTAACAGTTTTGCATATCAATATTTCCTTACCTGAAATGCCCCACACTGACTCATTGTTCACGAGACAAATTGAGAGTCTCTCCTTTCTTCCCTTGCTCAACCCGCAATCAATCCTATGGAAAGTTACTTACTTCTTGCCAAGGTTATAGTCTTACATATTACTCTTTTAACATGCATTAAAATTAGTTGGCAAAGTTCACTTATATATCATTCTCATTAATCTTTGTGAGTTTTGAAGGCAAAAATCCTATGTTTTTAAATGTTCATCATCTAACAAATTACCTTCACTATAATAAAACATAAATGTTTGATGAAGGAATGAATGGTTGAAGACCTTTAGTCTTTAGTTCTCTCTCATTCTAAACTCTGGGTAATATATTTTATTCCTAGCAATTGCTGCTGTGGCTTACCATAAAGAATATGACAAGATTTATTTTATAACAATTTATTACAAAAATGTCCTAATAAATGCTCATCTCTTTGTCTTAAAGTCTTTTTTCCCATTTACATATATATCTCAGCTGACTAGAAATATTTCATGTACTCAATATGTACATGAGATTGGACAGAACAGACATGAAACATTCAGTCAAAGAAGAAAGTTCTACTGGTTAGTGCTATTCAAGAGTAAACCTTTAGAATCTGGCATCACATGTTACACACAATTTAATACCCACAGCCTACAGGCACTATTCAGCCTCTGTTTATAATACAATAAATCTATAAGTTGAAAGGCATCTGCTTTTTAGCACTCTGTAGCTCTCCAAGAAGATCTTGTGGCTCAGTTTGAACCACAAAGAGAAAAGGTTTCAGCAGAAGCTGAATGTTGTCTGATTGGTATTGGCAATGCAGGAACTTTGACATAAAACTTAAATTCATAAAATAATTGAGGCTTTCTTTCCATTGGTCAAAGATGTTTGGTTCAATTTTACTTCTTATAAAATTCTTTAGATAGTGTGCAGGATGGTATTTTTCATGGAAACCCACTCCAGTATTCCTGCCTAGAGAATCCTGTGGCCAGAAGAGCCTAATGGGCTGCTGTCCATAGGGTCACATAGAGACAGACATGACTGAAGCGACTTAGCATGAATGCACGCATTGGAGAAGGAAATGGCAACCCACTCCTGTATTCTTTCTTGCCTGGAGAATCCCAGGGACAGACGAGCTTGATGGGGTGCTATCTATGAGGTCGCACAGAGTCGGACATGACTGAAGCGACTTAGCAGCAGCAGCACGAATAACTTCTGACTGGGGAGAATGAATCTATATCCCTGGAGAAAATGGAGGAATAAACTGAAATGACACTTTGATTTATGCCAGTTTACTGATCTGCCCTCAGAAATGTTTCTTTTTACTATATAACATATCCTCTTACTTTTAGTATTTAAAAATTGTTTCTCAGAAACTCATTTAGGGGAGAAGAGATCAAGACTGCATAGTAGGAGGATGCTATGTTCCCTCCTGCCATGAGACCATCAAAAACACATCTAAGTGCTTGTGTTCCTCGCTCAGTCATGTCTGACTCTTTGCAACCCCATGGACTGTAACCCGACAGGCTCCTCTGTCCATGGGGATTCTCCGGACAAGAATACTGGAGTGAGTAGCCATTCCCTTCTCCAGGGGATCTTCCTCACCCAGAGATCGAACCAAGGTCTCCCACATTGCAGACAGATCCTTTACAGTCTGAGTCAGTGAAGTAATTCTCACCAAAAACAAACTGGAGATTGGCAAAAAGATTCTTCTGCAACGAAATCTATAAAGACAGATCCACGTGGAGTCAGGAAGGAATGGGGAGAAATGATCAGGTTGGGACCTGCACCCCTAGAGAGGGGACACAGAAAAGGAGAATATCATAGGCTAAGAAATTTTCCCTGGGGAATAAGTAATTTGAACAACATATTATGCACCCTAGACTTATGGTCTCAAACTGAGAAGAGAAGCCCTATCTGGTTTGAAAACAGAAATGTTGTAAGAAACCTAGACTCTGCTAGTGAAAAGCACACACACGCTTGCTCCCAGCAACAGGGTGGTGGAAGCAGATGAAAACTTCCCCGGGCCCTGGCCTGTTTCATATGATTGCCCTATTGCACACCCTGGTCTGTGCCTAGCACACCCTCTCAACTCTCTGCCTTGAGTGTCACTTTCCACTAGGGCAAAGGCAGTTGTTGCTGAGGAGAGTGAGCAGTTGCAGAGGATGGAGCAGGTGTGGACCTGGTACTGAATCTGACCAGGGTGAGGATGGCCATTGCTGGCTCTTGTTGAGGTGGTATACCAACAGCTTTACTTCCTCTATGCATTTTTATTTATATGCTAGGAGGAGAAGGGGATGACAGAGGATGAGATGGTTGGATAGCATCACCGACTCCATGGACACAAGTTTGAGCAAGCTCTGGGAGTTGGTGATGAATAGGGAATCCTGGCGTGCTGCAGTCCATGGAGATGCAGAGTCGGACACGACTGAGCAACTGAACTGAACTGAATGCTTACAAGATGTTTAAAATACATGGAGTTTGTTGCTATTCTCTTCCTTGTCTACTAAAGCAAGGGTAACTTGCATTTAATTATATTTTGTTAATTGTTTCATTACATATCTTGCCATTAATGTTACCTTCCATATTGTACCCACACCACAATGTGTACTAAGTCACTTCAGTCTTGTCTGACTCTTGGCAACCCTATAGACTGTACCCGCCAAGACTGTACCCCCTCTTCTGTCCATGGGATTCTCCAGGCAAGAATACTGGAGTGGGTTGCCATTTCCACCTCCAGAGAAACTTCCTGACCCAAGGATCAAACCCACATCTCTTACATCTCCTGTATCAGCAGGGGGATTCTCTACCACTAGCCCACCTGGGAAGCCCACACCAGAGTAGCGTTTTTTATTCATTCATAGTCATAGTGTAGTATAAAGCTGCAATATTGCATGAGTCTTATGAATGTATTTAAATATGGAAAGTATTTGAGATTTTAAATTATAAAGTGTAAAATATATTAAATAAATGTAAAATGAAATTCATATGAGGATATTGAAAAGAGTTTAGATTCTTCTAGTTATCTCTTCAGAGGCCCCGCATAATAATTTTAACATTCCTATTACTGTATTTCAGGGTGTGCTCAGGTTTTACTTGCTTAAAAAGTTGATTTTTTTCAGTGTCACAGAATTATCAAATTCTGAAATGCTAAATCATTCTACAAAAGCCTTGTGTGGGAATACTATTTATTTATTTATTTGTTAATATATGGGGAAGAAGGGTAAAGAAAAGTCAAAGCATTTTTCTTTTTTATTTTATTTATTTATTTATTTATTTTTACTTTACAGTATTATATTGGTTTTGCCATACATCAACATGCATCTGCCATGGGTGTACATGTGTTCCTCATTTCTCCAAAGAAGACATACAGATGGCTAACAAACACATGAAAAGATGCTCAACATCACTCATTATCAGAGAAATGCAAATCAAAACCACAATGAGGTACCATTTCACGCCAGTCAGAATGACTGCAATCCAAAAGTGTACAAGCAATAATTGCTGGAGAGGGTGTGGAGAAAAGGGAACCCTCTTACACTATTGGTGGGAATGCAAACTAGTATAGCCACTATGGAGAACAGTGTGGAGATTCCTTAAAAAACTGGAAATAGAACTGCCATACAACCCAGCAATCCCACTGCTGGGCATACACACTGAGGAAACCAGAAGGGAAAGAGACACGTGTACCCCAATGTTCATCGCAGCACTGTTTATAATAGCCAGGACATGGAAGCAACCTAGATGTCCATCAGCAGATGAATGGCTAAGAAAGCTGTGGTACATATACACAATGGAGTATTACTCAGCCATTAAAAAGAATACATTTGAATCAGTTCTAATGAAGTGGATGAAACTGGAGCCTATTATACAGAGTGAAGTAAGCCAGAAAGAAAAACACCAATACAGTATACTAACGCATATATATGGAATTTAGAAAGATGGTAACGACAACCCTGTATGTGAGACAGCAAAAGAGACACAGATGTATAGAACAGTCTTTTGGGAATACTATTTAAAACAGAGAGTGATTTATCAGTATTTAACGAGAAGCTTTAGGTTGGTGCAAATGTAATTGCAGTTTCAGACTGTGAGTTTTAAATCATTATAATTAGGCTTAAACACATATTGAATAATCAAAATAGGAACAATTACAATCAACACATGTTTGCCAATGAGAAATAAATTTGTTTATTTCTGTAGTGTAAAAATCTATGCTTCAGGATTTGATAAACTCTTGGAAAGCATTTTTTGCCTCCTGCTGTCTGTGAAAGCATTTTCCCTGCAAAAAGTTGTCCAGATGTTTGAAGAAGTGGTAATTGGTTGGTGAGAGGTCAGGTGAATATGGCAGATGAGGTGAAACTCCGTAGCCCAATTTGTTCAGCTTCTGAACCGTTGGTTGTATCATATGTGGTCAGGCTGTGGTTGTCGTGAAGAAGAATTGGGCCCTTTCTGCTAACCAATGCTGGCTGCAGATGTTGCAGTTTTCTTTGTGTCTCATTGATTTGCTGAGCATACTTCTTAGAGGTAATGTTTTCACTGGGATTCAGAGGGGATCAGACAGGTAGCAGACTACCAAACGGTGGTCTGACCTTTTCTCAGTGCAATTTTGGCTTTGGGAAGTGCTTTGGAACTTCTCTACTGACACTGAGCTGATCATCACCAGTTGTCATATAAAATCCACTTTTCTTCACACATCACATTCCAATTGAGAAATGGTTCATTACTGTTGCACAATCACATTTATTTAAGAATGTATCCCAGTATCAAATGACAAAGTTCAACAATGCAAAACGGCAATTACTTTTGCAACAAGGATATGAGAGTTGGACTGTGAAGAAAGCTGAGTGCCGAAGAATTGATGCCTTTGAACTGTAGTGTTGGAGAAGAGATTCAACCAGTCCATCCTAAAGGAGATAAGTCCTGGGTGTTCATTGGAAGGACTGATGTTGACGCTGAAACTCCAATACTTTGGCCACCTGATGCGAAGAACTGACTCATTTGAAAAGACCCTGATGCTGGGAAAGATTGAGCACAGGAGGAGAATGGGATGACAGAGGATGAGATGGTTGGATGGCATCACCGACTCAATGGACATGAATTTGAGTAAACTCCGAGAGTTGGTGATGGACAGGGAGGCCTGGCGTGCTGCAGTTCATGGGGTCACAAAGAGTCGGACACAACTGAGTGACTGAACTGAACTAAATATAAAAGGCTAATAGGAATAAGTACACACACATACTCTGGCTAATACACTCTGCAAAAATGTAAGATACATGGAAATAAAATCATGTTCAGAATATAACTTAGCATGGATGGCATACAAAAAATGATTATTTAATGCTCATATTTAAGTTGTAAGACTATTTAAAACTGTTTAGTATGAAGTATTTATATATCTTTTCATTTAAGTGCATTAATTATGGACACATTTAGTGTGAGGCATTGAGTAAGGTGCAAAAATTTACTGTTACTACACCTAATATATGCTCTAATAATGTGCCAAAATTCTACAAACATATATTACCCCCAAATGTTATCAAGAGAGAAGGATGTCCAGTACTGTGTGGGAGTATAAAATGGTTAAGTCTACGAAAGTAAACCAGGAAAGATTAATCAAGTAGGTGGCAATATGTTTTTACTAATGAGAAAATTCTGTCACTTTGACCAATTGGTTTACTCTGCAGGCCAGAATGCAGCCCTTTTTTTCTGAATTGTGTCCGGGTACTTTGTGGTTTTAGATGAATTTTTCCTTCAGTTCAGTTTAGTCGCTCAGTTGTCCAACTCTGCAACTTCATGGACTGCAGCACGCCAGGCTTCCCTGTCCATCACCAACTCCCAGAGCTTGCTCAAACTCATGTCCATGGAGTCAGTGATGCACAGAAGATAATTTGTCCTTGCTGCTGCTGCTGAGTCACTTCAGTCGTGTCCGACTCTGTGCGACCCCATAGACGGCAGCCCAACAGGCTCCCCAGTCCCCAGGATTCTCCAGGCAAGAACACTGGAGTGGGTTGCCATTTCCTTCTCCAGTGCATGAAAGGGAAAAGTGAAAGTGAAGTCGTTAGCGACCCCATGGACTGCAGCCTACCATCCTCCTCCATCCATGGGATTTTCCAGGCAAGAGTACTGGAGTGGGGTGCCATTGCCTGCTCCTTATCTTCTTTCAAAAAGCCAAATTTATAAATGTAAAGTTGCTTATATCATCCCCTTATTATTTTTAATGGCTGTAGGATGTGCAGTAATGTGCAGGTTTCAATTGTGTTATTGCTGACTTTTCTCTCATTTATTTTCATCAGTCTTGCTAGAGTTTTATCAATTATGTTGATATTTCTGAAGATAATTTTTTTGGTGATTTTCTACATCTTTTTATTTTCAACTTGATGATTTCTGCTTTTAAATTCACTATTTCCTTCCTTATGCTTACTTTTGGTTTCTTTTGTTCTTATAGGTTTTTTTTGTTTTTATTTTTGTTTTTTCAGGGATTTGGAAATTAGGTTATTGATTTGACACTTATTTCCAATGTAAGTACTGAGTGGTATAAATTTCCCTTTGGTACTATTTTCATCTCAAATGTTTTTATATATGTTCTCATTTTCATTCAGTTCTATATTATTATTTGTTTTTGATGATACTTCCTCTTTAGTACAGATTATTTAGAAGTGTGCTGTTTAATTTTTTTGTATTTAGGTTTCTCCAAATGGTTATCTGCATTACTTTCCAGTTTGGTTCTAGAATGGCCAGAGCATATATGCTGTATAATTTCAGTGCTTTTTTTAAAAATTTTATTTTATTTTTAAACTTTACAATATTGTATTAGTTTTGCCAAATATCGAAATGAATCTGCCACAGGTATACCTGTGTTCCCCATCCTGAACCCTCCTCCCTCCTCCCTCCCCACACCCTCCCTCTGGGTCGTTCCAGTGCACCAGCCCCAAGCATCCAGTATCGTGCATCGAACCTGGACTGGCGACTCGTTTCATACATGATATTATACATGTTTCAATGCCATTCTCCCAAATCTCCCCACCCTCTCCCTTTCCCACAGAGTCCATAAGACTGATCTATACATTTCAGTGCTTTTAAATTTGTTGAAGCATATTTTATAGTCTAGAGTTTTGACTATATTGGTAAATATTCCTTAGGCTCTTGAAAAAACATGTACAATTATAAATATGTTCCGTGTATGTCAATTATAAACTATTGGTTGGTTGTGCTGGTCAGATTTTCTAATTTCATGCTAAGTTTTTTTTTTTTTTTTTCCTAAGGTGTTCTATCAGGTCCTGAGAGTGGGTGTTAAAATTTCGAACTCTAACTATGGGCTTGTCTATTTCTCCTTTCAGTTAGATCCGACTTGCTTCACCTATTTTAAGGCTCTGAATTTTGGTGCATTTAAGACTGTTATGTCTTATAGTAGATTGATACATTTATCAAAATATAATGACCCTCTTTGTCTTCAGTAGTTTTCTTTTCTCTTCACTCTAGTTGCATTGCACAGGCTTCTCATTACTGTGGCTTCTCTTGTTGCAGCGCTTGGGCTGCAGGGCTCATAGGATTCAGTAGTTGTGGCTCCTGGCTCTAGAGCACAGGCTTAAAAGTTGTGGCCCCTGGGCTTAGTTGCTCCTGGCATGCAGGATCTTCCTGCATTAGGGATAGGCCATGTCTCCTGCATTGACAGGCAGATTCTTTACTACTAAGCCACAAGGGAAATCCTGTGTGTTATTTTTAAGTAAGCTTGTTGACAGCATACAGTTGGCTTGTGTTTTTACACCAATTCTTCCAATCTCTGTCATTTAATTGCTATATCTAGGCTACTTAATTATGAAAAAATTAGGACTTAATTCTGCCATTTTATTTTTTCTATTTCTTCCCTATGTCTCTTTTTCTTTTGTTCTCTTTTCCTGTTTTTCTAGGTGTTACATGAACATTTTTTAAATATTTTATATGTGTGTGTGTGTTAGTCATTCAATCATGTCTGACTTTTTCTGCCTCATGGAGCCCCCAGGCTCCTCTGGAGTTCTTCTGCATAGGATTAGTCTATTTTTCTCCATTTATTTTTATTAAATAATTTACTTATATCAATATGAACATAATAAGACAGGCTCTAAACAATCTGTGCAAATATTCCAGCTGAAATTGGTGGAGCATAATTCCCCAGTCCTTAAGTAGAGGCTGTCTATTGTAAATTCCTTTCAGAAAGTACAGTATGGCAAGTTTGAAAAAGAGATCTGACAACACTATACAGCCACATGATCAAAGTCAACATTAACAGTATCAGCAATGATGTCACATACTTTTAACACATACCCTAGATATGGTGTGAATAATATGGCACTTGTACTTTACCTGTGTTGTCCTCTTCCCCAAATCTACAAGCCCTGTGAAGTCATGGGGGAAATATCAGATCAGGCCCAACTGAGAGACATTCTGCAAAATACCTGACTGCTGCTGCTGCTGCTGGTAAGTCACTTCAGTCATGTCCGACTCTGTGCGACCCCATAGATGGCAGCCCACCAGGCTCCTCCATCCCTGGGATTCTCCAGGCAAGAACACTGGAGTGGGTTGCCATTTCCTTCTCCAGTGCATGAAAGTGAAAAGTGAAAGTGAAGTTGTTAGCGACCCCATGGACTGCAGCCTACCAGCCTCCTCCATCCATGGGATTTTCCAGGCAAGAGTACTGGAGTGGGGTGCCATTACCTTCTCCGAAATACCTGACTAGTACTCCTCAAAACTGCCAAATCATGGAAAAAAGAAGAAAATTTTAGAAATTGGCCAAGTCAAGGAAAGTCTTAGAAGAAATGATGAATCAATGTGACATCGCATTCTGGGTTGTATTTTGGATCTGAAAAGGGCCATCATGATAAAACCAGGACATCTGAATATAAAATGTACTATAACACTGCATCATTATTGGATGACTGGTAACGTAAAATGCTAACAAAAAGGTAAATCGGGTATGGGCTGTATGGGAACCCTTTGTGCTATCTTCACAATTTTTTTTACAAAAACCTAAAACGCTTCTAAAAATAAAGTGTATGAACTATATTAACATCACTGTTTATAACATTCTTTTGCCATGTGCCACTGAAAGGAGAGAAAGAAACATTTTATGGTCATTCACAGAGATTTTATTCTGTCCATATCAAAGACTCATGATACCCCACTTTAAGATCTGAACCTCTTTCTTCATTATTAGATTATACATATAAAATCAGCATAGAAATTTACTGTAGTTATTTAGATATTTCTCAGTTTTAATGCAATATTATGATTTCAACTTAGTTCAGTCTATTCTTATCCTCAGTTCTGACAACACTTGGAAATGAAGTTTTTCAATTATTAGCTGTGTTAATGGTTCACATAAGAAAGGATTCCACCATCTATAGCAACTGCTTAGAAATGAATGTCAGGCATTCTTCCAACCCACTTTCAAGGTGAACACTGAATCAGGAGGGCGTATTTGTTCTCGTTTTATTTTTCACTAAAATTCCAGGTCTCTGAGAGGAAATTGATTTTGACCATATGACTGAAAGAGCAGAGAATGAAATTTATAAGACTCTTGGGGAAGCAATTGAAATATAAAACATGGTATACTAGTGCTTTATAGCAAAACTCCAAGCAGCCTAAATTCTCTACAGTACAAATGCCCTTTTATAGAGAAAGGCTTAAAATTTTAAAAAATCACTTATATGGTTAGAAGGATATATTATTAATAACAATTATATCATTGATTTTGCCATTAAATGGGAAATGTGGTTTCCCATTTAAACCACAAATTATATTAATGATAATATTACTTAATATACAATACTGTTGTACACCTTTTATGAAAAATATAAATGAAAATATTTACTAAACAGCAACATACTACTGTAACAGATGCTGGGTAACAGTTTTATTCTTCCCCAGAATTTGTCACTAGGACCAAAAAACAAGAAGAAAGAAATACACTTTGGAGCCTCCTCTGCCCACCCTCTGTCTACTTCAACCTTGGAGTTAGGCTTTGATAAGAAACGCAGGTAAATTCAATTCATGGTGTTAAGATCATAAGTCCCCCAAACAACAACCTACCTGGTCTAAGGGAAGAAGATATGAAAATTTTATGACCAGAAAAGAATAATACAAGAAAATGGAAGCAAAAACTGATACCATTCATGGATATAGATACAAAAATTCTTAATAAAAATAATTAGCAACTAAAATCCAGCAGCATATAAAACAATGATACAACATGGTCAAGCTTGAATGCTACTTATTTCAAGATACAAAAATCAAGGTAATTCACCACATTAATAGATGAAGGAAGAGGTATTAGTATACATTTAAATAGAAGCAGATAAAGCATTTTGCAAAATACATTACTTTTTTTAATGTTCAGCAAAGTAGGAACAGAAATAATTTCCTCAACCTAATAAAGACATATATGAAAAACCTACAATAAACACATAGCTGAAATATCCCATGCTTTGCCTCTAGAACAGACACCAATAAAAAAATGTACAACCTCAGTATTTCTATTCAGCATTATTTAAAGGAGGTCTTAGTGAGAACAATAAGAAAAAGAAATAAGAAAAGGAGAAAGAAGAAAAAGAAATAAAGGCCAAATGAGACTAGAAAGGAAGAGGTAAAGCTCTTTTAATTTGCAGAAATATCCTAAGGAATCTACAAAAATCTACTAAAACTGGTAAAAAAAATTTAATAAATACAGTCAATATACAAAAATCAATTTTATTTATTTTTATCAGTAATTCCTGGAGGAAGACAGGGCAACCCATTCCAGTATTCTTATCTGGAGAATACCATGGACAGAAGAGCCTGGCAAGTTACAGTCCATGGGGTCACAAAGAGTCAGACACAACTGAAGCGACTTAGCATGCACACATGCACACACATATCAGTAACAATTAGAAATGAAATACAAATACTATTTATAATACCATAAAAAACTGTAAAACTTATGGATAAATAAAATATGTTCAAGGCCTTTACATTAAAAACCATAACACATTTTCAAGAGATTAAAAAAAAAAGGAAATGGACTGCTATACCATGATCATAGATTAGAAAATTCAATCTTTTTGAGATATCATTTCTCCTCACATTCATGTATAGATTTATTGCAATCTCAATAAGAATACAAATAGAAATTTCCCCCTAGGAATGAATTGGATAAATTAAAATTTTATTTGGAAAGGCAAAAATCCAGAAAAATATCACAAATTTAAAGAATTCATCCTACTTGACTTCAAGTGTTACTAAAAGGTATGCTAATCAAGATAGTCTGATATCAGTAAAATGATAAGCATATAAATCAATTAAACAGAATAGAAAGGCCATCACTCAAAAGTGATTAAATAAATTTCAACAGTATGGCCAAAACAATTGAATGAAGAGGGAAAAAAAAAAATCTTCCAACAAAAAGTACTGAAATGACTAGATAGTTATATGAAAGGAAAAGAAACCCAGCCCCTACCTCACATCATACACAAAAATCAAATGTATTAAATCATAATCCAAAATATGAAATCCAGAACAATAAAGCTCCTAGAAGAAAAATATAGAGGGATAGCCTTAAGATCGTGGCATAAGTGAAGATCTCTTTAGAGAAAATACGATGGCAAAAGGCATAATAGAGAAAAATGAAATAGTGGTCTTCATAAAAATTAGCAGAAAACATTTGCAACACGTTTATCTGAAAAGGGACTTGTATATAGAATATAACACATAATTCTTGCATTCAAGGATGAGCCATTAAATAACAAAACACACCAAGGACTTGATCAGACAATTCCTAAAAGATATACAAATGGCCAATAAGCACATGAACAAATGTCTATCATAAATTTTCCAAAGGAAAAATGCTAAGTAAAATCAAAATACTATATACCCACTAAAATGGTTAAATGGAAATGACTGAAAACAGCAAATCAAATGTTGAAGATTAACTCTCAAAGTTTATAGGGGAGGAGAATAACAGCCACCTCAGAAAACTCTTTATGGAAAATTAAACATCTACTCTATGATCTAGCAATTCCAATTCTAAGCATTTCTCCAAGGAAAGAGCAAATTTTATCCACAAACAATCTTGTAAAAAATGTTCATATTATGTTTCTTCATAATATGGAAACAACTCTGATGGTTATCCAAGGAAAATGGATATTTACATAATAAAATGAACTACCATAAAGCAAGGAAAAAGAATATCTGATCATGCAAAAACATGAATAAAATATTTTTTAACTTGAAAAATACCTTGTATAATGCAGACACACAAAAAAGATTACTCATTCCAAATACATGAAATTCTAGAATGGGTGAAACATGGCCTAACTACCTTCTGTATGGAGGCTTATCCCTCTTGTACCTCAATCCTGGACTTAACAAAGTTGTCCCCTCACTAACTCTGGTCAGGGCAACACTAACTTTCTTCCTAAAGCAACTGTGGTAAAGACAGACGTGAGCCATGGAGAATTAGTGTTAAGGAAAGACTTCCTTTCCAGCCCTCAGACAAGAGCAGTGCTCAGCAGTCAGTTTTCATATTTCTACCACTATTTCCTTCATGGTCTTCTTCAGCTGCAGAGTCTTTCCCTTGAGTTCATATCTGGGCCTGAACAGCTGGCATACAGTGACTAAGCAAGACAGGTGTGTAAAGGCCTGCACACTTCACTCAATGTGGGACACTCTGAGGAGTCAGCAGTAGATCCATAGTTCCCTCCTCCACCCAGGTTGGCCTAGGATTTGTAGGACCTGTGTGGTGGTTCACCTTCTCCCTCTAAGCAACACTGCATCCATCCTCTTCTTTTCATGGTGTTGATCTCTAAAAAACATCTCACACTTTACTCTTTACCTTGCCATCTGTTGACATCTGAAGAGACAAGGAAACATATAGCAGTGCCTTCACAGGCAGCACATCATTGACAGCTTGGACCCCTAACTGTGGCCAGTATAAGCTGAGAGCACACACAGGCCCCACTTGCTTCAGCACTTTCCCCTTTCAGTTAGTTCAGTTCCTCAGTCGTGTCTGCCTCTTTGTGACCCCATGAACCACCACACACCAGGCCTCCCTGTCCATCACCAACCCCCAGAGTCCACCCAAACCCATGTCCATCGAGTCGATGATGCCATCCAACCATCTCATCCTCTGTTGTCCCCTTCTCCTCCTGCCCTCAATCTTTCCCAGCATCAGGCTCTTTTCAAATAAGACAGTTCTTCACATCAGGTGGCCAAAGTATTGGAGTTTCAGCTTCAACATCAGTCCTTCAAATGAACACCCAGGACTGATCTCCTTTAGGAAGGACTGGTTGGATCTCCTTGCAGTCCAAGGGACTCTCAAGAGTCTTCTCCAACACCACAGTTCAAAAGCATCAATTCTTTGGTGCTCAGCTTTCTTTATAGTTCAACTCTCACATCCATACATGACTACTGGGAAAACCATAGCTTTGACTAGATGGACCTTTGTTGGCAAAGTAATGTCTCTGATTTTTCATATGCTGTCTAGGGCAAGGCTTTAGTGAGGTGAGAGAGGAAAACACCAAGTAACAGGGACAGCTCCAGCCCAACCCTCATGGTTTCTGCTCCAGCAGCTTGAGATCAGACCCCACTCAGAAAGGGCAGTGATGTCCACTGAGCAGATGGAAAGTCCTGCCTCTAACCCAGCTATGGCTCTTGCACCCCTACCAAGGTGAATTAACAAATGGAACAACACAGAAACAGACCCACCAATATAGCAAATAAGCCAGTGGTTAACACAGGGGAGAGTGTTGGAGGGAAGGGTGGAATAGGTGACTGTTACTAAGAGTAACAACTACCAGTTATAAAACAAGTCAAAGTAACATAATGTACAGCACAGGGAATACACTCAATATTTTATAACACCTTTGTATGGTGTGCAATCTATACCAAATCAAATCACTATCAGTTCAGTTCAGTTCAGTCGATCAGTCGTGTCTGACTCTTTGCAACCCCATGAATTGCAGCACGCCAGGCCTCCCTGTCCATCACCAACTCATGGAGTTCACTCAGACTCATGTGCATCAAGTCAGTGATGCCATCCAGCCATATCATCCTCTGTCGTCCCCTTCTCCTCCTGCCTCCAATCCCTCCCAGCATCAGAGTCTTTTCCAATGAGTCAACTCTTGGCATGAAGTGGCCAAAGTACTAGAGTTTCAGCTTTAGCATCATTCCTTCCAAAGAAATCCCAGGGCTGATCTCCTTTAGAATGGACTGGCTGGATCTCCTTGCAGTCCAAGGTACTCTCAATAGTCTTCTCCAATACCACAGTTCAAAAGCATCAATTCTTTGGCGCTCAGCCTTCTTCATAGTCCAACACTCACATCCATACATGACCACTGGAAAAACCATAGCCTTGACTAGACAGCTCTGCCCTTCAATATGCTATCTAGGTTGGTCATAACTTTCCTTCCAAGGAGTAAGCCTCTTTTAATTTCATGGCTGCAGTCACCACCTGCAGTGATTTGGGAGCCCAGGAAAATTAAGTATGACACTGTTTCCACTGTTTCCCCTTCTATTTCCCATGAAGTGATGGGACCAGATGCCATGATCTTCATTTTCTGAATATTGAGTTTTAAGCCAACTTTTTCACTCTCCTCTTTCACCTTCATCAAGAGGCTTTTGAGTTCCTCTTCACTTTCTGCCATAAGGGTGGTGTCATCTGCATATCTGAGGTTATTGATATTAACACCAAAACCTTACAGAGTCAACTCTACTTCAATAAATTTAAAAATTATTTTAAAAATAACTTAAAAATTTGGAGAGAAAGGAAAGAAAAAAGAAGGAGGAGAGAGTAGGAGGGAGAGAGCAGTCCTTGACTGTTTCAAATATAGTTTCATTGCTCTTAATATTTTTAAGGAAATAACAGCTAATGAATGAAGATACGGGCTAAGCAGTTATAATGATCAGTTCCAACTTGACTTCTATTAAATATTGTTGAGGAACCTGGTGGTCCGGAGTCGACGATGAGAAAGTGAAAGAAGGAGAAAGGCTAATATTTCATGGGTTACGCAGCTGGCTTTCGCATTCCAGGAAATCAGCCAGAAATAGAGAGATAAAGAGAGAGAGAAAGAAAGACATGGGGACCAAAGCTCTGATGGAGCAAAGGTGTTTTAATCAACATGGTGTGGGCATAGATACTGTAGTTTATTCTCAGCAAAGATAAAGATTAAAATTCCAGACTTACAAAACATAGGTGATCCGTATTAAAGAGAGAGAGAGTTCCCCATATGGTTCATAGGAAGGAAGAGGGTACTTATCACCATATTGAAAAAGTAAGGAAGGAAATGCCTGGATCCCTCAGCCCCAGGAGAGGCTTGCCTCTCCTCTTAATTCCTGAATATTCAGGAATTAATAAGGAACAGAGGATTCCTGACAGATCCAGAATAGCACACAGGAAGCCTCCTGTTAAATGCTTCCTGACAAAATATAAAGCATGTAACAACATGAATCTAAAAGGTTGAACTGAAATTGAGCTAGCAAAATTGCTCAAAGACATATAAAAAATTTATCTGTAAATACTTCATTTTTCATCTTGTTTCACTCAAAATTCTATATGGTCTTTTATGTTCATATTCTCCTTTAAACACTTAAAATATTACTATGGGGCATAAATCAGTGTAAATAGCAAGCTGCATTTTCATTCTCTTCTAATCTGTTGAGCAAAGGGGACCCAGTGAATTCATAAAGGTAGATGAATTTAATCAACTTAAACAATGCCTAATTTGTGACTGTAAACATCTAAACTCATTCCTAAAACTATTGTTGAAAGAGAATGATCATATTGAATGTGACAGAATAAATTTTCATTCCATTCTTTCATGATAATAAGCCTCATGACTTTAGTCTGAAAGATTTATAGGCTTCTACATATTCATGTAAATATATAATTATGCCAAAAATATAAAAGCATTATGCATATCTAAAGCAGATATTACAAAAAAGATCTTCATGACCAAGATAATCATAATGATGTGATCACTCACCTAGAGCCAGACATCCTGGAATGTGAAGTCAAGGGGGCCTTAGAAAGCATCACTAAGAACAAAGCTAGTGGGGGTGATGGAATTCAGTTGAGCTATTTCAAATCCTGAAAGATTATGCTGTGAAAGTGCTGCACTCAATATGCCAGCAAATTTGTAAAACTCAGCAGTGGCCATAGGACTGGAAAAGGTCAGTTTTCATTCCAATCCCAAAGAAAGGCAATGCCAAAGAATGCTCAAAACTACTGAACAATTGCACTCATCTCACACACTAGTAAAGTAATGCTCAAAATTCTCCAAGCCAGGCTTCAGCAATATGTGAACCGTGAACTTCCATATGTTTAAGCTGCTTTTAGAAAAGGTAGAGGAACCAGAGATCAACTTGCCAACATCTGCTGGATCATGGAAAAAGCAAGAGAGTTCCAGAAAAAACATCTATTTCTGCTTTATTGACTATGCCAAAGCCTTTGACTGTGTGGATCACAATAAACTGTGGGAAATTCTGAAAGAGATGGGAATACCAGACCACCTGACCTGCCTCTTGAGAAACCTATATACAGGTCAGGAAGCAACAGTAAGAACTGGACATGGAACAACAGACTGGTTCCAAATAGGAAAAGGAGTATGTCAAGGCTGTATATTGTCACCCTGCTTATTTAACTTCTATGCAGAGTACATCATAAGAAATGCTGGGCTGGAAGAAGCACAAGCTGGAATCAAGATTGCCGGGAGAAGTATCAGTAACCTCAGATATGCAGATGACACCGCCCTTATGGCAGAAAGTGAAGAGGAACTAAAAAGTCTCTTGATGAAAGTGAAAGTGGAGAGAGAAAAAGTTGGCTAAAAGCTCAACATTCAGAAAACAAAGATCATGGCATCTGGTCCCATCACTTCATGGGAAATAGATGGGGAAACAGTGGAAACAGTGTCAGACTTTATTTTTGGGGGGTTCCAAAATCACTGCAGATGGTGACTGCAGCCATGAAATTCAAGATGCTTACTCCTTGGAAGAAAAGTTATGACCAAGCTAAATAGCATATTGAAAAGCAGAGACATTACTTTGCCAACAAAGGTTCGTCTAGTCAAGGCTATGGTTTTTCCAGTGGTCATGTATGGATGTGAGAGTTGGACTGTGAAGAAGGCTGAGCGCCAAAGAATTGATGCTTTTGTTTTTTTTTTTAATTTTATTTTATTTTTAAACTTTACATAATTGTATTAGTTTTGCCAAATATTGAACTGTGGTGTTGGAGAAAACTGTTGAGAGTCCGTTGGACTGGCAAGGAGATCCAACCAGTCCATCCTGAAGGAGATCAGCCCTGGGGTTTCTTTGGAGGGAATGATGCTGATGCTGAAACTCCAGTACTTTGGCCACCTCATGCGAAGAGTTGACTCATTGGAAAAGACTCTGATGCTGGGAGGGATTGGGGGCAGGAGGAAAAGGGGATGACAGAGGATGAGATGGCTGGATGGCATCACTGACTCGATGGACATGAGTCTGAGTGAACTCCAGGAGTTGGTGATGGACAGGGAGGCCTGGCGTGCTGCGATTCATGGGGTTGCAAAGAGTCGGACACGACTGAGCGACTGAACTGAACTGAAAGAAGATATGTGTTAAAGCTAGAATAATTTCTGAATAGATTCCTTAGGTCCATTAACATCATAATATATGAATTATCACACCAAGTTAAGCACCATTACAGTCTCAAATTTAATAAAAAACAACCCAAAAATGAGTTTATTAGACAGATATAGATATTCTCTTTGAGGTTAACCTCAAATATTCATGCTTCATTTAATAACTCTTCAGGTATAAAGGTTTCAGACTGAAATTCTCAGTGGTATGTCTTTTAGTATATCCCTTATATTTGACTGTAAGCACTTTAGAAGTAGAATTTGTGTCTGAGCCATCTTCCTCTTCTAAACTCCACTCCAAAGACCTATCACTGTTCTTTTGTAATACTAAGTTTTCAGGGAATTACATTGGGGCTTTTAAGACATGTCATGTCATTTTATGGTGGGTGAAAATAACATTACTGAATTAGAAATAAATACATAAAAATTCTTGGATTATCTCCTCTACTGATTCATCCTACCCTGCCAAGTATTAGGAGTACCTATTCTCACTGAGTTTGAAATCAGTTTAAGTTTCAGTTCTATCTGTAACCAAGAAAGACTAATTATTTAAGTATTCAATAACAGACACAGAATTTTCTTAAAATTGTGTTATAAAATAATATGTTTCTGCAACAGTTCTCTCACCAATATGAAAAGAAAGTAACTCTGTCTTTTTTAGTGAAAAGTGTTTATCAGAGAAAAGGCAAGGAACTGTCAAAGATAAATGTTCAGTTAAAAAATAGAACATATATATATCTATGTATCTTTGTGTATAACTTACAGAGATACATGCATCAGTTCAGTTCAGTTCAGTTGCTCAGTCATGTCCGACTCTTTGCAACCCCATGAATCGCAGCACACCAGGCCTCCCTGTCCATCACCAACTCCCGGAGTTCACTCAAACTCATGTCCATTGAGTCGGTGATGCCATCCAGCCATCTCATCCTCTGTCTTCCCCTTTTCCTCTTGCCCCCAATCCCTCCCAGCATCAGAGTCTTTTCCAATGAGTCAACTCTTCGCATGAGGTGGCCAAAGTACTGGAGTTTCAGCATCAGCATCATTCCGTCCAAAGAAATCCCAGGGCTGATCTCCTTCAGAATGGACTGGCTGGATCTCCTTGCAGTCCAAGGGACTCTCAAGAGTTCTCCAACACCACAGTTCAAAAGCATCAATTCTTCGGTGCTCAGCCTTTCTTCACAGTCCAACTCTCACATCCATACATGACCACTGGAAAAACCATAGCCTTGACTAGACGGACCTTTGTTGGCAAAGTAATATCTCTGCTTTTCAATATGCTATCTAGGTTGGTCATAACTTTTCTTCCGAGGAGTAAGTGTCTTTTAATTTCATGGCTGTGGTCACCACCTGCAGTGATTTTGGAGGCCCAAAAAATAAAGTCTGACACTGTTTCCATTGTTTTCCCATCTATTTCATAAATATATGAATATAATTCTTCAATATATTTAGTCATTTCAACCAAACAAAATTTTCAAGTAATCACTGGATTTAGGAAGCTAGTGATTTTGGTGACTCCAAATATGCTCAGCAATTTTTGTGTTTTCATACTGACAGGTTATGAATTAAAAGTAACACCATATATTTGTTTATGGTTTTATTTACTTAGTGATTTGAAATTAATCAAACAAATACTACCATGCCTAGAGTTAAAATACATATTGAATTTTGAACAAATGTACCACATAAACATACTTGTAGTCTATTAAAGATTGCAGAATAACTGCATGCATTTCTCTTTCCTTTCAAAAAGTAATTCACCTGACCATAAGAAAGAATAAAGCATTGCTTACACATATAAGGAAAACAGGAAAAAATAGTAGGCATGAGATTTCAAAACATTTTGGAAAAGGAAACAACTGCCAGAATCTAACTTATGAAAGCAATGACAAATGCAATGTTTGGAATGGGAGAGACAAGTGAAAAGGGAGACAATATTACCTATCACCTGCTGAAGGACTAGCAATTGGTGGTTCCACCACATAACACAAAACCAATGGTCAGGAAAGGGGGTAAAGATCAGGAAACGTGGAAGTTTTGTGTTCAAACAGGACCACCTGTCACCCTCTCTCTTTGAATGTAACTGATAACTATCACCAACAGACTTCACCTGTCTTGCAGTGAAATGCTCATATTAAAGTGTCTATTTTAATGCAAGACACTAGACTCCTGAAACTAAACAGCTAAACAGAAATGATGGGGGGAAAATGCTCAAAGCATCTCTCATGAAAAGCTTGTTTGCCACCTAATCACACTGTAACAAAACCATTCACTTAGTGAACTAAGCTCATGGCGAATATCAATTCTAATCTATGCTCTATGCCTTACTTTTAAGTATAAATGTTTTATCAAAAGCCTTTATCAAAAAAGGGAAGAAACTAAAACGAAATAAAAAAGTCAGGCAATCCAGAGGAAATATAAAAATGTAGAAAGTAGAAAAATATCTTTTTAACAGTAAAATCAATAACTGATTTCCTCAGAAAAATAAAGATGTTTTGGTCACAAAGAAGATAATAAAATAACAGAGAAATAACAACTTCTAGATATTAAAAACAAGATGCCTAACTTTTTAAGTGAAAGGATAAAATTAAAATAAAAAGACAAGGACTTTTATTATATAATTTCCAAAAAGGAAAAGGATAGAAAGAGAAAGAAATGATCTATCAAAGGAAAATTACAAAAATATGTCCAAGTCTTGAAGTCCAAAATTGCTGATTGAAGCATGCTCAGTCGCTTCAGTTGTATCCGACTCTTTCTGACCCTATGGACCATAGTTCTCCAGGCTCCTCTGCCCATGGGATTTTTCAGGCCAGAATACTGGAGTGGGTTGCCATGCCCTCCTCCAGGGGATCTTCCCAATCCAGGGATCAAACCTACATTTTTTACATCTCCTGCATTGGCAGGTGGATTCTTTACCATTTAGTACCATTCACTGATTGAATGGGCACACTTAATTGTGGACTAGATGATTGAATGTAGATCACATCAGGGAGAAAGCTTGAGTTTTAAATTCCTTGAACCAAAAACATTATACAAACACAAACAGTATTCAGAATGGCATCAGAAGGTTCAATAGTATACTGTATCCTAGAAGACACTGGAAATTCACCTTCAGCATTCTGAAGGAAGATCACTCCATCCTAGAATTCTACACATACCCAATTTTAGTGAGGTCGCAAAAACTGATTTTGCTATTCGGCAACATGAGAGAGTTAATGAAAAAAGCAGAGAGGACTGAAGAGGCTGAGAATTCAACCGCAGGTCACAGAGTAAAGGAGAGAACGGGATGAAGACTTGCAGCAGGTGGAGAGAGCTCCCAACCCACACTGTAGCAAGAAGGCAGAGAAGTGTGTGAACAAAGACAATTAAAAAATATCTCAACTGATAGTTTATTGATGTTTGTGGATTTAAAAGTGTTGGTATTTGGAAAAATATTTGACCAGGGGTTGTGGACTCAAAAAACATCATCAAACTAAGCAAATGGGGAAAAGTGAAATAATGCTTAATTCAAGGAAATAAGAAAGCTGTATAACAAAGGAATTATATGATAAAACACTGACATTGTTCTTCAAAATGTGGTCTCTGACTGGCTACCAGTCCTCAACTGTGCTTTACCATGTAGTGAGGAGATAAGTAGCTTCAGTAAATCAGCTACATCAACGAGCACATTGTTTTCCCCCGCAGGTATTTTATTTTTTTTCATACAAGATTTTCTCTAGGAAAGAAATACATTGATTTTCTTTCCTACAAGGGCCCCTTTTTCTATTGCAACCCCTGCAGTTTGAGTATTATTATGTTAGTATAGCTTTCTGGCTATGAGTTTAAACAAAAATTCTGACAAAAGTGTTGTGAAGATTGACAGAAGAAGTAAAAACAGTTAATACAGAAAGAGCTATATTTTCCAATTACACAGGACAAAGTTAATGATTATCTAAAATATATAAATCAAAGACAGCAGTGTAAGAAAAATATTAAGATATACTGAAGAAAGTTTTTAAATGCTAATGCTAACATTGTTTGTCTTTGCAAACAATACTGAAGGTGAACAAGGGCTGGACAGCAAAATTTTTGCTATATTTGCTATATAATGAAAATTTGCTATATAACGAAATTGCTATATTTCATTAAAGCCGTTTAGCACCGGTATACTCTTATCCATATACATATATTACTTTGATAAAAATTTTAATTGATTTTAAATAGGTTTATAAAAACTATTAAGAGTTTATGATCAAATAATTTCACATATATTGAGAACATTTTGATTTGCATATCAAAGATCTGAATATTTTATGAGTACAATAGTTGAATCATGTTTAAGAACTTTGACAAAATAAAATAATAAAATGTTAGATGACTCAAATATAAAGTGAAAATAGCTTAAAAAGCACTAAGAAATGAGAAGAAGCATTGCAGAGGAGACGTACAAAAATTATTAAAATTAAGGAGCCGCCGCCGCTAAGTCACTTCAGTCCTGTCCGACTCTGTGCGACCCCATAGACGGCAGCCCACCAGGCTCCCCCGTCCCTGGGATTCTCCAGGCAAGAACACTGGAGCGGGTTGCCATTTCCTTCTCCAGTGCATGAAACTGAAAAGTGAAAGTGAAGCCACTCAGTCGTGTCTGACTCTTAGCGACCCCATGGACTGCAGCCTATCAGGCCCCTCCATCCATAGGATTTTCCAGGCAAGAGTACTGGAGTAGGATATCATTATAAATAATCACTAGAAAGTTTCCAGCAGCATGCCACAGGACTCTGGCTCATATGCTCAGTTGTGTCCAACTCTTTGCAACCCCATGGACTTTAGCCCACAGGCTTCTCTGTCCATGGAATTTTTCAGGCAAGAATACTGGAGTGGGTTGCCTACTCCAGGGGATCTTCCCAACCCAAGGATTGAACTTATGTCTCTTGCGTCTCCTGCATTGGAGGCTGATTCTTTACCACTGAGCCACAATAGCTTATAATAAATATAAATAAATATAATATAGGAAACATGTCTTACAATCCTGAATATTACAGAAGTATACTAGGAACAAGAAAGGAACACATTTCAGAAATATGGCAGTACTCTGTCAATAACTACTAAGAATTTCCAAAGTAGCATACCTGATGCTTCCCTTGTGGCTTATTTGTAAAGAATCTGCCCTAAATGCAGGAAACCTGAGTTCGATACCTGGCTTGGGAAGAGACCCTGGAGAAGGGAAAGGCTACCCACTCCAGTATTCTGGCCTGGAGAATCCTATGGACTGTATAGTGCATGGCATCGCAAAGAGCCATACACAACTGAGCGGCTTTCACGTCACTTCACAGATTTGAAATGGACCTCAACCTAGTAGCTCAATATAGAGCTTGTCACAATTTAATAAGTACTAACTCATTGGAGCTAATAGACAACATACTAAACTTAGGAACCTGCATTTAATTGGAAAGTGAAGAAAAATATTTATATAAATATGTGACTAGTTTTAAAATCCTATGGAGAATGACTCATTTGAAAACTCTGTGTCTTCTAAAGAACCAAACTAAAAAAGCAACTTTAGTCTCCCGCTGAATGCTGACTAGATTAATTAAGGTAGACAGAACTGACTGCTGTAATTGAATTACAATCTTTTCTACGAGTGGTTGTTGCCTTAGTCTCTGTATTTTATTGACTCTTTTATGAGTTCTACTGCTAAATCAATTCTAATCACTGCATCAACTGGAAAAATTCCACATTCCACTGCCAGATCAATTACAGTCACACAATCAATAGCTGGTACTGAAGCCTTTTTGATTAAAAGAACATAAAAAAAAGAAATAAAGAATAGAAACTCTAGTAAAATAGAAAGTTAAAATAATTCTATTTCTGTATTAAAGAAAAGCAAACTAATTTAACACATAAATATACACATTGAATATAAAATTCAATGATAAAAATTATTTGTACTGAAATAATACATTCATAGTAATTATTTAACTTATTTTGATTTAATGTTAGTGAATCATTTCACAGTTAAAAATTTCTTGTGTTACTTACATACATTGGATTGAAATTATTTACAATATGTAAATTTCACACTGAGCCTTGGATCTTTTGGTTCCTCTTCTATTTATTTCATCATTTCTTTTTTTTTTTAATTTTATTTTATTTTTAAACTTTACATAACTGTATTAGTTTTGCCATCATTTCTTTGTTGTTTTTGTTGTCTCTCCAAAACTTTCCTCCTTTGAAAGTAACATCACCTTTTCTTTTCCTGTTAAGAATTACCTCTGGGATGCAGTCCCACTATTCTCAATCGTTTCAAAACTTGATCAGGGATTTTCATTTCTCTTAATTTATGTTTTCCTAAATGACTGCAGTAGTATTTTAAAGTCACTAGTAATGTATTTTTCTTGAATGTCTTTAATGTCCTCAAATATAATGACATTTACTTATATGTATATGTGTGTGCTATGTCATTTCAATCATGTCCTATTCTTCTCACTCTATGGAGCATAGCCCTCCAGGCTCTTCTGTCCATGGGATTCACCAGGCAAGAATACTGGAATGGACTGCCAAGCCCTCTTCCAAGGAGGTTTCCCCATCCATAATCGAACCTGCATCTCTTACATCTCCTGCATTGGCAGAGGGGTTCTTTACCACTAGCACCACCTGGGAAGCCTTTACTTATATGACATGACTATAACTCAGAACATTTGATGATGACAAATTTCCACACATCAAATTTCATACTGTATTTTCTCTTGTGACCATAAATACCTTATGGCTTGTGTTTTCTTTTCCCTGTTATTATTGGGAATATATTAAGATTTGTGTTCAGTATCATGGTGATTTTCTAGCCACCACCACTTCCCTAAGTGACTTTTCGCATAGTCAAAAACCAGTAGCGTTTCTTCCTTGATCTGCATTATTTGATAAGCTTCAGATAGTACTATTTTCAGTTCTGACATGCTAAAAGTGGTACATGCATAAATAACATTATCAGGGCATCACACCGTCAATCAATTGTGTTCCTACGGTGTCCCAACAGTTAGAATACAGTGAAAACATTTCTGAAGCACACAAACAATTCTTAGAGGGAGTCGGATATCACCACCAAATACTGTTCATCTTCTCTGGATTGCTGAGGTTCACAGAGGCATAGAATTAGTGAAATCTTGCAAATTATCTTGGCTTAGGCTTTCATTAGAATAAAACCTAAATGTCTATCAACAGATGAATGTATAAAGAAGATATGGTACATATATACAATGGAATATTACTCAGCCATTAAAAAGAATAAAATAATGCCATTTGCAGCAACTTGGATGAACCTGGATATTATCATATTAAGTGAAGTAAGTCAGAGAGAAAGACAAGTATCATATGATATCACTTACATGTGGAATCTTAAAAGTAATACAAATGAAATGATTTACAAAAGAAAGACAGACTCACAGAATTAGAAAACAAACTGATGATCACCAAAGGTGCAATGTCAGGGGGAGGGATAAATTAGTTGGTTTGGATTAACATGTATACCTATATATAAAACAGATAATCAACAAGCACCTACTGTATAACACAGGGAACTCTACTCAATACTCTGTAATAACCTATATGAGAAAATAAACTGAAAAAGATTGAATATATGTATAACTGAATCACTTTGCTATAAACCTAAAACTAACATAGCATTATAAATTGACTCTAATCCAATATAAAATTTAAAAAAAATTAAGATAAAAATAAATGGCATTTCAAAAAGAAAGAAAAAAGTAGGACCCAGCCATACATATAGCAAGAATTTTGAAAATAATGAGATAATTCAGTGGACTACTTTGCTTTCTCTCAAACTTAATGATATAATTGGACATTGCCTAAAATGAACAAAAGTTGTAATAGGTGCAATAACAACTGTCTGGTTTTATTTTCCATTTAAGATATTGTAAATTGGAAAATGGAATTATAAATAACAAATACATGGATCTCAGTTTTTTTTAACTATGTTTTCTTCCTTCACCTACCATAGAGCCCTGGTATGTCACCTTTAGAGTGATACTCTCAGTTTAATGTTCATCTACCATTTCCAGTCTTATTCTTGCTCTCCTCCACATTACTATCCTGAGATATTTTAAGGTGAGCAGAGAAGGAGTGGAGAACATGGAATATACTTATATGTGCATGTGTCATCGCTCAGTCGTGTCCTACTCTTTGTGACCCCACGGACTGTATCCTACGAGGCTCCTCTGTCTGTGGGATTTTCCAGACAAGAGTACTGGAGTGGGTTGCCATTTCCTTCTCCAGGGGATCTTCCTAACCCAGGGATCGAACCCGGGTCTCCTGCATTGCAGGCAGACAAGCCACCAGGACATTTCTCTGAACTCACTCCTGCTGTCCCTCCACTGTTGTGTTCCACTGGCCCTCTGTTCTACATCTCATGATTTGCTCTCCATATCACTGCTCTTGAAGAACTCTTTTTTGAATTACTGAACCTTTTCATTTCTGATTAACAGCTTTTTTATGGGTCTTTCTCTAGCAGTATTGTTGCCTCATCTCCATTTCCTTTTTTCCTTTACTCCACATCTCTTCTCTGCTCTATGTGATTTAGACATTTCAGGGACAGGCTAAACCAGGAAATGGTAATAAACAGCTTTTAAAGGGCATGTGAAATCCACACCCTCTCCATTGCTTGAAGCTTGCTGCTTCTCTCATAAGTTCTATGTCCTTAAAGTCTGGCCTACATATTAAAGTTCTTGACCATCCAAGAGGTGTGTACACATCTTCACAACAATTTTGAACTGGATTAAATTAGGGATTGTTTTACTCCCAAGAAAATCAATAGTTGTGACTACCACAGTGTCCCAGGACTCGTCTCAACAGGGAAGAATCTCCCTAAGACTTCTATGACAGTAGGAAGGTTATGTTGAAAGCATGTAGCATTTCTGCCCTAGTTAAAACCCTGTACTACAATAGTGATTATATGTCTTAGCCAAAATATGCAGATTTAATATGGAAAGTAGATTGTGTTCTGACTTTTGTGGCTTTCTCTTATACCCATTCTATTTTGAACTCTCTGGTGAGGGTAGAAACTTGCTATCTTTCACATACACCCTGCGCAGAGAGAGAAAATGCTAAGAGAATATGAACATAATTTGAAAATTCACCAAAATTTCATCTACTTGAATAATATTGATCCCTGAGACTTGTGACAGAAATGGAAATTATTTTTAATAACACTATTTTGATAATTTTTAAAGTCATAGTACAAAAGCCACATTATATTTGTTGGGACTTTTACTGTTTATAAAACGTTTTTGAGAACCTTATGCTCTATGAATTTCTATAAGAATCCTCTGAAGTAGAAAAGACAGAATAAATGCTTAGTACAAGATCAGTCAAGTGGAGAGTGGCCATCAAAAATAGAATTTAGAGCATCTGTAATATGCAATATTGTTTAGTAGCTAAGTCATGTCGGATACTCTGTGACTCCATGGACTGTAGCCCACCAGGCTTCTCTGCCCATGGGTTTCCCCAGGTAAGAATACTGGAGTGGGTTGCCATTTTCTTCTCCAGAGGATCTTCCCAACTCAGACTGAATCCACATATCCTGACTGGGAGGCCGATTCTTTACCACTGAGCCACCAGGGAAGCCCATAATATGCAATATCTTACTATAATCTACATTCATTTTAAGCTCTATTTCTTTGAAATACTTTTAATAATTCTTCTTTATTTATATTACCAATCCAGAATTTAATATCATTATCAACTTACAGCTAGAGTAAAGTAATAACAAGTTAACTGTTTTCTCCCTCTCTCCCCCAATACCAATACCAGTTATGTATTAAATTAAATCTCCCTACAATATTATGATTTTCATATGACTTCCTTATTGAAATCCTTTAATAATTCATTGTTGCCTAGAGGATAATATGTCAGGATAAGTCTTGGTATCACTTAGAATCCTTGGTATCACTAATGGTTTCACCTTGGCAAGTCAGGATACTACACTGAATAAAAGACCATCAACTTTAGAAATAATGACCTCAGAAAAAATCCTCTTTCTACCTCTTGAAGCCATTGAAACCGTAGCATGTTTGTATCCTCAGTTAACTCAACTGTAAGATGAGGCTAGTTGTTCTTAGCTGTAGTGTAGGGTAAGGGAGTTAGAGAAGTTGAGGTTCAGAAAAAGAACGAGACCAGCACTTCACAGGAACAGATCACCTTTAATGAGGCAAGAAGGGGCAGCAGTCAGATTTGTGAGCTGCTGCACTAAACCAAGAAAAGAGTGAGTATATATAGGCATATATGTGGAAATCTACTGTCTTAAGACGGCCTGGTCTTCTCCAAGGCTGTTCAGAGTAGTTATCTCTTAAACGGCTGGAGCAAGGAATTCTGGAGATCAGCCAGAGGCTGGGACCTGTGGCTGGGAGCTGGGCGTAATCAATGTCCATTTTTTTTCTTCAGGTGAGAGAGTTCCTTGTTTTGCATAGAATGGTGGGGAGGACCTGGAGGAAAGTTTTAACCCCAGGCTATTTTGAGCCGTGTAGCTTTCCTTCATGTAGTATTGTGTGATTTTCATTATTATTTACCAAAGCTTATTTTCTACCATTCCTTGATGCCAAATTATTTCAGCTTAATAAACTTAAAGAATCACATAGAAATATTTTTCTTGCCACATATATCAGTCTTTTTGCCTGTCTGCATTCTGTTATATCCAATCAACATCTCAGAATAGGAGGAGGCAAAGAAAAGTGTAAACCAAACAATCAAAAAAACTCAGGTGAAACAGCTTTGGGAATTTTATTACTTATCAATTTTTATCATAATAGGTAAATACACAAAATGAATAATGAAGCCAAAAGTATCTTTTTTTATACATTTAAGGTACATTAACAACAAAGGTAAATGTAGAATTTTGATGTTGGATAGAGTTTATTCATATTAATGCTAAAAAATATGCAAAAAATGATAGCATTAAATGACAGAAAAAGAAAATGAAGAGAAAAGTAGCTCTTGATATAGTCAAGTATGATGAATTTCGGTTGCAAAAATTACTAACCAGGGGAAGATATTAATCTTTGCTATAATAAATTTAAAAGT